>NW_020627707.1:1737866-2401215 GCF_003573695.1 Papaver somniferum | reverse complement strand
CTGGGCGTCTGGAGCGTACCTTGCCACTCTTGACAAGTCCTGATTATGATGCACTCGTTCCGAAGATACCCCACTTAGGGTGCGGTCTTGCTGCCATAAACCTTATCGGTAGTGTATGCGAGACTGCGAAATCAACTGGTTGTTGAATAACTGGATGGGAAGAGCCATAATATTAACCCGATAGAGGTAAGCTTCCTTGAAGGGGCAACCAGAGGGGAAGATAAGGACGACACCCTCCATTAGGGAGCTGAATTGTGTCAAAAGACGTAAATATCACAAGGCTTTTACTCATGGGAGTATTAAGACTTGTGATATTTATGAGACAAACCTGAAGAGGAAATAATACAAGCGAAACAGATAAGACGAGATCAATGGGTCGATGTACTAAACTGCAAAGACCGCCTGCGATCTCGTCGCACAAGAATGAGGCAAGATAAGACCTTTACATAGGAAGGCAAAATAAGAACTCTCATGTAAATTAAAAAAACTAATGATAAATTCGCACAATTTTTTCTTACAAGAAAGATAGTAAGAGGCAAGTATGGGAATTAAAACAACGATATATTATCTTCCTTACAACAAACAAGTCTAAAGATACGAAGGTTCAAAATACGTCAAAATAAAGAAAGAAAATCAAGAATGCTCAACAACAGCATCTTATTCAAAATGCTTTTCAAATCTTAGCACTGGGTCCAAGATTTTCAATCTCAATAATGACCTCATCAGCAGGCTTCTCTTCTTCTTGCTGATTTTCAATCTCAGCATTGACCTCATTAGCAGACTTCTCTTCTTCTTGTTGATTTTCTTCTTCATCTTCATCCTTTTCATCATCACTTAAAAAGTCATAATCACTGTCTGGTTCAGGATATTCTTCATCCGCACTCACGTTACATGCGGGGAGTTTTACTGCTGGGAGAGAATTGCTTAAAAGAATTCCGTTAATAACAGATTGGGCACTAGAATGACCTTTGCGAATAGCATCTCTTTCAAGGTTTCTAGCATTCATCTCTATAAAATTCTTCTGGTATGCGAATATTCTTCGTGCTCTGCTTCGAGAAGCAGAAAGAGAGAGCTTAAGATTCCCGTGAGATATTTCCAGATTCGCACATTCTTTGCGAGCCTTGGGTAATTCAGACTTCAATTGAGTAACAACAGACTGGTGCGATCTTTCAGAATATACAAAGAATAATAAATAGCCATAAATAAAAAAATTTAATCAACATTGTGCTGAGAAATACCAAGAAATCGTAATAAGGCAGTCAACTCTAGCTGACTACCTTGGAAGAATTTATAAAGAGCAAGGGTATTGTCCTTCATACTTTCCATAGCCTTATCAAATCCATCACCGACTGAACCACTGAGGCGAGATCGAATCTTCTTTTCTTCAGAAGAAAGAGATTTGTTCTTTTTCTTAAGAACATCATGGGAATTCTTCAATTGACTGTGTTGTTCTTGAAGCTGATTCTTCTTCACAAGAAGACTTATATTATTTTGAATAAGTTTCTCATTTTGGGAGCTTAAATCTTTAAGCGAAGTCTTGTACTGCTCCTTCAGTATGCGAATAGTTCGTGCTTGATTTTCATTTATTTCATAAAGAATTCAATACTGATGTGAAAAAATTGCTTCTTTCTTCGAGAAAGATAGATTCTCCCTACAAAGAGTATGGTTTTCTTCTGATAAATTTTGATGTAACAAATCAGCATCGCGTGACAATTTAGAAAAATAGTATATTTGATCATTAAAAAACTCAATTTTTTGAGTGAGATGGTTATTTTCATGGGAAAGATTGTTAATCTGATCAAGCAAATATGAATATTGATTATTTAATTGGATTAGTTGAGACTGCAACTTCTCGTTATTCGCTTGAGTATCTTCAGCAAGGAATTGAAAGTCATATCTCTCATTCGTTCGCTTCCGGTTTAAATCTTAATAAATGCACGAAGAAATTTACAAGAATGAATGTATGCGAAGGAATATATGATACGATGAATAACTCAAATATAATAATAAATACCTTTAAGTTTTTGATTTTCGTTGCGAAGAGTTTCAGCACAAAACTCGTAACTTGGAGTTCTCCTCTCAGCTTTTGTATTTCCTTCACCAAAGAAACATTTCTCTACGAAAGTTCCAACTGAGAACAACTAGATTCAAAATGCTTTTCATCTAGCATCATGCGACGATGAGAGTCCTAAAAGGAAAAAGATGAAGTTAGTATAACTTGGAAGTAGCATAAAAGAAGATAAAGCTAAGGTGCGAAAGATAGTTACCAGAACATCTAGAGCAACATGGAAGCTCGGGTCAATTTGGGAAAGGACCTCATCCCTTGAAGCTTTATCAGCGGGAAATTCACATAGAAGCTTGCTTAACGCAGAACAAGAGCGAAACTTGCAAGGATCATCAGTTAAAGATGGGGCAGAGTTGATGACGTCGGATAGAGTATGAGCAGCAAGTTTTACATTATCCAAAGTTTTCTTATTCAAAGTAAAAGAATTTAATAAGGAAAGAGAAGAAGTAGTAAAATCTGTTAGGACGGGGGATTTCTTTTGAAGAAGGTTTGGTTGAGAGCTAGAATTAATGGGTGAAGGAAAAACTTGATTTGCATGCGATGGATTCGCAGAGGCAATAGGAGGAGTATTTTTTATTCCTCGATTAAGAGAAAACTCCTTATTCACAGGAGACTCCTTTTCAAAAAAAAAGTTCATCATAAGTAACATAGGCATTCTCACCTGTAAGACGGATTGTTGGTGAAGGGGTAGCAGGAACATTCTTCTCAGAAGCTTGCGATGGTGGAGTAGCAAGAACATTTTTCTCAGGAGTTTGAATTATTGTAGGAATGATAGGAGGATTAGTGTGCGAAGGTTGAACTGTGGTTATAGGAATAACATCTGCAGCATTAAAATCTAGAATAGAAAGATTTGAAGGGATTGGTATGGGCTTGCGAGGCTTCTTAGCTTTTTGCTTCTTACCATCAATCATCTCAAAATCGGAAGCCTGTGAAAATAAAATAGATAAGAAATAGGGGAAACAATATTGTTTGAAATAAATTGGATATTTCTTACTTCTTTATTGTGCGAAGTCTTCCTCTTATGAGATTTTTTATTATCAAAGTTTGGTTTCTTCTTCTGCGATTCTCTATTTTCATTCGAAGAAGATTTGGGTTTTTGCATGATTTGAAGAGCGCTAATAGAAGAACTTTTCCTGCGAAAGTATGGGAATTAGGTTAATAAAAACTTATATGAGAATGGTTAAAATCAATAATTATAGTCATCATGAGGAAAGGAAACAAACTTCGATTCAGAGTTCATGGTGAAAGAACAATAGTAGAAGAAATCAGTGACAGCAGCAGCAGAAATGGATAATAACATATGAAGATGAATAACAACAAGAGAGAGAAGATAAGTGTAGAAGTATAGTTGCAGAGAACAAAAAGAAGGAAAAGAAGGGTTATTTACTGTTGAAAAACCCTTAAATATGTGAAAAGAAGCAACCGGTTGAAGGCAGTTCAAGCCGGTAAAAAGGAAGAAAATCGACACGTGTGGAGAAAAACTTGAAACCTGGGAAATTGTCGGCAAAGTAAAATGAAAAAAGACAAGCATGTGCGATTTACAAGAGGGGAATTTCTCATATCGCTCACTCTGAAGAATAAGCGAAATGAGAAGAGGCAAAATGTAGGAGTAAAATATCGCACACGTTAGTAATCAAGCGAAGTAAAGAATACAATCTAAGCGAAGAGCATTGCACACAACAAAGTTGAGATGACGCAACAGATGATGTCGGCAAAGTCACGAGTAAAGTACGAAGAAATGTGCGAAGAGGCACGCTATGCGAAGATGAGCGATTGTATATGAGCGAATGTGTCGCATAGTAATCCCGAAAATAGTGGGTTTCTTACCTGTCATCCACTATGTAAAATCCTATATAAAGGAGAGAGGTCATTACTTGTAGGGGAGTTCTAGAGTAAGTCTTGGTCAAGAAATAGAGAGAGAAAATAAATCTAGGACAAAGAGATCATTATAACAGTTTGATGAATCCTTATAATTCTACCTATATTTCATATAATAAGAAGATGATTACCTAAATTCTCATTTAGTGATAGTGGAATGTAATTGTCAGATTTATGACAAATAAAGAGAGATAGCATTACGAAAAGCACAGTGCATTATCCCTCACTGAAATCAAACAATCCATCCTTCAATCAACAAGACCAGAATGGGAGAATGAAAACAAGTAAAATTAATGAATATATATATCGCCAAACCACGTCCGTTTGAAACCTTCTCTGGCCAGGCTTAAAAATATCAAGACTCATCTTATACTTCTAAATAACAACGACAAACCAGTAAAGACGAAGCAAACAAAAAACCATTGAAAAGCAAAACAAACAAAAATAAATTCTATGGAGCCATTGATGTTGATCTTGAAACTTTTGCTTCAATGGTGCAAATAATTCTCCTTAACCCCAAGGGGATGGTTTATCACATGGCCTCTATGAGAACTTTAATCCAATTCTTAAAAAGATGACATTTTTATGGGACCTTAGACCCTAAAATGGTTTATCACATACCCTAAAATCATTTCGATCAGATGATGTAAAAGGAAAAGGGAAAAAAATAAAATAAAATGGCTTATGTGATAGTTATCTTTGGCATGAAAAGAAACAAAATTCTTATTCCCATTTCCTTGATCTTTACTGTGAAACCGACACAATGACATATTGACAAATGATATTCGGATGGAATTTGATTCAGTAAAAATTAGTCAAGATCCCGCCGGATTGCAGTAAAAATATTCAAAGGTTTGTTTAACTTACACATTCTGTCATAGGAGATCTCCAGAGTAATGCCTTAAAAAGGCTTCATGCGGGAAAATGCCTCTCTTTTTTTCAGATGGAATGAGCAAAGCCATGTAATTAGTAATCGAGAAGTTCTCCCTGGTTAGGATTTCTTTTAATGGTCACTATGGAAGGCAACTTTGCAAATTGACCGGTCAAACTTCCGGTCAGTTGACGTTTCACCTGATTTCTTTTTATCGATATAAAGTTTGGTGTTGACCGCGAGTTTCGAACTTAGATTACTAGTATCGCCACCTAATGACTTTAACACTTTTACTACAGTGGCATTGATTGTTTCGGTTTTGATCTGATTTCGATCTGGTTTCTCCAATAAACAAACAAGATGATGCAATTAAATACGGGCATCCAACTCAAAACCAATTGGCAATGAGTGGAGAGGCCCTTCAATATTATATTTTAAGTTTATTAAAGGGACATTAACAGTGTGAGACTATTATCCTCAACAGATGCCAATGAGAACAATCCCATGTAAGGTTTTCTTTTGCAGCCAAACCTGTTGCTCAGATTTTTTTTTATACGGAACGTACAAAGATGTATTGAGACAAAAGCATGATGATATTAAAGACTTTCTGGGCAGCACAATCTTAAACGATCTTGATAGGGCCAATGTAAAAACAGCAACAGTATGGATCCTTTGCGAGTCCAAGGAGCCAAATTTATGGTGACAACCTTAAGTTTTGGGCAGCACAGTATTATTGAATACAGACTTAAATTTTGTGTGGCAGAGGGCCGATAGGTGACAAATATGCTGTTTCCTTGTACGGTGTTCTTAAGCGGTCGCCGCAGTGTGCACCGAAGGTTAGTGATAAAAGAGTTATACTACAAGCACCAAGAGAACTTGTTACAGGAGGTGTTAGTGAATCCTCTTAAACCTTCAAATCCAAGCTTTCACCATATAATCCTCCAAGGTCGTCTCTTCAGAATTATTTTTAACAAAATCCAGAAATTATAGACAAACAAATGTGTAGTGGTAAATCACCATGTAAAACGATAAACGTTGTAGTGATGCTGTTTAACTTGGACTTGGATAAGAATGTAAATGAAAAATTCTGAATATTTTTGATGATATAGGGATTTGGGATGTGTGTGGTGTGGGTATGGATGACATATCTTACCTCCTAGTAAACAATGGAGATAGTGATGGCCTTAAGTTTGGCCCCCAATCTTTTGAAATGTTGGTGGTTAGGGGGACATACACATTTAATGGGCCATAAAACCCCCACGAGTGCATCATCAAACTACATTCATTTCCCATGCCCACTATTTTTTTGTGTACTACAATTTTGAATTATTAAACTTGAGTCAATTTTTTTGTACCCTCTTGACATGGTCCATGATTTTAGGGTGAGGATTTGGCTCAAAAAAGGTTAATAACCCGTACCTCAAGTGCACGACTCTTGAGGCCGGTAGGTGTTGAAATCTTTACATATTTCCCTCATAGATAGGGGACACTTCTCGCAGTCGCAGATGCTTTCTATCAAGATAAAATCAAGGATCTTCATTGAGTAGCAATGTCCGTAATTTCTTTCCTATAAGTGTGCTTGTCTTCAAAAGTTCTTTTTTTTTTTCCTTTTTCCTGGTGGCTTTGGATGCAAAATTTTATTTATTAGTCCGGGGATTTGGTGGAATTACGTTTCCTACATACGTTTGGTTGTTCAAATCCCTAAAATCACGTTTCTTAAGGAAATCATTTTTCCAGAGTCAGACTCCTTCTCCTAAAATTTGCTGGGAAATCTATCAAGATATTTATAGACCCACTTGTTTTAACCATAAAATCTCATATATACAATTTCTGGATCACGAGGGTAATGCCAAACAATACATAGACTTTAAAACAAAGGAGTTCTATGAGTTTTAACTTAGTTACCAAACAAACAAGGGATTTCTAATCCTACGGGATTATTAATTCTCTGAAATTGTGAACCAACTATTTATTTCTTTCCACAAGGTCTAAGTAACTGTAGCAGGGATTAGTGGACGAGCAGAATACTACCTGTAGGTACACATTTCATCTTCCGCCACGTGTTCACAAAGACACACGTGGAGGACATGCGGCTGAGAACATCAAGATATGATATCACACGTGGACAGCCAAGAGACGCGCCTTATCAAGATAGCGTCGCCACCCACCAGATCCAACGGTAGAGGATCGAGGAAGACGGAAACACTAGAAAAATGCGAAGCACTGAAGGATAACCCGAGATTCACTTTATCCTATCCCCAGAAAGATCTAAGATCTACGGATGGGGATAGTCATACTGACGCAGACAAGACAGGGCAGAGGACAACTGTGTACCACGGACAGACATCTCAACTGCCCGCATTAAATACCCTCAAACAACATACGTGTCAGTCATCCTATGGAGGAACCGCAGATAGCACTTAATATTCAAACGGAACACGCAGAGAAGACCAAGAACAAGAACACCTCTGCGTAAGCGGCACAAGACACAAGATGATAAAGTTATAACGGGCTTCAGAAATAGACCCCATGTAACCACCCTATAAATACCCCTCTCTCCCAAGTGAAGAGGGGAGGAAAAAAGGAAAAAACATTGAGAAGAGAATATGAGAGAGACAGAGAAATAGAGAAAGTGTAAGTGAGGTTCCTCCTGCTACGCAGGCTTATATTAGTCTCAAAGTCATTCGACTATTTCGGTAATCCCCACCATATAATGAAAAACCCAATCCCGGAGACAGGGATCTGAGTGAGAATCATATAAGTTAATCGTTTCGTCTATGTTCATACATTTATACTTTATATATTCAATTCGTTACTTATAGCATATCATGTTCGTACATTTTATACTTCGTCCATTATTTATCTTATTGTATGAGCTAAGGACAATGATTGTAGTTGATGAGACGAGGAAGAGTATTAGAACTCTGAGTTAAAGATTCGACATAACCAATCCGTTCCCTTCAGGCGCAGCCTATTTATTATATTATCATGAGTCTGCGCGCATTGTTTGTGAATACTCAGATGACTTTGATCTGCGTGTTCACAATCTGGCGCTAGAAACAGGGACATTCATCCCGGTAAAAGATTTATCTTCTCCTGTGACTTGTTTCAGGCTTCGTTTTCTGAAAATAACGATGTATGGAACACTACGATTTTTTTCGTTCATGATTTCAAAAACCAAAATTATGAGCAGATCCGCGTTTATCTAAGTAGATCTGATTCTTCATGCATTTTCTAAGTTTTCACACCTTTGAAAACTAAAATTATATGCAGATCCGCGCTTATCTAAGTAGATCTGATTTTTCATGCATTTTCTAAGTTTTCACGTCCTTGAAAATCAAAACTTCGAACGGATCTGCGGTCGTCTACATAGATGGGTGCCTTTCGTATCTTCAAGATTTTACACCTTTGAGAACTCAAAACGCTAATAGATATCACGTGGGACCCATTGTCTTCGTGATTTTCTCTCTCTTTTTCAGGGAAATATTAAAAGATGGAGAAAAGCAAAGATATCGGGAATGCAAAAGCTTCGTCAAAAGAGATGCCAAGGACGACCCCAGTGGTAACTAGGAGTAAGCAGAGAGGTGAAAAGCTGAAGGCAGCGGATAGGACGCAGGATAATGCGGAAAGCACGCCCCCCATCAATGCCAACATCATCGCAGCAAACGCAGTAAATGCCGCGGCAGCCAAAGCAGGAGCTTCAAGATCTGGCGGATCCAAGGTTGGAGCTCCCAGAATAACCAATGCTCAACTACAGGAACATCAGGAAGTCGTAGCAGAGTCAGGAATACAACAACCCCTCTATGGGATGCCCTTAACCAACTAACAGAACATACCTTTCCCGACCAAGCAACCGCTTCTAATAGCAGGTCAACCCTCACAACAACCGTCGGGGTCCCGAGGTGCACGGTTAGATCCACCAGAGCCAGTAATACAGATCGTGGATGAGGAACAGACCATAGCCGCCGATGAGCGATTGCGGGCAGGAACACCAAATCAAGGGTCAAATCATTCCGCTCAGATGATGGCCGAGCTGGCAGAATTAAGGAAGAACCAGAAGGCATACGCAGATGTTGTGGCGATATTAGCACAAGAGAACCAAACACTCAAGGAAAGAATCATTCATAGCACAGAGGTAGAAAACCAACGCGACGAAGCTAACTCCAAGGCTGTACCACCCAATCAAGATAGAAGAATGATGATCGCAAACAACCCGATTCCATTGAACCGAAGAGGAGCAAGGAGCATCCAATGATCAGACCCTGAGTACAATCCCGAGAACTCGGACTACTACGAAGGTACCACCCTTCTAAGAGCAAAATCTATCATTCGTGAAGAGCACCAGATCGCAATGGAAAATCTGCGTGCTGAATTGCTGGCAGAAATCAAGGAGCTAAAAACTAGGCAGGGAGGCGGAAGACTAGAGAAAGTGATGAAGGAATCAAACACTACCCCGCTGACGCCACACTTGGCCAGGGCTTCCATACCGCAGAAATGTTCGGTTCCTAGTTTCGATTGCTATGACGGGTCAGCTGATCCCGCGGCTCATCTTCGATATTATAATCGAATGATGGCCCGTTGGGATAATGAAGACTCCATACTGTGCAGATACTTCCCATCAAGTCTAAAAGGGTCCGTGTTATCATGGTTCGATAACCTTCCGTCAAACTCCATCGATTCCTACGACCAACTCACAGAAAAATTTCTAGCAACATACATGTACAACAAGGTTGTCAATACCGGCATGGACAAGCTATTCTCACTGGAGATGAAATACAAAGAGACCATCAGAGAATATACTGATAGATGGCACAATATTTGCCAATCTATAGGAAACGTAGATCCTGTGGTTAGTATCAACTGCTACAAATGGGGGATGGACAGGATGAGTCCTTTGTTTGTGGAGATCCACGGGACCATCCCTACCACCGAAGGAGATCTCCGGATAACCATAGAAAAGCATGCAAGGTTAGAAGAAATTCAGCGTGAAAATCCCAGAGCTCATACTCAACGTCCCACACGCACAAATTCCGTGGATCAATCCAGCGGGTCCAAAAGAGGAATCACAGAAGAGCATCCCAACGCAGAAAGGAAAGAACGAAGGGATGATAGACGAAGAGATGATCGAAAATTTGAAGATCAAGTCTATAACAAGCTGAATACCAGTTATTCGCGCATCCTGAGAGAGATCAAAGGGAGGGAGAACTTCGATTGGCCATGGTCCAAGGGAAAGCAACCTCCTAGATCAGCAAAATCCAAGGAATACTGTGAATACCACTGTTTTAGCGGTCATCAAACAGAAAAGTGCAAAAATCTCAAGATAATGATTCAAAAACTAATCGACGCAGGAGACCTAAAGCAATATATACGGAAGATTGATAACGAAGATAGAACCAAGAGAGGAAAGCAGGTTCAATTACCAGAAGTAAACCGCACCCTCAACACGATTTCATGTTCAGAGATTCAAGGACCATCCCTAACCGCCCAGATTGGGAAGAGATTAAGAAAACAATTCGAAGATTATTGTGAGATTTATAAGATCGATGTGAAAGAGGTAAACGAACACGAACAATGGATGGACGCGCCCATGAACTTCGACGCAGACGATGTGGAAGAAGACATGGAAGACCATAATAATCCTCTAGTCCTCACACTCCCAATAGCAGGGTGCAATGTCAAGAAAATTCTCATCGATGGAGGAAGCTCAGTCAACGTCCTGTTCTATGACACGTTCAAACGTATGGAACTCAACGACGAGCAACTGCTATCATCTTACTACACCATCTACGGATTCAACGGCGCAGCTACAAAGCCCCTAGGGGACATTGTCTTACAAGTAGACGCAGGGCCCATGAAAGTGGACACTCGATTCAGCGTCGTAGACGCACCTTCACCTTACAACGCCATCATCGGAAGAAGATGGGTTCACAAGCTCAAAGGAGTAGCGTCAACTTACCATCAATATCTCTGATTCCCAACACCCCAGGGAGTCATGGAAATTAAAGGAGACCAAGTAACTACGCGGGAATGTCAAACCTTACAGAATCAAATCAATAACGAGCGGGAAGAAAACCACCAGTCCCGAAGAGCCAAAAATAAGAAAATAACCATAGATACATATCTGGAAGAAATCTCCGGAAAAAGCCTTCTGAACGTGAGCACCACAGGCAACGCAGAAGCCAGCACCTCCGCGACAAAAGAAGACGGAGATCACACCAAATAGCAATCAAAGAATGTTCCTCTCTTGGGGGAACCAAAACCCACGTTTACGCCTGTCGAAGCAGCTAAAGAAATCAACATAGGTACTGAGGGAAATACGAAGATTATCAGAATAGGCACCTTGATGGATGAAGAAAGAGAAGCCGCGCTAATCAAACTTCTAAAGGAATACGCGGACATCTTTGCTTGGAAATTAGGGGACATGCCGGGAATTGACCCAAAGTTAGTTCATCACGAACTTCGAATAAAACCAGGTACCCCCCCTTTTAGGCAGAAGGTGCGCAAAGTAGCTCCAGAATACCATCGAGCAGTTGAAGTGGAACTCCGCAAACTACTGGACGCAGGATTCATCAAAGAAGTTAAGTACCCAACATGGATCTCTAACATGGTCATCGTACCGAAGAAAAATGGCGGAGTAAGGATATGCATCGAATTCACCAACCTCAATAAGGCTTGCCCTAAGGAAGATATTCACTGCCAAGCATTGACCAACTTGTTGAGGCAGTTGAAGGATACGAAGAAATGTCATTCATGGATGGATACTCTGGATACAATCAATTATTCCTAGCAGAAGAAGATCAACAACATACAACATTCTATACATCACACGACCTCTATTGCTACGTAAGAATTCCCTTTGGATTAAGAAACGCAGGGGAAACCTACCAAAGAATGGTGGATGCAATTTTCAAACCATGAATTGGAAGTACGCTGGAAGTATATGTGGATGATATGCTCGTTAAAAGCAAGCTGCACAAAGATCATCACCAAGACCTAAAAGATATTTTCCAAGCAATGACAGTGCACAACATGAAGGTAAACCCAGAGAAATGCACTTTTGGTGTCACTTCCGGAAAGTTCCTCGGATATTTGGTGACGAAGAGGGGCATTGAAGTCGATCCCGCTAAAATTGAAGCCATCGTAAGAATGCCATCCCCAAAGAGTTTAAAAGAGGTTCAGAAACTCAATGGTTCGCTGGCTGCGCTGGGGAGGTTCATATCCAGGTCCTCGGACAGATGTAAGCATTTTTTTAACATTCTCAAAAAAGGAAGAAAATTCGAATGGACGGCAGAGTGCGAGGAAGCTTTTCGAAATATCAAAGAATACCTGGCTAAGATCCCTATATTACAAAAACCAGACCCTGATGAAGTGTTGGCACTATACATAGCAGCAACAGAAGATGTAGTCAGCGCAGTATTGGTTAAAACCAACACGAAGATAGAGCAGCCCATCTATTACATCATCAAGACTCTGAACGAAGCAGAAAGAAACTACACGAAGATCGAGCAACTCATCTTGGCGTTAGTATGGGCAACCCTGAAACTCAGAACTTACTTTTTGAGTCACTACGTCCGCGTCCCATGCAAATCTCCGCTAGAAGCAGTCCTTAAAAACGCAGGAAAAGTAGGCAGAATTGCAAAATGGAATACTCACCTAGATCAATTCAATATCATCCATGAACTACAACACTCTCAGAAGTCACAAGTATTAGCAGATTTCCTAGCAGACTTACCATTGGATAACTCCGAAGAAGTCATCATCGAAAGACGAAAGGCAGCTGGACTACCAGAGATGGACGAAGGTAAAGACCCTATAGACATCTTGGAACCAAAAAATCCTAGGCAATGGGAAGTCTTCTTAGATGGGTCGAAAAATAAAGAAGGGGCGGGGATAGGCATCATAATCACCACCCCAACAGGAGACAGGATCATACATGCTTTCATGTTATAATTTAAGGGGCATACCAACAACATAGTTGAATATGAAGCAGTGGTGCATTCCCTTCAGTTGATAATATAAATGGGCATAACTGACGTGCGTCTGACAAGCGATTCACAGCTGGTCATCCGACAAATAGGGTTGCAATATAATGTTTATGACAGAACATTGTCAGCATACATGGAATTGGTGCAAACACTGGCATCACAAATCCCAAACATCAAATTCCGCCACCTGGAAAGGAAGGAACTCAGGCACGCGGATGCCCTGGCCTACATATCATCGATGCTTAGAAACGAGGACGTCAAAGCAATCAAAGTAATCAGGATTTACGAGCCTTCAATTGATATTCAAGAACTCTGCGCTGCACAACAGAGGAACCACGCAGAAGAAGATATGGCAGATGATGACGTTGGAGAATTCATCGCGGATGATTTCCAAGAAGACGACATCATGGCTAAGGAAGATCAAGATGAAGACTTCAGCAAAGAAGAAGATTGGAGATCTGAGATTCATCTTTTCCTAAAAGAAAGAATTCTACCCTCAGATCTAAAGCAAGCCAGAAAAATACAGTCAAAGGAATGAAGATATGATCTGAGAAAAGAAATTTTGTACAAAAAATCTTTTCTCGGACCATTATTACGTTGCCTATCCAGATCCGAAGGACATTTGATTTTGAAAGACATACACCGCGGCGACGCAGGCAATCACAGCGGAATGAGATCCCTAGCAGATAAGGCGAAAACTCAAGGATATTACTGGCCAACAATTATACGAGACGCTGCAAGAATGTCACGAAGATGCGAAGAATGCCAGCGTTTCGCCAAAAAAATCCACGCACCAACAACAATGTTAAACCCAGTAGACAGCCCTTGGCCATTCTCAAAATGGGGCAAGACATCGTGGGTCCCCTAATCGAAGGATCAGGGAAGAGAAGATTCTTGATAGTGGCCACGGACTATTTCAGCAAATGAGTAGAGGCTAAAGCCCTTGGAAAGCATTCGAGACGCATATGTCTTCACATTCATTTTTCAAAACATCATTTGCAGGTTTGGCATACCAGCTGAGATTGTATCTGACAATGGCAAGCAATTCCAGGGAAAAACATCGACTTACTCTTCGATACTTTCGAAATTCGAAAGAACAAGTCAACACCAATTTACCCTCAAAGCAATGGTCAGGCAGAAGCCACAAACAAAACCCTCGCACTCATCCTCAAAAAGCAGTTGGACGAATATAAGAAGCGTTGGTGTGAGCAACTACACAACGTTTTATGGGCTTATAGAACAACTCGAAGATCAACCATGGGAGAATCCCCATTCTTACTCACCTATGGAGCCGAAGCTATTATCCCAACAGAAATAATCATGCCAACTACGAAGACTGAAGCATGGGAAAAGAACCTCACAGCGGACATGATGTTGGAAAGGTTGGATGATCTAGAAGAGAGGAGGGAGGCAGCACTACAAAAAATGGAAAACTATCAAAGGAAACTAGCAAGGGAGTATAATAAGAGGGTTAAGCTTAGAAATTTCGTAGAAGGACAGTATGTGTTGAGGACCATTCCCCAATACCAACGAGAAAAGAAGTGGGGAAAATTAGCACCAACATGGGGGGGACCCTTCGTCATACATGATGTTGCAGAAAATGGGTCTTATTATCTGCGCAACCTAAAAGGAGAGATCCTCAAACACCCATGGAATGCAAAATATCTCAAGCCATATTACCCGTAGAGGGCAACGCAGACCTGCATCTACGTGAAGAGCACCAGAAGAAGAAAACGACGCTTGCGATCGACATGTTTCTATCTCTGAGAGAGGAATAGCAAACCTCAACCTATCAATCAAGCAAACTTTTGGAAAAAAATAGTCAATACATGGAGCAACATAGTAACAAGACGACTGCGTGTAAATATAACACCTCACGAGAACCCTACACCTGTAAATACAGCCTCCACGTCAATACTTCATCCTCCTGTTTTTAACTATTTACTACCTCAGAGGTTCCATCAATGGAATTCTTCTAAATGTAACTCAACTGAATTGACACTTTAACCCTCTTTCACCCATGGACGTAGACATTCTGTTGTCGAACCACGTAAACACTGATGTTAATTGTTGTTCTATTTTACTTGGGAAAAGTAGTCACCTACAATCTCTCGGGACTCCCCTATCAGCGTCTATAAGTGTAGGACCATGGGAAAGGCATCCAGCAGAAATAGATACCCAACCAATCTTATGGAAGCGGGTTGACGGAATGAACATACACTCCAAACAACTCATATCTTAGAACGCTGCCCCGACCCCCACCGTCTGGGAATCCTCTGGCCCAGGATTAGCAAGCGGGGTGACAGGTCTCAAGACGTTCACGAAGATACACATATCTTCGGGTTCGCACTCAAACACTTCACTTACACTTATGGTAGCAGGTCGACGGAATGAACGTACATTCCAAACAACTCATATCCTAGAACGCTGCCCCGACCCCCACCGTCTGGGAATCCTCTGCCCAGGATTAGCCAGCGGGGTGACAGATCTCAAGACGTTCACGAAGATACACACATCTTCGGGTTCGCACCCAAACACTTCACTATCCCTGGTTACAGTCAGTTATATTCCAAATTAACCATAACAATTATCAATTCATTAAAAGTTGATTACAGGCTTGGCAATGGTACGCGGAAACAAGAAAATACAAAAGGAATCTCACGAAGCCTCATAATCAACAAAGATCAACTCTCTACAAAAATCTACTCGGACGATTCAACCCCACCAGCAGGTTTAGAAATCTTCCCCTTCTGCGTTGAAGGTAGGCTCCCACCCGAGGAAGGGCCCGAAGAACCAGATGTAGGGGAAGTGGTTTCTCACGGCGCGGATAGCTCCTGATAAGGCCATGCTCGGTCTTCAGATCATACTCAATGCTATCCAGAATTTTGTTGGTCTCTTCCACTAGTTGACACCGAGCCTTGTACGCAATAACAGTATTCATCATCTCAGCCTTTGACAACAACGAGGAAAGGTGACTCACTTCCTTCGAAGCGGCTTGGGAAGCCTCGTCCCTTGCTGTAGCTAAACCTTTATGATAATTAATCTGACTTTCCTGATGCACTAATTGAGATTGAGCCTCCGCAAGCTCTTCATTTGCAGTACGAAGCTGTCCCTAGAGCTCTGCAAGGAAAAGAAAAACGCAGATGGTTAGGTCCAGGAAATTGCAGAATCACACTCGATAATATAAGCATATACCTTCGACTCTCGCCGAAGCTATTTCATATTCGTTAACAGCAGCATCACGGGATTCACCAAGAAAATCATACTCATCTGACAACTTCTTATAATCAGCTTGAAGGGTTGAAAGGGCGTACTGACTCGCATCTAATTCTACCTGTTTCATTGAATCCAAGTGACGAAGATGATTGACCTCATTGTTTAAACCCTCCAGACCCTTGTTGAGCCGATACATATTTACTTCAAGATTCCTCTCAGCCTCAGCTTGGCGTACCACATCAGCCCTAGACGCATCTAAAGCTTTGCTGAGAGCACCAGCCTCAGCCCTAGCGTCATCTCTCTCCCTAGCAAGACGCTGAAGGTACTCTTTAACATCAGAGGTCTGAGAAGAACGATCTTGACGCAATTCTTCTTCCAAGAGATTGATTTTAGCTTCCAATGATGAGACCTGTTCTCGGGATTCACGAAGATTATCACGCGTCCACAACAACGTTCCATCAAACAAACGACGATCATTGTTATATTGGTTCTGCAAATCAATCATTTGGACTCGCCTGACCCTCCAATTCTCTGCCAGAGCATTATGTTCATCGGCACGAGCATTCCACTTATCATCCTCGCTCTTTATCTTCTCTACCAACTATGCGATGCGAGATTTCTGACGCTGCCGCTCTTTCCGAAGTCATACTAACTCAGGAACTCCACCCACTGAAGATAGGGTGGGGGAGGGAGACTCAGACAGAACACTAATTACGGTAAAGGACAACAGCAAGGAAGCGAACAGATAATCAAACCTGTAACAGCCGAAGAATTCTTCTTGGCCTCCTCCAATTCACTACGAACCATAGCAAGATCCATACGAAGCTTCTCCTCCTCCTTGCCTTGTTGCTCCTTAGCCTTGAGGAGACTCTTAAACTCACATATCTCCCTATCCCTATCAGCGATGACAGTCTCAGCCGCAGTAAGCTCCTCTTCCCGAAGACGAAGCTTAGCCTCCAACTTAAGGGATTTGACCTTAAAAAACTGGTACAACATGTGATTGCAATGCTCACTCCTCATCATCTGCGAATCAGAAGATTAGAACACCCTCACTCTAAAAATTGCTAAAAACTGATACCAGGAAAAATGATAAGAGAACTCACCTCTAACATCCGCTGTTGGGGAAATCCATATTGATACCCATCAGGCAACGCCATCATATCAGCAACAGTCGAGGGAGCGTCGACTACTAGAGCAGCCTCCGAGGCCCGAAGATTCTTATCCCACGCTACTGCAACCTGGTCCTCGGGAGACAATTGCATCATCTTACGGGTATATGCATCAAATTTCTTCTCACCCTCCACCACAGGGGCTGGATTGGGTGCGAACATCAAGTTCTTCTTCTTAAACCAAGCTAAGATTTCGTAATTTAGCTCTTAATATTCAATATTTTTTATTTTTCATTTAGAAAAAGAATCTGGTCTCAATCAAGTTATTATGTACCGTCACTACATATTTATTACTCAAGGGCAAAAAAAAATCATCAAAATAATTCAAGTGTTTTAAATGGACATGGCTGTTAATGGGGTACCATTTTTCTTGGGATGTACCAATCTGCATATAAGATGAAATATATTTTGGTAAGGGATTGGTACACCCCCAAATAAAATGTTACCCCCATTAGCAGCATTGTAAATGGGGCTCAAAGATGACGGCATGGATGTCTTACTGACCATGTTCAGAGGAAGAAGGAAAGGGAAAAAAAATAACCAGCAAAAGCAAGACAGTTGTAGCCTAGGCCAGGGCGTTAAAAGGGTCTCAAAGGATGACGATGACATTCATGTCATGATCATGAAACCAAAATGCACTGTGTATAGTAATGAAGATTGGCCTGTGTTTTAGAGAATTATTGTCCTGGACCTCCTGGTGTGTACTCTCACAGCATGGATGAAAACATTTAAACCTAAGGGGATTAGGTTTGAATTTGGAAAGGGAGAGTATGTCCTACTTGTTTGGAGCAGTCCTATTCAAGGGATTAGGACACATATTTTGTATTTACTGTGACAAAGATTATACACACGAAGAAAAAAAATCCGGATATTTTCTTGTAGAACCCGTTCGTAGCATCAATTTGGCCGTGAAAATTTGTGGTCAGGAAAAATTTCACATTCAACAACTAGATTAATCTTGGGAGTAATTTGAGAATTTCTCTTGGTACTATAATTATTGTTAGGCATCAAAAGGAAATGTACATTTTTGTTCACACTCTTGTCATTTCTACCAAATTAGTTTTTCTCCAAAACACATAAGAGTCAAGAGAAGCCTTCGAATTGGCATGAAGTGCCACCCAAGCGTAAAAGTTTGCTCTGGTTTTTATGGGAAGGAATATTTATCATCTTCTCTATTATGCTATAATTGGTAGTAGATAGTCATCTGTTTGTTGCTTGCTTGTGAATTACCGATCATTTTCGAAAAAAAGCAAGGGTTATGAAAATCCAGGCCCTAGGGATCGGGCAAGTCCATTTTTGTTTTTCTTTCTCTCTTTTAATTTTGTGTTTGTCGTTAGAGGAAAATAAGAGCCAAGTCTGCATATATAAAAAACTGATAATACGACCAAACTTTTCTAAAGCTCGAAACAGATCACAAAAATCTGGAATTTATGCCTTACAATTTTAAAAACTGCACTTCCTTTTGGATTTTTATTCAACAAGTAGTGCATTTGTTTATAATAAAACTAGAACAAGATTAGAGAGTCAGTATAGTTCCATGTTCCTTTTCATTCTTTGTCAGCATGTTAATTAATGTTGTTGAGGGAAAAATGATTTTTATTAATCAAGATTATACGTATCCAGGGTTTAATCAAATCATGTACCCAGAAAAGTATTTTCATCAACTTTAAACTTCAATGTAAAATTGATACCGTGGTTTTTTTTTTTAGAACGGAGACAGTATATAAAAAATACCACAGATTATCCTTCTCTGAAATCAAACAATCCTGTTAATCTTCGAACCAACAAGACCAAAATTGGAGACCGAAAACAAGTGAAATTAATGCATATGTATATAATTCTCCATTACTACTCTATGGAGCAAACAAAAAACACCGTAAAAGAAAACAAAGGAAAATAAATTCTATGGAGCCATTGATGTTGATCTTGAAACTTTTGAATAACTCTCCATTACTGCTCACAAATTTCTTAACCCCAAAGGGGATGGCTTATCACATGGCCTCTAAAAAGCTTGAATCCAATTCTTAAAAAGATGACATTTTTATGGGACCCTTTGACCCTATGTGTTTTATCGACTTTCTTCCCATATCAGATAGAAAAAGAAAAAAAAACACTTAAAATGGCTTATGTGATAGCTATCTATGGCAAGAAAAGAAACAAAATTCTTATTCCCATTTCCTTGATCTTTACTGTGAAGCCGACACAATGACATATTGACAAATGATATTCGGATGGAATTTGATTCAGTAAAAATTAGTCAAGATCATGCCGGATTGCAGTAAAAATATTCAAAGGTCCTAGAAGTTGTTGGGATATACGTTTTAAAACATAATTTAATTTCCATAAAAAAAAAATTTAATGCTCATAAAGTTCTTCATGAAAGAAATTTATTTCTTATTCTCTTGACCGTTTTATTTTTGGGAGTTAAGAATAATATAAATCAGACTATAATAATTTCTCATTAAATAATATTGAATTTGCAGACTATAAATCAGATTTTGGTTGGAAAATTAAATAAGTGTCAAATGTCTTTTATGTTTTTTGTTTTAACAAGAGAAAAGAGTTTTGTGAAAGAAAACAATGTGTGAGCATCATTTGTTTTCTAGAGTGATTCTGAGCAAGAATGAAAGTGTAGAAGTTTCACATCCTCTATCCGTGCAAGAGTGATTGTGTAAGAGATTGATCTCGGCTGTTTTATCCTGAGGACGACGCGTCATTGAAGAACTGCTTGCACAATCTTGGGCAGAGCCGCGAAACGTCTTAAAAAAAGCGACCTAGCCCGCGACTCATCCATAACAATTTGTTTCGTGTTTGGTTTTATTTGTTTTGCAGGTATAATTCAGCAATTGTTCCAACAGAGGTTTCATGGGGGAAATGCCTTTTTCCAGATGGAATGAGCAAAGCCACTTTTCATATGCATTAGTAATCCAGAAGTTCTCCCCGGTTAGGAATTTAATGGCCAGTATGGAAGGAAACTTTGCGAATTGACCGGTCAAACAAGTCAAACTTCTGGTCAATCAAGACGTTTCGCCTATTTTTTGTTGACCGTTAAAGGATTTAGTGTTGGCGCATTTCGAACTCCAGTCACTAATATCATCACCTAGTGACTTTACTACTATACTACACTGAATTGGCAGACGTTTCGGCTAATTAACCGGTATGTTTCTGTGTACACATATATCTCACTATCGGACACGTGGATACAGAAAGGTACGTGGAAAGCATGCAAGCCAAGACATCAAAACACGATGCGTCGCGAAGCACCAAATAAACCCCTAGGAGTTGCTTTATCTCATCCCCAGAAGAGGAGCTAAGATCAACGGTGGGGAGAAAGTCAGCTGACACGGACTGACAGGGGCAGAAGACACTTGTCTGACACGAGCAGACCCCTCAACCACCCGCATTAAACACTCTGAGCAGTGCACGTGTCGACCGACCTGTGGAACGAGCGAAGATGCCTCCGCGAGATCTAGGGGAAACGCAGACCTCTGCGTGATGGACACAAGACACTAGAAGATAAGGTTCCAACGGTCTTCAGAGATGGGTCCCACATTCCTACCTTATAAATACCCAATCTCCACAAAGGGGGAGGGGGATCGAAAAAACATCAGAGGAGAGAGAGAGAGAGAGAGAGAATAGCAAAGGTAAGGAATCCCATAGTGGAGAGAAATATGTAAACCCCAAGTCATTCAAACTATTCGTGTAACCGTGAATAATATAGCAGAACAACAAACCCCGTGGACGTAGGCCTTAGTGCTGAACCACGTAAACCTTGGTCTTATTTACATTTCAGCACTTTGCATTTATTTAGTTCCGCATGGATTTGCTTATATATGTTGTTTTCCTTTTATATTTGTACCCCATGCATAATCGCTACGCATGGGGAAGTTGGAGGAGGCCATGATAAACCCGTGGGTTTTGAGCCAATGAACCCACATCCGGGTATCATCATCGTAATCTCTTTAGACTTTAACAATTGATCGCGGGCATTCGGACCCCGCGTAGTTCGTGTGTCCACAATTTGGCGCTAGAAACAGGGACTTCGTCCCGGTAAAAGATTTATCTTGTCCTGTGATTCCATTCTAATTTGGCATACGATTGCTCCGATTTTATCAGCTCTGACTGTATAGATCATTCGTCAACAATATTATATTCAAAAACCCACCTTTTGCCTTCGATAAGAGTTAGTGTTCCAAGCATGGGTTATTGTCCTAATCCGTCGGATTTACAGTTTTCATAGTTTTTTTTATATATACTAAAGATCGCCTTTAATAAACCCGCTTTTGAAAAATTGTATTTCGACAACTAACCCGCTTCACGCGGATATTCCCGTTTCTGTTTGAATAAATTTATACAGAGAGAACGTGTTGTGAGTAAAGAAGGCGAGTTTACGCTAGATTTCGTCAACAAAAAGGCACGTGATGGAGAAGACGCAGGAAGCAGGAAAATCCAAAGCTTTGTCAAAAGAAACACCCCGGACAACCCCGATCATCACCCGAAGCAAGCAGAAAGGAGATAAAACTAAAATGACCAATCGAAGGCAGGATACAACTGAAATCACTTCACCCATGAACGCTAATTCAGTTGCAATGGCGGCTCTCAGAGCAGCAACGATAAAATACGGGGAAGCCGCGGTAATCCCGAAGGCCGCGGAGGCTAGCAATACCTTCGCCATGAGTCAACTTAACCAACCAAGGGAAAGGGTGGATGAATCCAGAACATTCCAACCCGCGCATCTGCTAACCTTTGGAATGCCGCTAACAAATAACCAGAACCAAACCATACCGACGGCTCGGGCACCGCAAAGGGGCACTCACTCCAATTTGGAAACACCAGCAACAGAAGTTGAACCCCTGCCACCTTTGGTACAGACCATGGAGGAGGGTGGCGCCACGGCTGTAGCGACACGTGCGGGGACTCCCAATCAGGGGTCCAACCAATCACACCAGCTAATGGCTGAGCTCGAGGAACTGAGAAGGAACCAACAGGTTTACGCAGAAGCTGTAGCACTTTTGGCCAGAGAAAATCAAGATTTAAAGGAGCGGATTGCTCTAAGCACAAAGACCAACCAACAACTTGATGAAGCAAGCTCCAAAGCACCAGAGCCAAACCAAGACTGCAGAGTCGTCCTAGCGACTAATGAAGACGCAACAAGGAGACATAGCGTATCCGACCCGGACTATGACGATGGAGAATCAAACGGAAATGATCTGAAGAACTTAGAACACCAACGCGCAATGGAGGAACTGCGAGATGAGATGATGGCAGAGATCAGGCAATTGAAAAATAAACAAGGAGGGGGAAGGTTAGAAGAGGTTATGAGAGAAGCTAACTCCACGCCCCTGACGCATCGCTTGGCCAACACCCCTATTCCCCTGAAATGCCCTGTCCCGACGTTCGAATGCTATGATGGGTCCAGCGACCCTGCTGCACATGTTCGGTACTACAACCGCGTCCTAGCAAGATGGGGACAGAACGACGCCGTACTCTGTAGATACTTCCCGTCAAGTTTGAAGGGATCGGCGTTATCATGGTTTGATAATCTGCCACCAAACTCCATACACTCATACGACCAACTGGCAGAGAAATTCTTAAGAACATACATGTACAACAAGACTGTAAACACTGGGATGGATAAGCTTTTCTCACTAGCAATAGGCTACAAGGAAACCACGAGAGAATACACAAACAGATGGCATAGGATCTGCCAAGCCATAGGAAGCGTGGACCCAGTGGTGAGCATCAATTGCTATAAGTGGGGCTTGGACCGAATGAGTCCCCTATTTGTTGAAATTCACGGGAGCGTGCCCAAGACAGAAGGCGATCTCCGAATAATTATCGAGAAGCACGCTCGACTTGAAGAAATTCAACGGGAAAACCCGAGGGCATATCCGCAGAGGTCTCACCGCACCAATTCAGCAGAACAAACCAATGGGGCCAAAAGGGGTTCCTCAGATGAGAGACCTCACGAAGATAGAAAGGAACGGAGGGATGAACGAAGAACAGGCGACCGAAAATTCGAAGACCAAGTTTACACGAAACTCAACGCTAGCTATGCTCGTATCCTGCGGGAGATCAAAGGGAGGGAAAACTTAGAATGGCCATGGTCTAAGGGAAAGCAGCCCCCAAGATCCGAAAAGTCTAAAGATTACTGTGAGTATCACTGTTTCAACGGACACCAGACCGAAAAATGCAAGAACCTTAAAATAATGATTCAAAAATTAATTGATGCGGGAGAGCTCAAACATTACATACGGAAGGAGGTTACCGAGGACAGATCCAAACGAACCAAGCCAGTCCAACTTCCGGAAGAAAACCGAACAATCAACACCATCTCGTGTTCCGCAGCCATAGGACCCTCGCTCACAGCACAGATTGGAAAAAGGTTACGGAAGCAATTCGAAGATCGCTGCGAGTTATATAAGGTTGATGGGATAACAGTGGACGAACATGAAAAATGGATGGAATTACCTGTCATCTTCGATGCCGAGGATATCGAAGAAGATATGGAAGACCATAACGATCCCTTGGTCCTGACATTACCAATAGCGGGGTGTAACCTCAAAAAAATCCTCATAGACGGGGGAAGCTCTGTGAATGTCCTATTCTATGACGCATTCAAACGGATGAAGCTCCATGATGAACAGTTGATGACCTCTTATCACACCATCTACGGATTCAATGGAGCGGCCACGAAGCCCTTGGGAGACATTGTGTTACAGGTTAACGCAGGGCCCATGAAACTGGATACCCGATTCAGTGTGGTGGATACCCCTTCCCCCTACAACGCCATTATTGGACGACAGTGGGTACACAAGCTCAAAGGAGTGGCGGCAACATACCACCAGTACCTAAGATTTCCAACACCTGAGGGAATTATGGAGATCAAGGGAGATCGAATCGCTACACGAGAATGCCAGGCCACTCAGGATCATATCAACAACGAGCAAGAAGAACATCGAAAAATCCGAAGAGTAAGAAATCAAGAAACCACGCAAGAGAAAGCCGTAGAACTATTCCTTAAGGAAACCACAGGAAAAGGCTTGATGATACAGGGTAATGTCCGAGGCTCGGAAACAAGTACCTCAACAATCAACAAAGAGCAGAAACACGCCAAATAGCAATTAAAGAGCGCCCCAGTCCTCGGAAACCCAAGGCCTATGTTCACACCCGTGGAACCCACTAAGGAAATCAACATAGGAACGGAAGAAGACCCAAAGAGGGTCAAAATCGGGACCATCATGGGCGAAGGGAGAGAACATTCCTTAACCAAGTTACTCAAGGAATATGCGGATGTGTTCGCCTGGAAGTTAGGAGATATGCCAGGGATCGACCCAAAAGTAATCCAACATGAACTACGCATCAAACAGGGCACACCCCCGTTCAGGCAGAAAATACGAAAAGTGGCTCCAGAATATCATGAGGCGGTAGAAACAGAACTTCGGAAGCTACTAGACGCAGGATTTATCAAGGAAGTCAAGTATCCTACCTGGATATCCAACATGGTCATTGTTCCTAAGAAAAATGGAGGGGTTAGAATATGCATCGACTTTACTAACCTCAACAAGGCGTGTCCAAAGGACAGCTATCCCCTGCCGAGCATAGATCAACTGGTTGAAGCAGTTGAAGGGTACGAGGAGCTGTCGTTTATGGACGGATACTCTGGCTACAACCAAGTAGCCCTGGCAGAAGAAGATCAGCAACACACAGCATTCTATACACCACATGGCCTTTATTGCTATACCAGAATGCCTTTCGGGCTCCGAAACGCAGGGGCAACATACCAAAGGATGGTCGATGCTATCTTCAAACCATGGATTGGAGGAACCCTAGAAGTCTACGTGGACGACATGCTCGTCAAAAGCAAGCTGCGTGAAAATCACCACCAGGACCTGAGGAATATTTTCAATACAATGAGACAACATCACATGAAAGTAAATCCGGAGAAATGTACTTTCGGTGTCACCTCAGGGAAGTTCCTCGGTTATCTGGTGACGAAAAGGGGCATCGAGGTAGACCCAGCTAAGATTCAAGCCATAGTAGAGATGCCGTCACCAAAGAATCTAAAGGAAGTGCAGAAGCTCAATGGGTCCATAGCAGCGTTGGGCAGATTTATTGCACGATCTTCGGACAAGTGCAAACATTTCTTCAATATTCTTAAGAAAGGAAGCAGGTTCGAATGGACCGCCGATTGCGAGGAAGCATTCCAAAAGATCAAAGAACATCTAGCTTCGATCCCTATCCTGCAGAAACCTGACCCTGATGAAGTTTTGGCACTGTACATAGCAGCAACAGAGGACGCAGTCAGCGCGGTATTAGTCAAAACCAATACAAAGATAGAACATCCCATCTATTACGTCAGCAAGACACTCAATCCCGCGGAAAGAAATTATACTAAGATTGAACAACTCATCCTCGCACTGGTATGGGCTACCCAAAAACTAAGAACCTACTTCCTAACTCACTTCGTCAGGGTACCATGCAGAGCACCATTGGAAGCAGTCCTCAAAAGCACAGGAAAAGTGGGCCGAATAGCCAAATGGAACACCCATCTGGACCAATTCAACATCATTCATGAAATTCAGCATTCTCAGAAGTCCCAAGTTCTGGCAGATTTCTTAGCAGACCTCCCTCTAGACAACGACGAAGAGATCAAGGGAATACCAGAATCCGAGGAAGCAATCAAGGATCCAATGGATATCCTCGAACCTGCGAGTCATAGACAATGGGAAGTCTTCGTCGACGGATCTAAAAATAAGGAAGGGGCAGGAATAGGTATTGTCATCATCACCCCAACTGGAGAAAGAATCATACAGGCACTTAGATTGGAATTCAAAGAGCATACCAATAACATTGTTGAATACGAAGCTGTCATACATGCCCTACGTATAATAATAGAGATGGGGATAACCGATGTAAGGCTGACAAGTGATTCGCAGCTGGTCATACGGCAAATCGCGCTCGAATATAATGTGTAGGACGACACCCTTTCAGCTTACATGGCATTGGTCCAAACATTGGCTTCACAAATCCCGAACATTAAGTTCCGGCACTTATGCAGAAGGGACCTCAGGCATGCGGATGCCCTAGCATACATATCATCCATGTTGAGGGATAAAAATGCCGAAGGTATTAAAATAGCAAGGGTATACGAGCCTTCGATTGCATCTCAATTCTCATTCGCTACCAATCAAGATACGATGGAAGAAGATATTGAAGACCAAGTAGGAGAAGACATCCATAACGACTTTGATGAAGAAGACATCTTGTCAAAAGCAAATCAAGACGAAGATTTCAGCAATGAAGATGACTGGAGGGTGACAATATATGCTTTCCTCGACAAAGGAAGCCTACCTGCGGATCGGAAGCAAGCTAGAAAGACGCTCTCCAAAGTGGGAAGATACGATCTTCGGGACGGGGTCCTATATAGAAAATCTTTCCTTGGACCATTACTACGCTGCTTATCCCGAAAAGAAGGGCATCGAATTCTAAAGGATATCCATTATGGTGACGCAGGGAATCATAGCGGTATGAGATCACTAGCTGACAAGGCAAAAACGCAAGGATATTACTGGCCGACCATGATACAAGATGCTGCGAGGATGTCCCGACGATGCGAAGAATGCCAGCGCTTCGCGAAAAAAATCCACGCGCCGGCAACATTGCTAAACTCTGTCGATAGCCTGTGGCCATTTGCAAAATGGGGAGTAGACATCGTCGGGCCTTTCATCGAAGGATCCAGGAAGAGACGATTTTTGATAGTAGCCACGGACTACTTCAGTAAATGGGTGGAGGCTAAGGCCTTGGCCAGGATCAGAGACGCGGATGTGTTCACTTTCATATTCCAGAACATCATTTGCAGATTTGGTATACCTGCTGAAATTGTGTCTGATAACGGCAAGCAATTACAGGGAAAAAATATAGACATGCTCTTCGACACCTTTAAAATAAGAAAGAACAAGTCCACTCCCTTATACCCTCAAAGCAACGGACAAGCGGAAGCTACCAACAAGACCCTCGCCCTTATACTCAAAAAACAATTAGACGAGCATAAGGGAAGATGGTGCGAACAACTGCACAATGTCTTGTGGGCATACAGGACAACACGAAGGTCCGCTACCGGAGAATCCCCGTTTCTTCTTACTTATGGAGCTGAAGCAGTCATACCTACAGAAATCCTCATACCAACCACGAAGACTGAAGCCTGGGAGAAAAACCTAACAACAGATATGATGTTAGAAAGGTTGGACGATTTGGAGGGAAGGAGGGAAGTAGCATTGCAAAAGATGGAAAATTATCAACGAAGACTAGCAAGGGAGTACAACAAAAAGGTAAAGCTACGAAATTTTGTAGAGGGACAGTATGTGTTGAGAACAATCCCACGATATCAGCAAGAAAAGAAATGGGGAAAGTTAGCACCTACATGGGGAGGACCGTTTATGATCCACGACATCGCGGGTAATGGTTCTTACTACCTCCGTAATCTAAAAGGTGAGGTTCTCCGGCATCCTTGGAATGCTAAATGGCTCAAACCATACTTCCCATAGAAGCAACGCAGATTTGAATCTGCTGGGAATATACCAGAAGAAGAAAGGAGCCTCCCCGCCCAACATGTTTCTATCTCTGGAAGAGGAATTGCAAACCTCAACTTATCAATTAAACAAGCTTTCAAATTATCAAGTCTGAGGAATCTACCTACAATATTGGGGAAAGTAGTTAATCTACAATCTCTCAGGGCTCCCCCATCAGTGTCCATAAGTGTAGGACCAGGGGGAAGGCACCCAGCAGAAAGAGATACCCAACCAATCTTAAGGCAACGGGTCGACAGAATGGGTGCGTACATATTTTACGCCCCATATCCTAGAACGTTGCCCAGGCCCCCACCGTCTGGGAATCCTCTGGCCCAGGATTTGCCAGCGGGGTGACAGGTCTCAAGACGATCACGGAGGTACCTTCCTTTCGTATCGCACTCAAAAACACTTAACTTTTGTTTTGATTTTTCACAAACTTAAAATACAAAAACATTGTAGGTCTATCAAGAAGAGAATTCATTTCATAAAGGGTGATTACAAGAAGTGAACGACCAAGGCCAAGGATACACAATCAAAAAACATTCCTTTTACATCGTTACAAAAAGCACAATTATGCCGCGGACCCTACAGAACGCTGCCAGCTCTACCTAGGTGGCGGTCCCGTCATCCGGTTTCTTCCGCAGACTTGATGGGACGCTCCCACCAGAAGAGGGGCCCGAGGAGCTGGGAAATGCAGCAGGAACGGGACGACGAGGGTAGTTCTTCACGAGACCATGTTCATTCCTTAGGCCAAGCTCAATCCTCTCCAGCATCCTGTTCGTCTCCTCAGCCAATTGACAACGAGCCTTATGTTTAATAACTGTTGTCCGCTGTTGGGCTTGGGATAATAACGAGGATAGCCGGTTCACTTCTCTGGAAGCAGCACCAACGGCCTCCTCGCGGGTGGCTGCTAAATTCTTGAAGTGATTGGTTTGTTCCTTTTGCTGTGCTAAGGAAGATTGAGCCTTTTCAAGTTCTTCATTTGTGACGCGAAGCCGTTCCTCGAGCCCTGAAAAAGACAACACCACGGAGTTAGAGTAGAAAACAAACAAGATCACACTCGATGAATTGGGATTATACCTTCGACACAAGCCGAAGCCTCTTCATATTCATTAACAACCGCATCTCGCGCTTCATCAAGATGATCATATTCCGCGGATAATTTCTTATAGTCTAGTTGAAGGTTGGTGAGAGTAAATTGACAGGCATCTAACTCTACCTGCTTCATCGAGTCCATATGACGAAGGTGGTCGACCTCTTTATTTATCTCTGAGACCCCTTTGCTGAGTCTATACATGCACACTTCAAGATTCCTCTCAGACTCAGCAAGACGGGCTACATCGGCACGAGACGCGGAAAGAGCATTGCTGAGAGCATAGACTTCAGCACGAGCATCATCTCGTTCCCTGGCAAGACCAAGCATATTATCTTGGACCCCCGAAAGAGGAATGGACCGCGCCGTCTGTAATTCTTCTTCCAATAGCTGAATCCTAGATTCCAACAAGGAAGTACGCTCGCGGGATTCCCGCAGATTATCACTGGTCCACAGCAGTGTGCCATCAAATAAAGCACGATCATGGTTGTACAGATTTTGCATGTCGACCATCTGAACATGCCGCGCGCGCCATACTTCAGCCCGAGCATCCCATTTCCTAGCCTCACTCTTAATCTTCTCAACCAAATCTCTAATACGAGATTTTTGCCGAGCTCTTTCGTTTCGAAGCATACCAGCTCGGGGATGCCACCCACTGGACATAGGGTGGGGAGACTCAGACAGAACAACTAAGAGAAAAGAATGATGATAAACGGCGAAGGAAAAGAACCAAACCTGTGAAAGTGGAAACTTGGCTACGAGTTTGCTCTAACTCAGCGCGTACTGCAATAAGTTCTGAACGAAGATCAGCCTCTGCTTCACCCAGTCTTTCTTTTTCCTTAAGGCTTTTCTTCAGCTCTTCTATTTCCACCTCCGCCGCAGATAATTCCTTTTCCCGATGACGAAGCTTAGCCTCGAGCTTCAGAGATTTTGCTTTAAAGAACTGATATAGCACGTGGTTGCAATGCTCGCTCCTCATCATCTACACATCAAAATGACAAAACATTATTCAACCAAAGCGTCCTATTCTCACGAACAAGAATGTACGAAAATTTACCTCCAGCACGCGCTGTTGCGGGAAGCCATATTGATACCCGTCGGCAACAGCCATCATATCGGCAACAGAAGTAGGAGGCTCCGGCACGAGGGTAGCTTCGGGAACGGTCAACCTTGTTCCCCAGGCTTCAGACACCTGCGCCTTCGAAGACATCTCCATCATACGACGGGTATACGCGGTTGATTCCTTTTCCCCAACAACCACAGAAGCAGGATGAGAGACAAACAGAAGATTCTTCTCCTTGAACCAACTCATGATGGCATCCTCACCCTCAGACATTGGCGACTGGGGAAGACTATCGGCGGGCGCGTCCACAACAGATTTTCCTTTGACCGAATCGACCCCCTCAGCACGAACGTTGGCATGTTCTCCCGCGCCTACATGCACAGCAGGCTCCTCCGCACCAACACCTTCTACAGCAGCATCACCATTACCATCACCACCAAGAACATCCCAATTGTCATTAGGGGAAAGTAAAGAGAAGTCCTCGGGAAAATCGAGGGCTTCGTCAAAGAACTCTCCCGTGGAATACATCCGATCGAAAGAAAATTCTTGAGAAGTAGGGAGGGTATCCATAACATCACCCGCAGGGACGGAAACATCCTCGATGACAACATCATCCGCCACTACACCCTTGTTCCTTCCTCCATTACCGGTGGGACCAGCAAAGACCTCTTCTTCGGCATTGATAGGGGAGGTACCAGTACGTTCCTCCCCATCTGTAATCTCGTCCTCGGCAAACTCTTCGTTCACAGGACTAGTAACTTCTTCTTGGACCTCAACCTCACCCACCACCATAGTAGAAGACTGCTTCGGCCTAATCTTTGTCTTCTTCAATACCTGAAACCGACACCACAAAGGAATTATTCTTCCCGTCCGATGGAAGTTATAAAAACGAAACACAACTAAAATCTGCGTACCTGAGCAGCTGAGACATTCTTCGAGGGGAGTATAGCACCGGAACCATCCTCCTCGTCTCCCTCTACGACATCCAGGGCATAAGGAAAATTCATGCCCGCAAAGTTCAGACGCCAGGGGCAGAAATCTCCATAGCGAGCGGGAGGAGATTCGCGCGGCTTACTATTCTCGGTTGGCCGCCATCCGCGGGAACCGGGAATCCAACCATAAGCCCACGGACCTACTATCTCAATGACAGTGGCGTGCCACTCGTAGTCATGATCACGCTTGATCCTTTCTCGCGCGGGGAAGAGTTTCCGACGATTGGACGCCTCCGTGCCAGGAACATACTTCAGCTTGGCATCGCTGACCTCATTTAACAGACGAATCTCGCCTCGAGGAGCAGGAAGATTCCGAAGGCTGACACTCCACGGCTTGCGATTCCTGCTATTGACGTAATCACCGAAGGAGTTATTAAAATTCTCAGGAGTGTACCATTCCTTCTCCAAGGGATTGGGGACGTAACAAGTCATCGACGTTTCCCCCTTACTCCGCAGATAGCATTCCTTCAGAGCGCGGAGATAATTCCCCGATAATTGGGATACGGAACGGCTATGAGTATTTGTGGAAGAACCCTCACGACTAGCAAGCACGTCGTAATAGAAGGAATCACCCGATTTGTACAACGGCAGCATCAGACCAGCCTCGAAGGCCCCAACCGTCGTTAACAAGTGAAATTCATCGAATTCGTACTTAGAGATCAGCTCATACGTAATATCATCCTCGGGGGCATAAAAACGAACCCCGAAGGCTTGGAGCTCATGTTTCTCCTTGAATATTTCAAGATCGATATGCTTGAAGGTTACTTTTCTCCTGCTCACAGAAACACTGCGTATCAAGGGAGCAGCCTCTTCCTCCTCGGCGGGACCGGATGAACTAACAAACGCTTCAGACGCTTTTCTCTTCACGGGGGGATTCTTTGAAGATCCAGCCGCAGGAGCTACGCCCTTTGTATTCTTCCCTTTCAAAGTTGGAGAAGACCGTGGATGATGCTCGGGCACTAACGAACGTAAAGGAGGAACGTCAAAAGCAACAACGCGGGGAGGAGCCTGCGTACTCCGAGTCTCTTCACGAGGACGCACCATTGACTGATTAAATATTCTCCGTGAGCCAGACGGAATTATTGGAGGAATCTCTTCCCGAGAAAACGAGGCTCTCGCTCCGGAAGACACTCGACTCCGACGAACATCATCCTGAGACTCTCGACGCTGAGGAGATCTCGACAACCTAGAATCAGGAGTCTCATAGGTAGGCCGTGGACGGTCAGACATGGCTGCGGAAAGAATAAAATCAAGAACAGGTTACACACAATAACCAAAAATCAAAAAACACATTCATAGCAATACAACCACGACAACAAAGAAACCCTAAAATTAGGATACAATCTCAATACTCCACCCTCGAAGTAATGGCTGCCTTAATTTAAGATGAAGAACAGGGGCAAACTAGTATGCAAGCATCAGAAAGAGTTCTTCATCACAAACAAGGAACAACAAATAGCAGAAAATTCACAATTCAACACGGCATAAAACAGTGAAATCAAGAAAAGAAAAACTCACCGGCAAAAAACAGCAAGTAGAAGAAACGAACAGGGGAAGATCCCAGGTGCAATAAAGACTGACAGAAGATAAGATCACAGGTGCAATGAAGACTGACAAAGAATTTAAGGTCACAGGTTTAATGAAGGCAGGTAGGAAACTTAAAGGAAAAATGAACTGAGAGAGTGTTTAGGAAGAATGAAATTAAATTTCCTCTCCATCCTTAAAATACCCGAAAGAAAAGAGGAAATTAAGGGACAAATAGGAAAACGTGCCCGTTACATAAGCAGTTAATGCACGAATAAAAGACGTGCCCAAGTATCTAGGAGAAGTTATTAGGAGTGAGAAGGATATGCGACGATAGTTTTTCTTCAAGGCACCCCTTAGTCAGTTAAGCCTGAAGAAAAGGGGCAAATTGTGTACACATATATCTCACTATCGGACACGTGGATACAGAAAGGTACGTGGAAAGCATGCAAGCCAAGACATCAAAACACGATGCGTCGCGAAGCACCAAATAAACCCCTAGGAGTTGCTTTATCTCATCCCCAGAAGAGGAGCTAAGATCAACGGTGGGGAGAAAGTCAGCTGACACGGACTGACAGGGGCAGAAGACACTTGTCTGACACGAGCAGACCCCTCAACCACCCGCATTAAACACTCTGAGCAGTGCACGTGTCGACCGACCTGTGGAACGAGCGAAGATGCCTCCGCGGGATCTAGGGGGAAACGCAGACCTCTGCGTGATGGACACAAGACACTAGAAGATAAGGTTCCAACGGTCTTCAGAGATGGGTCCCACATTCCTACCTTATAAATACCCAATCTCCACAAAGGGGGAGGGGGATCGAAAAAACATCAGAGGAGAGAGAGAGAGAGAGAATAGCAAAGGTAAGGAATCCCATAGTGGAGAGAAATATGTAAACCCCAAGTCATTCAAACTATTCGTGTAACCGTGAATAATATAGCAGAACAACAAACCCCGTGGACGTAGGCCTTAGTGCTGAACCACGTAAACCTTGGTCTTATTTACATTTCAGCACTTTGCATTTATTTAGTTCCGCATGCATTTGCTTATATATGTTGTTTTCCTTTTATATTTGTACCCCATGCATAATCGCTACGCATGGGGAAGTTGGAGGAGGCCATGATAAACCCGTGGGTTTTGAGCCAATGAACCCACATCCGGGTATCATCATCGTAATCTCTTTAGACTTTAACAATTGATTGCGGGCATTCGGACCCCGCGTAGTTCGTGTGTCCACAGTTTCAGTCTGGCTGCATAGTATCTCTGATAAACAAACAAGATGATGCCAATGAGAATAATCTCATATAAGGTTTTCTCTTGCAGCCAAACCTGTTGCTCATACTTTTTATACGGAATGTACAAAGATGTGTTGAGACAAAAGCACGATGATATTAAAGACTTTCTGGGCAGCAAAATCTTAAATGATCTTGATAGGGCCATGAGGCTCCAGGTAAAAACAGCAATAGTAGAGGATCCTTCGCGACTCCGAAGAGCCAGATTTAGGGTGACAACCTTAATCAAGTTTTGGGCAGCACAATATTATTCAATACAGATTTAATTTGTGTGGCAGAGGGCCGATAGGCGCCGACAGATATGGTGCTCCCCTATACGGTGTTCTTAAGTGGTCGCCGCTACACAGATTGAGAGAACTTGTTTCCGAAGAATGTTGGGACAATCTTTAATCCAGATTGGTGATTCCTCCTGAACATTAAACTCCAAGCTAGTATTTGCCAAGGCCGTCTATTTAGAATTACACAAAATTGGTCAATAACCTAAAAATGAAAATTTTTGGATGAAAAAGACATGTAAAATTTGATACTATTCAAATGGACGAGAATGTTAAAATAGCCAGATGTAAACAGTTTCATCCTATCCATTTTCAAATACTTTTTCTTATTTTTAATTCATATCAGGATGCATCCAGTTTCATCCTCGCTTTTTTTAACCTTAAGACAGGATGAATCCAGTTTCGTTCTTGCTATATTTTTGGTGTCCATTTTGCCCATACTAATTTCTACTCGTCTATTAAAACCATGTTTTAAAATTATTTGGACAACTGATTCATTTTCCATTAGAATTATTGTTAACAAAATATGTTTTAAAATTATTTGGACAAATGATTCATTTTCTGTTAGAATTATTATTAACAAAATCCACAAAAAAAAAATAGACAAACAAATATGTAGTGGTAAATCACTGTATAAAACGATAAGTATTACATTGATGCTGTTTAATAACTTGGACTTGGATAAGAATGCAAATGAAAATCCTGAATATTTCAAGATTGCTAATAGGGGAACCGGTTTATTTGGGGTGTACCAAAATACAAATAAGACAAAACAATACTCCCTTCGTTCTGATTTACTTGACGTTGTAGAGTTTTTCACGGAGATTAAGAAATACCATAGAGAATAAAATCTTTCCAGTTCTACCTATATTAATTCTTCTTAGAATTTTAAATGACTAGTTTTTACTTTATAGAGGTAAGTAAAAATTGAAAATGGTTGTAGTAGTGAGATGATCTTGTATTTTTGGATTTGGGATAAGAAATTAGAGTTATATGCAATTATTTTCTCAACTATTTTGATAAGTTTAGAAGTTACAGCAGTGAACTACTTGATCAGAAACTGATTTTTACTATTCAGTATTTTATTTCTCACTCCCAGGGATGGGTCATTGATTTTTGAACTCTAACTTTACAAGATTGGAATGGGTGAGATCATCTATAATAAAACAGTAGTCACAACAACCATAACTGTAATTGTAGTCTATGATTCTAACTTTAGTAGCAGATATACATGTATTAAGTGAGGTGTTTTATTATATACTAGGGCTTAACCCGTGCCGTAACGGCACGGTCATGTACTTTTCCTGCTATCCTTAAAGAGAATTTATAGGTATAGTAACAAATTCTTCCTGATTTTCTTTCACCAGCTTAATAAAACTCGTTAACAACTACTGCACTAAGTAGTAAATAGAGGACTCTATTGTGAACTCTGAAGATCATCATAGTCCCAAGGCTTTGAAAACTGGAGTTGTACAACATAAACAAATATAGACATAAGCCTATGAGAAATGCAGGCAAACTTCCATGCCTGTAAAGATTTAGTAGGATGGTAGCAACGCCGGAATGTCAATAGACTGGAACATTTTATTAGTGGCAAGAGCTGGCCATGTTTCCTTAGTGAAGAATTGTTTGGATCTGATTTTTCAAGAAAAAGTTTGGATCAAGCAAGGGTATAAAATAGGTATACAATTGTGACGGTACTTGAATTATAATTGTAAGTTGTGGGAACTTTTAATTGAAAAAATACCGGTTATTAGTAATTGATTTCTCAAAAGCTTATGGAAGTTATAGTGGGACAAAAAAATAATGTACAGTAACAAAGCAAATTAATAGTTCAACACCGACAATTGTGATTTCTTCTTGATATTTATAATGAGGATTTGGAGGTATCACAACCAAATAACTGCTTAACATTAATTCGAAAATTATCTGCACCAAAAAATAAACTATTATATGAATATATGAACGGCACGTACAAACCAATTCAGTTGTAACAACAACATTTAAGATAAATGCATACTTACACTTGAAATGCATATTTTGAGCTCAACAGGGAATTCTGTCAAGCAACAATGTTCCGACTCCAAAATAGATGTCCACTATTGAAGCACCACTGAGTCCTTAACTGTATGTCCTAACAAAAAGATCCAATGAAGTTATCAGTTGATTAATAAACTTGGTCATCCTAAAAAGTCTAAATTTCTACAAATTTTAGAATTGTTCTTAGACTGACATGGCTACAAAGTAAAAACTGTTCTTCATTCGAACTTTGGAGGCCCCGGTGTCAAAGCAATGAGTTTCTTTTTAGCTGCACGTCATTCGACATAGTCAATGGAACTTTATACGTCCTTACCTAGTCAGAGATTGAGCATATGAACAATGCTGGGAAGTTTACAGCCGTCAAATCTATACCACTACCTTTCTATACAAAATGGATTTTTTTAATATCACTATGGAAAAATGTGATGTCATGATAAAGATAATAATTATGAGTTGACACACAGAATTTAGTGGGGAGCTATATCTTGTACTCAGGCTTGAAACTAAATTGAGTGATAATCTAACATATCGGGCTAAAAGTAAGAACTAAGATATCGGCGAGCTAGCAACACTTAAAGGCAAATGTAAACCTTAAGTGCAAACATGGTTACAGGAACATTGAAAGCTATCGGAGGCTACAACCAAAATTAAAAGCGTCTGGATCAGAAAAGAACCAAAACAAAATGACTAAAGCAGCTAACCTAAGATTATAACAATGAAATAATGTGAGTGCAGTAGCTGCAATACACATATCCAATAACAAAAAACTCTAATTCTAAGGAAATTCACCATGAAATACAAAAACATAAGTAAAATTTAGCAGGATTGAGATGCCTTACAAAACCAATGTGTATAAGTGAATCCATCTAACCGGAAAAAATCCTTGAAATTCAGTGCGCACTGAAGTAGAATTTGCTGAGAACTCCCCAATCAGAGACACTACTAAAATTCTAAAAACCACATTCAATAAATTTGGCAAACAAAAAGAAAGACCCCTACCTTATTCTAAACAGGGTTTGAATAAAGCGCATAAAACTAAACAAATCTGATGGTATAGGGTGAAATTTTCAACAATTTGTTTTACATGGTCAGCAGCTGGCCGGCATAACGATAACCATCAAATCATCATATGCATGTCTTTCGACACCCAGCTTACTCGGACCAAAGAGTTGATGCCAGTAATTTCTCCATCCACAAAAAACTTAATTTGGCGACTACAAATGGAACACAATTACGAATTACCTTACCTGAATTTGGTCGTTTCAGAAGAGCAAAGAGAGCATTGTTGCAGAAAAGCCTAGAGACAACTTATGAATTTACGGCATGGATGTTCGAGAGAGTCTTGAAATCTGTAAACCTAATTGATCACAGCATAAAAGAAAAATGAATATCCACATGAACAGACGAAGAATTTATGATTTGGCCATTTCAAAAAGCATTGAAGTTGTTAAAGCTAACAATATTAATTGCGTGTTACCGGCCATCCCTGAAGCGTCTTAGAAGTCCATTAAACCATTACAAAAACTGCATGCCCATAAACACTAACTTTTCAAATCCTTGATTAAGCCAAACAACTCATAAAAAAATAAAAAAACCAACAAAAATCAAATATCAAAGCAATTTCATAAGAAATAACTACCTGCAGATTCTAATTAATCCCTTAATAGAACATCTCCTCATGCTGGATGTTCTTACAAGAATTTGGCAAAGTAGGTGAGCTGCACATCATGGAGAAAGGATCAGGACGATGAATCAAATCCCAATTGAGTACCGCAGTTATTTGATGAAAATCATGTGTTAAAAAGATGTAAAATATGTGATCAAAACTTACAAAGGATATGGTAATACTCATAGATCCGCAAGGATCTCCATAAGATCTGAGAAACTTCCTTACTTCTTTAACCGTTTCGACATGATTTGATTAGCAACCAATTCAATAAGAACTGCGAAACAAGAGTTGTATATAAAGGCACATGAGATTGAAGAACAAACTACTGAAACGTGATACTGAAAGACATGCATAACTGAATTCAAGCTATAAAAGAAACAAACCTATATTGTTGTTGGTAATCACCAAATCATAATCTGCAAATTAAACCCTAGATAGTTCTCTATCTAGACAACCCATTTTACCAAGTTATTTTTCAAAAATGGGTTATTTTCTTTCTAAAGAAACAAATTTCTTCAGAATTAATTATAAAAACCCTGAAAAGTCTTAATGGCAACAAACAAACAAAAACCCAATAAACTAAAAGAATTTTGGAGATCCAAATCTGTTCCGGTTTTATGAATTCATCCGATGAATTTTGAGGGATCGAACAAATTTCTTAACCAATTTTATCAAGAACCACATAAGTAAAGTTGAATATACGAATGATATTACCTTCAACAACATTAGTAGTAATTTGATTAGTGTAAACCCTATATTCCACGATGATGGTCCAATATTTTGCAAGGTGTTTCAATCTGTAGTTTATGTCCTATAGACCATGATGGTCATTGGTTTCCAGGAACTTACTAACATGTGTTTAGTATTTTTCTCAGTTAATTTTTTCGTTTCTTTACATTGTTTTCATATGTTGTTTTTCTTATATATGAGATTGTGGTTAGTGGAGACATATTTTGTATCTTTTATGGACTTAATTGTTTATTTTTTAAGGTAACTAGCACTACTCGGCGACTCTAGGTAATACGAATTAATTGAGTACCTAAAATGCAGGACATATGTTCGTTTTCTCTCCCAAGTCAAAAAATTCCTTCAGAATGAAGCATTTTTTGAGAGGTAGCTCCGGACAATGCGAGATTTATGGCAGAGAATGCAAGACTTAAAGCAGTTATTGTGATCCACTTAGGAAAATATAAGGAAGCTTTGTAAGGACATATTATTTGAACAGTGATACGACTAATGATATAAAGTATTGGCAGGTATTACCCCGTTCTTATGTCTCCGTTACTTTTTTATTGTGATCAATGGTTTTTCCTTTTGTGTTTATCTATTAACTGATTAATGAACATGTTCCAGGTGATAATTCATTGAGGATGTCATATATGGTGGGTTGTAACATTGGAAGGTATTACCCAGATCAGCCGATTGCCTGCTCATCTTAATTAGTCAGGTAAATTACCAAGTTCCTAATTAGCTATATTTCGCAATTTTCACCTGAATGAAGAGAATATTGTCGAATTATTTTTAAGACTACTAACTCATCTTGATTAGATGTCAAATTGGATAAAATATGGATTATTGTATGACGATTGCAGTAAAGAATTGTACAGGGTCACCTGTTTATCAACCTAAGCTTGGGGTATCGTCATCATATCTGGATGTTTGTATTGTTGGGTGTTTTTCTGGTGCTATTTGATTCTTACAAAGACGATTGGTGTTAGTCTTAGGAACTTCATATTGAAATGAATAACTTGGAAGAATTAAGAATCTAAGATATAGGAGCTCAAAACTCAGAAAATGACTCAAATATTGGACGAATCTCATCTATCTGTTGTGGAAGCTACATAGTTGCTGAGTGAATGTGGTATGGTTTGACGTTCTAATTTCTTTTTTCTCCCCTGAGTCTGTCATTTTTATTCCCATGAGTCTGTAATTTCTGTAAATATTTCTGTCGATCATTGTAAACAATGAATTGTATTTGATATTACCAAATTTTAAATTGAATTGACCTTTTATTACACTGAAGGTTGGGTTGATCAATGGAACTTGAATGGCTTGCTATTTTTTTTTTATTTTTACGCCGCAATCAGGTGTAGTAGCTTCTGTTAGAGGAGAGTGTACACAATCAACACAAGAGTAAGATTGTAATATTAGTTAGAGACAATAACATGTTCTTTGGTCCGTGAGATATGAACCAAGTTAACCGTCACACAGGTTACGGGTCAAATTTTGCTTCTATCAAAGAAAGAAGATACCTCAGTTAGTATTATGGTGGTGTTGTTGGTCAAACTTTTCCCTTACCTTTGCAACATTAATTTAAAATTTACTATGCCCGGTGAGATTGTGCTAGATAAACTGGCCAAAAGGAAGAAAAAAGAAGTCGGTATTGCTTTCTATATCTTTCCAAGGAAGAATTTTGAATTTTGACATTTACCGGCTCTAATCATTCATTTTGATGTTTATCTCATGTTGGTTTTACATGCCCAACAAAAAATTTGAGATATCATAGATGAGGACGAAGCAAAGCGAAGCCGCACGATACCAAATTAAAAATGAGTCAGGGCGAGGCATTATGAATATGGTTAACTTCTTTCAATATGAAGTGATTATGGGATTAGTGATGGTCTGCACTAATCACCAAAGCAAATCGGGACGGGGAGAGGCGAAGCCGAGCTTTACCAAATCAAAAATAAGGTTATAAGAAAAGAGATGCCTGATGTGTAGCACCAAATAAAAAATCCCAAGCAAAAAACCCAAACGACGGGGCGAGGCAAAGCCGAGTCACACCAAATAACGGAGCCACACCAAATCAAAATGGTGTAGCGACGGGGCGAAGCTGAACCACATCTAATCAAAAATATATCGAGACAGGACGGGGTGAAGTTGTGCAACACCAAATCAAAAATGAATCGGGACTGGGCGAGGCGAAGCCGAGCCACCCCTAATCAAAAATGTATCGCGGTGGGGCGAAGCCCCACGACACCTAATAAATGATTATGTAATGATGCATGGATATGATTATGTGTGCGGCCCGGGCACAAAATCTAGTTATATATGAAGCCATTTTATCATTTTGAAACAGAAAAAATAGCTTTTATTGGAACTTGAATAAATGGAAATAAAAAATAACAATTCTAACACCTATCCCTAAAAACCTCCGGTAAGAAAAGAATGAGAATTACCCATAACATTCTTCCGGTTCTGGAGTATGGACACTATCAATGTTCTTCCCCTTTTTCGTTTCATCAATTTTAGGCCAAAATGAAAGAGTAATAGTATTATGGAAAGTACCGCGCATTATCCTTCTCTGGAATCAAACAACCCATCCTTCCAACCAACAAGACCAAAATTGGAGAATGAAAACAATAGAAATAAATGCACATATATACATAAAATTGGTTAAAAAGACCAAAATCAAAAATTCCTGGATGAAATGGACAGTTAGATTTTGATATTGTTTAAATGGACAAAAATGTAAAAATAGGTAGGATTTAACCAGTTAAACCGTGCCAATTTTCAAATATTTTTTCTTATTTTTAATTTACACAGGATGTATCCAGTTTCATCCTTGGTATTTTTTAAATTTAAGTAACGATGAAACCAGTTTCATCCTTACTATTTTTTTTTGGCCATTTCACCCAAACTATTTTTTACTTGTCCATTTGAATCGTGATTTAAAAATATTTAGACAAATGACCCATTTTCCATTTTCCGATATATATATCCCCAAATCACAATCCGTTTTGAAACCTTCTCCGGCCAGGCTTAAAAATATCTGGACTCATTCTAAATAACAACGACAAACCAGTAAAGATGAATCAAACAAAAAACACCGAAAATAAAAACAAACAAAAATAATTCTATGGAGTCATTGATGTTGATCTGGAAGCTTTTGGCCTTTTGCTTCAAAGATGAAAATAATTCTCCATTACTACTCACAAATTCCTTAACCCCAAAGAGAATGGTTTATCACAGGCCAATTCTTAAAAAGATGACATTTTTATGGGACCCTAGTGTGTTATCGGCTTTCTTTCTCAATCAGATGAAAAAGAAATAAAAAAACTTAAAATGGCTTATGTGATGGTTATCTTTGGCAAGAAAAGGAACAAAATTCTTATTCCCATTTCCTTGATCTTTACTGTGAAGCCGACACAATGACATATTGACAAATGATATTCGGAATTTGATTCAGTAAGAAACTAGTCAAGATCCTGCCGGATTGCTGTAAAAATGTTCAGAGTATGGAAGGCAATTTTAGGAATTGACCGGTCAAACAAGTCAAACTTCTGGTCAATCAAGACGTTTCGCCTATTTTTTATGGACCGCCAAAGGATTTAGTGCTGGCCAATTTCGAACTCCTGTCACTGGTATATCACCTAGTGACTTTACTACTATACTACAGTGAACCTGCAGACGCTTCGGCTAATTAACCTGTCTGTTTCCGTCTGGCTGCATAGTATCTTCGATAAACAAACAAGATGATGCCAATGAGAATAATCCCATACAAGGATTTCTCTTGCAGTCAAACCTGTTGCTCGGACTTTTTATACGGAACGTACAAAGATGTGTTTAGACAAAAGCATGATGATATTAAAGACTTTTGGGGCAGCAAAATCTTAAATGCTCTTGATAGGGCCAGGAGGCTCCAGGTAAAAACAGCAACAGTAGGGGATCCTTTGTGACTCCAAAGCAAAGAGCCAAATTTATGGTGACAACCTTAAGTTCTGGGCAGCACAATATTATTGAACAGACTTAATTAAGTTCTGAGTGCCAGAAGACCGACAGGCGACAAATATGGCTCTCCCTTAGAGCAATCACAGTGGGCGAGTATAACCAAATATTTGGTCAAAAAACGAGACACAGCGGACAGATTATCGATTGGAATCCGGACCAAAGACCAAATCCCAGACTATATTTGGTCCAAGACCAAGACCAAGACCAAATATAGTCGAGCGAACGTATAATTAACGCCCCACCACCAGGCCGGTGTATAGTTAACGCCCCACACCAGGCATGCATAAAGTCCCCGCCTCACACCAGGCGTGTTTTATATCTCTGCCCCATTTTTTTTTCTTTTGGGTGGGGGGGAGTTTATACTTCCGCCCCACTCTTTTTTTTTAATTCATTTTATATATGGGACGGGCTTTATACCTCCGCCCCAATTTTTTTTTTGTTTTCTTTTTTGTTTGTTTTCTGGAATCTCATCGGGCGTACGTGTAGTTTAAGCCCCACACCAGGCGAACGTATAGTGCACGCTAGACCAAATTTAGTCTTCTACCCGTAGCGTCACACACCATACTAAACTCAAATTTGATCGTTTTTTTCGGTCCTTAATCTTTGGTTATACTCGCACCACTGCAGTTGCTCTTATACCGTGTTCTTAAGTGGTCGCTGCGGTGTGCACTTACTGTTAGTGATAATAATAGAGTTATATATGCTACATATAAACCCAGAGAACTTGTTTCCGGAGTAAAAGAGTTCTGTTACAATACTTACAGAACTTGTTTCAGGGGAATGTTGGGACAATCTTAAATCCACCGATCTGGATCCTCCTAATTCCTGATGTGGACACACGAACTACGCGGGATCCGAGTGCCCGCAATCAATTGTTAAAGTCTAAAGAGATTACGATGATGATACCCTGATGTGGGTTCATTGGCTCAAAACCCGCGGGTTTATCATGGCCTCCTCCATCTTCCCCATGCGTAGCGATTATGCATGGGGTACAAATATAAAAGGAAAACAACATATATAAGTAAATGCATGCGGAACTAAATGAATGTAAAGTGCTGAAATGTAAATAAGACCAAGGTTTACGTGGTTCAGCACTAAGGCCTACATCCACGGGGTTTGTTGTTCTGCTATATTATTCACGGTTACACGAATAGTTGAATGACTTGGGGTTTACATATTTCTCTCCACTATGGGATTCCTTACCTTTGCTACTCTCTCTCTCTCCCTATCTCTTTCCTGATGTTTTTTCGATCCCCTTCCCCCTTTGTGGAGATTGGGTATTTATAAGGTAGGAATGTGGGACCCATCTCTGAAGACCGTTGGAACCTTATCTTCTAGTGTCTTGTGTCCATCACGCAGAGGTCTGCGTTTCCCCCTCGATCCCGCGGAGGCATCTTCGCTCGTTCCATAGGTCGGTCGACACGTGCACTGCTCAGAGTGTTTAATGCGGGTGGTTGAGGGGTCTGCTCGTGTCAGACAAGTGTCTTCTGCCCCTGTCAGTACGTGTCAGCTGACTTTCTCCCCACCGTTGATCTTAGCTCCTCTTCTGGGGATGAGATAAAGCAACTCCTAGGGGTTTATTTGGTGCTTCGCGACGCATCGTGTTTTGATGTCTTGGCTTGCATGCTTTCCACGTACCTTTCTGTATACACGTGTCCGATGGTGAGATATATGTGTACACAATTTGCCCCTTTTCTTCAGGCTTAACTGACTAATGGGTGCCTTGAAGAAAAACTATCGCCACACATTCTTCTCACTGCTAATAACTTCTCCTAGATACTTGGGCACGTCTTTTATTCGTGCATTAACTGCTTATGTAACGGGCACGTTTTCCTATTTCTCCCTTAATTTCCTCTTTTCTTTCGGGTATTTTAAGGATAGAGAGGAAATTTAATTTCATTCTTCCTAAACACTCTCTCAGTTCATTCTTCCTTTAAGTTTCCTACCTGCCTTCATTAAACCTGTGACCTTAAAATCTTTGTCAGTCTTCATTGCACCTGTGATCTTAACTTCTGTCAGTCTTTATTGCACCTGGGATCTTCCCCTGTTTGTTTCTTCTACTTGCTGTTTTTGCCGGTGAGTTTTTCTTGATTTCACTGTTTTATGCCGTGTTGAATTGTGAATTTTCTGCTATTGTTGTTCCTTGTTTGTGATGAAGAACTCTTTCTGATGCTTTCATACTAGTTTGCCCCTGTTCTTCATCTTAAATTAAGGCAGTCATTACTTCGAGGGTGGAGTATTGAGATTGTATCCTAATTTTAGGGTTGCTATGTTGTCGTGGTTGTATTGCTATGAATGTGTTTTTTGATTTTTGGTTATTGTGTGTAACCTGTTCTTGATTTTATTCTTTCCGCAGCCATGTCTGACCGTCCGCGGCCTACCTATGAGACTCCTGATTCTAGGTTGTCGAGATCTCCTCAGCGTCGAGAGTCTCAAGATGATGTTCGTCGGAGTCGAGTGTCTTCCGGAGCGAGAGCCTCGTCTTCTCGGGAAGAGATTCCTCCGATAATTCCGTCTGGCTCACGGAGAGTCTTTAATCACTCAATGGTGCGTCCACGTGAAGAGACTCGGAGTACGCAGGCTCCTCCCCGCGCTGTTGCTTTTGACGTTCCTCCTTTACGTTCGTTAGTGCCCGAGCATCATCCACGGTCTTCTCCAACTTTGAAGGGGAAGAATACAAAGGGCGTAGCTCCTGCGGCTGGATCTTCAAAGAATCCCCCCGTGAAGAGAAAAGCGTCTGAAGCGTTTGTTAGCTCATCCGGCCCCGCCGAGGAGGAAGAGGCTGCTCCCTTGATACGCAGTGTTTCTGTTAGCAAGAGAAAAGTAACCTTCAAGCATATCGATCTTGAAATATTCAAGGAGAAGCATGATCTCCAAGCCTTCGGGGTTCGGTTTTATGCCCCCGAGGATGATATCACGTATGAGCTGATCTCTAAGTACGAATTCGATGAATTTCACTTGTTAACGACGGTTGGGGCCTTCGAGGCTGGTCTGATGCTGCCGTTGTATAAATCGAGTGATTCCTTCTACTACGACGTGCTCGCTAGTCGTGAGGGTTCTTCCACAAATACTCATAGCCGTTCCGTATCCCAGTTATCGGGGAATTATCTCCGCGCCCTGAAGGAATGCTATCTGCGGAGTAAGGGGGAAACGTCGATGACCTGCTACGTCCCCAATCCCTTGGAGAAGGAATGGTACACTCCTGAGAATTTTAATAACTCCTTCGGTGATTACGTCAATAGCAGGAATCGCAAGCCGTGGAGTGTCAGCCTTCGGAATCTTCCTGCTCCTCGAGGCGAGATTCGTCTGTTAAATGAGGTCAGCGATGCCAAGCTGAAGTATGTTCCTGGCACGGAGGCGTCCAATCGTCGGAAACTCTTCCCCGCGCGAGAAAGGATCAAGCGTGATCATGACTACGAGTGGCACGCCACTGTCATTGAGATAGTAGGTCCGTGGGCTTACGGTTGGATTCCCGGTTCCCGCGGATGGCGGCCAACCGAGAATAGTAAGCCGCGCGAATCTCCTCCCGCTCGCTATGGAGATTTCTGCCCCTGGCGTCTGAACTTTGCGGGCATGAATTTTCCTTATGCCCTGGATGTCGTAGAGGGAGACGAGGAGGATGGTTCCGGTGCTATACTCCCATCGAAGAATATCTCAGCTGCTCAGGTACGCAGATTCTAGTTGTGTTTTGTTTTTATAACTTCCATCGGACGGGAAGAATAATTCCTTGTGGTGTCGGTTTCAGGTATTGAAGAAGACAAAGATTAGGCCGAAGCAGTCTTCTACTATGGTGGTGGGTGAGGTTGAGGCCCAAGAAGAAGTTACTAGTCCTGTGAACGAAGAGTTTGCCGAGGACGAGATTACAGATGGGGAGGAACGTACTGGTACCTCCCCTATCAATGCCGAAGAAGAGGTCTTCGCTGGTCCCGCCGGTGATGGAGGAAGGAACAAGGGTGTAGTGGCGGATGATGTTGTCATCGAGGATGTTTCCGTCCCTGCTGGTGATGTCATGGATACCCTCCCCACTTCTCAAGAATTTTCTTTCGATCGGATGTATTCCACGGGGGAGTTCTTTGACGAAGCCCTCGATTTTCCCGAGGACTTCTCTTTACTTTCCCCTAATGACAATTGGGATGTTCTTGGTGGTGATGGTAATGGTGATGCTGCTGTAGAATGTGTTGGTGCGGAGGAGCCTGCTGTGCATGTAGACGCGGGAGAACATGCCAACGTTCATGCTGAGGGGGTCGAGTCGGTCAAAGGAAAATCTGTTGTTGACGCGCCCGCCGATAGTCTTCCCCAGTCGCCGATGTCTGAGGGTGAGGATGCCATCATGAGTTGGTTCAAGGAGAAGAATCTTCTGTTTGTCTCTCATCCTGCTCCTGTGGTTGTTGGGGAAAAGGAATCAACCGCGTATACCCGTCGTATGATGGAGATGTCTTCGAAGGCGCAGGTGTCTGAAGCCTGGGGAACAAGGTTGACCGTTCCCGAAGCTACCCTCGTGCCGGAGCCTCCTACTTCTGTTGCCGATATGATGGCTATTGCCGACGGGTATCAATATGGCTTCCCGCAACAGCGTGTGCTGGAGGTATATTTTCGTACATTTTTGTTCGTGAGAATAGGACGCTTCGGTTGAATAATGTTTTGTCATTTTGATGTGTAGATGATGAGGAGCGAGCATTGCAACCACGTTCTATATCAGTTCTTTAAAGCAAAATCTCTGAAGCTCGAGGCTAAGCTTCGTCATCGGGAAAAGGAATTATCTGCGGCGGAGGTGGAAATAGAAGAGCTGAAGAAAAGCCTCAAGGAGAAAGAAAGACTGGGTGAAGCAGAGGCTGATCTTCGTTCAGAACTTATTGCAGTGCGCGCTGAGTTAGAGCAAACTCGTAGCCAAGTTTCCACTTTCACAGGTTTGGTTCTTTTCCTTCGCCGTTTGTCGTCATTCTTTTCTCTTAGTTGTTCTGTCTGAGTCTCCCCACCCTATGTCCAGTGGGTGGCATCCCCGAGCTGGTATGGCTTCGAAACGAAAGAGCTCGGCAAAAATCTCGTATTAGAGATTTGGTTGAGAAGATTAAGAGTGAGGCTAGGAAATGGGATGCTCGGGCTGAAGTATGGCGCGCGCGGCATGTTCAGATGGTCGACATGCAAAATCTGTACAACCATGATCGTGCTTTATTTGATGGCACACTGCTGTGGACCAGTGATAATCTGCGGGAATCCCGCGAGCGTACTTCCTTGTTGGAATCTAGGATTCAGCTATTGGAAGAAGAATTACAGACGGCGCGGTCCATTCCTCTTTCAGGGGTCCAAGATAATATGCTTGGTCTTTCCAGGGAACGAGATGATGCTCGTGCTGAAGTCTATGCTCTCAGCAATGCTCTTTCCGCGTCTCGTGCCGATGTAGCCCGTCTTGCTGAGTCTGAGAGGAATCTTGAAGTGTGCATGTATAGACTCAGCAAAGGGGTCTCAGAGATAAATAAAGAGGTCGACCACCTTCGTCATATGGACTCGATGAAGCAGGTAGAATTAGATGCCTGTCAATTTACTCTCACCAACCTTCAACTAGACTATAAGAAATTATCCGCGGAATATGATCATCTTGATGAAGCGCGAGATGCGGTTGTTAATGAATATGAAGAGGCTTCGGCTTGTGTCGAAGGTATAATCCCAATTCATCGAGTGTGATCTTGTTAGTTTGCTACGCTAACTCCGTGGTGTTGTCTTTTTCAGGGCTCGAGGAACGGCTTCGCATCACAAATGAAGAACTTGAAAAGGCTCAATCTTCCTTAGCACAGCAAAAGGAACAAACCAATCACTTCAAGAATTTAGCAGCCACCCGCGAGGAGGCCGTTGGTGCTGCTTCCAGAGAAGTGAATCGGCTATCCTCGTTATTATCCCAAGCCCAACAGCGGACAACAGTTATTAAACATAAGGCTCGTTGTCAATTGGCTGAGGAGACGAACAAGATGCTGGAGAGGATAGAGCTTGGCCTAAGGAATGAACATGGTCTCGTGAAGAACTACCCTCGTCGTCCCGTTCCTGCTGCATTGCCCAGCTCCTCGGGCCCCTCTTCTGGTGGGAGCGTCCCATCAAGTCTGAGGAAGAATCCGGATGACGGGACCGCCACCTAGGTAGAGATGGCAGCGTTCTGTAGGGTCCGCGGCATAATTGTGCTTTTTGTAACGATGTAAAAGGAATGTTTTTTGATTGTGTATCCTTGGCTTTGGCCGTTCACTTCTTGTAATCACCCTATATGAAATGAATTCTCTTCTTGATATACCTACAATGTTTTTGTATTTTAAGTTTGTGAAAAATCAAAACAAAAGTTAAGTGTTTTTGAGTGCGATACGAAAGGAAGGTACCTTCGTGATCGTCTTGAGACCTGTCACCCCGCTGGCAAATCCTGGGCCAGAGGATTCCCAGACGGTGGGGGCCGGGGCAACGTTCTAGGATATGGGGCGTAAAATATGTACGCACCCATTCCGTCGACCCGTTGCCTTAAGATTGGTTGGGTATCTCTTTCTGCTGGGTGCCTTCCCCCTGGTCCTACACTTATGGACACTGATGGGGGAGCCCTGAGAGATTGTAGATTAACTAATTTCCCCAATATTGTAGGTAGATTCCACAGACTTGATAATTTAAAAGCTTGTTTAATTGATAAGTTGAGGTCTGCAATTCCTCTTCCAGAGATAGAAACATGTTGGGCGGGGAGGCTCCTTTCTTCTTCTGGTATATTCCCAGCAGATTCAAATCTGCGTTGCTTCTATGGGAAGTATGGTTTGAGCCATTTAGCATTCCAAGGATGCCGGAGGACCTCACCTTTTAGATTACGAAGGTAGTAAGAACCGTTACCCGCAATGTCGTGGATCATAAACGGTCCTCCCCATGTAGGTGCTAACTTTCCCCATTTCTTTTCTTGCTGATATCGTGGGATTGTTCTCAACACATACTGTCCTTCTAAAAAATTTCGTAGCTTTACCTTTTTGTTGTACTCCCTTGCTAGTCTTCGTTGATAATTTTCCATCTTTTGCAATGCTACTTCCCTTCTTCCCTCCAAGTCGTCCAACCTTTCTAACATCATGTCTGTTGTTAGGTTTTTCTCCCAGGCTTCAGTCTTCGTGGTTGGCATAAGGATTTCTGTAGGTATGACTGCTTCAGCTCCATAAGTAAGAAGAAACGGGGATTCTCCGGTAGCGGACCTTCGTGTTGTCCTGTATGCCCAAAAGACATTGTGCAGTTGTTCGCACCATCTTCCCTTATGCTCGTCTAATTGTTTTTTGAGTATAAGGGCGAGGGTCTTGTTGGTAGCTTCCGCTTGTCCGTTGCTTTGAGGGTATAAGGGGGTGGACTTGTTCTTTCTTATTTTAAAGGTGTCGAAGAGCATGTCTATATTTTTTCCCTGTAATTGCTTGCCGTTATCAGACACAATTTCAGCAGGTATACCAAATCTGCAAATGATGTTCTGGAATATGAAAGTGAACACATCCGCGTCTCTGATCCTGGCTAAGGCCTTAGCCTCCACCCATTTACTGAAGTAGTCCGTGGCTACTATCAAAAATCGTCTCTTCCTGGATCCTTCGATGAAAGGCCCGACGATGTCTACTCCCCATTTTGCAAATGGCCACGGGCTATCGACAGAGTTTAGCAATGTTGCCGGCGCGTGGATTTTTTTCGCGAAGCGCTGACATTCTTCGCATCGTCGGGACATCCTCGCAGCATCTTGTATCATGGTCGGCCAGTAATATCCTTGCGTTTTTGCCTTGTCAGCTAGTGATCTCATACCGCTATGATTCCCTGCGTCACCATAATGGATATCCTTTAGAATTCGATGCCCTTCTTTTCGGGATAAGCAGCGTAGTAATGGTCCGAGGAAAGATTTCCTATATAGGACCCCGTCCCGAAGATCGTATCTTCCCACTTTGGAGAGCGTCTTTCTAGCTTGCTTCCGATCCGTAGGTAGGCTTCCTTTGTCGAGGAAGGCATGTATTGTCACCCTCCAGTCATCTTCATTGCTGAAATCTTCGTCTTGATTTGCTTTTGACAAGATTTCTTCATCAAAGTCGTTATGGATGTCTTCTCCTACTTGGTCTTCCATATATTCTTCCATCGTATCTTGATTGGTAGCGAAGGAGAATTGAGATGCAATCGAAGGCTCGTATACCCTTGCTATTTTAATACCTTCGGCATTTTTATCCCTCAACATGGATGATATGTATGCTAGGGCATCCGCATGCCTGAGGTCCCTTCTGCATAAGTGCCGGAACTTAATGTTCGGGATTTGTGAAGCCAATGTTTGGACCAATGCCATGTAAGCTGAAAGGGTGTCATCGTACACATTATATTCGAGCGCGATTTGCCGTATGACCAGCTGCGAATCACTTTTCAGCCTTACATCGGTTACCCCCATCTCTATTATTATACGTAGGGCATGTATGACAGTTTCGTATTCAACAATGTTATTGGTATGCTCTTTGAATTCCAATCTAAGTGCCTGTATGATCCTTTCTCCAGTTGGGGTGATGATGACAATACCTATTCCTGCCCCTTCCTTATTTTTAGATCCGTCGACGAAGACTTCCCATTGTCTATGACTCGCAGGTTCGAGGATATCCATTGGATCCCTGATTGCTTCCTCGGCTTCTGGTATTCCCTTGATCTCTTCGTCGTTCTCTAGAGGGAGGTCTGCTAAGAAATCTGCCAGAACTTGGGACTTCTGAGAATGTTGAATTTCATGAATGATGTTGAATTGGTCCAGATGGGTGTTCCATTTGGCTATTCGGCCCACTTTTCCTGTGCTTTTGAGGACTGCTTCCAATGGTGCTCTGCATGGTACCCTGACGAAGTGAGTTAGGAAGTAGGTTCTCAGTTTTTGGGTAGCCCATACCAGTGCGAGGATGAGTTGTTCAATCTTAGTATAATTTCTTTCCGCGGGATTGAGTGTCTTGCTGACGTAATAGATAGGCTGTTCTATCTTTGTATTGGTTTTGACTAATACCGCGCTGACTGCGTCCTCCGTTGCTGCTATGTACAGTGCTAAAACTTCATCAGGGTCAGGTTTCTGCAGGATAGGGATCGAAGCTAGATGTTCTTTGATCTTTTGGAATGCTTCCTCGCAATCGGCGGTCCATTCGAACCTGCTCCCTTTCTTAAGAATATTAAAGAAATGTTTGCACTTGTCCGAAGACCGTGCAATAAATCTGCCCAACGCTGCTATGGATCCATTGAGCTTCTGTACTTCCTTTAGATTCTTTGGTGACAGCATCTCTACTATGGCTTGAATCTTAGCTGGGTCTACCTCGATGCCCCTTTTCGTCACCAGATAACCGAGGAACTTCCCTGAGGTGACACCGAAAGTACATTTCTCCGGATTTACTTTCATGTGATGTTTTCTCATTGCATTGAAAATATTCCTCAGGTCCTGGTGGTGATTTTTACGCAGCTTGCTTTTGATGAGCATGTCGTCCACGTAGACTTCTAGGGTTCCTCCAATCCATGGTTTGAAGATAGCATCGACCATCCTTTGGTATGTTGCCCCTGCGTTTCGGAGCCCGAAAGGAATTCTGGTATAGCAATAAAGGCCATGTGGTGTATAGAATGCTGTGTGTTGCTGATCTTCTTCTGCCAGGGCTACTTGGTTGTACCCAGAGTATCCGTCCATAAACGACAGCTCCTCGTACCCTTCAACTGCTTCAACCAGTTGATCTATGCTCGGCAGGGGATAGCTGTCCTTTGGACACGCCTTGTTGAGATTAGTAAAGTCGATGCATATTCTAACCCCTCCATTTTTCTTAGGAACAATGACCATGTTGGATATCCAGGTAGGATACTTGACTTCCTTGATAAATCCTGCGTCTAGTAGCTTCCGAAGCTCTGTTTCTACCGCCTCATGATATTCTGGAGCCACTTTTCGTATTTTCTGCCTGAACGGGGGTGTGCCCTGTTTGATGCGTAGTTCATGTTGGATTACTTTTGGGTCAATCCCCGGCATATCTCCTAACTTCCAGGCGAACACGTCCGCATATTCCTTAAGTAATTGGGTTAAGGAATGTTCTCTCTCTTCGCCCATGATGGTCCCAATTTTGACCATCTTCGGGTCTTCTTTCGTTCCTATGTTGATTTCCTTTGTGGGTTCCACTGGTGTGAACATAGGCTTCGGGTTTCCGAGGACTGGGGCGCTCTTTAATTGCTATTTGGCGTGTTTCTGCTCTTTGTTGATTGTTGAGGTACTTGTTTCCGAGCCTCGGACATTATCCTCTTTCGTCAAGCCTTTTCCTGTAGTTTCCTTAAGGAATAGGTCTACGGCTTTCTCTTTCGTGCTTTCTTGATTTCTTACTCTTCGGATTTTTCGCTGTTCTTCTTGCTCATTGTTGATATGATCCTGAGTGGCCTGGCATTCTCGTGTAGCGATTCGATCTCCCTTGATCTCCATGATTCCCTCAGGTGTTGGAAATCTGAGGTATTGGTGGTATGTTGCCGCTACTCCTTTGAGCTTGTGTACCCATTGTCGTCCAATAATGGCATTGTAGGGGGAAGGGGTGTCCACCACACTGAATCGGGTATCCAGCTTCATGGGCCCTGCGTTAACCTGTAACACAATGTCTCCCAAGGGCTTCGTGGCCGCTCCATTGAATCCGTAGATGGTGTGATAAGAGGTCATCAACTGTTCATCATGGAGCTTCATCCGCTTGAATGCGTCATAGAATAGGACATTTACAGAGCTTCCCCCGTCTATGAGGATTTTTTTGAGGTTACATCCCGCTATTGGTAATGTCAGGACCAAGGGATCGTTATGGTCTTCCATATCTTCTTCGATATCCTCGGCATCGAAGATGACTGGTAATTCCATCCATTTTTCATGTTCGTCCACTGTTATCCCATCGACCTTATATAACTCGCAGCGATCTTCGAATTGCTTCCGTAACCTTTTTCCAATCTGTGCTGTGAGCGAGGGTCATGTGGCTTCGGAACACGAGATGGTGTTGATTGTTCGATTTTCTTCCGGAAGTTGGACTGGCTTGGTTCGTTTGGATCTGTCCTCGGTAACCTCCTTCCGTATGTAATGTTTGAGCTCACCCGCATCAATTAATTTTTGAATCATTATTTTAAGGTTCTTGCATTTTTCGGTCTGGTGTCCGTTGAAACAGTGATACTCACAGTAATCTTTAGACTTTTCGGATCTTGGGGGCTGCTTTCCCTTAGACCATGGCCATTCTAAGTTTTCCCTCCCTTTGATCTCCCGCAGGATACGAGCATAGCTAGCGTTGAGTTTCGTGTAAACTTGGTCTTCGAATTTTCGGTCGCCTGTTCTTCGTTCATCCCTCCGTTCCTTTCTATCTTCGTGAGGTCTCTCATCTGAGGAACCCCTTTTGGCCCCATTGGTTTGTTCTGCTGAATTGGTGCGGTGAGACCTCTGCGGATATGCCCTCGGGTTTTCCCGTTGAATTTCTTCAAGTCGAGCGTGCTTCTCGATAATTATTCGGAGATCGCCTTCTGTCTTGGGCACGCTCCCGTGAATTTCAACAAATAGGGGACTCATTCGGTCCAAGCCCCACTTATAGCAATTGATGCTTACCACTGGGTCCACGCTTCCTATGGCTTGGCAGATCCTATGCCATCTGTTTGTGTATTCTCTCGTGGTTTCCTTGTAGCCGATTGCTAGTGAAAAAAGTTTATCCATCCCAGTGTTTACAGTCTTGTTGTACATGTATGTTCTTAAGAATTTCTCTGCCATTTGGTCGTATGAGTGTATGGAGTTTGGTGGCAGATTATCAAACCATGATAACGCCGATCCCTTCAAACTTGACGGGAAGTATCTACAGAGTACGGCGTCGTTCTGTCCCCATCTTGCTAGGACGCGGTTGTAGTACCGAACATGTGCAGCAGGGTCGCTGGACCCATCATAGCATTCGAACGTCGGGACAGGGCATTTCAGGGGAATAGGGGTGTTGGCCAAGCGATGCGTCAGGGGCGTGGAGTTAGCTTCTCTCATAACCTCTTCTAACCTTCCCCCTCCTTGTTTATTTTTCAATTGCCTGATCTCTGCCATCATCTCATCTCGCAGTTCCTCCATTGCGCGTTGGTGTTCTAAATTCTTCCGTTTGATTCTCCATCGTCATAATCCGGGTCGGATACGCTATGTCTCCTTGTCGCGTCTTCATTGGTCGCTTGGACGACTCTGCAGTCTTGGTTTGGCTCTGGTGCTTTGGAGCTTGCTTCATCAAGTTGTTGGTTGGTCTTTGTGCTTAGAGCAATCCGCTCCTTTAAATCTTGATTTTCTCTGGCCAAAAGTGCTACAGCTTCTGCGTAAACCTGTTGGTTCCTTTTCAGTTCCTCGAGCTCAGCCATTAGTTGGTGTGATTGGTTGGACCCCTGATTGGGAGTCCCCGCACGTGCCGCTACAGCCGTGGCGCCGCCCTCCTCCATGGTCTGTACTAAAGGTGGCAGGGGTTCAACTTCTGTTGCTGGTGTTTCCAAATTGGAGTGAGCGCCCCTCTGCGGTGCCCGAGCCGCCGGTATGGTTTGATTCTGGTTATTTGTTAGCGGCATTCCAAAGGTTAGCAGATGCGCGGGTTGGAATGTTCTGGATTCATCCACCCTCTCCCTTGGTTGGTTAAGTTGACTCATGGCGAAGGTATTGCTAGCCTCCGCAGCCTTCGGGACTACCGCGGCTTCCCCGTATTTTATCGTTGCTGCTCTGAGAGCCGCCATTGCAACAGAATTAGCGTTCATGGGTGAAGTGATTTCAGTGGTATCCTGCCTTCGATTGGTCATTTTAGTTTTATCTCCTTTCTGCTTGCTTCGGGTGATGATCGGGGTTGTCCGGGGTGTATCTTTTGACAAAGCTTTGGATTTTCCTGCTTCCTGCGTCTTCTCCATCACGTGCCTTTTTGTTGACGAAATCTAGCGTAAACTCGCCTTCTTTACTCACAACACGTTCTCTGTAAAAATTTATTCAAACAGAAACGGGGATGTCCGCGTGAAGCGGGTTAGTTGTCGAAATACAATTTTTCAAAAGCGGGTTTATCTTGTAAATCCGCGGGTTTATTAAAGGCGATCTTTAGTATATATAAAAAAAAACTGAAAATTGTAAATCCGACGGATTAGGACAATAACCCATGCTTGGAACACTAACTCTTATCGAAGGCAAAAGGTGGGTTTTTGAATATAATACTGTTGACGAATGATCTATACAGTCAGAGCTGATAAAATCGAAGCAATCGTATGCCAAATTAGAATGAAATCACAGGACAAGATAAATCTTTTACCGGGACGAAGTCCCTGTTTCTAGCGCCAAATTGTGGACACACGAACTACGCGGGATCCGAGTGCCCGCAATCAATTGTTAAAGTCTAAAGAGATTACGATGATGATACCCTGATGTGGGTTCATTGGCTCAAAACCCGCGGGTTTATCATGGCCTCCTCCATCTTCCCCATGCGTAGCGATTATGCATGGGGTACAAATATAAAAGGAAAACAACATATATAAGTAAATGCATGCGGAACTAAATGAATGTAAAGTGCTGAAATGTAAATAAGACCAAGGTTTACGTGGTTCAGCACTAAGGCCTACATCCACGGGGTTTGTTGTTCTGCTATATTATTCACGGTTACACGAATAGTTGAATGACTTGGGGTTTACATATTTCTCTCCACTATGGGATTCCTTACCTTTGCTACTCTCTCTCTCTCTCCCTATCTCTTTCCTGATGTTTTTTCGATCCCCTTCCCCCTTTGTGGAGATTGGGTATTTATAAGGTAGGAATGTGGGACCCATCTCTGAAGACCGTTGGAACCTTATCTTCTAGTGTCTTGTGTCCATCACGCAGAGGTCTGCGTTTCCCCCTCGATCCCGCGGAGGCATCTTCGCTCGTTCCATAGGTCGGTCGACACGTGCACTGCTCAGAGTGTTTAATGCGGGTGGTTGAGGGGTCTGCTCGTGTCAGACAAGTGTCTTCTGCCCCTGTCAGTACGTGTCAGCTGACTTTCTCCCCACCGTTGATCTTAGCTCCTCTTCTGGGGATGAGATAAAGCAACTCCTAGGGGTTTATTTGGTGCTTCGCGACGCATCGTGTTTTGATGTCTTGGCTTGCATGCTTTCCACGTACCTTTCTGTATACACGTGTCCGATGGTGAGATATATGTGTACACACCTGAACACTCAAATCCAAGCTTTATTGTTAACAAAATCCACAAAAAAATAGATAAACAAATATATAAGTGGTAAATCACTGTATAAAACGATAAGTATTACTGTGATGCTGTTTAATAACTTGGACTTGGATAAGAATGTAAATAAAAAATCCTGATAAATATCAGGGATTTGGGATGTGTGTGGCCGTGTGGGTATGGATGACATACCTTACCTCCTAGTAAACAACAATGGAGATAGTGATGGTCTTAACTTTGTTGAAGAACAGAGATGGCCGTAACTGTGTATTTAAGTGCAAGTTTGGCCCTCAATCTTTTGAAATTTGGTTGTTAGGGAAACGTGCAAATTTAATGGGCCATCAAACCCCCACGAGTGCATCATCAAATTACATTCATTCCCCATGCCCACTATTTTTCCTTCTGAATTATTAAACTGAGAGTCAATTTTTTGTACCTTCTTGACATGGTCCAGGATTTTAGGGTGAGGATTTGGATCAAAAATGGTTAATAACTCGTACCTCAAGTGCACGACTCTTGTGGCCAGTAGGTGTTGAAATTTTTACATACATCTCTTAAAGGATGGGGACAGTCCTAACAGAAGCTTTCTCCCAAGATAAAATCAAGACTCTTGCTTCAGTAGTAATATCCGTAATTCTCTTCGTATAAGTGTGTTCGTCTTCAAAAGTTTTCTTACGGTGGCTTTAGATGCAGGATTTCAAAGGTAAGATTTATATTTTCTAAGGGAATCACTTTTGAAGCAAATTTTCCGTATGAAGTCCGACGCTTCCATCTAAGATTTGCTGAAAAAATATCAAGGTGTTTATGCACCCATTTTTTTTAACTATAAAATCTTATGTATACAATTTTAAGACTATGAGGTTAATTAAGATTCTGAGGGTAATACCAAACAAAACACGGATTATGAAATAAAATACTTTAAAAAGAAAAATTGGGTTAAAGCCCAAAGGTTATATTAAAATTTAAACTTCAAAGAGGTCTACTACCTACAAGCCCATGTAGGTAGGTGTTTATACATGAAAATATTTAGCCCTAGAAGGGGGTACCCCTTGACCCATTAGGAGTCCCCCTTAAGAAGGATGAACTTGGGGACTAGGCTTAACCTATTGGAAGTGGGGTAATCCTAGTCCATGACAAGACAGATGGGCATTAACCCAAGAAGGAAGCCTCTTAGGGTTTGGTGTTAACTTAAGGAAAGGCAAATGGTAGTTTAGTAAATCAACAGGAGCGGCGTGGACGTCTGAAGCGAGCAAGGGAAAAGAGCGCGGTAACAACTAAAACTACCAGTACGAAAAATACAGCCCCGGGCATGACAGGGGATGCGATCGCCAAATATCTAGAGGCAAACTATCGAGTAACAAAGCACAACACCTACGATTCATTAGAGCCGCCGTACTCTACATAGGTCGCTGATTACTTATGTCATGAAGATTACTTATCACCAAAATTCAAGACATATGGAGGAAAAGGAAATGCGTGTGAGCACGTGAGTCGCTTCATATCAGCGATGAATGCGTACGCTCAGGACGAGAGTCTCTGTATGAGAGAATTCCCTAAGTCGCTTACAGACAATGCTTTTACTTGGTATGATAACTTGAAACAAGGAAGTATCAGTTCATGGCCCGCCATGAAACATCTCTTTCTGAAGAAGTTTTTTCTGCCCAAAGAAGAGTCACATCAATATATTTGGAAAGGTGCACCCAGCGGGTCGGATAAGAAATCGGGAAGTTCATCACTCGCTTCCGGGATTTCACACTAGAATATCATGAGGATATCCCAGAAGAGCGCTTGGTAGAGATTTGTATTCGAGGAATGGATGCAATCTTCCGGCTAAATTTGACGAACTTCAAATTCCAAACTTTTGTGGAAGTAGAAGAGGTTGTGATAAGTGTTTTATTTACATGTTTTTGAGTGTCAATTCCATACTTGTTTTAGCTATGTTTCTTGCATATTACTTTGTATTATGATTGTTTTCTAGTTTATTCTTTTGTTAGATGAATCATCCGAAAAGAAGTGGAAATAGCTACAAAAGTGAAGTTTACAAGTGGAGAATGGCCAAAGACCAAGTGGAATTAGTTCAAATACAAGATTTCTTCTCATTATCTTGAAACGAACGAGAATACGAAGCAAATGACGAAAGAATGAGGTCAATCCGACATCGTACGAAGAACTTATGAGCGAAACAAGAAGTTAGTTTAAGGGACTGCTGCCGTTAATAGCAGTGACAGTAATGATCAAGATGGAGAATGCATTAATGACGATATACCCTGAGTGTACGGTGAATAATGATGGAGGCTGGTGATGGAAGAATCCTTTTCTAACTAGGACCTTTACGTGGAAGTCTTGTGCATGCATATATATGGCTTATAGCCAAGCTACAGAAAGACACACTTTACGTGCAGAAAAACAAAAGAGAGAGGAAAGGTTCTTAATCCATATTAGGGTTTACCCCTTTAGGGGGAAGCCAAGCTATTTTCTTCTTCTTCTTATATTCAATTTTTTTAGTTTTAGTAAATCCATGTGTAACTAATTCTATTGATTAAGGATGAATTCAATGTTCTAAGTGTGAAGCTTTGTTAGTGTTTATGGGTGAAAATCGTTTCTGCCGATTTTGGTAATTTCGGTAGGTGAGTGAGAAACAAATCAAAACCCTAAACAAATGTACTGCATGGGAGTATTTTAGATTCGAGAGATCAATTTGTACAACTCCGGCCTAAACCAAGAAATGGTCGTTCCGGATTTTCTTCGGTGTCAAATTGGAGGATAAGGGATGGTTTAGGGAGGGAAGCGAAGAGAGTGTTGAGACCAGAACAATTATGGAAGAGTAGTACTTAACTTGTATTAGAAGGTGAAAGCTTTTGGGAAAGCTAGCAAAGTTGCTTTTATGAGTATTGTATTTCTCCTGACCAAAAACTTGTTGTCTTGGTGGAAATAGGTAAGACCTATTTATACAAGTCTAAGTGAAACGTACTATGGCCTCGTAAGAAAAGAAACGGATGAGTTAAATTGGAAGAGGTGGTAACGCCTGGTATTGATGGAATTTGATGGAATTGATGTTCCATAATGAAAAAGCGTTTCACCATTACTTCCTGCATTTAGTAACTGTTTTATTCTTAATACACTATCTTGAAACGGGCATTTGTGTATGTCGCACACTGTAAACCGCCAAACCAAAACCCTAAAGAGCATCCCCTAGTTTGTGACATGTACTGATATCTCAAGTTTTTTCGTGGAAAACGTGTAGCATGTCGCTGGTGTTTGATAAGTTGAGCTTGAGAAATGCGCCGACTCAGTGGCGACCTTCGACGGTCGAGATTTTGCATCTTGAGAGGAATCATGGCCTTTGATGTAGGCGCAGCATGCAAAGTGCAAGGGTCGCATGACATGTGCCAATGGCTTGTGTGGAATTCCTTGGCTGTAGGTTGCGCATCGGGTGCAGGTGGCAATGCCAAAATGCAAGTCTTGCATGGCATGTGCCAATGGCGCGCGTAGCGGCTTTGGCCCTAGGTTTGCACAGCTTGGCATGCTAGGTTGCAAGCGTCGCTCGGCATGTGCCAATGGCACGTGTGGCGGCTTGGCCCTAGGTTTGCATGGCTAGGTATGCTAGGTCGCAAGCGTCGCTTGGCATGTGCCAATGGCGCGTGTGGTGGCTTGGCCCTAGGTTTGCACAACTTGGCATGCTAGGTCTCAAGCGTCGCTTGGCATGTGCCAATGGCGCATGTGGCGGCTTGGACCTATGTTTGCACGGCTTGGCATGCTAGGCCGAAAGCGTTGCTTGGCATGTGCCAATGGCGCGTGTGGCGGCTTGGCCCTAGGTTTGCACGGCTTGGCATGCTAGGTCGCAAGCGTCGCTTGGCATGTGCCAATGGCGTGTGTGGCGGCTTGGCCCTAGGTTTGCACGGCTTGGCATGTGCCAATGGAGAGTGTGGCGGCTTGGCCCTAGGTTTGCACGGCTTGGCATGCTAGGTCGCAAGCGTCGCTTGGCATGTGACAATGGCGCGTGTGGCGCAATGATTGTTCAGCTCGAATTTGGCACGGTTGCTATTAAGCGCAATGATTGTGCGGCCTGGTTTTGGCATGGTTGCCATGATGCGCAGCGATTGTGCGGCTTTGGTTTTGGCATAGTTGCCATGATACGCAGCGATTGTGCGGCTTTGGTTTTGGCATAGTTGCCATGATGCGCAGCGATTGTGCGGCTTTGGTTTTGGCATAGTTTCCATGATGCGCAGCGATTGTGCGACTTTGGTTTTGGCATAATTGCCATGATGCGTAGCGATTGTGCGGCTTAGGGTTTTGTGTGTCGAAACCATAATTTAGCATTTGAAAAAAGATACCCTAGTAATTTTTTTTACATAAGTGCATTAAATGTTATAATAAATGTGTTTAGCGTCACCGGTGACATCATGCTATGCGTAAGGTTTTACGATTTTACCCCTTGTCTAAAAACCACCATCAACATTAAGTCCACTGCTTATCTTGGAACAGGGGCCTTGTTGCAAGGTAAGCATAAGATGGTGACAGACGAGGAAAGAACTGAGACAGTAAGTCGTGAAAGAGGGCTAAGGAGACTTGTCTGACCTTTTTCGATATGTAAGTAAAATTCGCAATCCTTGCATCTGGTAGCTTTGCACAAATCCCAGTGTGACCAGGTGCATTCAAGGCATGGCTTTGGAAAGCGAGGCGGAGCTGCTAGCATAGACTTGGTGTGAGAGAAATTTGTCAGCATCAAGGAGCTTGAAGCGGGTATGTGCCATCTGGCTGTCATGGCGTTGGCAAAGGGGAGCATGGATGGCGTTGGAAAGTAGGCGCTTGGTAGAGCCGTTGTGAGCAAGGGAGGTGCGTATGCTTTGGGAGTGGCGAGATTTTTCCTTGTGGGACCGATTGCCTTCCTTCACGCACGGCTTTAATCAAGGCATTCTTTCCTTATTCAAAATCCGGAAGTGTTACACCTGTCATTTCTTCTTTCCTTTCTTTTTTAGGTTCTCCAGTATTTATGCCCAGTGAAATTGCACCGTCTTGCCAAAAAAGTTTTTCTTGTTGAGTCTACCTCTCCTCATCATGTCGACCAGAAGTGAATCATCTCCATTTCCCGTTGATGACTGCCTCTAGCTTTCCTCCATCTTCCTTGATAATCTTGTAGTACCCATTGTCATACGCCTTCGTAATTATATATGGCCCTTCCCATTTTGGGGAAAACTTTAGTGCAGATATGTCTTGCTGGATGTGTTTAGCAGTCTTCAGCACCAAATCTCCTGTTTTGAAAACCATGGGTTTCACAGTTATGTTGTATGATCTGGAAACTCCGTTTCTATATGCCTTTGCGTGTTCTTCTGCCCTGAATCTTCTGGAATCTATGGTGTCTAGTTCCGCTATTCTGGCATTCAGTGTTTCGGCTTCATCCCATTGAACTCCACTTGTTGCGTCAATTCTGGCAGACGGGATTTTGATTACAGCTGGGAGGATTGCGTCCGCACCGTAGACGAGAGAGTAGGGAGAAGCGCTGGTGGAGCTTCTTGGAGATGTTCGGTATGTTCAGAAGGCCATTTGCAGATGCTCATGCCAAGTTCTGGGATTATCGTGTACCGTTCGGCTGAGAATTCGAATCAGGGTCTTGTTGGTGCTCTCGGCTTGCCTGTTTCCCTGTGGGTAGTATACGGTAGAGAAGACTTGTTTGATACCGTACCTCTCGAGTAATTCCTGTACTTGTTTGTTAGCAAAAGGCGTGCCTTTGTCGGTGATGATGTGTTCCTTGATGAACGCCGCGATTGTGACTCCGGTGGTTCCTTTCAAGGGGATAACTTCGACCCATTTGGTGAAGTACCCGGTCGCGGTTATTATGTATTCATGCTTCTTTGAAGATGGAGGATTGATCTTCCCGATGATGTCAAGTCCCCAGCTGTAAAAGAGCCATGGACTACTTATCGAGTGCAGGGGTGTTGGAGGCGCGTGGATAAGGTTCCTGTGGACCTGGCATTCCTGGCATTTCTGAACGAAAGCAGTTGCGTCATCTTCCATGGTCGGCCAGTAGTATTTCTCATGTATTTGAAGAAAAAACTTCTATTTCCCTTGGTGTTCGCCTTCGTGCATTTCTCTGAGCATGGCCGGGATTTCCGCCTCATTCAAACATCGCAGTAAACTTCCAAAACTTTTTCAATATAAAATCCCGTCATGGAACACAAACCTTTTGGATCCCTGTTTTATCTTGGACGCGTTTTCTTTGTTGGTAGGGAGTATGCCATCGCAGAGGTAGCTGATGTACGACCTCTGCCAGTCCCCAGCGTGATTAATATTGAAGACTTCTGACTGATGCGGTGGTGCTTGGAAATTGGAACATGTTTTCTGAAGCAATCGAGATTGAGCCTCCATCTCTGGCCAGTAGTAACAAGTCGTTGTAAACGACGATAGAGGGTTACTACCGATGTTATCCCACATACCTCGGGATGGACGCGGTCAAGTTGCTGTTGCGCCTCTTCCTTTCCGAGGCATCTTGACAAGGAGCCGTCTGGGTTTCGATGGTATAGAACGCCTTGAAGCATAAAGAAACTTCGCTAAGTCTTGAGACTGACCTTTCCCTGAGAAAGTGAGTTGTTGAGTTCCTGGATAATATGAGTTCTCCAGTCATCGTCTCCGGCCTTCTCAGGTTGCGAAATCCACGTGGAAGCAATGGTTTGCCTTTTCACTGTCTGGGTTTCTTCGAATCCTTCGAACTGCAGCTTTGATGCTAGTGTAGCTAGACAATCAGCGTGCTTGTTGCTATTACGGCCGATGTGTGTGATGGTTGCATCAGCGAAGTAGTTTAGCAGTTTTTGTGCTTCAGCTCTGTATGGCGCCATTGTTAATTCCTTTAGCGCGTAGATTCCGTTCATCTGGTTGACGAGTAGTTTGGAATCACCTCTTATTTCCAGATGTGTGGCCCCAACTTGTTTAGCCAGTGATAGTCCTATGAGGAAGGCTTCGTACTCCGCTGAGTTGTTAGTGCAAGGGAAGTATAGCTTGAAAGAATACGAGAAGACTTTACCAGCAGGGGATACCATAACCACGCCTGCTCCTCCGGTGTTAGTACTACGGGTGGAAGAGTCGTCGAAGAATAGTAGCCATGCCTCTTCTTTGACTAGAAAAACTTCTGGAAGATCTCCAGGAAGATCCTCACGTAACTTTGCAGTATTTTCTCCTGGGAATGTTGCTAACAGATCTGCGACAGCTTGTCCTTTGATAGCATTCGGGGAAGCGCATGTTATGTCGAATTCTGACATCTGAAGGAGCCATTACCCGGTCTCCCTATCAGGGTCGATTTTGAGAGGAGAAACTTTACAGGATCAGATTTGGATATCAGTACCACCTTGTTGGAGAGAAGGTAGTGTCAGAACTTTTGGATGGAATAAATTAGAGCCAGACACGCCTTTTCCGCTTTGGGGTATCTGAGCTCAGCATCTCTTAATGTTCGACTGAAGTAGTATATGGGATGTTCGATCCCTTCGTCGTCATCTTGAGCGAGGAGGGCTCCAACAGAAGTATCACTGAAGGCCGTGTAAAGACACAACAGTATTCCTTGTACAGGGGATTTCATGACAACCGGGGAGGACATCATTTGTTGGATTTTCTGATATGCTTCTTGTTGAAGCGTGGTCCACACAAAGATCGCCCCTTTCTTTAGTAAATGAGTAAATGCAGTGACAAGCTGCGCCAGTCCCGATATGAAGCGGCGAACGTAGTTTATTTTACCCATGAAACTCTGGAGTTCCTTCACAGTTCGTGGCGGTGGCATCGTAAGAATAGCTTGTGTATTGACCGGGTCGACTTTAATCCCTTTGGCTGTTACCTGGAACCCTAAGAATTTCCCTGAAGAGACACCGAAGGCGCATTTCAAAGGGTTCATCTTTAGCTTGTATTCGCGACACCTTTCAAACACTTGTCGTAGTGTTTCCGGATGGGCTGCTCGAGTTTTTGATTTAACCACCACATCATATACATAATCCTCGACTTGTTTGTGCAGCATGTCGTGGAAGATGGTAGTCATGGCGCGTTGGTAGGTGGCGCCAGCATTCTTCACACCGAAAGGCATTACGGTATAGTAGAAATTTCCGAGAGGAGTTCGGAAAGCGGTCTTACTTGCATCGTGTTCATACATATTTATCTGGTTGTAGCCACTGTACCCGTCCATGAAAGAGAACATGCCATGCCCACTGGTAGCGTCTACCAGCATGTCGATGTTAGGAAGTGGGAAATCGTCTTTAGAGAAATATTTATTTAAACCTCTGAAGTCGACTCAACATATGATCTGGCCATTATTCTTCTTTACTGGAACGCCATTATCCAACCAGGTGGGATGGTGAATAGGTTTGATGAAACCAACGGCTAGCAATTTCTGAATCTACGCTTTAATTTGTTCTTCTACGTCATGTCTGAACTGTCTCGGGGATTGTTTGACCGGTTTAGATCCGGGTATTATGTGCAGATGGTGGGTTACTAGCTTTTAGTCTAAGCCAGGCATCTCTTCATATGTCCATGCAAATACATCTTGATACTCTTTGTGTAGGTCGACCAGCTTCGAGCGTTCCGATGAGCATAGAGTTGAGATGATCAGGATGGGTCGTGGGGACTCCTCGCTCCCAATATTAGCAGTCTCGAGTTCGTTTGTGGTCGAATTGGTCCCGTCCGGAACTTCCTCCTGGTTGTTGTGAAAACATTCTGCTGGGCGGAGAGACCGGGTCGTGGTCTTCCTTGCTAATTGCTAACAGTGGCGGCGATACGTGATCTTTCCTTTTCTGTCATGACCTGCGGCGGGAGTGCGTCCTCGTTTGGTGCGGGCACGAGTTATGCCTTGGCTTGGTAGAGGAAGACTAGCGACTTTCCTTTCGGAGATGGTGGGGGGGCTTACTTCTCCGTGGAGCGATGTCGACTTATCGATTTCCTTGAGCGACGTCCATTTCGGCAGCAGGAAGCTGTAAACTCTGTCAGTCGTGTCTCGTGAACCCTTCTTTGGTTCAAACGTATATACACAATAGATCGGCGCGTAGGGAGATAATGATGCGGCGATACGAACAACTTCCCCGTTCAGCACAATTTTTAGGCACTGGTGGTATGTTGAAGGAATGATTTTGTGGTCGTGTAGCCACGGTCTTCCTAGTATCATGTGGTAATCTGGTTCTTTCTCGATCACTTAGAATTTCACATTGGATCGGATTGGTCCTACTGTCAACTCCAAGTTGATATACCCGTACGTGATGGTTTGGTTACCTTCGAAATCTGTCATCGTTGTAGATTGTCGTATGACTTCGCCAGGCCGCACCCTGGCATCCTTGAGCATTCCAAGATTGATGACATTGGAGGATGCTCTTGTGTCGGTGAGTGCCCTTCGGAACTCCGTGTTCCTGACGAGAGTCGTGACGTATAGGGCTCGGTTATGACCTTCTTCTACCATCATATCGTCATCAGTGAACACAATATTATTGATGGACATCTCTGGTGTCCTCGAAGTCCCCACGTGTGAAGGAACCAGAGACGCATTCAATGCTATATGATTGATAGCGGAGAATGTCTCTACCTACTGATCCTTGGAGAGGTGCAGCAGTTCGCATAAGTTCTCCACCAGTGAGGTTGCTTCCTTGTCGACTGGCTTCCAATTAGTGACAAAACCATTGATTTGAGAATGTTCGTTTGGGATACTAGTCCCCGGTCCTTGATCTTCTGGGAAGCGTGAGTCACTTAATTCCGACGTCAAACTGATGAGGAAGTCAAGTATGCTGTTGATTGCTTCCTTCATCAGGTCTATGTTCTTGGTATGGATCTCCTGAGCTCGTGCCAGATCGACCAGTCTTGGGATTTCTCCATTGGTTGCGCCATTATCTGGAGCCGAAAGATCGTCATTCGCCTGAGTAGGATTTGAATTTGTAGAGACAATCCGAAAACCGACCATCTTCTGAAATCTAGAATAGAGAATGAAATCTAGGATCTGATATTGCAACCGAAAGATTAATCTCCCACTGTGGTCGCCAATTGTTTATGGGTGAAAATCGTTTCTGCCGATTTTGGTAATTTCGGTAGGTAAGTGAGAAACAAATCTAAACCCTAAATAAATGTACTGCAGGGAGTACTTTAGATTCGAGAGATCAATCTGTAAAAATACGGCCTAAACCAAGAAATGGCCGTTCTGGATTTGCTTCGGTCACAAAGATGAGGAGAAGGGATGGTTTAGGGCGGGAAGCGAAGAGAGTGTTGAGACCAGAACAGTTCTGGAAGAGTAGTACAAGACTTGTATCAAAAGGTGAAAGCTTTTGGGAAAGCTAGCAAAGTTGCCTTTCTGAGTATTGTATTTCTCCTGACCAAAAACTTGTTGTCTTGGTGGAAATAGGTAAGACCTATTTATATAAGTCTAAATGAAACGTACTCTGGCCTCATAAGAAAAAGAAACGGGTGAGTTAAATGGTAAGAGGTGGTAACGCCTGGTATTGATGAAATTGATGTTCCATAATGAAAGAGAGTTTCACCATTACTTCCTGCATTTACTAACCGTTTTATTCTTAATACACTGTCTTGAAACAGGCATTTGTGTATGCCGCACGCTGTAAACCGCCAAACCAAAACGCTAAAGAGCATCCCCCAGTTTGTGACATGTATTGATGTCTCGATTGTTTTCGTGGAAAACGTGTATCATGTTTACGGTGTTTGATAAGTTGAGCTTGAGAGATGCACCGGCTTAGTGGCGACCTTCGACGGTCGAGATTTTGCATCTTGAGAGGAATCGTGGCCTTTGATGTAGGCGCGACATGCCAAAGTGCAAGGGTCGCATGGCATGTGCCAATGGCTTGTGTGGAATTCCTTGGATGTAGGTTGCGCATCAGGTGCAGGTGGAAATTCCAAAATGCAAGTGTTGCATGGCATGTGCCAATGGTGCGCGTAGCGGCTTTGGACCTAGGTTTGCACGGCTTGGCATGCTAGGTTGGAAGAGTCGCTCGGCATGTGCCAATGGCGCGTGTGGCGGCTTGGCCCTAGGTTTGCACGTCTAGGCATGCTAGGTCGCAAGCGTCGCTTGGCATGTGCCAATGGTGCGTGTGGCGTCTTGGCCCTAGGTTTGCACGGCTCGGCATGCTAGGTCGCAAGCGTCGCTTGGCATGTGCCAATGGCGCGTGTGGCGTCTTGGCCCTAGGTTTGCACGGCTTGGCATGTGCCAATGGCGCGTGTGGCAGCTTGGCCCTAGGTTTGCACGGCTTGGCATGCTAGGTCGCAAGCGTCGCTTGGCATGTGCCAATGGCGTGTGTGGCGGTTTGTCCCTAGGTTTGCACGGCTTGGCATGCTAGGTCGCAAGAGTCGTTTGGCATGTGCCAATGGCGCGTGTGGAGGCTTGGCCCTAGGTTTGCACAGTTTGGCATGCTAGGTCGCAAGCGTCGCATGGCATGGTTGCCATGATGCGCATCGATTGTGCGGCTTTGGTTTTGGCAAAGTTTCCATGATGCGCAGCGATTGTGCGACTTTGGTTTTGGCATAGTTGCCATTATGCGCAGTGATTGTGCGACTTTGGTTTTGACATAGTTTCCATGATGTGCAGAGATTGTGCGGCTTTGGTTTTGGCATAGTTTCCATGATGCGCAGCGATTGTGCGGCTTTGGTTTTGGCATAGTTGCCATGATGCGCAACGATTGTGCGGCTTAGGGTTTTGTGTGTCGAAACCCTAGTTTAGCATTTGAAATAAATACTCTGGTAATTTTTTACATAAGTGCATCAAATGTTCTAATAAATGTGTTTCGCGTCACCGGTGACGTCATGCTATGCGTAAGGTTTTACGATTTTACCCCTTGTCTAAAAACCACCATCAACAGTTAGTTATATAAATCTTTTTGGATTTCTTGTCATCATCGTTTGTCTTTACTATATTTAGGGTTTATGAGCGATTCTTGGATTGGTTTGGGATGCATACTAGATTGATCTATTAATTGTTCTATAGCTAGTAGAAGTTGGGGGATAAGTAATCGTTTCTTGACTATTTACACAAGTAGAAATCGCGAGACCTTGCAGAGCGATTCTGTTGAGCAATTGCGAGTGAAGACAACATTAGCAAGTAGACCTTGATCTAAGAGTCTAACTACTGATATCAGCCTAATAAATTCACAAAGCTTAAAGCATCCGGTTGGGTTACACCTTGAGTGATCTACTACTTGGTGGTTCATTGGATAGAATCTGGTAGTCGAGAACTTCCGTATCCAGTGAAAGAAGGAGTTTTGGGGATAACACTGATCTAGATGTTATTCTACGGTTGGTGATGAATGATTCTAACGAAAGATATATAAGTATATTAACTCAGTTATCGCTTGGTAACGGCGAAGGATTCTTTGATCATCTCTTTTCTTTTCTTATTTTCTTTTTATTTACTTTAATCCATAATCCAACCCCCCTTTGTATTTTACTTTATTTTGCTGATTCAAATAACCTATCAATTACACAGCTCTCTGTGGGAACGATCCTTACTATCGCTATATTACTATTTAATTAGTGAGAACATATTAATTAATTTGTTGTGGTTACGACACGCATCAAATTTTGGCGCCGTTGCCGGGGAGCGGTTGTTAATTGATTTGTTATTCGTTTCAGCTTGTTTATGATTTCTTGTGAGTCGTCATGTTTCCTTACGGACTAACATGTACGGAGCACAAGATTACACATATAACAGTGGTAATCAATATGGTTTTCAATATCATTCATATGACAACTACCAACCATCCTTAGGATACAATCAAAACCAATTTTTTGGCTATGATCAATTTCCTACAGAACCTTATGGATATTCTCATACATATCAACAACCTTATGACGGGTATGTAAGTGCACAATCACAAGGATGGGATAGTTATGCTTTTGATAATAAATTCTCTAGTTTTGCAGATAAGATGTGTACCGTGATGGAAGAGCTTCAAGGAAAAATCACTCAATATTACCAAAGTCAGAACGAATAAATCCAACAACTTCAAGAGGGAATTAACAAATTAAGAAGAGACATGGATCAATACAAGGAAGAGATGGATAAAAAAGAACTTTGCTATCAAAGAAATAATTATTCTAATGTGCCTGTGGTGTGTAATGAATATTTGATCGATGATTATGTTGGAAAAGACCAACCTTTGGAGACTTTTGATGACGCTAGTGTAGCTTACTCGAGCCTTGATCTTAATAATGATCAAACACCTATTCAAAAGGTAGAGCTTGAGGAAGATGCAATTAGTGCTTTTAAAAAATTCCTTAGGGAAAGATATGAATCCGCACAAGTGTATGAGCGTTGCAACAATGTGGAAGTTATTCCAACTTTGGATCATAATAAGGATCCTTCACCTATTCCAAAGGAGGAGTTTGGATGTCACTTACCTATTGTTATAAATGGTGTAACACCCTCACAATAAGATCTTACAATTTATAGCGACGAGAATCATTTTAGTGAATGGCTCGATTCCGATGACGAGGTTGTTGAAGAGATGGAGATTGAGAATGAAACCAAATTGATTGAAGTCGTGGAAGACCCAATTGAACTTGCTAAAGAACATAATGATGCTAAGATTTCGGTTGAAGCAGATATTGAAAGTTTGATAGAGGACCACGACATACTTGAGGTAAATAATTCACTATTAATCAAGCAAGATGAGGATCCGATACAAGGTTTGTCTAATCCTTTGCATAATTCTATATCTATTGATCCTTTCCATCCAATAGAAGTAGTTCCCCAAAGAGTTGTTAACTCATCTTTTAGGAACATACCTCACTTAGGATTAGATTTGTGTGCTTCCAAAGTTTTAACGGATTATTTTTCTTCCAAGTACCCACCACTAATTGTCTTTGATCATAGCGATGTGCATGTTCACCAAGAGGAACCTTTTCAAGTTACCGAATTTTATGTTCTTTATCCGCTTGCGAGTGTAGAAAGAACTAAGTGTGGGGGAAACTTCAATAAAGTGATAGCTTCGTTATTTCTATTTTGTGTTAATGTTTGTGTGAAGTTGTTACTAGAATTGCAGATTGTTGTCTGGATGGGCTACCAGATTTTCAGATTGTTGGTTTACGGACGATAGCAAAAGAGTCGGGCTGACGACTTTAAACCAATCGCTGCATGGGAGGCAACCCATACGTTTTGTATTTCTTATCCTTTTTTTATTTTTTTTTCTTGTTCCATATCATGTTAGGATTTCCCACCTTGACTTAACTAGGAAGATTCAATTACATTGAGGACAATGTAAGGTTTAAGTGTGGGGGAAGTGGTTAAGCATATATTAAAAAAATGCATAAAACCTCCAACTTGTAGAGATTTTAGAGCCGCTAGTATACTTCTAGCTATGTTTACATACGGAATTATCATCCCAAATAATGGAACTTAGAAGTGCTAGAAAATACTAAGAATTAGGTGTTATTAATCTTTGCGAGAAGTCATTACTGTTTGTGGCTCAACTTAACCATGTCGATGATGCAAATGAGGTGCAGAAAGATATTTAGTCATAGAGTTGCTGATCAATCATTAGTGGAGACTACCCGTATTTGTATCATGTGAGGCACCGACCATAAATTTTTTGTAGCTGACTAAAGAGCTTTTTTTTGAGTGTGTGTCACCGTACGTTAATTCCGGGTAGATTGGTGAGCTACCCAACTTCAGACCATTTTCAGCACTATTTTTGATCTCTTGAGTGCTAATTTTGTCAATCATGAGGGTGACGTCTATAGATGAAAGCCTCCTTCTTGTAGTTCGATTTGCAGTTAACACCATTCTCTCGACAAATACGGGTCCATAGAAACACCATCATCATCAACAAGGAGCGACATCAAAATCTACAAGGAAAGTTGAAGACGTTCAAGGTTTACAAGCAAAGAAACGAGAAAAACAGCAAATTTCATATTCAAGTAAAGAAACATACAATGAGCAGATTTTTACATATATGTTGAGGACTTACAATACAATGAGCATAATTCTATATCCAAGAATGAATACTTATTTACAAGAGCAAAGAAAATCAAAAGGAGAGAGTTATTGAAATTTATGATATCGAGACAATACAAGTTGTGAAGAATCAAGCGGTAAAGTAATTTTCCTACGACCATGGTTTGTTTTATTTTCACTTTGTTTTGTATTTTATTTCTCTTATCATCAAAAAAAAAATGAAAAAAAAATGATGATAAGAGAAATTTTTGGTATTTTGGGTTTTTATTTATTTAATAAGCCGTGGGGAAGGAAAATCTATAAGGAAGTTTCAAGCGACAAGGATTTAAGAAAAGGGTTGCAAATTGTCAAGGATCTACGAAATTCAAGAGTTTATTATCATCAATAGTTGAAGCCGAAGCTGAAGACCAAGAAGATGAAGACGCGGAGCCGAAGACGTTTCTATTGGATGTTGTGAGAGTGGTGTTATCATCATTGCGATCGAATGTGAAGGTAAGTAAGTAATCTCATCCTCGATAATAGTGGTTGATTTCCTTTCTTAGAGATCGTAAGAAAAATGGTTTTCAAAACATTAAAAGATGTGGGTTTTTAAAATATTTCGGAAGTTGTCCTTCCCACCATTCAACGTGTCGCAGGATTCTCTCTTCATTCCTACCTGCACACATGTAAGAACCATAAAAGTACGTCTTTTGAGTGCAATTTCATAAAACCATTTTGGTGAGGCAGAAGTCGAGGCGAAATGCTTATTGGTCGCTCTAAAACCTGAAATCTTTCATTATGGCATAGGTTGACCGGTCACACTTTATTCGATTAATCGCACTTTATATTTGAATTTTCTCTTATACTTCTGACTTCTTGACACTAGATTGAGAATCTTTATGTTCTTATAGATCTTTGGATGCTTGCGACGCTGGAATACTTTGAAGTTGGAGTAGGTTTTATGGTTATATCTCTCGTAAACCCTCACGCGTCTATAACTCGTCCATTAGGGACACCTAGGGGTTTAAAGGCTTGTTATACATGCTAAGTGTAACCGTATTATCGACGAAATGGAGTTGTATGTATTTAGGTAGTTTGCTCGAGGACTAGCAAAAGTCAAGTGTGGGGGAATTTGTTAAGTACTTTATTTACATGTTTTTGAGTGTCAATTCCATACTTGTTTTAGCTATATTTCTTGCATATTACTTTGTATTATGATTGTTTTCTAGTTTATGTCTTTTGTTAGATGAATCATCCGAAATAGGGACACCTAGGGGTTTAAAGGCTTGTTATACATGCTAAGTGTAACCGTATTATCGACGAAATGGAGTTGTATGTATTTAGGTAGTTTGCTCGAGGACTAGCAAAAGTCAAGTGTGGGGGAATTTGTTAAGTACTTTATTTACATGTTTTTGAGTGTCAATTCCATACTTGTTTTAGCTATATTTCTTGCATATTACTTTGTATTATGATTGTTTTCTAGTTTATGTCTTTTGTTAGATGAATCATCCGAAAAAAAGTGGAAATAGCTACAAAAGTGAAGTTTACAAGTGGAGAATGGCCAAAGACCAAGTGGAACTCGTACAAATACAAGATTTCTTCTCATTATCATGAAATGAACGAGAATACGAAGCAAGCGACGAAAGAATGAGGTCAATCCGACGTCGTACGAAGAACTTATGAGCGAAACAAGAAGTTAGTTTAAGGGACTGTTGTTGTTAATAGCAGTGACAATAATGATCAAGATGGAGAATGCAGTAATGACGATATACCCTGAGTCTACGGTGAATAATGATGGAGGCTGGTGATGGCAGAATCCTTTTCTAACTAGGACATTTACGTGGAAGTCTTGTGCATGCATATATATGGCTTATAGCCAAGCTACAGAAAGACACACTTTACGGGCAGAAAAACAAAAGAGAGAGGAAAGGTTCTTAATCCATATTAGGGTTTACCCCTTTAGGGGGAAGCCAAGCTATCTTTTTCTTATATTCAATTTTATGAGTTTTAGTAAATCCATGTGTAACTAATTCTATTGATTAAGGTAGAATTCAATGTTCTAAGTGTGAAGCTTTTTTAGTTATATAAATCTATTTGGAGTTCTTGTCATCATATTTTGTCTTTACTATATCTAGGGATTATGAGTGATTCTTGGATTGGTTTGGGATGCATACGAGATTGATCTATTAATTGTTCTATACTAGTAGAAGTTGGGGGATAAGTAATCGTTTCTTGACTATTTACACAAGTAGAAATCGCGAGACCTTGCGGAGGGATTATGTGGAGCAATTGCGAGTGAAGACAACATTAGCAAGTAGACCTTGATCTAAGAGTCTAACTACTGATATCAGCCTAATAAATTCACAAAGCTTAAAGCATCCGGTTGGGTTACACCTTGAGTGATCTACTACTTGGTGGTTCATTGGATAGAATCTGGTAGTCGAGAACTTCCGTATCCAGTGAAAGAAGGAGTTTTGGGGATAACACTGATCTAGCTGTTATTCTACGGTTGGTGATGAATGATTCTAACGAAAGATAGATAAGTATATTAACTCAGTTATCGCTTGGTAACGGCGAAAGATTCTTTGATCATCTCTTTTCTTTTCTTATTTTCTTTTTATTTACTTTAATCCATAATCCAACCCCCCTTTGTCTTTTACTTTATTTTGCTGATTCAAATAACCTATCAATTACACAGCTCTCTGTGGGAACGATCCTTACTATCGCTATATCACTATTTAATTAGTGAGGACATATTAATTAATTTGTTGTGGTTACGACACGCATCAAATTTTGGCGCCGTTGCCGGGGAGCGGTTGTTAATTGATTTTTTATTCGTTTCAGCTTGTTTATGATTTCTTGTGAGTCGTCATGTTTCCTTACGGACTAACATGTACGGAGCACAAGATTACACATATAACAGTGGTAATCAATATGGTTTTCAATATCATTCATATGACAACTACCAACCATCCTTAGGATACAATCAAAACCAATTTTTTGGCTATGATCAATTTCCTACAGAACCTTATGGATATTCTCATACATATCAACAACCTTATGACGGGTATGTAAGTGCACAATCACAAGGATGGGATAGTTATGCTTTTGATAATAAATTCTCTAGTTTTGCAGATAAGATGTGTACCGTGATGGAAGAGCTTCAAGGAAAAATCACTCAATATTACCAAAGTCAGAACGAATAAATCCAACAACTTCAAGAGGGAATTAACAAATTAAGAAGAGACATGGATCAATACAAGGAAGAGATGGATAAAAAAGAACTTTGCTATCAAAGAAATAATTATTCTAATGTGCCTGTGGTGTGTAATGAATATTTGATCGATGATTATGTTGGAAAAGACCAACCTTTGGAGACTTTTGATGACGCTAGTGTAGCTTACTCGAGCCTTGATCTTAATAATGATCAAACACCTATTCAAAAGGTAGAGCTTGAGGAAGATGCAATTAGTGCTTTTAAAAAATTCCTTAGGGAAAGATATGAATCCGCACAAGTGTATGAGCGTTGCAACAATGTGGAAGTTATTCCAACTTTGGATCATAATAAGGATCCTTCACCTATTCCAAAGGAGGAGTTTGGATGTCACTTACCTATTGTTATAAATGGTGTAACACCCTCACAATAAGATCTTACAATTTATAGCGACGAGAGTCATTTTAGTGAATGGCTCGATTCCGATGACGAGGTTGTTGAAGAGATGGAGATTGAGAATGAAACCAAATTGATTGAAGTCGTGGAAGACCCAATTGAACTTGCTAAAGAACATAATGATGCTAAGATTTCGGTTGAAGCAGATACTGAAAGTTTGATAGAGGACCACGACATACTTGAGGTAAATAATTCACTATTAATCAAGCAAGATGAGGATCCGATACAAGGTTTGTCTAATCCTTTGCATAATTCTATATCTATTGATCCTTTCCATCCAATCGAAGTAGTTCCCCAAAGAGTTGTTAACTCATCTTTTAGGAACATACCTCACTTAGGATTAGATTTGTGTGCTTCCAAAGTTTTAACGGATTATTTTGCTTCCAAGTACCCACCACTAATTGTCTTTGATCATAGCGATGTGCATGTTCACCAAGAGGAACCTTTTGAAGTTACCGAATTTTATGTTCTCTATCCGCTTGCGAGTGTAGAAAGAACTAAGTGTGGGGGAAACTTCAATAAAGTGATAGCTTCGTTATTTCTATTTTGTGTTAATGTTTGTGTGAAGTTGTTACTAGAATTGCAGATTGTTGTCTGGATGGGCTACCAGATTTTCAGATTGTTGGTTTACGGACGATAGCAAAAGAGTCGGGCTGACGACTTTAAACCAAGCGCTGCATGGGAGGAAACCCATACGTTTTGTATTTCTTATCCTTTTTTTATTTTTTTTTTCTTGTTCCATATCATGTTAGGATTTCCCACCTTGACTTAACTAGGAAGATTCAATTACATTGAGGACAATGTAAGGTTTAAGTGTGGGGGAAGTGGTTAAGCATATATTAAAAAAATGCATAAAACCTCCAACTTGTAGAGATTTTAGAGCCGCTAGTATACTTCTAGCTATGTTTACATACGGAATTATCATCCCAAATAATGGAACTTAGAAGTGCTAGAAAATACTAAGAATTAGGTTTTATTAATCTTTGCGAGAAGTCATTACTGTTTGTGGATCAACTTAACCATGTCGATGATGCAAATGAGGTGCAGAAAGATATTTAGTCATAGAGTTGCTGATCAATCATTAGTGGAGACTACCCGTATTTGTATCATGTGAGGCACCGACCATAAATTTTTTGTAGCTGACTAAAGAGCTTTGTTTTGAGTGTGTGTCACCGTACGTTAATTCCGGGTAGATTGGTGAGCTACCCAACTTCACACCATTTTCAGCACTATTTTTGATCTCTTGAGTGCTAATTTTGTCAATCATGAGGGTGACGTCTATAGATGAAAGCCTCCTTCTTGTAGTTCGATTTGCAGTTAACACCATTCTCTCGACAAAAACGGGTCCATAGAAACACCATCATCATCAACAAGGAGCGACATCAAAATCTACAAGGAAAGTTGAAGACGTTCAAGGTTTACAAGCAAAGAAACGAGAAAAACAGCAAATTTCATATTCAAGTAAAGAAACATACAATGAGCAGATTTTTACATATATGTTGAGGAATTACAATACAATGAGCGTAATTCTATATCCAAGAATGAATACTTATTTACAAGAGCAAAGAAAATCAAAAGGTGAGAGTTATTGAAATTTATGATATCGAGACAATACAAGTTGTGAAGAATCAAGCGGTAAAGTAATTTTCCTACGGCCATGGTTTGTTTTATTTTCACTTTGTTTTGTATTTTATTTCTCTTATCATCAAAAAAAAAATGAAAAAAAAATGAAGATAAGAGAAATTTTTGGTATTTTGGGTTTTTATTTATTTAATAAGCCGTGGGGAAGGAAAATCTATAAGGAAGTTTCAAGCGACAAGGATTTAAGAAAAGGGTTGCAAATTGTCAAGGATCTACGAAATTCAAGAGTTTATTATCATCAATAGTTGAAGCCGAAGCTGAAGACCAAGAAGATGAAGACGCGGAGCCGAAGACGTTTCTATTGGATGTTGTGAGAGTGGTGTTATCATCATTGCGATCGAATGTGAAGGTAAGTAAGTAATCTCATCCTCGATAATAGTGGTTGATTTCTTTTCTTAGAGATCGTAAGAAAAATGGTTTTTCAAAACATTAAAAGATGTGGGTTTTTAAAATATTTCGGAAGTTGTCCTTCCCACCATTCAACGTGTCGCGGGATTCTCTCTTCATTCCTACCTGCACACATGTAAGAACCATAAAAGTATGTCTTTTGAGTGCAATTTCATAAAACCATTTTGGTGAGGCAGAAGTCGAGGCGAAATGCTTATTGGTCGCTCTAAAACCTGAAATCTTTCATTATGGCATAGGTTGACCGGTCACACTTTATTCGATTAATCGCACTTTATATTTGAATTTTCTCTTATACTTCTGACTTCTTGACACTAGATTGAGAATCTTTATGTTCTTATAGCTCTTTGGATGCTTGCGACGCTGGAATACTTTGAAGTTGGAGTAGCTTTTATGGTTATATCTCTCGTAAACCCTCACGAGTCTATAACTCGTCCACTAGGGACACCTAGGGGTTTAAAGGCTTGTTATACATGCTAAGTGTAACCGTATTATCGACGAAATGGAGTTGTATGTATTTAGGTAGTTTGCTCGAGGACTAGCAAAAGTCAAGTGTGGGGGAATTTGTTAAGTACTTTATTTACATGTTTTTGAGTGTCAATTCCATACTTGTTTTAGCTATATTTATTGCATATTACTTTGTATTATGATTTTTTTCTAGTTTATGTCTTTTGTTAGATGAATCATCCGAAAAAAAGTGCAAATAGCTACAAAAGTGAAGTTTACAAGTGGAGAATGGCCAAAGACCAAGTGGAACTCGTACAAATACAAGATTTCTTCTCATTATCTTGAAATGAACGAGAATACGAAGCAAGCGACGAAACAATGAGGTCAATCCGACGTCGTACGAAGAACTTATGAGCGAAACAAGAAGTTAGTTTAAGGGATTGTTGCTGTTAATAGCAGTGACAGTAATGATCAAGATGGAGAATGCAGTAATGACGATATACCCTGAGTCTACGGTGAATAATGATGGAGGCTGGTGATGGCAGAATCCTTTTCTAACTAGGACCTTTACGTGGAAGTCTTGTGCATGCATATATATGGCTCATAGCCAAGCTACAGAAAGACACACTTTACGGGCAGAAAAACAAAAGAGAGAGGAAAGGTTCTTAATCCATATTAGGGTTTACCCCTTTAGGGGGAAGCCAAGCTATCTTTTTCTTATATTCAATTTTATGAGTTTTAGTAAATCCATGTGTAACTAATTCTATTGATTAAGGTAGAATTCAATGTTCTAAGTGCGAAGCTTTTTTAGTTATATAAATCTTTTTGGAGTTCTTGTCATCATATTTTGTCTTTACTATATCTAGGGATTATGAGTGATTCTTGGATTGGTTTGGGATGCATACTAGATTGATCTATTAATTGTTCTATACTAGTAGAAGTTGGGGGATAAGTAATCGTTTCTTGACTATTTACACAAGTAGAAATCGCGAGACCTTGCGGAGGGATTATGTGGAGCAATTGCGAGTGAAGACAACATTAGCAAGTAGACCTTGATCTAAGAGTCTAACTACTGATATCAGCCTAATAAATTCACAAAGCTTAAAGCATCCGGTTGGGTTACACCTTGAGTGATCTACTACTTGGTGGTTCATTGGATAGAATCTGGTAGTCGAGAACTTCCGTATCCAGTGAAAGAAGGAGTTTTAGGGATAACACTGATCTAGCTGTTATTCTACGGTTGGTGATGAATGATTCTAACGAAAGATAGATAAGTATATTAACTCAGTTATCGCTTGGTAACGGCGAAGGATTCTTTGATCATCTCTTTTTTTTCTTATTTTCTTTTTATTTACTTTAATCCATAATCCAACCCCCCTTTGTATTTTACTTTATTTTGCTGATTCAAATAACCTATCAATTACACAGCTCTCTGTGGGAACGATCCTTACTATCGCTATATTACTATTTAATTAGTGAGAACATATTAATTAATTTGTTGTGGTTACGACACGCATCAAATTTTGGCGCCGTTGCCGGGAGCGGTTGTTAATTGATTTTTTTCGTTTCAGCTTGTTTATGATTTCTTGTGAGTCGTCATGTTTCCTTACGGACTAACATGTACGGAGCACAAGATTACACATATAACAGTGGTAATCAATATGGTTTTCAATATCATTCATATGACAACTACCAACCATCCTTAGGATACAATCAAAACCAATTTTTTGGCTATGATCAATTTCCTACAGAACCTTATGGATATTCTCATACATATCAACAACCTTATGACGGGTATGTAAGTGCACAATCACAAGGATGGGATAGTTATGCTTTTGATAATAAATTCTCTAGTTTTGCAGATAAGATGTGTACCGTGATGGAAGAGCTTCAAGGAAAAATCACTCAATATTACCAAAGTCAGAACGAATAAATCCAACAACTTCAAGAGGGAATTAACAAATTAAGAAGAGACATGGATCAATACAAGGAAGAGATGGATAAAAAAGAACTTTGCTATCAAAGAAATAATTATTCTAATGTGCCTGTGGTGTGTAATGAATATTTGATCGATGATTATGTTGGAAAAGACCAACCTTTGGAGACTTTTGATGACGCTAGTGTAGCTTACTCGAGCCTTGATCTTAATAATGATCAAACACCTATTCAAAAGGTAGAGCTTGAGGAAGATGCAATTAGTGCTTTTAAAAAATTCCTTAGGGAAAGATATGAATCCGCACAAGTGTATGAGCGTTGCAACAATGTGGAAGTTATTCCAACTTTGGATCATAATAAGGATCCTTCACCTATTCCAAAGGAGTTTGGATGTCACTTACCTATTGTTATAAATGGTGTAACACCCTCACAATGATCTTACAATTTATAGCGACGAGAGTCATTTTAGTGAATGGCTCGATTCCGATGACGAGGTTGTTGAAGAGATGGAGATTGAGAATGAAACCAAATTGATTGAAGTCGTGGAAGACCCAATTGAACTTGCTAAAGAACATAATGATGCTAAGATTTCGGTTGAAGCAGATATTGAAAGTTTGATAGAGGACCACGACATACTTGAGGTAAATAATTCACTATTAATCAAGCAAGATGAGGATCCGATACAAGGTTTGTCTAATCCTTTGCATAATTCTATATCTATTGATCCTTTCCATCCAATCGAAGTAGTTCCCCAAAGAGTTGTTAACTCATCTTTTAGGAACATACCTCACTTAGGATTAGATTTGTGTGCTTCCAAAGTTTTAACGGATTATTTTGCTTCCAAGTACCCACCACTAATTGTCTTTGATCATAGCGATGTGCATGTTCACCAAGAGGAACCTTTTGAAGTTACCGAATTTTATGTTCTCTATCCGCTTGCGAGTGTAGAAAGAACTAAGTGTGGGGGAAACTTCAATAAAGTGATAGCTTCGTTATTTCTATTTTGTGTTAATGTTTGTGTGAAGTTGTTACTAGAATTGCAGATTGTTGTCTGGATGGGCTACCAGATTTTCAGATTGTTGGTTTACGGACGATAGCAAAAGAGTCGGGCTGACGACTTTAAACCAAGCGCTGCATGGGAGGAAACCCATACGTTTTGTATTTCTTATCCTTTTTTTATTTTTTTTTTCTTGTTCCATATCATGTTAGGATTTCCCACCTTGACTTAACTAGGAAGATTCAATTACATTGAGGACAATGTAAGGTTTAAGTGTGGGGGAAGTGGTTAAGCATATATTAAAAAAATGCATAAAACCTCCAACTTGTAGAGATTTTAGAGCCGCTAGTATACTTCTAGCTATGTTTACATACGGAATTATCATCCCAAATAATGGAACTTAGAAGTGCTAGAAAATACTAAGAATTAGGTTTTATTAATCTTTGCGAGAAGTCATTACTGTTTGTGGATCAACTTAACCATGTCGATGATGCAAATGAGGTGCAGAAAGATATTTAGTCATAGAGTTGCTGATCAATCATTAGTGGAGACTACCCGTATTTGTATCATGTGAGGCACCGACCATAAATTTTTTGTAGCTGACTAAAGAGCTTTGTTTTGAGTGTGTGTCACCGTACGTTAATTCCGGGTAGATTGGTGAGCTACCCAACTTCACACCATTTTCAGCACTATTTTTGATCTCTTGAGTGCTAATTTTGTCAATCATGAGGGTGACGTCTATAGATGAAAGCCTCCTTCTTGTAGTTCGATTTGCAGTTAACACCATTCTCTCGACAAAAACGGGTCCATAGAAACACCATCATCATCAACAAGGAGCGACATCAAAATCTACAAGGAAAGTTGAAGACGTTCAAGGTTTACAAGCAAAGAAACGAGAAAAACAGCAAATTTCATATTCAAGTAAAGAAACATACAATGAGCAGATTTTTACATATATGTTGAGGACTTACAATACAATGAGCATAATTCTATATCCAAGAATGAATACTTATTTACAAGAGCAAAGAAAATCAAAAGGAGAGAGTTATTGAAATTTATGATATCGAGACAATACAAGTTGTGAAGAATCAAGCGGTAAAGTAATTTTCCTACGACCATGGTTTGTTTTATTTTCACTTTGTTTTGTATTTTATTTCTCTTATCATCAAAAAAAAAATGAAAAAAAAATGATGATAAGAGAAATTTTTGGTATTTTGGGTTTTTATTTATTTAATAAGCCGTGGGGAAGGAAAATCTATAAGGAAGTTTCAAGCGACAAGGATTTAAGAAAAGGGTTGCAAATTGTCAAGGATCTACGAAATTCAAGAGTTTATTATCATCAATAGTTGAAGCCGAAGCTGAAGACCAAGAAGATGAAGACGCGGAGCCGAAGACGTTTCTATTGGATGTTGTGAGAGTGGTGTTATCATCATTGCGATCGAATGTGAAGGTAAGTAAGTAATCTCATCCTCGATAATAGTGGTTGATTTCCTTTCTTAGAGATCGTAAGAAAAATGGTTTTTCAAAACATTAAAAGATGTGGGTTTTTAAAATATTTCGGAAGTTGTCCTTCCCACCATTCAACGTGTCGCAGGATTCTCTCTTCATTCCTACCTGCACACATGTGAGAACCATAAAAGTACGTATTTTGAGTGCAATTTCATAAAACCATTTTGGTGAGGCAGAAGTCGAGGCGAAATGCTTATTGGTCGCTCTAAAACCTGAAATCTTTCATTATGGCATAGGTTGACCGGTCACACTTTATTCGATTAATCGCACTTTATATTTGAATTTTCTCTTATACTTCTGACTTCTTGACACTAGATTGAGAATCTTTATGTTCTTATAGCTCTTTGGATGCTTGCGACGCTGGAATACTTTGAAGTTGGAGTAGGTTTTATGGTTATATCTCTCGTAAACCCTCACGAGACTATAACTCGTCCACTAGGGACACCTAGGGGTTTAAAGGCTTGTTATACATGCTAAGTGTAACCGTATTATCGACGAAATGGAGTTGTATGTATTTAGGTAGTTTGCTCGAGGACTAGCAAAAGTCAAGTGTGGGGGAATTTGTTAAGTACTTTATTTACATGTTTTTGAGTGTCAATTCCATACTTGTTTTAGCTATATTTCTTGCATATTACTTTGTATTATGATTGTTTTCTAGTTTATGTCTTTTGTTAGATGAATCATCCGAAAAAAAGTGGAAATAGCTACAAAAGTGAAGTTTACAAGTGGAGAATGGCCAAAGACCAAGTGGAACTCGTACAAATACAAGATTTCTTCTCATTATCATGAAATGAACGAGAATACGAAGCAAGCGACGAAAGAATGAGGTCAATCCGACGTCGTACGAAGAACTTATGAGCGAAACAAGAAGTTAGTTTAAGGGACTGTTGTTGTTAATAGCAGTGACAATAATGATCAAGATGGAGAATGCAGTAATGACGATATACCCTGAGTCTACGGTGAATAATGATGGAGGCTGGTGATGGCAGAATCCTTTTCTAACTAGGACATTTACGTGGAAGTCTTGTGCATGCATATATATGGCTTATAGCCAAGCTACAGAAAGACACACTTTACGGGCAGAAAAACAAAAGAGAGAGGAAAGGTTCTTAATCCATATTAGGGTTTACCCCTTTAGGGGGAAGCCAAGCTATCTTTTTCTTATATTCAATTTTATGAGTTTTAGTAAATCCATGTGTAACTAATTCTATTGATTAAGGTAGAATTCAATGTTCTAAGTGCGAAGCTTTTTTAGTTATATAAATCTTTTTGGAGTTCTTGTCATCATATTTTGTCTTTACTATATCTAGGGATTATGAGTGATTCTTGGATTGGTTTGGGATGCATACTAGATTGATCTATTAATTGTTCTATACTAGTAGAAGTTGGGGGATAAGTAATCGTTTCTTGACTATTTACACAAGTAGAAATCGCGAGACCTTGCGGAGGGATTATGTGGAGCAATTGCGAGTGAAGACAACATTAGCAAGTAGACCTTGATCTAAGAGTCTAACTACTGATATCAGCCTAATAAATTCACAAAGCTTAAAGCATCCGGTTGGGTTACACCTTGAGTGATCTACTACTTGGTGGTTCATTGGATAGAATCTGGTAGTCGAGAACTTCCGTATCCAGTGAAAGAAGGAGTTTTAGGGATAACACTGATCTAGCTGTTATTCTACGGTTGGTGATGAATGATTCTAACGAAAGATAGATAAGTATATTAACTCAGTTATCGCTTGGTAACGGCGAAGGATTCTTTGATCATCTCTTTTATTTTCTTATTTTCTTTTTATTTACTTTAATCCATAATCCAACCCCCCTTTGTATTTTACTTTATTTTGCTGATTCAAATAACCTATCAATTACACAGCTCTCTGTGGGAACGATCCTTACTATCGCTATATTACTATTTAATTAGTGAGAACATATTAATTAATTTGTTGTGGTTACGACACGCATCAAATTTTGGCGCCGTTGCCGGGGAGCGGTTGTTAATTGATTTGTTATTCGTTTCAGCTTGTTTATGATTTCTTGTGAGTCGTCATGTTTCCTTACGGACTAACATGTACGGAGCACAAGATTACACATATAACAGTGGTAATCAATATGGTTTTCAATATCATTCATATGACAACTACCAACCATCCTTAGGATACAATCAAAACCAATTTTTTGGCTATGATCAATTTCCTACAGAACCTTATGGATATTCTCATACATATCAACAACCTTATGACGGGTATGTAAGTGCACAATCACAAGGATGGGATAGTTATGCTTTTGATAATAAATTCTCTAGTTTTGCAGATAAGATGTGTACCGTGATGGAAGAGCTTCAAGGAAAAATCACTCAATATTACCAAAGTCAGAACGAATAAATCCAACAACTTCAAGAGGGAATTAACAAATTAAGAAGAGACATGGATCAATACAAGGAAGAGATGGATAAAAAAGAACTTTGCTATCAAAGAAATAATTATTCTAATGTGCCTGTGGTGTGTAATGAATATTTGATCGATGATTATGTTGGAAAAGACCAACCTTTGGAGACTTTTGATGACGCTAGTGTAGCTTACTCGAGCCTTGATCTTAATAATGATCAAACACCTATTCAAAAGGTAGAGCTTGAGGAAGATGCAATTAGTGCTTTTAAAAAATTCCTTAGGGAAAGATATGAATCCGCACAAGTGTATGAGCGTTGCAACAATGTGGAAGTTATTCCAACTTTGGATCATAATAAGGATCCTTCACCTATTCCAAAGGAGGAGTTTGGATGTCACTTACCTATTGTTATAAATGGTGTAACACCCTCACAATAAGATCTTACAATTTATAGCGACGAGAGTCATTTTAGTGAATGGCTCGATTCCGATGACGAGGTTGTTGAAGAGATGGAGATTGAGAATGAAACCAAATTGATTGAAGTCGTGGAAGACCCAATTGAACTTGCTAAAGAACATAATGATGCTAAGATTTCGGTTGAAGCAGATATTGAAAGTTTGATAGAGGACCACGACATACTTGAGGTAAATAATTCACTATTAATCAAGCAAGATGAGGATCCGATACAAGGTTTGTCTAATCCTTTGCATAATTCTATATCTATTGATCCTTTCCATCCAATCGAAGTAGTTCCCCAAAGAGTTGTTAACTCATCTTTTAGGAACATACCTCACTTAGGATTAGATTTGTGTGCTTCCAAAGTTTTAACGGATTATTTTGCTTCCAAGTACCCACCACTAATTGTCTTTGATCATAGCGATGTGCATGTTCACCAAGAGGAACCTTTTGAAGTTACCGAATTTTATGTTCTCTATCCGCTTGCGAGTGTAGAAAGAACTAAGTGTGGGGGAAACTTCAATAAAGTGATAGCTTCGTTATTTCTATTTTGTGTTAATGTTTGTGTGAAGTTGTTACTAGAATTGCAGATTGTTGTCTGGATGGGCTACCAGATTTTCAGATTGTTGGTTTACGGACGATAGCAAAAGAGTCGGGCTGACGACTTTAAACCAAGCGCTGCATGGGAGGAAACCCATACGTTTTGTATTTCTTATCCTTTTTTTATTTTATTTTTCTTGTTCCATATCATGTTAGGATTTCCCACCTTGACTTAACTAGGAAGATTCAATTACATTGAGGACAATGTAAGGTTTAAGTGTGGGGGAAGTGGTTAAGCATATATTAAAAAAATGCATAAAACCTCCAACTTGTAGAGATTTTAGAGCCGCTAGTATACTTCTAGCTATGTTTACATACGGAATTATCATCCCAAATAATGGAACTTAGAAGTGCTAGAAAATACTAAGAATTAGGTTTTATTAATCTTTGCGAGAAGTCATTACTGTTTGTGGCTCAACTTAACCATGTCGATGATGCAAATGAGGTGCAGAAAGATATTTAGTCATAGAGTTGCTGATCAATCATTAGTGGAGACTACCCGTATTTGTATCATGTGAGGCACCGACCATAAATTTTTTGTAGCTGACTAAAGAGCTTTGTTTTGAGTGTGTGTCACCGTACGTTAATTCCGGGTAGATTGGTGAGCTACCCAACTTCACACCATTTTCAGCACTATTTTTGATCTCTTGAGTGCTAATTTTGTCAATCATGAGGGTGACGTCTATAGATGAAAGCCTCCTTCTTGTAGTTCGATTTGCAGTTAACACCATTCTCTCGACAAAAACGGGTCCATAGAAACACCATCATCATCAACAAGGAGCGACATCAAAATCTACAAGGAAAGTTGAAGACGTTCAAGGTTTACAAGCAAAGAAACGAGAAAAACAGCAAATTTCATATTCAAGTAAAGAAACATACAATGAGCAGATTTTTACATATATGTTGAGGAATTACAATACAATGAGCATAATTCTATATCCAAGAATGAATACTTATTTACAAGAGCAAAGAAAATCAAAAGGTGAGAGTTATTGAAATTTATGATATCGAGACAATACAAGTTGTGAAGAATCAAGCGGTAAAGTAATTTTCCTACGGCCATGGTTTGTTTTATTTTCACTTTGTTTTGTATTTTATTTCTCTTATCATCAAAAAAAAAATGAAAAAAAAATGATGATAAGAGAAATTTTTGGTATTTTGGGTTTTTATTTATTTAATAAGCCGTGGGGAAGGAAAATCTATAAGGAAGTTTCAAGCGACAAGGATTTAAGAAAAGTGTTGCAAATTGTCAAGGATCTACGAAATTCAAGAGTTTATTATCATCAATAGTTGAAGGCGAAGCTGAAGACCAAGAAGATGAAGACGCGGAGCCGAAGACGTTTCTATTGGATGTTGTGAGAGTGGTGTTATCATCATTGCGATCGAATGTGAAGGTAAGTAAGTAATCTCATCCTCGATAATAGTGGTTGATTTCCTTTCTTAGAGATCGTAAGAAAAATGGTTTTTCAAAACATTAAAAGATGTGGGTTTTTAAAATATTTCGGAAGTTGTCCTTCCCACCATTCAACGTGTCGCAGGATTCTCTCTTCATTCCTACCTGCACACATGTGAGAACCATAAAAGTACGTATTTTGAGTGCAATTTCATAAAACCATTTTGGTGAGGCAGAAGTCGAGGCGAAATGCTTATTGGTCGCTCTAAAACCTGAAATCTTTCATTATGGCATAGGTTGACCGGTCACACTTTATTCGATTAATCGCACTTTATATTTGAATTTTCTCTTATACTTCTGACTTCTTGACACTAGATTGAGAATCTTTATGTTCTTATAGCTCTTTGGATGCTTGCGACGCTGGAATACTTTGAAGTTGGAGTAGGTTTTATGGTTATATCTCTCGTAAACCCTCACGAGACTATAACTCGTCCACTAGGGACACCTAGGGGTTTAAAGGCTTGTTATACATGCTAAGTGTAACCGTATTATCGACGAAATGGAGTTGTATGTATTTAGGTAGTTTGCTCGAGGACTAGCAAAAGTCAAGTGTGGGGGAATTTGTTAAGTACTTTATTTACATGTTTTTGAGTGTCAATTCCATACTTGTTTTAGCTATATTTCTTGCATATTACTTTGTATTATGATTGTTTTCTAGTTTATGTCTTTTGTTAGATGAATCATCCGAAAAGAAGTGGAAATAGCTACAAAAGTGAAGTTTACAAGTGGAGAATGGCCAAAGACCAAGTGGAACTCGTACAAATACAAGATTTCTTCTCATTATCTTGAAATGAACGAGAATACGAAGCAAGCGACGAAAGAATGAGGTCAATCCGACGTCGTACGAAGAACTTATGAGCGAAACAAGAAGTTAGTTTAAGGGATTGTTGCTGTTAATAGCAGTGACAGTAATGATCAAGATGGATAATGCAGTAATGACGATATATCCTGAGTCTACGGTGAATAATGATGGAGGCTGGTGATGGAAGAATCCTTTTCTAACTAGGACCTTTACGTGGAAGTCTTGTGCATGCATATATATGGCTTATAGCCAAGCTACAGAAAGACACACTTTACGGGCAGAAAAACAAAAGAGAGAGGAAAGGTTCTTAATCCATATTAGGGTTTACCCCTTTAGGGGGAAGCCAATCTATCTTTTTCTTATATTCAATTTTATGAGTTTTAGTAAATCCATGTGTAACTAATTCTATTGATTAAGGTATAATTCAATGTTCTAAGTGTGAATCTTTTTTAGTTATATAAATATTTTTGGAGTTCTTGTCATCATCTTTTGTCTTTACTATATCTAGGGTTTATGAGTGATTCTTGGATTGGTTTGGGATGCATACGAGATTGATCTATTAATTGTTCTATACTAGTAGAAGTTGGGGGATAAGTAATCGTTTCTTGACTATTTACACAAGTAGAAATCGCGAGACCTTGCGGAGGGATTATGTGGAGCAATTGCGAGTGAAGACAACGTTAGCAAGTAGACCTTGATCTAAGAGTCTAACTACTGATATCAGCCTAATAAATTCACAAAGCTTAAAGCATCCGGTTGGGTTACACCTTGAGTGATCTACTACTTGGTGGTTCATTGGATAAAATATGGTAGTCGAGAACTTCCATATCCAGTGAAAGAAGGAGTTTTGGGGGTAACACTGATCTAGCTGTTATTCTACGGTTGGTGATGAATGATTCTAACGAAAGATAGATAAGTATACTATCTCAGTTATCGCTTGGTAACGGCGAATGATTCTTTGATCATCTTTTTTTTTCTTATTTTCTTTTTATTTACTTTAATCCATAATCCAACCCCCCTTTGTCTTTTACTTTATTTTGCTGAATCAAATAACCTATCAATTACACAGCTCTATGTGGGAATGATCCTTACTATCGCTATATTACTAGTTAATTAGTGAGAAAAATATTAATTAATTTGTTGTGGTTACAACACGCATCAGGCTGTATCCCAAATATCAGACTGTGGATGTTATGAACTCAGGAGCAAGTGGACACAGTTGGCAATTGCGTTCTGTTAACGCTGCTTCCAATGACCAAGGAAACAACAGAGGAAAGGAAAGAGCTACTGCTTTTGTCCCTTATCGAGGAGCACAGTCAAGCAGGAGAGGTGGAAGAGCGGACGGAGGGAGATCAAACCCGCCACCACCACTACCATGCAGTAGGGAGCATATAGTAGGACTTCTGGAGAAATGGGTAACTAAAAAAGAAGAAACTCTACCACCCGTGGCTACAGAACCTACCGCGACAGATAAGATGCATGAACGGTACTGTCATTATCACAGAAGAGTCCATTATCCGACCGTGGAATGTTTCTCTTTACGTTACATAGTGCAGAGAAAGCGAGCCATAGGCGAGTTAGAGATAGGAGAACAAAGCATCCAGAAGGATTCGCTCCCTCAGCACCAAGTCATGATGATTTCCCATGAACCCGCAGAAGAAGAAACTTGGAAACCATGGGGAGACGAGAAAGAGGAGGAAGCGTATGAGGCAACTGAGACAACCATCTTTTCATATACAAACAGAATCGCCAGCAAATTCGCCCAAACGATTTTGGCCCATAAATTCCTCGACTCTCTTGGTTTCAGTGAGGACCAATTCCGTGAGGCATCTAAAGCTATCGCATCAATCGCATCCGGAAAGGTGTACAATCCGATGCCTAGGGAAGCTATTACCTTCACTGACGAAGATATATGCTATCCAGGAGAGCACCTCTGACCCTTATACCTCACGACCCATATTAACAAGCAGCCGCTCAAGCGATCTTTCATAGACGGTGGAGCGTCCATTAACATGATTTCCCTACACACATTGGAATTCTTAGGAGTATCAAGAACATCGATCAAAACGCGCGCCACGACTGTGGGAGGATTCGGAGGACAGACCCAGACGACAATGGGAATATTACATCTGATGATGAAGACCGGGCTTATCAGAGCGATCACTCCTTTCTATGTGCTCGAGGATGATACCACATTTCATGTCTTACTAGGATGAGGATGGCTTATGAACCACAAAGTGGTAGCGTCTACATATCACCAGTGTGTCAAGATTAATATTGGAGGAAAACAATTCCGGATTCCAGCTACAAGTAATCCGTTCGGTCCAGAGGAGGCTTACATGGTGGACGCAGTCTTCTATACGCAGCCGGTTACAAACCAAGGCGAAGAATCGGTGTGTTTCACTACCCTCCCGAAGTGGGAAGAATTCAATCCAGAGGCGCAAATAAAAGAAAAGGCTAAATCTGTTTTTAGTCCATCCCGGATGAGACCAGCCGCGGGGAATAAAAGATCCGTCGTCGAGACAAAGAATAGTCAGTTTAAACGCTTCTCCCGACCAGATGGCTGACATGTCTATCGCTTATAGAAATTAGCCGAAGAATCTTCAAGTCGAAAACATGATTGTGCTATGTCGTCAGCGGACGAGGATATGTTGGAAGCGACCCCAATGATTGAAGATTTACTAGAAGAGGTAGAGCCTTTAATCTTAGAAGAAAAAATAATAGAAGGCTTGCCTGAAGAAAAAACAAGACTCGAGCTGAGCCTCGAAGGGTTAGAAGAAGTGAACCTTGGATCAGAAGATGAACCTCCCTGTGTATGCATTAGCAAGCATTTGGAAGGAGAATAAAGGTCACGACTGGTTAAACTGCTCCTCGAATATCGGGATGTATTCGCATTTACACATGAAGAAATGCCAGATGTTGATAGTAGTTTGATTGCACACAACCTCAATGTCTCGCCTGAGTATCAGCCTGTTAAACAGTGGAGGCGTAATTTTCCAGAAAAGATAGAGTTGGCAATCAAGGAAGAGGTGGATAAGTTGTTGAAAGCCAATTTCATTAGACCGATCCAACACCCCATGTGGATAGCTGACATCGTCCCAGTGGAAAAGAAGAATGGAAAAGCCAATTTGATTATCGAGGCCTAAACGGAGAATGCCCTAAAGACGATTTCCCAGTGCCAAACATCGATATAATGGTAAACAATACGTGCGGATACGATATGTTTTCTTTCATGGATGGATTTAGCTGATACAACCAGATCAAGATGTACGCAGAAGACGCACACAAAACAACTTTCCAAACCCCATACAGGAATTTCTACTACACAGTTATGCCGTTCAGACTGAAGAACGCGGGTGCGACCTACCAACGAGCTATGGGAGCGATCTTCCATGACATGATGCACTAGATTATGGAAGTGTACATTGATGATGTGGTAGTAAAATATCGGGCATGGAAGGATCATCTTAGCCACTTAAGACACGTCTTCAACAGATGCAGAAAATACCATTTAAAGATGAATCCTCTCAAATGCGCCTTTGGAGTCACCTCCGGAAAGTTTATGGGGTTTGTGGTTACCGACAAAGGGATACAAATCGATCTGGATAAGGTTGAGGCGATAACCACTATGAGGTCGCCAGCAAACGTAAAAGAGTTGCAAACTTTTATTGGCAGGGTGTCTTACGTCCAGAGGTTCATCCCAGGGCTGGCACAACTGTTATGGGGTTTGTGCCCAATTCATTATATCAACAGAGGGTTCAGAGACGCAGAGTTCAGATATTCGAAGGCGAAGCAGGCATGCTGAGCGCTCATTTACGCCACACAAAAGTTACGATCGTACCTACTTGCTCATGAGACCATAGTTGTGGAAACAACTAACCCAATTGCTTACCTGGCGACAAAACAAGTATTTTTCGGCAGAACGGCTCGTTGGTTACTACAACTGTCCGAGTTTGAACTGAAATACCAGCTGTCGAGAGGAGTACGCGGGCATGCATTTGCAGACTTGTTAGTAGCATTCCCAGGTATGGATATGACGGAACTAAGCGATGAAATACCCGTAGAGGTCGCGGAAATCGAGGAGCTGGACAATGTTCTTCGATGGTTCGTCATACGGCTCTTACGGAGGAGCAGGGATAGTCTTCGAAACACCTAAGACAGAGTTGTTATCATTCGCTTTTAAGCTAGACTTTGAATGTAGCAATAATGTACGGAGTATGAAGCATTGATCCTTGGGTTGCGAATGGCCGAGGAGCTCAATTTAGGATCCATCGACGTCAAAGGAGACTTGAAGCTAGTCACGAACCAAATATCGGGTGATTTCCAGGTAAAATAGGCGCATTTGGTACCATACCGAGCGGAAGCCCAGGAGTTAATAGCAAAAAGGGAAAGCACTGTTATTGAGCACACGAGAAGGTCCACTATTAAGCATGCGGATGCTCTGGCTACTTTGGCAGCTAAACTACAATTAAATGAAGCCGATGATGGTACCATAGTGGTTAAGAGAAAAGAATTTCCCAGCACATGGAAATAAGACGCAGCATTCGAATTAAAGGACGATTGGAGAACATCATACATCGAAGATCTGACTAGAGAGGCGGATGATTAGTTATTTCCCGTTAAAGTGCTGAAGCAATTTGTTGTAATCCTAGGAGCACTGTACTTTCGAACATCCGGAGGCACCTTGTCACGGTGTGTGGTAAAGTCAAAAGCGCAGGAAATACTGAACGGCGTTCATGAAGAGTCGTGCGGACAAACAGGAGGAATCCCGTTGTATCGACGGTTACAAAGGATGGGCGTGTACTGGACAAACATGGCAGTCCAAGCAGCGGTAGTCCAAGAAAAATGTGATGATTGCCAAGCACCCCCACAGTAGACGGAAATATGCATCGCGGAGATAGAGGACTGGAGACAACCTTGCATAGATTTCATCCAGCATGAGAGCCTGCCGTCAAACAGATATGAAGCGTTAAAAATTCAAAGGAAGTCCGGGTGGTTCTTCATAAGTAAAGGCATCCTCTACAGGAAAAGTTTCGGGGATAAGATATTACGCTGTCTATCACAGGAAGAGGCGGAAATAGGTATGGCTACGACTCAAGATGCCGAGAACCAGGGTATGAGAAAACTCTTCCTGCAGTTGCACGAAGGAGGGTACTATTGGCCCATAATGGAGTTTGAAACAGCCGAGCATGTTAAGAAGTGACAGCAATGCCAAAGCCACGGATCACTAATCCATGCCCCGCATACCTTGCTGCATAGTATCGTCACTCCATGGCCTTTCCATAGCTGGGGACTTGACATTATTGGGAAAATACACCTAACTTCATCCGGGCGTCATAGGTATATCATCACCGCGACTAAATATTCTACCAAGTGGGTTGAAGCTATTCCGTTCCGGGACTACTCAGGCGCCACGATCGCCGTGTTCATCAAAGAGAACATCATTTTTCGATTTTGGGACCTATGATCATACACTCGGATAATGGTACTTCTTTTGTTAATAAAACTGTCATAGATTTGTTGGACCAGTACGGGATCAAGTTTCACACCTCGACTGTCTATTACCCTCAGGGGAACGGACAGGCTGAGGCAACCAACAAAACACTATTAAGAATACTAAGCCGGACAGTACACGATCATCACAGAAGCTGGCATGAGCAGTTACTTCTTGCACTTTGAGCATATCGCATTTCCGAGAGAAGTTCCTCCGACACGTCCCCTTATTCCCTGGTGTATGGAGACGATGCGATACTGCCAGCAGAAATTGCTATACCATCCGTACGTGTTGCTATGGATAGCCTCACCACTCCGGATGAGGTCAGTCGATTTGCGTACCTGGATACCTTAGAATAGCGGCGAGCCAAGGCTGAACGTTTTGCAGACAAGTATAGACAACGGACAACAAGACACTATAATCAAAAGGTGAAAGAATGAGTCTTTAGTGTAAATGACGTAGTGATGAAAATCGCGCCCCACGTCTAGCGTAATGAGAAAGCAGGCAAGTTTGCTGCCAACTGGAAAGATCCTTATATGGTCAGCGAGGCAGTGGAAAACGGATATTACTATCTGAAGTGGATGAATGGCTCCCGCATCAATACTCCTATCAATGGTAAATGGCTTAAAACTTATTATGGTTGAGTGATCTAATGTACGCCAGATGGCTGAAAAGCAATAAATAATAACTATCTTATATTATACTTTGAGTGATAATAAACCTTCGCGTATAACCTGATTGGGAGCACCAATAGTCCAAGAAAGGGATAGGCTTCGTGTATGGCTTAGATGAAGTACACCAATAGTCCAAGAAAGGACTAGGCTCCGTGCATGGCTTAAATGAAGTGCAACAATAGTACAAGAAAGGGATAGGCTCCGTGCATGGCTTAGATGAAGTGCACCAATAGTCCAAGAAAGGACTAGGCTCCGTGCACGGCTTAGATGAAAGTGCATCAGTAGTCCAAGAAAGGACTAGGCTCCATACACAACTTAGATGAAGTGCATCAATAGTCCAAGAAAGGACTAGGCTCCGTGCATGGCTTAGATGAAGTGCACCTACATTCCAAGAAGGGACTAGCGCACGACCTAGATAAAGCGGACCAATGATCTAAGCAAGGAGGATCAAACCTCACACTTGGTTCGATAAATCACGTCAATGGCCCCAGAGAATGATAGTCTCCGCGCAGGGTCAGATTTTGGCTAATTCAAAGAACAAGATATTTCACATAGACAATAGTCTAAAAGGGAGCACACATAACAAACGGAAAATAACACAAACAACATATCTATAAACATCCGGCGCAACATACAGAACAAGCAAAACAATACCCTCTGTGGTAGACTCCACTAAGTCAAAGAAATGATGATAAAACTGATTTCGCGCGCCTCAATCTGCCACGGGCAACAACCAAATCGCCCTCCTGGCACTCCATCCAGCAACGAGCCTTAGCAAACGCCTCAGAAGCCTCATCTGCAGCCATCACGTTCTCTATTGAGGGATCGATCCTGCTAGCGCTCAAGCGATCCGCATAAAGATCCATAACATGGAAGTATTGCACTTGGCTAAGCGCGAATAATTCCTCACATTCACGAAGAAGCCGGGCATTCCCAGTAACAGTAGCTTGCAACAGTAGCTTGCAACAATTCAATCTTTTGCTTTCTAAGAGACAAACATAAAACACTGATTGATTCTTCCATTAAAAAAATAAAACAGGAGAGGAACTTCTGTTTAAAATGTTTAAACTAAATAACAAAGAGGGAAAGGGGAACTTTCGCCTACTTAAGCTATATATATTTAAAAAAGGGGGACAAAAAAAAAGAAAAAAAAAAGAAAAGAGAACTTTTTAAGCCGACTCAGTTATGAGCACATGACAATGTGTGATTTCTTGTTCCACATCTTCCATTATCACGAGCGCCTCCTCACACTGATTAGTGGCTACAGTTAAACCCACCCGAAAATCTCCTAGCACCTGATCCACCTCGTACAAAATCCTCTCAGGCGCATTGTTCTGATGAGCCATGTTGGAAGTCTCATTTTGCTCCTCGAATCCTCTGCGCGCATTTTCTTGCACAACCAACCTATGAGTCTGCAAATCCCTCAATTCATTCTTTAGTACCAGCAACCGCGCCAATTCCACATGTTTATCTGAGGATGCACCAAGGCGCGTATCATGCACAAAGACAAGGCATAGCCATGCATACAACGACTCGGTAAATGAGAAGTGGACACATTATGTTCCTCGATGACCTGATCAATATCTATAATCATAAGATTTATCTCTCGCAGCAGTCGATCAGCCTCGTGGCTGGCGGAAACAGCATCATCCAACGCACTCTGAATCCCGAAAGGAACTGGTCCGGACACGTGAGCTTTCCGAGCTGTTAAAAATATTTTGTATTGCTTGTCAAACTGAGCATGCGCCTTCGTACGACTAGCCAATCTTTTTCCCCTGATCAGTTCTATCTCGGCTCTCACGAGCCGCAAGCGATCTAGCTCGGATCCTCTCCTATAAGGGGATACGAATGATGGTACAGCGGCCAAGGAAAACACATAACCATGTAAACGCTCATCCATCTAGAAATTACTAAGCAAATACAAACATAGTATGAAATGGAAACATGATACTAACGCAAATAGTCTATTTATAGGAAATATGTACACGTATTTATTACTTCACAACTACCTCCATTAAAAAGGGGGGGTAACATATCCCCACCATGATAATTACAAACTTCCCCTGACATTAAATCATGGTAACATCATGGACGAAGCACCGCACGAACTTCAGATAAATCCGTTTCTATGGACCTCACAGATCGATCCTCTTCAATGAATTGAAAATGAGTAGTCAAGCGACGCTCACGACAAAAGCCACGATATTCTAGCAAAGACTCAGGAGGTAAACCGCCTACACTCCGGATATTCATCACCCGATCATCAACAACAATAACCCGCTCGTGCCAACAAGAATTTTCAATACTAAACCTATCTCTCGCGATACACATCACATCCAAAAGGCGACTCAGATACTTCACTTTTAATACTAACCTAACACGATTAGCCATTTGATAAAGCACACATAAACAAAACCATTCGAATATCAAGTTTTTATAAATAAAATTCAACTAACATTCCATGGATTCCAAAAAAAAAATCAATCAAATCGAGAACGACTAGCTATAAGAGAACGACAATACGCGATATCCTGATCCACATCACGGATCATCAGAAGCGCCTCATCATGTTGAGTAGTAAAGGTAGCATAAGCCTCCTGCACCTCTCTGCGCACTTGATAAATCTGAGCCATAATGTCATCAGAAACACGAGTCTTCAATGCCATGTTAAGCGTCTCTTCGTGGTCTGCACAGGCTTTACGCGCTTTGTCTAAGGCTATCAGTCGATGAGTCTGCAACATCCCCACTTCATCCTTCAAAATTATTAGACGTGTCAACTCACCCCTCTAGTCAGTAGGATGAACAAGAGCGGATACAGCACAAAGAGTAGTTGTGTGATAACTCTTTGTGTTGCCCTATTGCTCGCCCTAATCTCTCGAAGCATCTCCACCTCGGATTTTACCCGTAGCAGACGAGCCATCTCAAATTCCTTCTCATAGTGAATAACCAACGACGGCACCGGAGCTAAGGCCAAAATATAACCATGGAGACGGCGAGCCATTCGCTACAAATACCAAAACAACTAAGAGGAGATGAGACGATAAGTAGAGTTAGGAGATATTAAAACAATTCTACTTACTCCTATTTATAGAAACAACACCACATTAATAGTCATCCAACCGTAATAATAAATTCCGTTAAACCCAACAGTAACATATGTCTTGCAAATGTAACACAAACCATCAATAAAATCCTCAATCTCATCAAACATAACAAAACAAAGTAAATAAATTGTTCAAGAAATCATCATAATAAAATATCTAGAGCCATCATCTCGGATCTCTTCCTGGTTAGGCGCCCATTGACCTCCTCGGCAGCATCCTGAGCGTTTTTCAACTCCTTAGTGATTCGACCCATGTCCGGCATGAGCTGATCATAAGCCTCTTTCTTCGCCTTCGCGATATCAAGCAGCTGCTTATACTCCCGCTACAACTCCTCAATCTCGCGAAGAAGAGTGGTCCGCGTGCTATGGCTTACTTTTGTTGAGTCCAGTAGATCCTTGAGCCATTTGATGGGTAAACGGAGCACCAAATAAGTCTGGATGTTAGCGTCCCACTTCCTCAGAATAAATGGATCCACCGGAGCTTCCTCCGCCAAAGAAAGACCCTCCACTATGTCGAGCATATCCTCAGTAGCCACGATCAGAGAGTTGACGGGCATTTCCTCATGAATACACATGTGGCCAAACCTCTCTACTATGCGCCGATAAGTGGATACTTTGGTGGAAGGAACCCAGAACCCATGCACCAGCACATAGTGGTTGTCTACACCCGCTTCCGCCGCAGAAATAACACGAGGATATTGAAAGCTGGGATCCTCCGGGTAGCCATGAGCTCAGCATCTGCGTTCACACCCTGAGAAACCTTGGGAGTGGGTTTGAGAGGTTTCTGCCGCTTGCCACTGACATTCCCAGACTCGCTACCTTTAACCTGCTGATTCGAGCCGCTTCCTTTACCCTGAGTGCTGTCGCGTTTTCCCATGTTCTAAAAAAAAGGAAGAGAAAAGGGGGACAAAGGTGAGGGAGAAATAGCCATAAGCAAAATACCCTAACGAAACAAAAGAACGAAACGCAAAATATATGCAGTACATACCAGACTCGGAGAGGGAGGATTAGCAGGAGAACGAATGGATCGTTGGGATGAAGAAGATGAACTTGACACAGCCGGCTCTGAATGACCTAAGGATAGAGGAATGTAAACAATGAGAAGAAATAAAATAATCATATCAGAATGAAGGAAATGAAGATGCATATATAGGTAACCAGATGCATTAAATAAACACAACGGAAATATTTCCACTGGCACGTGTCGGTATGTAAAGCTTAAATAAATCATGAACATAGTACACTTACGGGATTTAGAAGTGGAAGAATGCTGGTCCTGGGCGCCGCTTTTAAGACCACTACCCTCTTGAGAGTAATCATGAACAAAATAGTCTGACTCTGACTCGTCCCTATCACCTAGCATGTCGGAAGGAGTATGGAGAGGGTGATTGGGATCTTTAATCGTCTTGATAATTAAAGGACGAGTAGAATGAAGAGTCATACGGGGAGAGAGTATTTCGAGACCGCTCTGGATAACTGATCGACCAAGTTGGCGCTCCACACGTTCAATAAAAGTGTTGGCGGATGACGACCCCACTTATGGAGCCTGCGGGTTAAATGGAGGAGAAACATTAGCAGTCCGGATAGAAGGCAATCGCGGATTAGGTAATACACCAGCATCTCGTCTCATCTTCTTAGCAAGCCGATCGTCCCTTCATTCCTCAAGAGGCAGGTTAATGTATTCTTCAAACATGAGGCCTCTAGGTTTGCAGCCGATAGGCGGAGAGTTCTAAAAGATGTTGCAAATCAAAGTAAAGAAACTAAGCACGCGACTTGATAAAAAACAACATACAAGAAAAAGAGAGGATACCTTAGCAGGAGGAGGAGGCGTAGTCGAGGGAATGTGCAAAGGATTCATAGGAGGAACGCGCCTCCTTTTCCGAGATCTGGACGGAGGAAAAGCACTGTCTTTCCCATCCTCTTGAGAAGACTCGTCACCTGGAAGAGGGTCCCAACTGGTAGGTAACGTACAAAGGAGGCGAACCTTGTTGCTAGAAGTTACCTTATACTTCTTAGCGATCTCAGCATTCAACTTCACGCGACCTGAAGCGTGCATCTCTTTGAAATCCTTCTCGGTTAAAGGACGTGGAGCATAGGGTTCTTTGATTAGCATATTCGGCACACTCCGACTAACACTATTGCGATACCCAAGCCACTCATTGGTGACATGAACTTGACGGCGGGGCTGAGGGTAACTAAGATCAAAAAAACATTGACGATCACTCATCTGAAGTCCGCTCTTGAAAACAAAGCGGTTGAAACTCTTCTGGACCTTTTGTCCTCTTCTATCGAAGAAGGAAGAGGACTGTTATAAGGAACCCCTTGATCAAAACCCAGCTGCCGCGCCACGCGAACGGTGTTGTACGCCTCGGAAGAAAATCTCCCACCATGAAAACTAGGAAGACGCCCGGGAAAAACAGAAACGAGCATGTCAAATTCATCAGCCGAAGGCATCTCCGCTGAAGAAATCCTTCTCGGAGTTTGGCTAACAAAATTATAGTGAAGAGAACCAGTGCGACCATCTTGATATGTGATGGGGTTGAACTCCACACCCTTGTCCATAAAGTCTTTGGGCTTCTCCTTAGGTTGATGACCCTTCTTGTGGTAAAGAGCCATCCGGGGATGAGACTCAGGTTTCGTCACCAAACGCTTGGAGCCGTCCTTTTGAATGACTTCTTCTTGTCGAGAAAGATCCACGGGATTCAGCTGAGAAGGCCTAAATTTAGTAAAGCGCTCCCAGGTCCATGCCTGAATAAAGTTGGTAGGAAGGAAAGTTTCAACCACGTGGGATCCATCCACGCGACGAATATCACGTACTAGCAGATCTAGATGATGATACAAACCACCCAGAAACATAGGGGAAAGCGGTAAAGACACGCCGCGAGACATCAACACGGCCATATGGATCAACTCGTTCTTGATGGTATCCCGGGGACTATACTCGAAAACATCATGACATAGCCAAAAGAGTAGAAAGACATCCAGATCCGCCCTATCCGTCTCCCTTTCTCGAGGAGGAACACCCTTGACAGGACTAGACTACAAAGGAGCCCAATATTTGATCCAACATGAAAAAGAAGCTCGACGTTGCCCGGACTTTTGCTTTTGACCACCTTTCATCTCCTTCATATCATCAGCCTCTTCAGCAGCAGAATGCTTTGGTCGAGCGACTTTCATGGCGGATGCCATGAGTTTCGAAGTGGACGAAACATTTGCAGGAGAATCTTGAGGGGATGATGTAGTAGCTTTACCTTTCCCTTTATCCGCTAGGGTTCCTACTCCATCCGGATATTTAGCTTTGAGCTCATCAGGAAGTTGAAAGGTCATGGAATTCGTCTTAGCCTTAAGCAAGCGATCCCAAAGATCTCTATCATCCTTATCCAGAGATTTGTGGAGACATCAGCTATCATAGACCACATTACCATGGACGGTCAAACCAGTAAGCGCTACTACGTCCTCTAAGACAGGGGTCGCTTCACCCTAGGAAAACAAAAACGTATGAGGATCGATTCCCCAGCGCGCACACAGCCGATTTATGCTGTCATAATCCAGTCAGACATCTCTAAATTTAGAAGACTCCAAAGACGCTTCTATACCTAAAGAACGAATGATAGCCGCGTTTTCTGGATTAGAGCGGATGTAATCAATCCATGGATCCCAAGAAGCATGAGACTCAGCGGAGGAACGATGGTCGAGTGTAGGGAAAATGTAATCTCTCCTATGGACTGCCAAGCAGGGTGAATCCTCAAAGGAAGGAACAATATGTGAGTCGTCTTGAGGGCGGATAAGCCATTCCGCAAACCCGGATAGAGGAAATAGATGAGGATTAAGCATGCGCGTGACCCAAATATCGTTAGCTGGAAAAAGAACATCACCATCGTCCCCAGCAGGGGGTTGTATTTTATCTTCAAGGCGGGAATTGTGTACAAATTCCTCGAGTGTATACGGCTCAAGCCTAGGAGGACAGTCACGTATAGGTGATCCGTCAGACATGATGAACAAAATAAATGACCAAGAGAGAGAAAGGGAGACAATGAAAAGTTGAAGATCCTGAGGCGAGGCCTCTTCTATTTATAGGAGGATAAAAGGAGGAGCGGTTACTGAGCAGATTAGTAACCTTCATCTCCCAAGAGCCGTGAACTTAAACCTCCCATAACTCCCCTTTGTAACCGTGGTGTGAACGTGTGACTGTTGACATGGTCTTTGACCAGTCAAACAGTCAGGAGACTAATGTTGATACATGGAAATATTTAGCCCTAGAAGGGGGTATCCCTTAACCCATTAGGAGTCCCCCTTAAGAAGGATGAACTTGGGGACTAGGCTTAACCCATTGGAAGTGGGGTAATCCTAGTCCATGACAAGACAGATGGGCCTTAACCCAAGAAGGAAGCCTCTTAGGGTTTGGTGTTAACCTAAGGAAAGGGAAATGGTAGTTTAGTAATATGTTAATCTTATGGGTGTTTATCCATAAGGAGGTCACTATAAAAGGGAAAGAGGGCACATTTCTTGAGATCATCATTAATTCCCCATTACTTCCACATACTTACCTTCTCCTTGGGAGTACTTTCTGTGATTAGGGCTAGTTGATCCTTCCCACATTTTACCCCTCAACAGTAGGAAATACAATACTTTTATGAATCCAAAGAATTTTAGTTGAGTTACCAAACACACAAGGATTTGTAATCTCATGGAATTATAAATTCTTCAGAATCGTGAATTTTTCAACCAATTATTTATTTCTCTTCACAACACCCAAGTAACTGCAGCAGGGATCAGTGGCCGAGCATAATACTAACAGAACCAGTTAAAATTTTAGTAGATCAACACATAGCAAAGCTAAAAAAAAAACGATCACTGGAAAACCCAAGACCAGTTCGCATTGCATGTAATCATGTCCGATGCTTTGTGCGAATATGCATGCATAAAAAAATGCTCTAATGTCTCCTCCTCCATATATGGATACATGAATTGTGAAACTGTCCACTTTTCTTTATCAACAGATTGAGAGCCAATGCTGAATCTACAAGGGCCCTATACTAATTTGGTCATACAACCTAGCAGGGAAATTCCCGTGATTTGTTCAAAATACCAAGCTTGTTCATTTTGTTCCTACTACAAAATGAACAAATAACAAAGGAAGATGGCCAAATCAACAAAATTTGATGATTTGTACATCAAGAAGGAGGAGACGTCCCGCGACACAACCAAGATTGCCAGACACATATTCAGCATCGTAGTGAAGGAAAGATCGTTGGGTGACAATGGGCCAGCCACGCGGCCATAGTTCTGTCGCCCAACGGTTTTCTTTGAGTTCTTTATAAATACAAACCATTTTACCAGTTTCAAATTATCTCTACGCTAAAAATCTCATACTAAATCTCTTCTAATATCAATTAATCTTCTTATAATCCCTTAAAAGATGGATCATATTAGAGCAATGCTCGGTTGAACCTAAAAGTTTTGCTACCTCAAGCTTGTTGTCAATGTCAGTTGATCAAAACTATATCCTGATTTCTAGTTTACTAAGTCAAGTCTTGGACTAGGTTAGAATTTGGTAGTTGAGTATCAGACATCACCTTCGAAGACCGAAGTTCGACGAAGACAGTTGAAGAAATTCATTATTCAGGTATGTGAAGACTGAACCATTCTATTTTACTCACTATCTTACAATTTTATTTATGAGACTATGCCGTATGACTTACAATAGATTTATCGCAAAGAAGGAATTTTGAGTCAAGCTTGTCTTGTTACACATATCGAAATATGATTCAAGCATAGATGTTCAAAGGTCCTTAACAACATTAGTTCGAAACAATTTATTGTTCATGAATTAATTTGCGGATCAATTGAAAATTGCCCATGCAAATGATTTTATCATTTGGGAATGTTTCAAACATATCAAAAGAGAGAAATTCAGAACTTTTGATATTTTGTCTCAAGGTAGGTTCGCGAACTACTTCGCTAACCATATATATTCGAGTTTCAGAAATACAGGGAAGGTTGATGAACCCATTTTTCAAACCGCAAGTTCAGTTGGGAATCAGTTCACGAACTGTGGCGATCTGAATTTTCTAAGTTGGTGTAAAAAGTTAGCGATTGGCGAACCCGGTTCACGAACTGTGTCCATCTGAGTTCTCAAACCGAGTAGGGTTGTCGAACTCGGTTTATGAACGATAACACCCTGACTCGTGAACCATTGCCTTATAGTTCACAAACAGTTTCACCAACGACCCTAGTAGATTTTAGCAAATGCTCAAAGACTTATTTTTTTCAAATATGTTTAGCATTGCTATGACCCTCACAAAAACTTCTAAGACATCATCGATCACTAAATCACTTGTGTATGTGCATCATGGTTAAATTATTAAGTGTTTAAAAAAATATCAAATTGCTAATTACTTTATAAGACATATTTTCCAAAGAATTATAATTTTACACGGTTCACATACCCGGGCCACTATGTATATTCTTCCAATGTGATGGAAAAAATAATTCTCATCACATGCTTACTTGAAACCCTTTAGAGTTTCATCTAAATAAAAAAAGTATTTGCTTGATTCTCAAGTTATCTTAGATTGAATTCTTAGCAACCCTCGGTCTTGAAAAACTATAAATAGAGATGTTCTTTCAATTGGGAATTCGATCCCTGACACTTTGTGCCCTATTTGATTGTTAGAGTTGTCCTCTATTGACCTAAGTTTCCTCTGAGAAACATAATTAGGTTTACAAATAAAAGACTTCTTTTTGGGGATTCGTGAAGCCAGGTCCGATTATCTTTATCTTGATAATTCGTGTATTCTGATCTTGCTTTAATTTTCAGTTATTGAGGTTCTCGTAATCCCTTTCAGGCAATATAAATAGAAATCGCAAAGTTCTGTTCGTCTCAGACTTTGTGATTCCTTAAGATAGATATCTGAAAAACTATTCTTAATTGATAAGTTGAAGATTGTTCTTGAGAGGTGGTAAAGAATCCATGCTTCTCATCTGAGTGAGTGTAAGTATTCCGGATTTGTGAGTTTTGCTATCTTTGTCTATTGCAAACATATTTCCAAGCCTTGATCTTTAATTTAAAGGGAAATCAAATACGCTTATATGTTATAGTCAGATTAGTATCAAAAGTCTTTACTATTAGGTTGAAGAAACTCTTAGGATGTAAAGGATGTCAGCTAAGGGAATCAATTGCGTAGAACCTTGCGAAGATCAAAAGACATAAGGAGCACGACTATAACTGAATCTCTTGGAGGTTGGATTTGGGTCTCAACTACATTCCAGTCCGAAGTCTGATAGTATGCTAGTGTTTATAGTGGCTTAATACAGTTTTGTGTTCAAATATGGACGAGGTCCCGGGGTTTTTCCGCTAATGCGATTTCCTAATTAACAAAACTTCTGGTGTCTTGTATTTCTCCCTTTCTGCATTATATTTTTTATCTTTATAATTGGATTATCACAAGTTGTACGTATTCAAACTTAGTAGTTACGTCCATATAATTGTAATCAATTACGGGACTTGTTTCTTGTAGAATTCGTATCTTGAATGATAGACAACAAGTTTATTATTTGACAGAATATCGATTGAATTATTTGAATACGACTAGATTGATCTTGGATATTGATTTTTGAAATCGTCCAAATACTCTTCTTAACAATCAGGTTCACGGACTCCGTAGTTTATAAATATTATTTGAGAAGAGATTGAGATATAAACTCTACATACATATTGTCAAGGATCATTAAGTTTGCCTGCTTGAAATTGTATTAGGTTTTGTCCATACAGGTTGCCGAACAAAAATGTTGGTGGTATACCTGGTATCCTCTCGTTTTATAGAAAGTGGAGAGGTGTGAGATGAAATGTTGAAAATTAGTTAAATTTATAGAGTTTGAAATTGTAGCCTTTGAACATAAAGTCGTTGGCATTTTAACCATTGGCGACATATGTTGGGCCGCGCGACTCAGCATCTGTTGTTGTATGACAACAGCTATGTCACTGGGCGATATATGTTTAATCGCGCGTTCTAATTGTAGTTGCAGGAAATCCTACAACACACCCCTTGTATTATCATGATTATGATTTCTAGATCTAAACTTATTTGATATGAAAATAAAGATAAAGATAATGAAAATAGAAAATAAGACACAAGATTTACGTGGTTCGATCAATTTGATCTACATCCACGGGGTTAGGGATCTTCACTATGATTGTTTGTAATTACATCTTGATTACATGGAGACTCCATTAATGAGTATTTGGAGCTCTAAGTTGGTAGAGGAAGAAGAAGGAAATAATAATAATACAAATTCTAAACTTGTCTTCTCTCTCTCTGACTTTCCCTTTATATAGGTGTTTACATAGTGGATGACAGCTCATATGCAGTGGGGTACAACTCATATTATCTCGCGCCCAAAATACATTCTCGCAAGCTTTGCTAACTTCTCGCAAACTCTCTCTATAAATTCGCAGGCTCTATCTATAATTTCGCAAACTCTTACCGTTGTGCGATATTTGGATCCTACATCTTGCCTCTTTTTCCTTGAATATTGCTTGAAGAGCGATCTTTAATGAAAAATCCACTTTGTAGTAGTAGTTGTTGGAGGAACGAGCGAAAGAATATTGGACTTGAAAAGTACGTACTTGCCTCTATTCTTTTGTGAAGTTCCGGAGTGTTGCGAAGTAAATAAGAAGTATCATCTCTTGAAGTATGCGAAGTATGAAGTATCCTTGAAGAAGTATAAGAAGTACTCAATCCTCTAAATATAAGAAGAACTCTGCGAAGTAAATAAGAAGTATTTGTCCTTGAATAATAAGTATTGCCTCTATTTTTATTATGCGAAATTATTACTTCATTTTTGGTGAAGATTCTTGTTGTTGTACGTCCATTTTGGAAATGATTCTTTCCGAGGAGATAAAGAACATAAAATGTTTTCTTGGCAATCCATAGTTGCCTCTGTTCTTTATCTATGAAGGTAGAATCCTAGAGAAAATGTTGAATGTGCGAATTGTTTCCTCATTCTTATCTTGCCTCTGCCTCATGTGTTGTGCTCATGCGATAATATAATCTCTTCAAGTTGCTTATAATTGTGTGAAATAATTGAGCGAAATAATCATATCGTTCGGAATAATCACATTCAGCAAAATTCTTACACATTTGACGAAATTTTAAATAATTCTGCGAAATTCTGAACAATCCTGCGAAATTCTGAACAATTATGCGAAATTCTGAACAATTCTACGAAATTCTGAACAATTCTGTGAAATTCTGAACAATTCTGCGAAATTCTGAATAACTCTGCGAAATTCTGAACAATTCTGCGAATCTAATGCTTATGTGATGATTATGTTATGAAATGTGTATGCGATGTTTATGCCATGAAATGCTTGTGCAATGCTTTTATGATGCGAGTATGATGCTTGTATGATGAGAATGCTTATCTATTGCAATGTATAGTTAATGTTTGCGTTACTTAACTCATTTTGCATGCTAAAATTGATGTAGCTTTAAATTGCCTCCGTTCTCCACTTCTCTGGATTTTTCTTTAGTTATGCATTCCTCTTCGTGTAGTTATTGTTCCTCACAAGTTCTTACTTGTGTTTCATCTTTCCTTTTTCCTGCACTATTAGTATCTCATAACAGTATGATCATAATATCAAGTCTGCGGCATTTTCACTGCTTCAGTTTCATTTCCATGTACATATTCGCAAGCTTGTTTGCTTACATATAATCATTCTCGCAAGCTTACTTGCTTTCTCATTTTCTTATGTGGTTTTATTTTTCCTTCCTAGTTAAAGGTATTATTTTGTCACCTCTTGTCGTTGCGACAAAATCGCAGGACGTCTTTGCACTTTCATGCAAAAACCCATTGATCTTGACTTAACTTTCTCTTTTGTATTATTTCCTCTTCAGGATTGTTGGGATAATATGACAAGCCTAAATATTCTTGCGAAAATAAAGCCCCATGACTTTGCCGTCTTGCGACGAAATCACAGGACGTCTTCACACTTTCATGTAATGACCCATTGATCTCGTCTTATCTTTTTCTCTAGTATTATTGCCTCTTCAGGATTGTTGCACAAATATGACAAGCCTTAATACCCTTGCGAGTAAAAAGCCTCATGAGATTTGCGTCTTAAGACACTTATCAGCTCCCTAATGGAGGGTGCCGCCCTTATCTCCCCCCTGGTTGCCCCTTCAAGGAGGCGTACTTCTACCATACAAGGTTAGATCCTCCCATCCGGTCTTAACAACAACCAGTTGTTTACGCAGCCTCTTATCCCTTTTACCTATAGGGCTTATGGTTACGAGACTGCACCCTAAGTGGGGTTTTCTTCGGGCCGAGTGCAGTATAAGCCAACACTTGCCAAGAATGGCAAGGACACTTCAAACGCCCCTGGCACTCTTGACTCAACCGTGTACCTCGGCGCCTTGATCAGATTCTGCACTCCTTGGGAGAGTCCTTATTACCTTAGTCCCCCAACCTAAGTCATATGCTTAAGCTGAGAATCCAAGGTGCCTCTCCCGGATGGGCTTTATTGACCCCAAATCTCCATGACTCAGGTTCCGGGGGCGGTGTAACTTTCCCTGATCCATGCAACAGGTACCCCCTTATATGACGTACTTTAGGTCTTGCATTTTACTCTTGCGAAATTTTATTCGCAAACTAGGGTGTACGCCATAAAGGTTCGCTCCTATCTGCGAAATTTTATTCTCGTTTTTGCAAAATTTTCGCATCTCTTTGTTTCTGCAAAATGTTCGCGTTTCTTTATTCTCTCATTCATCTTTTCATTTCTGTCATCTTTTTCATTCATTCTTTCATTTCTGTGATCTCTTTCATTCATTCTTTCATTCTCATAATATCATATCTTTTGAATCAAAATAAGTATTCAAGAGAAATTCTAATACATGGTAACTCTGAAATCTTTGTAGTTGTGAAATCTTTATAATTCTGCGATTCTATCGCGTTTTGTAAATCAAATCAAAAATCTTTTTATTCTCTGCAAAAGAAATATTCTAGAGAAATATGTAAATTGAATTTTCTCAGTTTTCTGTAATTTTGAAATCTCGCAATCTTTGTAATTTTGAAATCTTTGTAATCTTGAAATCTTAGTAATCTTTATAATCTTTGAAATTTTGAAATCTTTGAAATCTTTGTAAATCAAATCAAAATTTTTTTATTTTCTGTAAAAGAAATATTCTTGAAATATATATAAATGGATTTTTTTTTTTTTAAATCTTGAAATCTTAGTAATTTTTGAAATCTTGAAATTTTTGTTATCGTTGATTGAATCGCTTTTTGTAAATCAAATCAAAAATCTTTTTATTCGTTCTTAGTATAAAGTAAAATGTTCAAGGAAGTGGTACTTATCTTTCATGTGAGTCGTTGTTGTTATCAGAGAAGTGAATAAATGCCTTGAAATGTATGAATTTCGCGCAGCAAAAAGAAGTGTGAGAAGTAAGATTTGAACCCTTGATCTGCTTCTTGGATTTTCTCGCGGCATACCAATTGTGCTAAGCCTATTTTGCGAAATAATCAAAGTTCTTGCGAAGTAATCAAATTCCAAGTGTGTAAGAGGCAAGTCTGTATAAATTTCGCATAATAAAAATAAACATGCGAGAAGCAAGAATTGATCCCGCGACTTGCTGCTTGCATTCATGCCTCCTGACCAACTGTGCTAACCCTCTCTTGCGAAATAATCAAATATCAACTCTGTGAAATGAATATTTGTGAAGCAAAAATTATTTGGTTGCAGTGAGAATCGAACCCATGTCCTCTAGTTTGCATACTCCTTCTCTGACCATTTGCGCTACTTGTTGCTTGCGAAAGAAACACACAATGCTGTACTTTATTCCATTTCTTCACCTTTAGGATTTCAAAAATGTGCGAAAAATTAAGCTTGATGAGGGATTCGAACTCGAGTCTTACAACTCACTCTAAAGAAGCTTGACCAACTGTGCTACCTCTTTTTTGCGAACTAATGAAATAATATTGCGAAATTCTTCATTTTTTCGCTATTTGTAAAAAGAAGAAAACTATGCTCGCAGGGAAATTCGAACTTGCGACCACGAACGTACATATTGTTCTCTTGACCAACTGTTCAAGAATCTCTTTGCGAAATAAACGCACAATGTTTTTCTCTTATTCTTTTATTCTCACATGCAAATGAGAAGACAATGAAAATATGTGTCTCTGCGAAATTCGAACCCGTGACCTATCGCTTACTCGCTCCAGTTCAAACCATCTGTGCGAATTTCTGTTTGTGATAGAAATTGCAGCATCTGCCTCTTATCTTTTCTTCGTCCTTCCTTAATTTCTTTCACATTTTCCTTCTTCTCCTGAACATGAAAATCTTCAACTGAAACTTCCATTTTCTCCTTAACTTTCACCACAACAACTAATTTTTTTCTCTCACTTTTTTCATGTATTTGAATTGTTGATGATGTTTACTCCCTGGAAGTGTGATTTCTTCCATAAAATTTCCATTTTTGAACCTAAATTTTGTAGATCTAGAAAAATATGAACAGTAGCTAATCTTCATGAAAATTTCTTGAATCAACAAGTTACAGGAAGGATAAATCCTTTACTCGTTCCCTGTTTCTAGCGCCATTATGTAGTTGCAGGAAATCCTACAACACACCCCTTGTAATATCATGATTATGATTTCTAGATCTAAACTTATTTGATATGAAATAAAGATAAAGATAATGAAAATAGAAAATAAGACACAAGATTTACGTGGTTCGATCAATTTGATCTACATCCACGGGGTTAGGGATCTTCACTATGATTGTTTGAAATTACATCTTGATTACATGGAGACTCCATTAATGAGTATTTGGAGCTCTAAGTTGGTAGAGGAAGAAGAAGGAAATAATAATAATACAAATTCTAAACTTGTCTTCTCTCTCTCTGACTTTCCCTTTATATAGGTGTTTACATAGTGGATGACATCTCATATGTAGTGGGGTACAACTCATATTATCTCGCGCCCAAACTACATTCCCGCAAGCTTCGGTACCTTCTCGCAAACTCTCTCTATAACTTCGCAGGCCCTATCTATAATTTCGCAAACTCTTACCGTTGTGCGATATTTGGATCCTACACTAATCTCTATCGCACCACATCTAATATTTTTCATTTGAACATTTCCATAAGAATTCCCCTTGTACATTCCAATTTTTTCCTCGTGATATCCTAACAACAAAAGAACAAATTCTTTCATTATTCATTTTTAGCTCTTAATATTCATTTTTTTGTTTTATTTAAAAAAAGGTAGGATCCGTTGATATGGTTAGAGTGACATAATCTTAACATTTTAGTGTCATTTTTCTTACCGAACCCAACCTGTAATGAATTTGAAACTAATTTTTTGGTGACATGTTCTTCTTATAAGTATCTATATTCCAACCAAAAATGAGAGCATTCCGAGACGTATAAGACCACCATCTACCATTTTGAATATGAACCGTTGAACATTAACGGTTGAAATTAAAATTTGTGGATGGTGAAGTTTCGTATTTCGGAATACTCTCATTTTTGATATGAATGTAAAGCTTTATATGAGGAACATTTCATCAAAATTTTAGCTTCAAATTCATCATCGTTGAGATCCTTTAGGAAAAAAATGTGCCACCATGTCATGATAATGTCATTCTAACCATGTCATCGGATCCTTCCCAAAAAATAAATTCCGCTTCAATCAACTTATTATGTACAGTCACTACATTTATTACTCAAGGGAGAAAACAAAAGAAAATCAGCAAAATAATGGAAGTGTTTTAAATGAGGCTCAAAGATGATGACATGGATTCTTACTGACCATGTTTAGAGGAAGAAGGGAAGGAAAAACAAAACCAGCAATAGCAAGACAGTTGTAGCCTAGGCCAGGATGTTAAAAAGGCTCTCAAAGGATGACGATGACATTCATGTCATGATCATCAAACCAATTCACTGTATACAGTAATGAGCAATTAAAACATAGGTAGGCATGTGTTTTAGAGAATTGTTGTCCTGGGCCTCCTGGTGTGTACTCTCACAATGGATGGACATTAAAATCCAAGGGGATTAGGTTTGAACTTGGAAAGAGAGACTGTGGCCTAGTTGTTTGGAGCAGTCCCATTCAAGAGGATACAGCAAAATATTTATATTTACTGTGATAGTGATTATAGACACCAAGAGAAACGCGGATACCTTCTCATGACTGCTAGAGGGGTTATAAGATTTTACTTGGGTATTATCCAACTCCACATGATTAAAAACAAAGAAGGGTAATTTTATCTAGCTCTAATAATTTTCGGTGAATTTGATAACCTTTGTACCAGTATTAATTAGGCTATGAAGGCGGTGCTATTTTCTCAGCCCACAATTGGATTAATTTAGGCGACCTACTTGGTTAAGTTGATGATCTTGTTGATTATTATTCATAAAAAGGAAATGCACATATTTTGCTGACATTATAGTCATTTCTGCCAAATAAGCTCTTCCCTAAAACAAATTGTCATAAAAATTTGATACCTCCACGTAGACATACAAAATAATCCTTTGGATTGGCATGATGTACGATCCAAGTTTAAAAGTTTGCGTACGTAGATGTGGAAAATCCTACAACTACATCCAATGAAACACATACACACACCTAATGAAGTAAACAAGCAAGAGATGCACAAGAACACAAGATATACGTGGTTCGGTATGATTACCTACGTCCACCGGGGTAAAAGGATGATCTTATTACTCGATTCAAGGTTACAAAGTTTATGTCTCACTAACAAGCACTCTCTTTACTCTCTCAAGATCTTGGTATTCTCTCCACCCTTACTGATTACTTGCCCTTTAGCTATCTACATGTCTCTCTATTTATAGCTACAAGTGATGATACATCCAAGTTACAGTGTAAGTCGCAGCGCATCTTCCTTGATGTCCTTCTCGGGTAGTAGGCGATGTCTTTTCCGAGATGTAGGGCTAGGCCTGGTGATATCTTCTCCCGACATCCATTCATCCGATATCGATCAGTTAGTGAGTATAGACGATGTCTCCCTTGATATTCTTAGCCGAGTCTTACTTTGACCAGATTCTCCTTATCTTCTCAACTACTTCGTCAATGCGTTTATTGCTCTTGTACTCGATGGTTGTCTGCATGGGTTCCCTTGGTGTCTCTTTTCTCGCGCCTAGGCCAGGTAGAATGATTTGGTGCGTCACTCCTCATCTGCTGTCGATCCCCCACTACCTAGGATTGCTCCACCTGGATCTGTGGATTATTTACACCTACATTTATGCCCCTTCTTTCACTCGTGTGATCGACACGAGGGGAAGAAACGTCTTCGCCTTCCACGTCCGTTGTCATGCCGTGTTTCACGCCATGTTGTTCCCCACTACACTCGTCTTTAGGACCTGTTTACCCTCTTCGCCGGTTACAATTGTTGGGACTATAAATTCAAGCCTTAAACCCTTGGCTTTTCACTTTTACTTTCTCCGAAAATTTACACTCTCTCTCCTTAGTTTATTTTTTCAACTGCTGCTCTGATATTCCTTTATCTTCTGATTCTCTGAGAGTTTCAATCATCCTTTGATCCTTTCATTGCTTTCCCCTTGCTGCTATTGCGATTCTTGCCGCTTGTTATCTTCTTCGGTTCGTAGTTTCTTCCCAACAGTTCTTCCATGGCTTCTTCGACTCCCTCCATGACAGAGAAGAGGTGTGTTAGTTATACCTTTTCTGAGGATGATGGTGTCCCCATTGATTCTTTGTTTATTGTTGACATCCCTTTGCATCATGATCATCATGCCCTTAAATGTATCCTTTCGGATGGTTCTCCTTTGTTTTCATGTAGGAATGACAAGAGAGTTGCCAAGGACTTGACTGATGAACAGTCCATCAAGCAGTTATAAGATGATTTTGGTCTCCATGGTTATGACATCAGACTCCTATCGGTCCAAAAGGGTGTTTTGAAAAAAGGTGACACCATGAACTTCCCTCACTCGGCCGAGGCGACCGTCATCACCAAGGGTCAGTTGGAGCTTGGACTGCGCTTTCCATTGTATGATCCTAGTCGTCCCTTCATGTATGAAGCTCTTTTAAACATTCTTCCATCTCGTGCTTTAGCTCAATGGAATGTCAACACCTTTCGTCTCATAAACGAGTGGGAGAGACGAGAGCGAGGCGAGTGCACTCCCACTACCTGGTCGATTTATGATCCTTCTCAAGCAGGCACTCCCGCCAGCTTTGCTGCTAACTACCAGAGTGGAACTTCTACCAATGGTGATCTTGCTGGCTTCGCTGCTAGTCCTCATCGCAACAAAACTCTCCCTGAGGGTTTTAAGAAGCTTCTCTTGGACGAGGACCCCAAGGGAAAAACAACTAATAAGCATGCCCGCCATACTAGTTATGTAGCTTGGGATCGGTTTCCTCTTGCTATTTATGGTCCTCTTCCTAGTGGAAAGTTTCCTCCTCCGGCCGAGCCCTATCAGTTCTGGGTGGTCAATGTTGATCGAGTAAATTTTTCAATCCTGGTCGATGCCGGCCCGAGTGATCAGTGGGATTAGGGCTGCACAAAACAGACTCAACCCACCATCCCAAGCCACACCCGCCTGAAATTGCCCGCACGAGACCCAACCCTCCTAGGAGCGGGTCGACTATGGGTCACAGAATCAAAACCCATCGTATGGTGGGTCGACTGTGGGTGACAGCTTCCATCACCCGACCCAACCCACCCATCCGCCTAAATATTTCTAATTTAATTCTAACCCTTAGATTACCTATCCTAGATGAACCACAAACGTTTAAGTAATGATAACTTCTCTTCAGTTCCCTTCAGCGGCAACCTCTTCTCTCCCTCTCAGATTTAGTTTCATTTTTTCACTTTCTCTTCGCTTTGTAAATCAAATCACAGCATCACCAGCAGAAATCAATCGAAGGTGAGACTAGGAATCATTGTAATTTCTAATTAGGGTTTTGTTTCCTAAGATTGATTTTGGGTTGTCTTATTTCCATTGGGTTCTTAATTCTTATTTCAATTTTGTTTCTTCTTCACAGTTGGGTTCTTAATTCTTCTGAGCTTTGAATAGCTGAACTCATTTCTTGTTATTTTTAGCTTTATCACTTTGCATGGAGTTTGCAACTTTGCACCAACTTCTTACTTCTCTGGATTTTTATTTTGTAAGCACTTTTAAGTAACTTCTTACTTCTCTGGATTTTTAGTTTGCACTGTTATGTAATGTTCATTGTATTTTATGGTGGTTAACCCACCACCCACCCGATCCAACCCACCGTAATGTGGGTCGGGTGAAAACCGACCCATTGTAATGTTGGGTTGGTTGCGGGTGATAACTTCTGTTACCCTCCATCAGTGGGTTGGGTGGTGGGTGAGGCCAAAACCGACCCAAACCGACCCACGTGCAGCCCTAAGTGGGATGATGTTGTAATTTATTTGTATTTTGTAGTTCAAGTCCCAGAGTGGCCATCCTGAGGATCTCAACCTTCGAAAGAGGTGGTAGCTCAAGGAATGAGACCTAAAACTATGGTTATATTTACACCTGCAAGTATACAGGGTCAGATAGTAGATAATGAATAAGCAGGGGAAGTCCACAGGGACAAGGAGGGAGCTGGTGTTGTTTTCTAAATCTTTCTAGTGACAGTGACTAAAAGCACTAGGGCATTTGAATCCACCCAATAATTCTAAGCTAAGGCAATGCCTATTCAAATTATGTTCTTGTTCTTTTCCAGATAAAACTACAATGAATGATCTCTCAGTTAGTCTCCCTAACTCACCCCTAGTATAAGCTGTCTTCTTACAGCACAACCTATCACAGGCTCATTTGGTTCAATTAGCTAACTGTCATTCCTTTATCAATTAAGCACATTTCTTCCTCCATAGAGGTCTCAAATGGATGACTTATCAACCAACTTCACTAACTCACCCCTAGTATCAACTGTCTTCTTACAGTACAATTGATCACAGGCTAATTTGATCCATTAGCTAACTATCATTCCTAAAGCAATGAAGCATAACAAGAACAACAACATGAACATGAATTATCTTAACATATGATTATGGGTTTCATCAAAACCCTAGTTATTAAATTATAACATGATGAACACAATACTGAAAATAAACTACTACAACTTGGTGCACCGGCTACTCCGGGCATGCCCAAAATCAACACCCATGTCTTCAATTTATACATGCAAGCTTTTTCCCCAAAAAATCCCCAAACAGTAAAATTAGGGTTTACTAAAAAATATAAAATTGACCTTTACCTAATCTCTGAAATCAATCAATGGTCTCGACCCATTCTTCTATTGCTTCTCCTCTTCCGTAATTGGTGGTTTGATTTCACTAACTCTGTTTCTCTCAAACCTAGTTTCTAGGTTCACTGTTTTTGAAAAGATAAAAGGGTTGAGAGAGAAGGAGCTAGAGGGTATCATGGTGGTGTCCTTTAGTGATGGCGGGGGCGGCTGATTGATGGGGTACAGTGATGGAGGTGGTTGAGCGGACATGGTGGTGGTCGCTGTAGAGGAATGGAGAAGATGGAGTCGATGGTTTTGGGAAGAAGGGTGCGTTTGTTTTGCGGGTATAGGTATTTGGTTGTTTGGGTGTTGAGCGGGCTCATCAAATCTTGATGTTTCGCGAAGCTGAGCCGTGTGATGCGGAAATGATAGATCGATCTAACGGCGAGATGGAAGCGAGCGAGGAGCGACCGTTGGATGCTGAAGTACAACGAAGCTGACGGCTCAAGATGGAGTTAGGTGCTGTAGTGTTAGACATGAGCTTCAGACTTTGATGACTGGCGATGCTGCGACCGTAAGATGCTGAGATGATCCAATCTGACGGCTAGAAAGGGAAACGTGTATGGATATATGAAATGGATTTGGGTGAGGGTTTTGGGCCTTGGGTATGCCAAGCCCATATCTTCTTTAAGAACAATTCTTCCTCTTCAAGCCCACTTCTAGCCTTTTGGTCTTGTGCACAACATTCTTCGCGGCTTCCTTGTGTAATTCCTCCCGGCTTTTCACCGCTTTTCTGCACTTTTCCGCTCCGCTATTCATCCAAACTTTATTTATTACCTAAAAATGCAAAATTAATTAATAAAAATATTTATTCTTGAAAACAAAGAAAATACAGAATATGGGATAAAATGTAGAATTAATGCACAAAAGATGAGTTAAATTCCAAGAAAAATATATAGAAATATGCACTTTTTAGCACTCATCAAATACCCCCAAACCTGAATTTTACTTGTCCTCAAGTAAAACAAAACTAAGGAAATCCTACCTATACCACTGTCGCTGGTCTCTCGAATGCATTTAGCATATGCACTAAGCCTTTTAAACCACTAAGTGTCCCTAGTGGACGAGTGAAGTCTCGTGAAGGTTTGCTTAGAACGTACCTACAAAGTTCTAGGACAAAATATAAGCTCAGATTCCATCAAATGTGACATGTGCAAGACAGTAGAAGCTCACAGCAAAATGGAGATGTCAATCTAGCTATCTAAGGCACAATCCTAGCACTGATAACAAATAAAGACATGTGATAAGAGTGTAAAGTGTATCTACACATGTGTAAAGAAAGATCGGATGTTATGACTACTAATCACCAAGAGATAGTTTCTCAGGCTAAGAACCGAGGTCGAAATCTAGCTAGCTGTCCGGACTTTATGAGAATTGTGAATGAGTTGGAGGTATTTCACAATTACTCGGGTTGTACATCAATGGCATGCACCCTTCCTTGCTTATTACAAAAAAAACACAAAAGATGACTCTTTACATGACTCTTATTTACATTGACTACTCTCTTTTTATTTTTGGAGCAAGAGAGGATGGAATTGATAAATACTTGATTCTTTTTTTTCTGAATAAATATATCATTTTTTTTATTTTTTTTTTATTTTTTATTTTTTAACAAGGTAACACTTTTGATACATATACAAAAGAAACAAAAATTACATGACACTTTGCAAGAGGTAGCCCTTTTTGATGCACCCAGTTAAATTCGATGGTTGTTTTTCTTAATGTAACCTCCACCTTCTATCCCAACCAACCAAAGAACAAGCTAGTAAAGTTTCGTTCAGTATTCTAAAGTGATTGGCAACTAAAACTTCCGATAGAACACCTCAAGGATGAGGCTATACATGTATTGGTAGATCGTGCACGTGCAAGTTTCTTATCACATGTAAATTGTGCTAGAATCAGGGTGCCTAAATATCTAAACTAAGAATCCTTATGTATTACATATTTGCACAAGAGTCAACATTTCAAGGTAAATGAGCTCCATTTTTTATGATTTTTAATTTTTTTTTTTTTTTGGAATTTTTTAAATTTTTTCAAAAAGAGGGAGTTCTGTTTTCAATTATAACATGTTATCGTGGTATCTACTCTATACCCCCAAACCTAAACTAAACATTGTCCTCAATGTTTCTAATGATAAACATATTCATAACTTGGACAATCAGAAGAACATGTTGAGTTTTGAGAGAAAGGAAAGAGATTACCCGATTTGACGAAAGAAAGAAAAACGAACTCCATTGTTCATGGTTAGAATCCAACATATTTCAGCCGCGATCACCATGGAGTAGCAAAATATAAAGAAAACATAAAACACTAAAAACTACCTACCAGATTATATACAAAAAATTCACTATATACATAAAGTCTAAAGAGTTGAGGATCAACCCAAAAGACAAAGTGTTGAAACATAGAAAGTTTCAAAACACTAAAATTGGACTTAAATGGGAGTGAGAGTGAAAAACCGAATGAATCACCCCTAAACCTAAATTGTTCAACAGGTTTACTTTTAAGCACAAAATCTTTTAATTTTAGGGGTTCAGGATTCAAAAGGTCTAACTCATAATGGACTGTTTTCGGGATGGGCAAAGAAATGCATTCCAACTGTGGCTCTTTAAAAGTGTTATATTTTGAAGCAAAATAGTCCAAGAGGACTTGGGAGGCACACAGTTCCAATCCTAGATTGGGAATTTTCAGAAAAGTTGGTTTAAAATTTTTGTTGCAAACCAAATCTAGGTTGGGTGGAATAATCTCAATTTGCGATTTAGGTAAGAAAGTGGGTACATCTAAATTATTTTCATGGGTACGATCAATAGTACCAACACATACTTTCCCTAAATCAGAAACAGGTAAAACATGCTCACATTCATCGAACAAAACATCAAGACCTAAATCAGTATCATGATTGTTCGAAGTACTCAAATCATCACCGGAAGAAATAACATTTTGTGACTTAGGCAAGGAATCAGACACATCAAATTCGTCCTCATGCATAATAAAATTAGTGTCTACAGAAGATTCAACTATTCCTATGTCATGTTCATCTTCACAGAAGAATTGTACAAGCCCCATATTAGAATCAAAATCATATGAATTACAATGAGTATCAGAAGAAACAACATTCATGAAGGTTGAGGCTGAGGCAGAAGCCATATGTTATTGAACCAAAAGGTTCCACAATATTTTCAGCAAAAACATGTTCTTCTAACATATTTATCATAATCATCATCCTGGTAACATGCATATTGGTCCTCATTAAAAGTGGTGGTGTCCTTAGTCGATTCATGTTCCTCTAAATCAGGTTCATATTCAATATCATTTAGATGAATGGGACTGGACACTTTATTAGGGACAACATGCATTTCCTCATGAATTTCCTCCTTTTGTAGTTGAAGCAAAATCTGATCTAACTTCGCCTGAATGCGTGATATAGTTCTATCAGAATTTTGCTCACTGAGTCTGAGAGCTTCTACGGTGGAGTCTAAATTCATGGGAGTACAAAATTCTTCATGTTCAAATTGTGGTGAATGGTACATGTGTGCATGGTCATTAGGGTTTACAAAATATTGATCGCAACCTTCGAAAGGTTGATTATGGTCCCAATGACTACCAGCCTCACAATTTGTGGGCATTTCATAATTTGGATTTTCATGGTCCCCTAGATTTCCTAAATTCATGCAAAACATAGCAATATTCATCAGGGTGGTCTAAACCACCACAAAAGGTACAAACATGCATATTAGGTTGGCTAGGTTGATACATGGGTGAATAGTTATACGGGTTTGCATATTGAGGCTCATGACCTTGAAAAGGTCCATAATTATAATCCCTATAACTATTGACATCATGGTATGTGGGAGGCTCATAAGGTGAATCTTGCCGTAAGCATCTCTAATAGATTTATTTCCAGAGGCAGACCAAAATCCAGACATGTCTTTGTTTATGAAATAATCACACAAATCACAAAAAGTAAGGCCCATACTTTGAGAAAAAAGCAAGCCCATAATTTTTTTTTTTTTTTTTTTTTTAAAGGGAGATGATATTTGGTTTAATTTGGGAGCAATTTTGGTTTTAATTTTGGGAGCAAAAATTTGGTTTTTGAAATTAGGAGCAATTTTTTTTCTTTTTTTTTTTTTTTTTTTTTTTTTTGTGTTGGGTTTTGAAGCCCAAATTTTAGTTTTGAAGAAACTACAAGCCTAACAAACAACTAAATTACAAGCCCAAATAAAGAAAGAAATAAAAATAAAACTAATTATTACAAACCCACAAAAAAAAAGAAAATAAAAAAAAATAAAATTATTACAATCCCAAATAAAAAATAAATAAAAAATAAAATAAAATTAAAATAATTACATGCCCAAAAAGATAATTACAATTACAAGCCCAAAAGAGAATAACAATACAAACCAAAAAAATTACAAGCCCAAAAAATTTGGGTTTGGGTTTAGGCTTACCTTTTTGGAGGGACGCCCAGTTGGGCTTTTATCCCTTTTCTTAAGTTGCACAAGCCCAGTTGGGCTTTGGATCTTCCTAAACTTTTGTTGGAGAGGCCCAGTTGGGCTTTGGCTTTCCTTTGGCTTTACAACAGAAACCCAGTTGGGTCAACCCAACAGCACCAGGCAGCTTGGAGAAGGCAGCACCAGCAAGAATGGCTAGCTGTACCAGGTTCACTCCAACTGCACCAGGGCAGTCTAGCAGGCAGCAGTACAACAACAACAAGTAGCAGCAGGGCTACACAGCGCTCAGCAGCAGCGGGTGAGAACAATATGCAAAACAGTAGGAACTAGATAAGGACTAGCTCATAAAAGCAATGAAGATGAACAAGCTAAGATGACTTGGTAATGCAAAACAGTATGCAAGAACTTAAGTATGCAAGAACTAAGTATGCAAGACCAGCTAAATGCTTACATTAAATGAACAGAAGCAAGTGAGACTAAGATGCAGTTACACAGTGATGCTTATGCAAATGGATGCAGTGCAAGAAGATATGCAAGAATATAAGATGACAAGTATGCCAAGATGATGTAAGATGCAATGCAGATGGCACAAGCTTCAGATGACAAATAAGAAAGTTACAGGACAGAATCAATGAGCTGCAAGATGAGTTGATAACTGAATATGCAGGACAAAACTAGATGCAAGCTAAAGCTAATGATGCATCCATAAAGGCTAGATGGTACAAGTTAAGAATTCTGTGAGGCTAGATGACAGTAAATGAAAGAATGCAAGAATGCAGTTGTAATGAAACAGTAAATGCAGTGAAGATGCAACAGGATGTACTAAGGATGCAAAGATGGAACCAAAAAAAATTAAGATGCTACTAAGTTACAGAATAGTAAACAAGTTAAGAGTTCTATACTGAAACACAAGTTCTAAACAGTAAACAAGCTACAGAATCTAACAGTAAACAAAATTCAAGTGAAAATACACAAGACTAAGCTAAAAATCAGCAGAGTAATGAAAACAACAATGGCACCGCTACCGAGTCCCCGGAAGCGGCGCCAAAAACTTGGTAGATCAAGGAATGAGACCTAAAACTATGGTTATATTTACACCTGCAAGTATACAGGGTCAGATAGTAGATAATGAATAAGCAGGGGAAGTCCACAGGGACAAGGAGGGAGCTGGTGTTGTTTTCTAAATCTTTCTAGTGACAGTGACTAAAAGCACTAGGGCATTTGAATCCACCCAATAATCCTAAGCTAAGGCAATGCCTATTCAAATTATGTTCTTGTTCTTTTCCAGATAAAACTACAATGAATGATCTCTCAGTTAGTCTCCCTAACTCACCCCTAGTATAAGCTGTCTTCTTACAGCACAACCTATCACAGGCTCATTTGGTTCAATTAGCTAACTGTCATTCCTTTATCAATTAAGCACATTTCTTCCTCCAGAGAGGTCTCAAATGGATGACTTATCAACCAACTTCAATAACTCACCCCTAGTATCAACTGTCTTCTTACAGTACAATTGATCACAGGCTAATTTGATCCATTAGCTAACTATCATTCCTAAAGCAATGAAGCACAACAAGAACAACAACATGAACATGAATTATCTTAACATATGATTATGGGTTTCATCAAAACCCTAGTTATTAAATTATAACATGATGAACACAATACTGAAAATAAACTACTACAACTTGGTGCACCGGCTACTCCGGGCATGCCCAAAATCAACACCCATGTCTTCAATTTATACATGCAAGCTTTTTCCCCAAAAAATCCCCAAACAGTAAAATTAGGGTTTACTAAAAAATATAAAATTGACCTTTACCTAATCTCTGAAATCAATCAATGGTCTCGACCCATTCTTCTATTGCTTCTCCTCTTCCGTAATTGGTGGTTTGATTTCACTAACTCTGTTTCTCTCAAACCTAGTTTCTAGGTTCACTGTTTTTGAAAAGATAAAAGGGTTGAGAGAGAAGGAGCTAAAGGGTATCATGGTGGTGTCCTTTAGTGATGGCGGGGGTGGCTGATTGATGGGGTACAGTGATGGAGGTGGTTGAGCGGACATGGTGGTGGTGATGGACGCTGTAGAGGAATGGAGAAGATGGAGTCGATGGTTTTGGGAAGAAGGGTGCGTTTGTTTTGCGGGTATAGATATTTGGTTGTTTGGGTGTTGAGCGGGCTCATCAAATCTTGATGTTTCGCGAAGCTGAGCCGTGTGATGCGGAAATGATAAATCGATCTAACGGCGAGATGGAAGCGAGCTAGGAGCGACCGTTGGATGCTGAAGTACAACGAAGCTGACGGCTCAAGATGGAGTTAGGTGCTGTAGTGTTAGACAGGAGCTTCAGACTTTGATGACTGGCGATGCTGCGACCGTAAGATGCTGAGATGATCCAATCTGACGGCTAGAAAGGGAAACGGGTATGGATATATGAAATGGATTTGGGTGAGGGTTTTGGGCCTTGGGTATGCCAAGCCCATATCTTCTTTAAGAACAATTCTTCCTCTTCAAGCCCACTTTTAGCCTTTTGGTCTTGTGCACAACATTCTTCGCGGATTCCTTGTGTAATTCCTCCCGGCTTTTTACCGCTTTTCTGCTCTTTTCCGCTCCGCTATTCATCCAAACTTTATTTATTACCTAAAAATGCAAAATTAATTAATAAAAATATTTATTCTTGAAAACAAAGAAAATACAGAATATGGGATAAAATGTAGAATTAATGCACAAAAGATGAGTTAAATGCCAAGAAAAATATATAGAAATATGCACTTTTTAGCACTCATCAAGAGGGATATAGGTCCTAGAGCAGGAGTTGAGGAAGAGACAGGGAAGGTAACAAATATACTGACTTACTCACAGTACATGTACTTGCCCCTATTTGTTGCCTTGAATGGATCTAACAAAGACTCATGTGCAGAGGTCGAAAGCTGACAAGGGAGGAGCTGGAAGAGCGAAAGATGGTGAGGATCCAGAGGATAAACTACCTTAATCTCATTTCCTGAGGAGGTCGCCTCAGAAAACTTCTGATGTTTCATCTACCGTTATAGGTGGTAAGCCCAGTGGAAAGGGTAAGGAATCGAAGGTTGATGAGTCTGCACCATGGAAGGTTGTGCACCATCAGTCTGCTGGTAGAGGTGTCACTCTCGCCGATGATGTTGTATTTGTATTTTCTAATGATGATGAAGATGATGAGGATCTGTTTGATGAAGCTGAGGGTTTAGTCGGGGATGAGGAAGAGGAGTCGATGTCAAAGGAAGGATCTGTAGATGGAAATGGCCTTGCTCATGAAGGGGAGTTGTTGGAAACTGTGCCTACTGTGTCTCCTTCCCCGACTACATTCTTTACTTTCTCGGGCCCGATGTGTGATTTTTTGGGGGATCTTACTTCTCCTGATTTTGGCTCCTTGATTGATGAAGAGATGATCCAGGTCGTATCCTCGTATTCTGCTGGTCTGAAGGGCACCTTTGATCAGATGGTGAGTGAACTTTTCTTAATCGTATTGTTGTAATGTGGGCAGTTCCTCATGCTATGAAGTGTGATGTTCTCAGACTTTCAATAAGAAGTTGCTAGATGCAGCCATACGGCGGAAGAAGTTAGCAGAAATGGAGAACCTTCGCCTTCAATTGCAAAAAGAGCAGGAGCGAACCCGAGGACTAGAAAAACGGCTAGCTGAGACCCAAGGTACTTATTCAAAACTTCAGTAGCTATGATTGATTCCGTAGTGCCAATATCCTGAATTTAGTATTATCTTGTTAGCCGAGATGTCTAGTATAGATGCCGATGCAGCTTCTGAATAACGTTTCTTAAAGAGAAAATTGAATATTGAGATGAGCCATGTTGACAATCTCCGCCAAAGAATTGTAAAAAAGGACGATAAGATAGATCGACAAGAGGCCGAGCTCGAGCAACTTCGAGATGAGCTACTTCGATATCAAAGAATTGAGTATGTGCCGGAAGAGATGGACAATCTTCGGATGAATTTGTCTCGGGCCTAAGGAATTGCTGCCGAAAAAACGTTATTGGATGACAACTTGGAAAGTCAGTGTGGTAGGTTGAGACTTCAGATTAGGGATTTGTGATAGGAGCTTAAAATACATCATTTGAATATCAATATCGTATACTTTTCTTTACTATTTTCTCTTGTATTTTCGGGTATTATGCTTGTTTTACATTTTGTAGGTATTTTGGAATCATGCGGCGTGAAACAAAAAAAAATATGAGCTTAATTCATTGCTCGGCGACCTTGGAATCGACGGACTTGAAATATAGAAAGATACAAAGGTTATTTTTCATCATAAACAACAGTTACAATTGGCTGCCAAAGAATTGTACTATTGAGAACTGTTGACGGCAGACAAGCTATTTATCAGGGCCACCCTATTCATTAGCCTAAAGCCAGGTCGAGATATCTACACTACACAGGACAAGAATATCATCACGCATGTAGCTTGCCTCTGCACCTATTTCTTTCTCTCACGGATGCAAATAGTTCACACCAGCGAAGCTTGGGTCCCTGTGGCCAGTCACGATAGTTAGAAGACAGCTTGGGTACGAATATGTTAAGAGTTTTGGGTTCACTCAAACTGAAAATTCTGAGAATACAGGGAGGAAGATAACAAGTCCTGTCATTTAAAATAGACGATGAATGGAGAGATTAAAGAAGGTATTTGAGCTTTGAATTGGATATGAAGGATGGGTTTGATGTAGATTCGAGTTTGAGGCTGATTTGTGTGAGTTTTGCTGTCAAGAAAAGTCAGTGAAGAAGACATTGATTTGCTGCCGCTAAGTCTGAAATTGAATAGCCACGACTCGAAGTGTGTTTGAATGATTGTGGGTTATTGTTTGAATAATTGATTTGTGTGAGTTTTGCTGTCAAGAAAAGTCAGTGAAGAAGACATTGATTTGCTGTCGCTAAGTCTGAAATTGAATAGCCACGACTCGAAGTGTGTTTGAATGATTGTGGGTTATTGTTTGAATGATAACTGTGTGCAGGGAAGGAGATATTATGAGCTTAAAATCAATAGAAAATTCACATCTCCATCAACAGCTCAAAGCTGCACACAATGTATTTGTTTAAAAGCCTGAACTACCTGTTCTTAACAATTTCAAGCTCAAATTGCTTAGCTGCTGCACATAATTCAGGTAGTCAGTTAGCGATGGGCCCAAAGGGTCTTGTCCTCAGGTCATAGCACATTTTAGAAGCCGAGAACATCATGGAGTTGGAGGTACATAGTTTTGAGTTTGTTTTGAAACGAGAAACCAGGGAAGAAGAAGAGTTGCTGCCATGATTCAGAGGCCAGGAGAGACACGGCACAATTGGTAAGAGTTTGGTGGGACTCTGACTTGTTTTGTTGTCGAGAATTCAGTTCCAAGTTTTGTTGCTTCTGTCGTTGATTACTATGGCTGAACGGAGGAGATTAAGACCTGTTTTTAGAAGTCGAGATGATTTAGGAAAGTGGGTTTTAGTCGGAATTGAATTTACAAGAATTGAAGTTATAAAAATACTAAAGGTAACAGCAAGAGGGACATCTCATACCCATTCACGACTGTTCGCATCTCCATCAGAGAGGAGCTTTGCTCCTCTCCAGAACCCTACACCAGTTCACCATCATATCCTCCACCATCTGCATACCACCTCCATACTGCATACTTGCATATCACCACCAGCATTCCACTGCATTCCTCCACCTGCATATTACACCACTACAGCATCATCTTTTGCACCACCTGCATCTCCTTGCATTCAGTTCTATCTCGAGCTACATCACCAACATCGCCAGCAGCGCTTCCAGTTCACCTCCACCAGTTGTTGTCTAATCTACCACCAGTCAGTCCACCTCGAGCTTGAACACCAACCACAAAAATACCAGTTACTCGCTCACAGCAACGGCAGCAGCACAACATTACCGGCAGTTCATTCCATACACCATTCGCCTCACCTGCAGTTGTTGGGTTTGCATACTTGGTTTTGTTTACACTTTTTCCATTACTTTCATTCTACTGCCATGAACTCCGGTAGCTAATTCTTGTTTGGTTAGGGATATTTTAAAGCTATGTGACATGAGTTTTCGTTGATTTATTCAAGTCAATTTTTCTTCCAAATATCGTTTTATTGTTTGTCTCATACGGTGCTTTTGACCATGGATTGTTTGCGAGTTATTTAAAAGGCCAATTAGATAATTTGTTTGCAATACTAATGCTAGATTATTGAGCCACAATCCGTAATTGTTATGGTGATTTAATCATAAGTAGCAAAACATCAACGTTGCAATGGGATGTTGTGGATTTTGATGTGTATTTGACAACCCTAAGTTAACATGTCGAACTTACGAGCATGTGGTTAGGATCAATCCGACTCATAGAACATACCGGTTATTTAAGTTACACTAGAGAGCTTATTCAAAGTGGCTTGATTGACTAGCACGAGTAGAGAACTTATTCTACAAAGTGACCTTGGAGTTTAATGGACTTGTTGAACTTATAACTTGTCTAGGATTGTTAATAAACGTATTTTGAAGAAGATTCATGTTCACTAGTGGAGAAAGACCCCCTAATCATTCTCATCCCCATTGTTTGAATTAATTATTTGTTTCGTAATTTTTTGCATTACTCATACTTTCAGAAATTTAAAAGACAACTTTGACTCAACTCTCCCTCAGGAACGAACCTGCTTATCCTTGTTCTACTTGTTAGTATAAGAAGAGTAAGGAATATATTTTTTATGAGTTTGACACCTCATCAATTTGCATGTTGATCGCAAACGGATATTGAAAGAGAAAGATACTGCTGAAAGGTCTAACCAAGAATTAAGGGAGAAACTTCGACAATTTGATGAGGTATCCCGAAATTTGGAGTGGGTTCAGGCTCAGTTGTCGGGCATGCAGTTGGCTCATGATCAGCAGAAGGCTAGCTGGAGCGATCACAAAAAACATTGCCCCACCAATGAGTTCAACGAACAACTTTATAACGAGTTAACTACTAAGATCTCGGCCCTCGAGTGTAGTTTACTTAAGTCCGAGGAAACCGTTAAAGTAGTTTTGCCCTTGCTTGAAGGTGTTGTTGGCTGTGTTGCATTATGTTTGTTTCTATTTTGATGTTATGATTTTAGTGCCCCTATCACTAATTGTCTTTTCTCATCTGCAGTCGAACAAGGAAAAGTGAAGTCTTTGAAGGAAGAGATTGTCCGGCTGAAGGCGAGGGAGACCCAACTACTCGGGCAGGTAGCTACTGTTGAGGCGGCATCGACTCAACTGACTTGGGATCTTTCTGCCGAGAAGAAGAGGTTCAATACTAAGCTTGTCGCCAAGGTGAAAGAAGGTGTGAAGGCGGTCATGGAAAAGAAACGGGCCGATGCTGCTGCTAAGAAGGCTGGTTCGGTATCAGTTCCGCCAAAGGCATAGGTAGGTCTTTTGTAGTGTTGCGCCACTATTGTGCTCCTTATGTTGGGCCGTAATTCGCTTGAACATCTTCATCTTTTTTGACAATTTTCTTTGATGGGTGTTGCGTCGCCAATCGGTTATTTTCTTGTTGCTCGACATTTTTAACTTGTGTTGTTATGGTCGTACTTTGGCTTTCTGTCTGTGGTGAATTTATTGTTTCCTGCAACAAATGTTTTTAATGTGTTAATATAAATGTCATTTCTGTCGAACAAACTCAATAGGGAGGGTCATCGGGCCCAATGCCATGTCCCGATTGAGATATCTCATCACCGTCATTTTTGATCTAGTGTTAAGGTATTTGGTCATTCCTAGGTTTTATTGGCTCGATATCACCAAGAAGTTATCAATTAACTAGCTTGGGCAAGTGAATTCGGCCACTTGCGATGGGAGCAATGTTGTATGCTCCATTGTCGGGTACTCGTGCCCCGACAATCGGCCACTGGTTTCCAACCACCAGGGCCCCTAGACTACCTCGGCACTTGCACACTGCCACTTCCCCGAGTTCGAATAGCCAGTCGAGTGTAAGACACCTCGGCACTTGCACACCGACATCTCCCCGAGTACGAATGTCCATTCGAGTGTAAGTCACCTCGTCACTTGCACACTGCCGTCGCCCCGAGTACGAATGACCATTAGACGCAATTGTCACATTCCCTACCTCACGTGGATTTTTAAGGAAATAAATGACAGAATATTATACCTATTTACACACCTCTCATGGGTGATATAGCTTTAGGCGTCGAATGTTCCACGGTCGCGGTTCGGGTGTTCCATCTGGTTTCAGTATCTTATACGCCCATTCTCCAACTTTTTCCACAATGGTATATGGTCTGCCCCATCGTGCCGCTAGTTTCCCACCTTTCTTGTCACGCTCGTAGCTGGGTAGCTCCTTCAATACCAATTTCCCGGGTTGAAATTCTCTCGGTCGAACTCGTTTGTTGTATTCACGTTGTAAAATCCTTTGGTAATTTTCCATTTTTTGTAGGTCCATTTCTCTAGTTTCTTCTAAATCATCGAGCTTAGCCAAAATAAGGTCTGCTTAGATGTTCCTTCTCCACGCCTCGGTCCTTGTAGTAGGTATCATTGCCTCAGTTGGAAGAATGGCTTCAGTCCCATATGTTAGCATAAAAGGTGATAAGCTTGTCGCATCCCTGCGGGTGGTCCTATATGCCAACAGAACATTGTAGAGCTCCTACAACACTCGCCATATTCTCCATCCAACTTCTTCTTTAGGTTGTTGGCTATGATTTTATTCGTGATCTCGTCCTGCCCATTACTTTGCGGGTAGATGGGCGTTGCCTTGCTTTTGCTGATGTTTTAGGTGTTAAACAATAGGTCGATGTTATTGCCTTGGAGTTGTTTTCCATTGTCCGAGACAATTGCCGCTGGCATGCCAAAATGACAGATAATGTGTTCCCAGATGAAGCGAAAAACGTCCTTATCCCAAATGTGCCTTAGTGGTGCAGCTTCCACCCATTTGGTGAAGTAGTCAGTAGCCACGATTAAATATTTTCTCTGCCCCGACCCGACGTGTAAGGATCCTACGATATCGATCCCCCGCTTGGCAAAGGGACAGGGGCTGATCACTGAGTTCAGATTTACTGCAGGCGCATGTATCTTTTTTCCAAACCTTTGGCATTCATCGCAAATTAATGCCAACTTTGCATCTTCGTTCATGTAGGGACAAAAATATCCCATGGTCTTAGCTCGGGTTGCCAGGCTTCGACCCGAGTTGTGATTTCCCGCGGCCCCATAATGTAGCTCATTCAGTATTGAGTGCCCTTCTTCTTTGCTTAGGCACCTTAACAGTGGCCCTAGGTAGGATTTCCTATACAGAACACCATCTCGTAGTTCTTATGCCTCTACTTTGCTTTTAATTTTGTTCATCTCGGGTCGTCCTTTAGGAAACTCTCCCGTCTCCAGATATTGGTGAATGGGTTTTCGCCAATCGCCATCTTCGTATTTATCAGATGTAGTTACCGCTACATATGCTTTTGGGTCTATTGGCTTAGGTACAGATGGTATCAGGATTCTCATGACTCTGACGCCTTCAATGCTCGAGTCTGTTAGCATGGAGGCGATGTATGCCAGTTAATCTGAATGTCTATTATCTTTTCTGCAGATGTGTCTGAACTTGATGTTTGGTATCTGGCCGATACAAAATTGGGATAGCTCCCAATACTTCTGCAATACTAGGTCATGTATAGCATACTGCCCATTGACCTGCATAATGACTAGCTGAGAGTCACTAGTCCGTCTTACATCGTGAATCCCCATTTCTACTATCATCCGTAAAGCATGTATCACGGCCTCGTACTCGGTGATATTGTTTGTTGCCTTAAATTCAAGCTTAATGGAGTGAACCATCTTCTTCCCCTTTGGTGTGGTGAAGACTATCCCTAGGCCCGACCCGTCTTTATTGGATGACCTGTCGACGAAGACTTCCCATCGCGTCGGACTGCAAGTTTCAAGGAGATAGGAGGGATCTTATCGGTCTTCTTCCATGCCCGGGATGTCTTCAATTTCTTCCTCATCGTCTAAAGGGAAATCTGCCAGAAAGTCGTCCACTGCCTGTGCCTTTACTGACGTTCTCATGTCATAAAAGATATCGAACTTTTTGATTTGAGAACTCCATTTAGAGATCCGTCCCGACCTCGCTGCATTGTCGAGCACTGATTTTATGGAAGACTTCGTAAGCACTCGAATTATGTGAGTTTGGAAGTATGTTCGAAGTTTTTGTGTTGCAAATACTAAGGCTAGTATCAATTGCTCAATTTTGGTTTAGTTCTTCTCCGATAGGTTCATGCTTTTTCTTATGAAGTACACAGGCTTCTCTTCTGCCCCCAAATTTTTGACTAAGACCGCACTTATGGCATAAATCGTTGCCCCGAGATATAGGGTAAGCACTTCATCGGGCTCGGGTCTTTGCAACACTGGTAGGCTCGCGAGATGTTGCTTAATCTTTTGGAATGCATCCTCACACTCCTCGCTGCATTTTAATTTTTCCACTTTTCTTAACGTCCCGAAGAAGTCTTTACATTTATCCGAGGACCGTGAAATGAATCGCCCTAATGCTGCCAAGTTTCCGTTTAACCGTTGTACATCCTTTATTGTCACCAGGGACGGCATTTCCAACACAGCTCTAATCTTTTCCGGGTCGTCTTCTATGCCTTTATCAGTGATTATGTATCCCAGAAACTTACTCGAGGTAACCCAAAAAGTGCATTTGGTCCGGTTTACTCGCATCTTATATTTTCTCATGGTTTGAAATATTTCCTTAAGATCGTCAATATGGTTGGCTGCCAAGTTGCTTTTAACTAACATATCGTCCACATAAACCTCGATGGTGTTGTGTATTTTATCTTCGAACATGTCCTCCACCAACCTTTGATAAGTGGCGCCGGCGTTCCTCAACCCGAATGGCATTTTAGTGTAGCAATATAACCCTCTGGGTGTGAAGAAAAATGTATGTTCTTGATCCTAGGGAGCCAGAGGAATCTGATTATATCCCAATTATCCATCCATTAGCGTTATCGCCTTGTACCCAACTATGGATTCTACCAGTTGATCGATGCTGGGTAGGGGAAAGCTGTCCTTTGGGAAAGCTTTGTCCAAGTCGTTGAAGTTGATGCAGATTCTGACCCCTCCATTCCTTTTAGGGACTATCACCATGTTAGATATCCATTGCGGATATTCAGCCTCTCGAATGAACCCAGCTACTTGTAGTTTCTTTAACTCGACCTTTACCGCTGCTTGCAACTCGGGTGCAATTCTACGCATTTTCTGTCGGATTGGTTTGAATTTAGGATCTATCCTTAGGTGATGTGAGCATACCTCCGGATCAATCCCCTCCATATCATGCATTTGTCAGGCAAATACATCCAGGTGTTCCTTTAACAAGGTTATTAGCTGCTCTGTTTGTTCGTCTGTTAGTATGGTTCCAATTTTCACTAACTTAGGTTCCTCTTTGGTCCCTAAGTTTATTTTTCGGGTAGTCTCTGAGGCCGAGAAGTTGGGCTTTGATTATTCGACCAACGTCGCCTCCTTTGATTGCTATAAGATCTCTTGCTCGCCTGTTTCATAGGTTGTAATGGCTTGTGAGAGTACCTTCTCCAATTCTTCCGCTGCCTTAGCTTCTTTAGCTTTGTTCTTTTCTCGGCGCTGTCTTGATCGCCTTTCTTCATTTTGTTGAATATCCAGTTGCATACATTGTCTTGCAGCCCGGGGATCGCATAATACTTCCATAACCCCCGGTAAGATGGGAACCTTAATTTCTGATGGTATGCCGACGCCACCTTTTTGATGCTCGCGATCCAAGGCCTGCCGAGAATTGCCTCATAGGGCGATACGACATCCAATACACAAAAGGTGGTAAGTGTCTCCAAATATCCTTACCCATACGATACTCTGAGAGTGACTTCTCCCTTTGGCACGGTCATTATACCATTGAAGTCGTAGATCCGAAAAGTTGAAAGTATTAAAATGTCATCAGATAGCTCCATTCTTTTAAACGTGTCGTCAAATAGGACCTCGACTGAACTCCCACTGTCCATCAGTATTATTTTCACCCCCCATTCCTCGATGATTAAGGTGATTACTAGGGGGTCTCCATATACTTGGTTATTCGATGGGACATCTTTTTCTAAGAAGGTGATCGGTTGCATCATCCAAGGTTCCATAGGCAAAGTTTTTGCTACACTAAAGATCTCTTTTCCCGCCCGATCTCTCTTGTGGATTCTAGAAGTAGTGTTGGTCCCTAAATCGGACCCTTGAGTTGCCGAGTGTAAGATGATATTGCAGGTGAACTGAGTTTCTCGGTCGATCCTCACTTGATGCATGGGAGCATCGGGCTGGGTAGATGTCGGCATTATCATAACAAAGTGTCGTAAGTACCCATATCGGATTAAATGATGGACAATGTCTTTTACCTCTCGGAAATTGTTAGTCGAGTGACCTCGGTACTGATGGTAATGACAAAACTCGGGATGGTTTCTTATCTCGTCAAACTGGATCCTCCTAGTCTTTGGGTATCTGATGTCATTTCGTTTTTCTACTTCCTTGAATATTTCTTCCAATGGTGCGTTCAGAGGCGTGTATGTTCTTGGTTCATGACGAGGATTTTTTCCTTTCTCGACCCACTCCTTCTTGCCTGAACCTTGCTGTGGTGCCATCGGCCTTTTTCTGATCGCTTTGAGTCTTCTCGAGGAACAGGCTCCACCGCCGCGCTGGCTTCTTGTACTCCTCTATCCTGCGACCCTCTTGTATCTCCTCCAATGTGATGTAATGCTCTTGCATCTTCCTCATCTCCCTTAACGTTTTTGGCTTCTCAGTGTACATTGCTATCCAAATAAGGTCAGACTTTCCTAATAAATTTTCAAACCCGAAGATCTGTTGGTCGACAGGTACCTTCCTGATATCGGTACACATCTTCCTCCATCTTTCCGTTAAAGATATTAAGGGTTCCCTGAACCTTCGTGCCAGTGTGAATAGTTTATTTACCCTTGGGAGAGCGATGTTGTTATGCATATAGGTTTCAAGAAAGGTTTCCACTAGGACGCCATAATTGCCAATGGACTCACCGGGAAAAGTATAGAACCAGTTCTTCGCCTCGCCTTCTATACTTCCTGGGAAAAACTTACACATAACCACGTCATAGTTCTTCCATTGTAATAGGGACATGCTATACATCTTGATATGCTCTCCTGCATCGTCGGTTCCATCAAACCTGGACGGGAAGGTTGGAAGTGTACACTTTGGAGGGAACGGTGCTCGTTCAAGCTCCTTGGTGAAGGGAGTTTTCTGTGATTCGCTAATCACCTCTGCCATCTTATCGTCCTCCCCATATCCAACCATTTTTTTAACCATCTCCTGAAGTTGCTTGAGTTTGGCCTCAGTCGCCGCCTCGGGTCTTCCGTTATGCACTTCTTCGTTGGTTGAGGAACTCTCGGGAGCGTCGTACCCGCTTCTTGTACGGTTAGTGTCGGGTATGCATCCTCGGACAAGGGGTGGAGTTCGAGTTCGTCCTAAGGCTGCACAAGACCCGGTCCGATTTACATGTACCGACCCGGACCCGAAAGACCCGGACTCGAACCGATCCGGACCCGGAGTTACCGGTACATGTACCGGTTCTGAATGTTGATACCCGGTATAGACCGGTACAGGTACCGGTTCTGGGCTATTCCCGGTCTGTACCGAACCGAAAAACCCGGAAAATTAGAGCCATTGATATCTTTTAAGATATTACATCCTAGCCGTCCCTTTTAGGTTTAGTCTCATCTTAAACTCCAGGTACAGGTACTGGTCCTGGTCTTGGTACAGGTACAGATACAGGTACAGGTACAGGTACCTTCGTTATTTTGAACTTAAGTTGTAATGTTGAACTTTATATGTTAAGTTAGTTTGTTGTTAGCCTTTGTGTTTCAAAATTTGGGTAAAAAACCCGGTACCGGTCTGGAACCGGACCGGTCTTACCAGTACAGGTACAAGTCCAGGTACAGGTACAAGTACAGGTACACAAATTGAGGAACCGGTCAACTCCGTGTACAGGTACCGGTTCTACCAAAAACCCGGTCCGAACCGGTCCATGTGCAGCTCTAGTTCGTCCTGATCGGGTATGGTTGCTGGAGGCTCCTCGGCTCGATGGCCCTCGTGACCCAGATCTCTGGTTCCGAAGCTGATAGTTTTCATGGTCTAGTGCCAGATTCCTTCTCTACAGCTCCCTCATCATGTCTTCCTGCCTTCTTTGGTTGGCCAGAATCGCTAGCAATGTCGGGTCGGTGCTTTCGTTACTGGAATGACCATTTACATGGTTCCCTTCCATGTTGGGTGGTGGAACCAGTGGTGCCACAGGAGGAGCTACGGGGGGAGCGGTTGTGACTGGTGGGATGTCTTTGGTAGTGTTTCCAAAGTCTAGATGCACTTGTCTAAGCCTATCTCCTTCTTGTTCCAAAGCAAACTGTTATTCCGCACGTTGCCTTGCTCGTCTACGATCCTCTCGCATCATTCGCGCTTCCTCGTCTTCCCCTGTGTCTGATGCAATCATTCCGTCTATCATCTCCCCTGGTCTCATTTGGCTCGGGTTGATTCTTAGTTCTCTCGGGGAGAGATCATCGTCTCGGCCTAGGTCGACTTCCTCATTGACAATTTTCATGCCTCCACCCGGTGCCATGGATTCTTCCTGCTTGTGATGTCGACTGTTTTGTTGTCGAGAGTCTGTTACCCCTTCCTGCACGCTAGTTCAAGTCACAGTTCGATTCCTCAGGATCCTGCCCGTCCCGGAAGTACTTGTCATCGTCTCAGGTATGATTGATACTCTTCGGCTCTCCCTTCCCTACCTACATCAAAAAAATAGACAGCGCCTCACTTTGGACTGTTTTCGAAAAAGTTAAGGACGAAGTACAACAATTCTGAATTTCAAAAAAAGAAAAAGTTCAACCAAGTACGATTCCTTTTTACTTCAACGTGCTGAAGTCAGCAAAAGAGGTGGTTTTGACTAATAAAACGATTTTTTGAAATGTTGTTTTGCTACGTCGCTTTCGGTACTTTTCCCATGCATTAATCATTACTTGTCCTAACATTCTTTGTGCCAGAAATCATTAATCATCCGTATGTTTGGTTGGAGAATTTATTTCTTGGCTAAGGTTTGTAGTGATGACTTCCATCAATCGTTTTTCGGTGTCTCAACTGCGCAGATTGCCAAAACAAGTGTTCTCATCCTTTTGGCTTTGTGATGACGCTGTAAGGCTCTTGTTATAGGATTAGGATGAGACTGTTGTCGAAGTGATCACCGTACCCTTTCTAGCCATAACTTTGGAAAACCATAACTCATTGATTTTGAGTTGGTCTTGCCGCTGCTACTATTATGTTTAATTAACCCATGACGAGATATGACCTATGATATGAAGTTTCATTCTAGCTTCTACCAAGCATCAAAGATGATCCTTTTCGGAGCTTTGAATCTTTCTAACAACTCTTCCTAGTCATAGAAGAAAACACGATCGACCATAACTCAAATCTGAGATCTTAATCATAACTATCTCAAGGATTTCGACGTACAGAAAAATGTTTTCGAAAACAAAACAAATCACAAGTTTCTTTGACTCGAAATCGTAAGATAAGAGGGGTTTTGTTTAACAGGCGACAAGAACCTTGTTTTACAAGAGCAAAACAGTTCAGACTGTTGACGGTATTTTGCGACTCTAAATGAGGACTCTAAAAGATCAACGAAGATTAGATAAAAATGAATGTAACAGATCTGAGTTTCGAAGGAAAAATTGCTCTTAAAGACTAATCGATCAACTCATATGCCTCAACCATAAGAGTATTTCACTTAGCGTCAACTAACATCAAAAGATGCTTTAGGATATTTCTCTCTTTAATGGTTTTGATGCAAGGTATCAAAAGATGTTACATGGTCCCCTTAGTCGACGCCAGAATGTAGATGTGGAAAATCCTACAACTACATCCAAAGAAACACATATACACACCTAATGAAGTAAACAAGCAAGAGATGCACAAGAACACAAGATATACGTGGTTCGGTATGATTACTGATGTGACTCAATAATGTTGTAGTAATAAGGTTCGTTGAGGCTTGTGAAAGAAATGGATTTTTAGACTTATAAAACTTAAAAGTAAAGTAAACTTATTACAAAATTGACTTCAAGATATGAGAAAATAACCAAGACACTGATTCCACTATTACACATGAATTAATGATGGTAAATAATCCAAAACTCTAATTATCTTTTAAGTCCTTTATATCTTAACTCACTAATAATCAAGCAAATTCTCAAACATCAATTGTATCCCTTAAGCATAAATTATCTAAACAAAGCATAACCTATCTAATTGAATCACAACTGATTAAGAAAATTACGCAAACAATTTAAAACTCTGCAAAAGCAGTGATTGAGTGAATTATAATTAAATATTAGAGAAAATAAAATAGTTACCAATTATTCATGCGTAAATAGCTTCCTCATTGCCTTGGTTATGGGAGAATTAGCCGCTCATCATGTTGGAAACACGCTCAAAAATCATTATTATTGCTCAAAGGGTGTTTACAAATGATGAAAATGGAAAAATAATTCAAAACCGGGTTTTGTAACAATTATATTTGTTACAAGCCAAAACAAAGACGATACAGAGGATGTGTCACTGTTACTGTTGCTCTAAGACCCACGGCTCTGTGTCGCAAACGCTGTAGCAAATAAGTCTGCCTCTGTTGTACGACCCACGGCTGTGAGTCGTTGTTGCTGTTGGAAAACGACGGTCTTGAATGGTCCGTTCTTCGTGTTCTTCAATGGCAGCAGCAACACGTCTCTCTGCAACTTGGTGTTCCGACTCTGTGGTGCTCTATTTCGCTCCCAAACTCTCCATCCGCTTCTCTGCTACCCCAGGATGATATTTATACTAAACAGGAGAATAAAATCCTCCGTAATAACTCACAATAATCTCTCTTTATTCGGAAGTGAAGGGTAATATTCTCGGAATATTTTCTTTCCAAAAATCCTTCTCCTACACGTCTGCTGATGTTGAATCTACCTTATTTACCTATGACACGCTCCAAATTGTTGCTCGAGTCAACAAAACATGCTGAGAAATCGTTCAAACTCATGCAATCCCGTGAAATAACTCTCCCATGCACGGAATGTCCTGTTTTCTTCCACACGATTATCTAGCCAAATTTGTCCGAAAAGATCAACCATACCACGCCTGTTAAGACCAGTCTAGTCATCCCAACAATTTCTAGCCGTGAGTCTCCTTTAATCCATCCAAAATGCCAACCCTAATTTTTGTCGTAGCATGTTAGCTTTTCTCGCCACTTTTCTGATTTAAATTTGAGAAGAAGATGGTTAGCCCTTATCCAACGTCCTGGGTGCCGAATAACAAATGGGTGTTGTGGACAATTGGGCTACACATAGCCGTGGGTGACACATAGCAAAAGTGGGGGTCCGTATAGCAAATGTCCTCCAGGGGTGCTCCGAGCAACTTTTCGAGCCGAATTTTCCAACAATATTTATTTCCTAAAAATACATAAAAACACAATATTAGTACAAAAATCGAGTTCCAAAAAAACAGACATTGAGGACAATTTAGACACAAAAATGTGTCTATCAAATACCCCCAAACTTATTATTTGCTAGTCCTCGAGAAAAAATAATCTAGAAAGTAAAATCCTAACTCACTAGGTGGCCCTAGTGACCGAGTTAATCTCGGGAGGGTTTACCAGAGGTGTACCCACAAAACCATGACTTCTAATTGGTCACAAGTATCCAAAGAGCTATGAGGACATACATATTCTCAACCTATCTCCAAGTAACTAGAATGCCAGAGAATTTTAAGGTGCCAGCTCTAAAGATGACTGAAGAAAAGGGGAGGCACATCCGCAACACTGTTAGATAAAGAGATATCCGCTACACAGCTAGATAAACATTGTAAGATGCGTCCGCTGATTTACAGCTGGATAAGATTAGGAGAGAGATAAAGATGAGAGGGACATCTGCTACACAGCTGGACTAATTACGTGTGATGAGTTGAACCAGTGTTGGAAAGATCTTGTGCCAGATGGAAAGCGGACTAACAAAGCAACCAAAATGCATCTTTCTTCGACTCTCTCATAGTTCTCAGTAGAAAAAACGTCTTCTTCGGTCTTCAACTGTTGATGATAAACTCTCGAACCTCATAGAACCTTGACAATTAATTTTTCTCTTCGATTTCTTGCTTGACTTAAAAATTTCTACTTCCCTATGGCGTTATTAAACAAAGAACTAATTATAGAAAAAAACGAACGAAATGATTATTATTATTATTATTTTGAAACAAAAATTACAAGAAAACAATTTACATGGCCATGAGAGAAGGACTTTTAAAACTTGGATCTTCGCAACTTTTAATGTCTTGGTATCCTGAATTCTAACAACTTATATCATTTTCTCTTATAACTTCAACTTTGATTTTTGAATTATTCTTTTCTATTATTGCTTCTAAACCTAAAACGTCTTCAACTTTCTTCATAGATTTTGATGTCGCTCCGCTTGTTGATGATGATAAGTTTCTACTGAGAGAGTCGCAATCCAGTAACTAAGACTACATTGTGAGGTTGCTTTGTCTTTCTGGCATTTCCTGACCTACTTGCCTTTCCATCATGTATGGTTAGGTCCATCACGGTTACCCTCTAAAAGGAACAAGTTCTCTCCTGAATTTCAAGGATCTCAATGGCTTTTTCTCTAATGTCTCAAAAGGTTGTTATCCCTAGCATTCCAATTTCTATCTTTTCGGTGAGAAACAGTATGTAAACTTAGCTAACCGGATACCATGTGACGCTATAAGTTTCAAAAGTGCAACTAAAAAGTTCTTCCCCACCCCCAAAATTAAATCTAACATTTTCCTCAATGTTTCTAATGAAAGAGCAATACCAAAAGTAAATAACACGAGGAGAAGTTGGAAAGATAGTACCTGGGTGAAGAAAATCAAAAACTAATATATAACATACAACTTCCTCGATGGTCAATCAAGGGTAAACAGGGACCTCCTCAACATCACCTGTAGGAAAGGGCTCTAAAAAGGGTTTCAATCTCTGACCGTTAACCTTCGAAGAACTACTACCATCCGGTGTCTCAATTTCAACAGCTCCATGAGGAAAGACAGTGCGAACAATAAAAGGACCCGTCCACCGAGAACGTAACTTCCCAGGGAAAAGATGTAAACGGGTATCATACAGAAGAACTTTTTGACCTGGAGAAAATGACTTCCGTAAAATATTTCTATCATGCACAAGTTTCATTTTTTTCTTATACTCCTTCGCAGTATCGTAAGCATCTATACGAATCTCTTCCAACTCATTGAGCTGGAGTTTCCTATGGGCTCCTGCCTTGTCAAGTGAAAATTTTAGTTGCTTAACAGCCCAATAAGCTCTATGTTCTAACTCAACAGGTAAATGACATGCCTTGCCATACACAAGCCGATAAGGCGACATTCCAATGGGGGTCTTAAACGCAGTACGGTAAGACCATAAGGCATCAGTAAGCCTAGACGACCAGTCTTTCCGACTCGGATTAACTTTTTTCTCTAATATACGTTTTATCTCCTTATTGGAAATCTCCACCTGACCACTAGTCTGCGGATGATACATGGTAGCTACCTTATGTGTAATACCATATTTCTTCATCAGAAGTCTAAAAGGTCCATTACAAAAGTGCGACCCTCCATCACTAATTATAGCTCGCGGTGTACCAAAACGTGTAAGTATATTATTTTTCAAAAACTCAATCACAACCCTATGGTCATTGGTTTTACACGCAACCTCCTCAATCCACTTAGAGACATAGTCTACGGCGACAAGGATGTATAGGTTACCAAAAGAATTAGGAAACGGACCCATAAATTCAATACCCCACACATCAAAGACCTCAACAACTAAAATAGGGTTCAAGGGCATCATGTTCCTACGGGAAATGGTTCCTAATTTCCGGAAACGCTCACAAGTAACACAGTAACTATGGGAGTCTTTAAACAACGAAGGCTAATAGAATCCACACTGCAATATCTTAGCAGCAGTCTTGTTAGCACTAAAGTGACCCCCACAAGCATGATCATGACAAAAGGAAATAATACTGAACTGGTCACTCTCAGGTATACATCTCCTAATAATCTGGTCTGGACAATACTTAAACAAATAAGGAGCATCCCAAAAGAAGTGCTTAACCTCGGATAAAAACCTAGAATGATCTTGTTTACCCCAATGTTGGGGCATTCTACCAGTAACAAGATAATTCACTATATTCGCATACCAAGGTGCTTGGGTAACAAAGAAAAGTTGTTCATCAGGAAAACTATCCCTTATAGGAGGGGAATCATCAGGGGAATCAACAACTAGCCTAGACAAGTGGTCTTCTACTATATTTTCGGCACCCTTTTTGTCTCTAATGTCTGGAGAGAAATCTTTCAACAAAAGGATCCACCTAACCAATCTAGGTTTCGTATCCCTCTTAAACAAAAGATATTTCAAAGCAGCATGATCAGTATATATGACGATCTTAGAACCTAAGAGATAGGGTCTAAACTTGTCTAAGGCAAACACAATGGCTAACAGTTCCTTCTCGGTAGTGGTATAGTTCAACTGGGCATCATTCAGAGTTTTTCTAGCATAGTAAATCACATGAAGTAATTTGTTTTCTCGCTGACCTATCACAACACCAATAGCATAATCTGAAGCATTACACATGATCTCAAAGAGTAAGTTCCAGTTGGGTGCCTGGACTATGGGGGCGGTAGTGAGTAAAGTCTCAAGCTTCTCAAAAGCCTCTAAACAAGCATCATCAAAGACAAACTTAACATCTTTTGCAAGCAAGTTGCAAAGAGGTCTAGAAATCAAGCTAAAATCCTTAATGAATCGACGATAAAAACCTGCATGCCCTAAGAATGACCTAATATCTCTTACGGTTTTTGGGATCTGTAAAGTCTTGATAAGGTCAACTTTGGCTTTATCTACCTCTATACCCTTAGAAGATACGATATGCCCTAAGACAATTCCTGATCGAACCATGAAATGACATTTTTCCCAATTAAGCACTAGATTCTTTTCCTTACACCTAGTCAACACTAATGACAAATGATGCAAGAACTCATCGAAAGACGAACCAAACACTGAAAAATCATCCATAAAGACCTCTAAAAACTTTTCTACCATATCGGAAAATATGCTCATCATGCAACACTGAAAAGTCGCAGGGGCGTTACACAGCCCGAAAGGCATGCGTCTATACGCAAAGGTACCAAAGGGACATGTAAAAGTAGTTTTTTCTTGGTCTTCTGAGGCAATAATGATCTGATTGTAGCCTGAGTAGCCATCTAGAAAGCAGTAATGACTATGTCCAACTAATGTCTCTAGCATTTGGTCGATAAAAGGAAGGGTAAAGTGGTCCTTCCTAGTGACCTTGTTCAATTTCCTATAGTTAATAAAAACACGCCAACCCGTGGTTACTCGGGTCGGGATTAACTCATTGTTATCATTCTGGACTACAGTAATACCGGATTTCTTGGGAACAACCTGAACGGGGCTGACCCACTTACTATCTGAAATGGGGTAGATAACTGCATCTAACAGCTTAAGAACCTCGGTTCGAACTACTTCTTTCATATTAGGGTTTAGTCTTCGTTGCATCTCCCTAGAAGGTTTGGTATCTTCCTCTAAATAGATCCGATGCATACAAACAGTAAGACTTATACCCTTAATGTCTGTTATGGTCCACCCTAAATCTTCCTTGTTGTTTTGAAGGACGGTCACTAGCCTACTTTCCTGATCACTATCCAAGTCGGAAGCAACAATCACAGGTAAAGTCTCAGACGGGCCTAAAAACACATACTTCAGGGTATCTGGCAATGGTTTTAGGTCCAACTTAGGAGGCTCTTCTAATGAAGGAACGAGGGTAGACTTAGAAACTGGTAGTGGTTCGAACTTGGGTTTCCATCCGTTACTAGTGTCTAACAAAGGGGTTGAATATTACAAAGCATTCACCTCATTAATCACATTATCATCATCGAAATCAATCCTAAAGTGAGCTAGGCATTTCTCTAACGGATCTTCTAAAAAAGTGTTTGGTAATGACTCCTCAACTAATGTTCCTATCATGTTTACCTCTTCTATGCTCGACTCGTCTAATTTAGAGGCTAACTTACTAATATGAAATACGTTCAACTCAATAGTCATATTACCAAAAGACAAGTTCATAATACCAGTTCGAAAATTAATGATCGCATTGGATGTTGCTAAAAATGGGCGACCTAAAATCACTGGTATCTGGTTCTCTAGGTCAGGGATAGGTTGGGTATCTAGGATAACAAAATCCACTGGATAAATAAACTTGTCGACCTCAATAAGAATATCCTCGATCACACCACGAGGAATTTTAACGGACCTATCAGCTAACTGAAGTGTCACCTGGGTAGGTTTCATATCACCAAGTCCTAGCTTAAGGTACACATGGTATGGAAGTAAATTCACACTGGCTCATAAGTCAAGCAAAGCTTTCTCAACACGGTATTTACCTATTGTGTAAGAAATAGTAGGGGACCCTGGGTCTTTATACTTAGGAGTATTGGTATTCTGAATAATGGAACTCACGTGACTAGCTAGGAAGGCTTTCTTTTGGACACTAAGCTTACGCTTTCGTGTACACAAGTCCTTAAGAAACTTGGCATAAGCGGGAATCTGCTTAATCGCATCCAACAATGGTAGGTTGATAGTTACCTCCTTAAAAACCTCCAATATATCATTAAAGTTGGACTCCCTCTTAGTTGTAACTAGCAGCTGGGGGAACGGGGCTCTGGGAACAAAGCCGGGCTCAACAAGACCCTCATTGGTCTCTTTAGAGACTCTATCAGTCTCCTCATTTTCTGGATCAGAAGGGTGAACTACAACATGTTCACTTTGAGGCATGGTGAACTTATTGTCAACTTTCTTCCCACTCCTAAGGGTTGTAACAGAATTCACATGATTGTACGATTTCTCTCCTTTTGGATTAGGATCAGTATAACTAGGGAACCTTCCATCTGCTCTCTCAGTGAGAAACTTATATATTTGGCCAACTTGAAGTTCTAATTTAGCAAGAGACTGGGAACTATTCTTAAAATTTTGCTTGGTTTCCAACCTGGCTCTTTATTAACATTTCCTGGCTTTGTGATAGCATATCCTGGCTCTTTTTTAATATACTAAGAAATTCCTCTAAGCTAGTTATTATATTCTCAGAAGGGTTCTGGAACTGGGCTTGATCTGAAGAGTTCTTAGCATAACCAAAACCTGGGGGAGGCTGAGAATTACTAGACTGACCTTGATTCTGTCCCTTAGACCAAGAAAAATTAGGATGGTTTCTCTAACCAGGATTGTAGGTCTCTGAGTATGGGTTATTCTGGCCCTTAGACCAAGAAAAATTAGGATGGTTTCTCCAACCAGGATTGTAGGTCTCTGAGTATGGGTCAAACTTCTGACGGTTCTCAAACCTAGCATTGTTATAGACAGCATGGGATTTCTCTTCACTAACCTGACCTTCCCAAAATGAGTTATCGGGCTCTATTCCACAACTAGAGACTTGATAGGCTTTATTGGGTTCAACAAGAGACCTATGTTTAGGCTGATTTAATTCCAAAGCTTCTAACCTTCTAGACAAAGCAGCAAACTTAGCATCTGACTCGATGCTTGTACTAATACATTGGTGCTAATTTTATTGACCAAGAGTCTTTTAGGGGGTTCAACACAAGACTCCCACTGTTGGGATTTTTCAGCAATAGCTCCTAAGAAGGTAAAAGCATCATCAACATTTTTACTGATGAACTCACCAGCGCACATAGACTCGACCATGGCTTTGGTCGAATAGTCTAAACCATTATAAATAATCTCAACAAGTTTCATCTTATCAAATCCATGGTGAGGACACTGGGATAGGAGATCATTGAATCTCTCTAAAAACCTATAAAGAGACTCTCCCTCTTGTTGCACACTAGCACTAATTTTCTGCCTAACAGCTGCAGTTTTATGCTTAGGGTAGGATTTCATATAGAAAGCAGCAACAAGTTCCTGCCATGTTTCAATGGACTCAGGTGGTAGGTTGTTCAGCCAGGTCTTGGCTTTATCTCTCAAGGAAAAGGGAAACATCTTAAGTTTCAAAACTTCATCTGTGAGGTCTTTTATTCTAACTGTCCCACAGATTTCCTCAAAGTCCCTAATATGAAAATAAGGGTTCTCATCATCTTTTCCTAATAATATAGGGATCATCTGAAGAATACTAGGTTTTATCTCGAAATTAGCCGTATTGGCCGACAATTTAATGCACGAAGCTCGGTTGGTCCTAGTTGGGAACATGTAATCTTTCAAAGTTGCCATCGCTGGCACATCTGAAGTACTAGGGGTACTTTCCTCACAAAGAGACAGATTCTCAAAACTGAAGTTTCCAAAAACGAGGCTCTCAAAAGAAGAGTCTTCGAGCTCCCCGTCTTCACAAGAAGAACTACTAGGCTTATCACTAATCAAATGACCTAGAGTGTTTCTTTTCCAAGCCCGCTCTCGAATAACCTCAGGCATACACTAGAAAAACAAAAGAAAAAGAAAAATCCTAAAAGGAAGGGAAGTTCCATGCAAACACAAACAAGGCTGACTCCACCACAGAAAACTTACTGATTTCTAGCAAACAAAAATCATGATGGCTCCACTTAGATTGTTTCTAGACTAGCTTATAATCCTTCGAATGGGAATTTGTTATAATTTGAGCAAACCCCTCTGGAATCAATCCGAGTCAAAGTAAGCTGAATAGAGGCGAGGGAAGCTGCGTAGAGCTTTGATACCCAAGGCCTCACCGCATTCCAAGGCGACGCAATCACACATTCAACTCACAGAAACAATCATGAACTTCGAAGTATGCTCAAAAGAGTAACCAATATTTTTCGAACGACTTTCCTATTAAGCTCGTTACCCTATAGGTCTCGTTCTATTCCAAATTTTAGGTTTAGGTTCGCGTTTGGTTTTGTTTTCCTAAGGCGGGCAAGAAGAGAACGGTGATGAAATATGAACCCTTATCTTGTATGGCCAGTCCTTGCCCTTTACTAGGAAATTAAAGCAGCCGTTTTCAAGTCCTCAGCATATATGCAAACGAAGGAATACAATAACTCGCTGACAGAGGATTCGCGAGTGTTTCGACAAACTTACCTCCCGTTCCAGACGGGAGATGAACCGCTGAAGTCGACTTGAGCCACAACTCCAATGTCGTGTACGAACCCGAGGGGACGAGGTGATATCGTAATCACCGTCCTTCTCTGCAAACAGTTTAATATTTAATACTACCCTTCCGTAGGGTTTAAAAATAAAAGAATGTCCAAATGTCCAAGTCCAAAGTCCAAAAGAAAAGGAAAGTCAAAAAAAAATATAAAACAAAATAAAAACAAAATAAAATGTCTGTCTTTTTTTTCCTCTCTTTTTTAATAAAAAAAAAAATAAAAGAATTTCTTCTTTCGCTCCTTTCGCTTTGTCTTTTACTCCAAGTCTTTAAGTATTCACCAAAGCTTTGGAAAAATTTCCTTTTGGTCCAAATTCCAAAATCTGTAAGGAAAAGACAAAAACCCAAAAACGTAAAGAAGAACAAATAAAATAAAAACAAATAAAAACCTAAAAAATCTAAAAACTCTAGCCTAAAGACAAGCCCGCGTCGGCGGCGCCAAAGATTGATGTGACTCAATAATGTTGTAGTAATAAGGTTCGTTGAGACTTGTGAAAGCAATGGATTTTTAGACTTATAAAACTTAAAAGTAAAGAAAACTTATTACAAAATTGACTTCAAGATATGAGAAAATAACCAAGACACCGATTCCACTATTACACATGAATTAATGATGGTAAATAATCCAAAACTCTAATTATCTTTTAAGTCCTTTATATCTTAACTCACTAATAATCAAGCAAATTCTCAAACATCAATTATATCCCTTAAGCATAGATTATCTAAACAAAGCATAATCTATCTAATTGAATCACAACTGATTAAGAAAATTACGCAAACAATTTAAAACTCTGCAAAAGAAGTGATTGAGTGAATTATAATTAAACATTAGAGAAAATAAAATAGTTACCAATTATTCATGCGTAAATAGCTTCCTCATTGCCTTGGTTGTGGGAGAATTAGTCGCTCATCATGTTGGAAACACGCTCAAAAATCATTATTATTGCTCAAAGGGTGTTTACAAATGAGAAAATGGAGAAATAATTCAAAACCGGGTTTTGTAACAATTATATTTGTTACAAACCAAAAAAAAGACGATACATAGGATGTGTCACTGTTACTGTTGCTCTAAGGCCCACAGATCTGTGTCGCAACCGCTGTAGCAAATAAGTCTGCCTCTGATGTACAACCCACGGCTGTGAGTCGTTGTTGCTGTTGGAAAACGACGGTCTTGAATGGTCCGTTCTTCGTGTTCTTCAATGGCAGCAGCAGCAGGTTTCTCTGCAACTTGGTGTTTCGACTATGTAGTGCTCTATTTCTCTCCCAAACTCTCCGTCCGCTTCTCTGCTACCCCAGGATGATATTTATACTCAACATGCGAAGAAAATCCTCCGTAATAACTCACAGTAATCTCTCTTTATTCGGTAGTGAAGGGTAATATTCTCGGAATATTTTCTTTCCAAAAATCCTTCTCCTACACGTCTGCTGCTGTTGAATCTACCTTATTTACCTCTGACACGCTCCAAACTGTTGCGCGAGTCAACAAAACATGCTGAGAAATCGTTCAAACTCATGAAATCCCGTGAAATAACTCTCTCATGCACGGACTGCCCTGTTTTCTTCCACACGATTATCTAGCCAAATTTGTCCGAAAAGATCAACCATACCACGCCTGTTAAGACCAGTCTAGTCATCCCAACAATTTCTAGCCGTGAGTCTCCTTTAATACATCCAAAATGCGAACCCTAATTTTTGTCGTAGCCTGTTAGCTTTTCTCGCCACTTTTCTGATTTAAATTTGAGAAGAAGATGGTTAGCCCTTATCCAACGTCTTGGGTGCCGAATAACAAATGGGTGCTGTGGACAATTGGGCTACACATAGCCGTGGGTGACACATAGCAAAAGTGGGGGTCCGTATAGCAAATGTCCTCCGGGGGTGCTCCGAGCAACTTTTTGAGACGAATTTTCCAATAATATTTATTTCCTAAAAATACATAAAAACACAATATTAGTACAAAAATCGAGTTCCAACAAAACAGACATTGAGGACAATTTAGACACAAAAATGTGTCTATCATCTACCTACGTCCACGGGGGTAAAAGAATGATCTTATTTCTCGATTCAAGGTTACAAAGCTTATATCTCACTAACAAGCACTCTCTTTACTCTCTCAATCTCTTGGTATTCTCTCCCCCCTTACTGACTACTTGCCCTTTAACTCTCTACATGGCTCTCTATTTATAGCTACAAGTGATGATACATCCAAGTTACAGTGTAAGTAGCGGCGTATCTTCCTTGATGTCCTTCTCGGGTAGTAGGCGATGTATTTTCTGAGATGTAGGGCTAGGCCTGGTGATATCTTCTCCCGACATCCATTCATCCGATATCGATCAGTTAGTGAGTATAGACGATGTCTCCCTTGATATTCTTAGCCGAGTCTTACTTCGACCAGATTCTACTTCGTCGATGCATTTATTGATCTTGTACTTGATGGTTGTATCTTCTATCACCGCCGACCTTTACACGTATTGTCTGCAAGGGTTCCCTTGGTGTCTCTTTTCTCGCGCCTAGGCCAGGTAGAATGATTTGGTGCTTCACGCCTCATCTGCTGTCGATGCTCCACTACCTAGGATTGCTCCACTTGGATCTGTGGATTATTTACACCTATAGCTTAGTTACTTTAGGAATTCATATATTTTAATATCCGTAATATAATTAAAATTATGTATAATTGACAACACAGGGAAAGTCACATTTTCATCTTTTATTCTAGTAAAATTTTGATCATTTTTCAAAAAAAATAAAAATGATCACTTTGCAACACAGGGAAACCACAGTTAAAAAACCGCATCACTTTGCATAGTTAATCATCAAGTAGTGCATTTGATTATAATAAAACTAGAACAAAACTAAGAGAGTCCGGATAGTTCCAAATGTTCCTTTTCATTCTTTGTCAGCATGTTAAGAAATCCTGTTGAGTTTATATTTCAAAGTTTCAATAGCTAGTAGTGAGGGCAGGGGAGGAGCCACGATTTCCAACGAGGGGTGCAAGAAAAATAAATACGCGACGAAATAAAAATACTACAAAAATAAAAATTCCTTTGCGCATCAAAAATTCCATTGCCCATCAATCTCAACCAGCAAAAGAGGTCTCGGATGCGGATATATGCTCCATTTTGATCAAATAAATGAACTTGAGAAGTAAGAGATAATAGTTAACTGCACTTGGAAGGATACTAGATGTGATTAGGTCTTGGAGAGTTGGACTCTTGGGATTTTAGGGGTGCAAAAACCAATTGGTCTTTTATTTGGGATTACAAAACTAACATTTAACATGAATATTGGAAATTAATTGCACACCCTTGTACTACATTGCCTCCGCCCCTGAGTGAGGGACAATGTTGAAGGTATATTCTCAAAGATTCATAGCTTGGACCAAATCATATTATCAAAGAGATACTACCACGTTCTTTTCAAGAAAAATGGTACCATCATCAATTTTATTTTAATCTAAAAATAGACCAAATTGAACAATCAATAATTATTATTTTTTGATACTAAAAGAGATTCATTGAACAATATTAAACCTTACAATAATCATTGTTTATCAAAGATATTATGTCTTCTGGAAAGTTATCTAAATATTGGAAGTTTAGTGACTGATGGCTGGATTTTTGAGCTAGTTCATGGGCTACATTATTACCAAGTCTATTTATAGACTTGGAAAACCAAAAAGTACTACTACTGAATTTGTTTTTAACATCTTGAACTAAATTTTGATTGTACCAATGAACCTGCAAATCATTTCCAGTTACTGATTTGACTACAACTTCACAGTCCAGCTCAAAAATTGCCTTTGTTATATCAAGTTCCTCCAGCCATTCCACAACTATTCCCAAAGCTTTACATTCAAAGTACTCATCTCCAAACTCCTCTTCTACCTCCTCATCACAACATAACCCTCTTGCTCTTAGACAAGTGCCTTCAAAATTCCTTATGATTAGTCCCACACTACCCTTTTTAGTAAGAGGTATATAAGAGCCATCAATATTAATTTTGACAAAATCCTTTTCTAGAGGCCTCCATCTCTTTATCTGCAAATCATTAGCAGTAGAATTTTGATTTTGGGAATTCAGATTAGTACATTGATTACACAAGTAACCAATTCTAGCCATTGTGACCTGCAAATCTGGTTTAATATCTTGAAAAACTGCTAAGCACCTATCTTTCCATATGTACCAGATAGTACACATAAACCTGCAAATCAGGGATGCATTACTTAAACATAAAGGAGAGTCATTATTAATCTCAGAAAGAAACCAACCTATAATCCATTATTCAAAATCAGTGTATTGTTCCTTAATATGATCAATATTGGCATTTATAGAAAACCATATTTTCCTACTATAACTGCAATCCAAAAATATATGATTCATAGTTTCCTTATTGTTTTTATAGAAACAAAAATGAGTTTCTATGCCTTGTTTGTATCTAGCAATTTTAGTTCTGGTTTGAACTATTTTCTTAAGACATTTCCATATAAAAATTTGAACTCTATGTGGATCTTTGAATTTCCACAAATTCTTCCAAACTTCAGTGGGGATAGTACTACCTGCTGTAATGGAATTAACAACATTAGTGCAAATAGTATTATAAGCACTTTTGACAGAAAACTTACCTTTTCTATCTGGCATCCATATCATGGAGTCTTCACCTGTGTTAGGGGTTCTCATATTGAGAATTAGATTGGCACACTCTTGGGAGAAAAGGGCATTAAAAATCTCAGAATTCCATTGTCTGGTACCAGCTAAGAACAAGTCACAGACTAGAGTAAAATTAACAAGACTAGATAATCCAACAACTGGAACCGGTGGGTTATTTAAACCAATAACCCATCTATCTATCCAAATGTTCACTTTGGTGCCACATCTCACTATCCATCTAGTGTGTTGTTGCACCACTTGCAGTCCAGAGTATAAGCTTCTCCAGAGCCAAGAACTGTCATCCTTAAGTTTATCTAAGTGAACAATACTCCCATCAGTAGCATATTTAGATTTGAGAACTCTATAACAAAGAGACTTATCACCAGTACAAGCATTCCAGACAACTTTAGTAAGCAAAGCAGTGTTTAGATGCTCTAGATTTCTAAATCCTAGACCTCCTAGACTTTTAGGTATCTGAAGTTTGTCCCAGCCTATAAAGTATATTCCCTTGTGATTACCATCTTTCCCCCACCAGAATTGCCTCTGGATGGAGTCTAATTGATTGATAGTTGTATTAGGTACTCTAAAAACACCCATTTGATGAGTGGAAGGGAATTTAAAACATGCTTCACCATAGTAGATCTAGTTGCATAATTCATGTTTTTTCCTTTCCAGGGAGTAAGCCTAGCATTAAAGCTTTGAACAATGGGTTTAAAAGCTTTAGTTTTATCTCTACCAATCAAAAGAGTCACTCCTAAGTATTTATGAGTGTCTTTCATCTCAATCATGTCTAAAGCACTAGTGAGATCAATTCTAGAAGAAGGACTAATATTATTGCTAAAATAAACACTAGACTTTCTAAGATTCAACAACTGACCTGAGTACTTACCAAAGTAATTCAGAGTGTCAAGAATACCTTTAGCATTGTGCCTATCTGCCTTAGTGAAAATGAAAATGTCATCTGCAAATAAAAGATGAGTAATTGCAGGGGCATTTCTAGCTGCTTTGACACCAGAAAGAACTTGGTTAGAAGCAGCATTCACAAGAAGTCTTGATAGATAGTCCATAACAATAATAAAGAGGTAGGGGGATAGAGGATCCCCTGCCTTAAGCCTCTAGTAGGACTATAATCACTAGTGGGTGAACCTTTGAGAATAATATATACTTTTGTAGTTGAAATACATTGTTCAATGTAATTACAAAATTTCTCAGGGAATCCAACTTTCTTGAGCATTCCTAAAAGAAATGGCCATTCTAATCTATCAAAGGCTTTGGATAAATCCAATTTAAGAGCCATGGTACGTGGATATCCTTCCTTATGTTTCATGGTATGTATCATTTCATGAGTTATGATTATATTATCATGAATGGCTCTACCTGGGACAAATGCAGATTTATAAGGAGAGATAATTTTCTTGAGATGAGGTTTAATTCTATTTTCTAAAAGCTTAGAGATGATTTTATAGATTGTATTACACAAACCTATAGGTCTGAAATCAGCAGGGTGATTAGCAATGTCTATTTTAGGAATTAAACTCAAAAAAGTTTTATTAAACTCTCTAGGCATATAACCTGTAATGAATTTTTTTTGAACAACATGAATTACATCATTACCAACTATGCTCTAGTTAGCTTGATAGAACCCAGCTTGGAACCCATCTGGGCCTGGAGAACTCCAAGAAGCCATATCCTTAACAACTGTAAGAATATCCTCAGAAGTAGGAATTCTGATAAAATCTTCAGCAAACTCATTAGTAATGACAGTAGGAATAATATCAAAAATATCTTCAGGGATATGCTGAATAGTAGCACAACTCACAGAGCTAAAGTGAGAAACAAGAATATTAGCTATATCCTCTCTATTATCAAACCAATTACCTTGAGCATCATATAAACAATCAATATTCTTCTTGAACATTTTTTTATTAGCTAAAGTATGGAAGTATCTAGAGTTATTATCCATATCAATTATGAATCTGTTTCCAGACTTTTGCTTATAGAATTATGTTTTGATATTAAACCATAGTTCTAGTTGTTTACTAGTGTCACTGAGTCTATCATGCTGAAACTAGAAACTGGCTCATTATATATGTGATAAATCTGTTCTTGAAGAGCCATTAATATTGCTATCAATATCACCAAATTCAATCTTATTCCAATAAGATAATCTTTTCCTAGTAGAATTATTCTTTTCAATCAAAAGATGAGCAGGGGAACCTCCATTATTAGTCTTCCAAGCAATTTCAAGTTGATTTTTAAAACCAGCATGCTTTATCCACATTAAAAAGAATTTAAAAGGCATCCACAGATTCCTAGGGACTTTCTCATTTTGCAACATTATAGGACAATGATCTGATCCAGCTTGCACTAGATAATTTAATCTAGCATTGGGAAATTCATTACACCACTATTGATTTCCCAAAGCCATATCTATCCTTGAAGTTCTAAGGCTAGTACCAAAATTATTACTAGACCAAGTAAAATCTCTTCTTATGAAACCTAAATCCATAAGACCACAATCATTTATTTTAGCTTGGACATATCTATCATCCTGAGAATAAGAGGAACTTTCTTCTAAAGAATGGAGATGAACATTTAAGTCCCATATTACAAGTCATGGCTGACTAATGTTATCACTAATACTTGTCATGATCTCTCATTGAATTTTCTTAATATCTGTATAACTAGAGTAATACATGAAAGAAACAAAAACATTTGGTTTAGGAGGATGAAGATTTGTCATAACATTAATGATATTATTGGTTTTTTTCCTAGACTTGGCATTGTATGCCATCTTTCCACATTAAAAGAAGGTCACCTGCCAGACCTACTCTATCTATAAAATCATAGTTACGGTAATTTAAAGATTTAGCCAAAGCAATCATTCTAGTTTTATCAATTTTTGTTTCAGATAAAAACAGAAAATCAGGTGATTGTTTTTTAATTAAAACCAATAATTGATATTTTATAAATTTCTTAGCTAAACCTTGCACATTCCAACATAGAATCTTCATGGTATGATTAGAAAATTTAAACAATTTAAAAGACTTAAAAAAATTATGGGGTGTTGTATATACCTGATGCAATCATCTATGGGAGCAGAAGCAGTTACAGTTGGTTCATCTGAATCCATCATAGAATTGTGTTGATGGTCCAAATTAGTAGTATTCTGACCTTGCAGCACTGCAGGTGGTTGAATATGAATATTGTGAGGATTCATGGATGGCTCAGCATTAATATTGGAGTTTCTCATCCTTTTGACATTCCTTGAATCTTCTGTATTTCCTTCTTCAGCTACTTCCTCTTCCATATAGTTTGTTACTGAACTGTCTTCATTCTGCTTCTTTGAATCACTATCTTCCTTGAGGAGAGCTTCATACTCTTCAGCAGTGAGAGAATCTAGATAGAGCAAATGGGAAGTATATTTACAGTTCTCATCATCATGATCAATCACATAACACTTTGAACATATATTCTTAGGCTGTAATTCCCAATGATATCTTATCCAAACATCCTTTTCAGTCAAAGTCTTCCACCAGCCTCCTCTATCAAGAGATTTCTTCAAATCAACCTCAATTCTTGCTTTAAAATCAATAATTTTTTTGTTTTCTGGAACAAAGTATAATATAAAATTTTGGATTTTTTTTAATGGGCATAAAACTACTTTATACAAAAACCATGCAATTATAACTAAAATCCGAAATTTCAAACTAAATTAGGAAGGCTCTACCTCATTTGCATCATGCAATGCCTACTCCGAAATCAAACAATCGAAATCAACAAGATCAAAATTGGAGTGAAAACAAACATATATATCCCCAAACCCCGTCCGTTTGAAACCTTCTCTGGCCGTGGCCGGGCATAAAAATATCTGGGCTCAGAAACAAACTTAGGCTTATACATGACAGTTACAAATCAGAAAAGAAGAAGCAAACAAAAAACACTGAAAAACAAACAAACTAAGATTAAATCCATGGAGCCATTGATGTTGATGTTGAAACTTTAGCTTCAAAAATGAAAATAATTCTCCATTACTACTCACAAATTGCATAACCCCATAGGGGATGTTTTTTCACGTGGCCAAGGAAGAAATATATAAAACTTGAATCAATCCTCAAAAAATGACATTATCATGGAGTCATGGACCCTTTATTTGTTATCAACTTTCTTTCTTTATCAGAAAAAATGAATAAAAAAAACACAACTTAAAATGGCTTATGTGATGGTTATCTTTGGCAAGAGAAAAAACAATTTTTTTTTATTCCCATTTGATCTTTCACAAAATTGGTTAAAAAGACCAAAATCAATAATTTTTGGATAAAAGGGACATTTAGATTTTGATACTGGTTAAATGGACAAAAATATAAAAATAGTCAGGTTGTAAACAGTTTCATCCTACCCATTTTCAAATATTTTTTCTTATTTTTAATTTATATCACGATGCATCCGGTTTCATCCTTGATATTTTTTAAGTTTAAGTCAGGATGAATCCAGTTTCATCTTTGTTATTTTTTTTGTGTCCATTACACCCATACTAATTTTTACTCGTCCATTTGAACCATGTTTTAAAAATATTTGGACAAATGACCCATTTTCCGTTGATCTTTACCGTGAAGCCAACATATTGACAAATGATACCCGGTCAAAAAGGTCAACGAGTCAATCAAGACGTTAGACTAATTGAACAGTGGCGTTTAATTTGCATGGTATCTCCAATAAACAAACAAGATGATGCCAATGAGAATAATCCCATATAAGGTTTTCTTTTGCAGCCAAACCTGTTGCTCAAATTTTTTATACGGAACGTACAAAGATGTATTGAGACAAAAGCATGATGATATTAAAGACTTTCTGGGCAGCACAATCTTAAACGATCTTGATAGGGCCATGATGAGGCTCAAAGTAAAAACAGCAACAGTATGGTGTATGGATCCTTTGCGAGTCCAAAGAGCCAAATTTATGGAGACAACCTTAAGTTTTCGGCAGCACAATATTATTGAATACAGACTTGATTAAGCTATGAGTGGCTGAGGACCGATGGGCGACGATTATGAGGCTCCCTTAGACGGTGTTCCTAAGCGTCCCTGCAGTGTCGACAATAAAGGCCAATATACGAGTCAGTTTTTTTTTTGGTTAACTAGAATATGATCCATGCCGTAACGGTTCGGGATTTGTTTTGCTTTTCAATATTAGCTTGTTAACATATTCGACGCCTGTCCGAATATGATCCGTGCCGTAACGGTCCGGGATTTGTTTTGCTTTTCAATATTAGCTTGTTAACGGTCCGGGATTTGTTTTGCTTTTCAATATTAGCTTGTTAACATATTGGACGCCTGTCCTAAGAAGCATTTGGTCCCACTAATGTATTTATTGTGTTTGATATTGATGTGCAATATAGTCCATTCTTTACCGCACCGAAGTTGCTTTTTTCAAATTACAGGAAACATTGAGGGATCTTATGACCGATATGTATCCATCCATTCATAGAATTCCAGATACACCCATCTTCAAAAAAAAAAAAAAAAAAAAAAAAAAAAAAAAAAACTCATTTGCCTGTATATCCAAGAAATGTGTGCTAACATTCGTCTGACATTACATTTTTCCTTAGATGTGCTAACATTCGTCTCAATGGATGTAACTTGACCTCTAATTATCTAAATCGTCCATTGAACCACGGTCTTACCCTCGGTAGCATGGTGAGCAGTCGCTATATATACCTCATCAAGAGTACAAGTAACTCATCAGATATTATTCTGGGTTGTGGATCCCTATATGTTCATCCGATAAAGGGAATTAAAGCATGCTTGCAAGGATTATCTGTGCTGATTTGATTGGACATTATTTGACCCTGCAAATTAAATTAATACTTTGTGCAAGAGACTGGCGGGCAATAAGAAGTTTCGAATAGCTACACTGTTTGTAACGAAATTTGAAGGAGATGTGGATTTTGAGGTTGCACTTGGTAGTTAACTTATTTTCTAAAACGAAATGGTCACATCATTTTTCCATTTGTGAGCTCAAACACCTAATTTATACAATTAACTGAGTGAAATTGCTGGATCAAGGTCTAGTTTATGAGATTTTGTTGTTGTTGCTTGGATGATCTTTTGCACCTCACTATCAACTGCAACAAAAATAGTAGACCTGGTAGGGTCTTGGACTTTGAACCATAGCATGAAGGGAAGTATTTCCATTAGAAATTCTGTAACAACACCTGGGTATGGGTTCATCGATATTTGCTTCGCTCTTGGTGGCCCACTGATCACCCTCTTCTCCAACTAATTTTGTTGTGCGATTGCCACATTTCCAATAGTACCAACCATCATCTGTCATAAGCCGATTACGATTTAGCGGTTGCACAACCATCATCTGTCATAAGCCGATTACGATTAGCGGTTGCACGACCCAAATATTAATTTGTTATGTTCCAGCTATAAATGTAGTAATGAGCTAGAAACATACGTTACACCCGGCATTCCATTTGGCCATTTGGCCGCCATTAGTTCAGAAATTCTCTTTCGGTTGCCAAGTAGCAAAAATGCCGCAGTGGCGAATCCCTCTTTTGGTAGGTAGTTATCTGATGGATGGTGTTTTTTGGTAGCACCTATCTTACACATTAGTTTAACATGAGTGACTATCTTTTCAAAAATGCCGCAGTGGGGAATAGCAAAAATGCCGGAGTGACGAATCCATCTTTTGGTAGGTAGTTATCTGATGGGTAGTGTTTTTTGGCAGCACCTGTCTTACACATTAGTTTAACATGAGTGACTATCTTTTCTACGTGGAGCACTCCATACCATGACTAAGAAATATTATGTGGTTCCCTTACCTTTGCCGCGCGCATATCCGTCACTTCAGGAAGCTCTATGTTCAAGTAGATCTTGGTGGAATTAGTTGATGACAAAGATAATTTTCCTGTGAAACGGTCGTGGGTTGTTAGTTTCTAGTATAGGTTTTAAATTAATGGAAAGTATTGTGTTCATATAATGCATAATCGATGTTTAACCTTAATATTTTCTTTATGTAGGTACCCGTTACCACAACCACAATCGGTGCATACGCAACACCATGTTGGTCCAAGTTCCAGCTTAGCTCGCTCGTCGAGTCACCCACACAGTAATTTTCACATTAACACCGCTGCAAAAAAAAGAAAAAAAAAAAAACTCAAAATTGTTGATCATCCAAATAGTTTGCTAAACATCTTGAATATGGCCTCAAAAATTAAATAACAATTCAGCACACTTGTACCTCAGGTTCTTGAGAGTTAGGTCGCGCATTATGGATCATTGCCCATTTGCTCTCTTAAATTTTGTAGAGTTGTCAAGCTGGTGGTAAGAATGCCGACCACATCTGCTTGACCATAAGAAGTGAAAATAATTAAAATCATATTGGGGACAAAACTAAAGGAAAATGGGTCATTTGTCCAAATATTTTTAAATCACGTTTCAAGTGGACGAGTAAAAATAGTTTGGGTGAAATGGCCAAAAAGAAAATAGCAAGGATGAAACTGGATACATCTTGTGTAAATTAAAAATAAGAAAAAATATTTGAAAATGGGTACGATGAAACCGGTTACATCCTACCTATTTTTACATTTTTGTCCATTTAAACAGTATCAAAATCCAACTGTCCATTTCACCCAGAAATTGTTGATTTTGGTCTTTTTAACCAATTTTGTGCAAAAGTAATGATATAAAAAATGGGAGGTATGTGTTTGCAGTATTAGACTCAGTTCTTCAAAAGCAGTAAAAGATAATTTGTAGGGCGGCATTTTCATTGTGGTGGAAACCATAGGCTTAAGCTCGATATTCCACTCAAAAAAGGCACAGGAGTCATTTATAGTAGGGCGATTTTTTCTAGAGATTCCATCCTTCAAATGACCACCTAAAAAGAATAAATCATTATGCCAAGTTCAAAATGACCACCTACAAAATGAAAGAAAACCATAGCAGTTGTATCGATAGTTCGGCATCAAACAAAAACATCTGGAGTAAAAAGATAACAAAGAAATACTTCAGTGATATAGTATATAGCAAGACTATGTTTGATTGTAACTTACCTTGGTCTTGAACATTATATGCCTGAACCTACTCAATTTAAGAAAAACATCTGGATCATCTTCACTGGCGGTTTAACTATCTCTTCCAACTGTAAGGTTTCCGTTGATTTCTGTAGCACCACCAAGTGTAGTATAAAAGTTGCCCCAACTTCCGAAATTTCCTGATGAGCCTCTTTTTTCAAGCCCTTTCATCATAATTAAATTTCCACTACCTTGTGATGCCTCATGCCAGTGTACCAAATGACAAAACACACACACAAATTAGTTCTGTGGCTTAAAATAACTTTTCATTGAGCTTATACAACAATGAGGTATAAATGTACATAAGACAGAATTTGTATGTTTGGTTTTTATGCGTTTTGTATAAATGATGCAGATTAACAATTCTGTGAACACTACAAAATGAAAGAATCACTCAGAAACATATAAATGCGGCAGTTTAAAGTAGTAGTTGGGTTCAAAATAAATTACATACCTTCGCATTAAGTAATCATAGGTCGGATAACATACAAACTCACCTTGCGGCCATACATACTCTTGAGAGAGGAAGATATAACATTATGCTGCCACATCGGCATTCTGCAAATGTTTCATTAACAATTTTCAAATTTAGATATCAATCTCTAACTTAGCCTAGGCAGTAGAAATTAAGTTCTGATGTTTTTCATAAGACACTGTGATTCAGTGAGGACATTTGTTGTACCCAAACTAAAGAGTATGGAAGAATTAAGATTACAATAGTAGACAACTATAAAAATAAATATCAAAGTTAGATGACATCAACGTATAAACCTCCATAGAAACTTCAAATTCCATAAAGCCATGTAATTTGAGATTGAATAAAAATGGCACAACATTCAAACCTCGGCTAAAACCCAAAATTCTCAATTCTCGTGAAGATTCACAAAAAGGTGTAAATTTCATTTACCTTAGATGAGTTTCCGAGAAATCTCATTTTCATTTTTCTGCTGATGATGATTCTAGGTTGTTGTTGCTCTTGATAAGTGCAGAAACACCCAAATTAGGACATCCTTCTTTGTATAGATAAACAATCAAAACCCATGTTGAGAAAAGCACACATCTCCAATACCTTTATTATTAATCCAAAACCAGGATGAGAAAATCAACAAAAAAGATTAAGAAAAATATCAAATTCAGAGAGATTTCCCTCGAAAAATACCAAAATCACGGAAACTTAAGAAAGGAGATTGGTAACCATTGAGAACCTGTGCAAGATAACTTTTGGGGAGGTTTATGCAGTCGAACGTGATTGGTAAGAAGAAATATTTGGGGAGGTTTATGCAATCGAACGTGATTGGTAAGAAGAAATAATGGTGTTATTAATGGGTATCTTCTATTTTGGTAACGCATGGGGACATGGTTTGGTTATTTTGGTTCGAAATAAAGGGAGTAATGGTGGTGCTAAACTGCTAATTGATTTCATCCGTTATGGATGAAAAGATGGAGCAGAATTCAAAACCTAGTAATTGCAGCTTAGCTTTGGCAAGCGTTACAGATGGAAATTAAGAGAAGAAGTCGAATTTGGGACGTTGGATTAGGGCGTAGAAGAAGGGTGCATCCTAGGCCACGATTTATCTTTTTCGTTTTTTTTTGCATTTTGAGAGCAATGGAAGCCGTTCATCTCTTAGAAAACACCTTTCAAAGCCGTCGGATAAAAACACATTTTTTTTGTAAGATAGATTAGCCGTCAAATTTGAATTCGGGACCTATTTTCTGCTAAGTTATTGTGAATAAAATCCACAGACAAATTGGCAAACGCATATGTAAGTGGTAAATCACTGATAAGCCCATAAATATATGATGATATAGGGAATCGAGACGTGTGTACGTGGTGTGGGTATGATCAATGGATGACGTACTTCCTAGTAAAAATGGAGATAGTGATGGCCTTTATGTTTGGCCCCCAATCCTTTGAAATGATGGTGGTTAGGGGGACATACACATTTAATACCCCCACGAGTGCATCATCAAATTGCATTCATTCCCCATGCCCACTATTTTTTGTGTACACTATTGAATTGTTAAACTGGGTGTCACTGTCAATTTCGTACGTTGTTGACATGGTCCATGATTTCAGGGTAAGGGTTGGGCTCAAAAAATGTTAAAACAAGTGCACGACCCCCTTTGGCCGGTAGGTGATGAAATTTTAACATATCAAGCAAAGCCTAAGAGAAGGTTTAAACTTTAAACTCAAGGAGTTTGAAATATATTTGAGCAGACATGCATATGATTTCGGGAAAACTTGGATTTGCTGGGTCTGCAGTAGTCGGTGAAGGAGGATGATCAGTAATGAACGCAGGCATGAGCTTATAAATAATTATTGTCCTATTGCCCTGGACTTCAACAGAGATTTGCATTAAAATTAAGCTTAAAGAGGATTAGATTTGAATGTGGAAACTGGAAAGGTTGGGGCATTGAATGTGTGACGGTGACCTCCTTGCTCTGAAGAATCCCCATTGTAGGATCAGAATCTCGCAATGACAATGTTTCAGCGAAATTATCAATGACACAGCACAACAGCGTCGCAAAACAATTTCGGAAATGATAAAATAAATGACGTCAGCTAAGATCAAGAGAAAGATATGATAGTCCTACGAAAATTAGAGAGTTTACGAAATTAACATTTGTAAGGTTGCGAGAATGTCGCAGACCATACCCGAAAATAAAGGACAGATTAGCTGTCATCCACTATGTATTTCCCTATAAATAGTCGTTCGAATTGTAAAGAGAGGGAGAGTTCTTTTTTGAGTAAGAAACAAGTAAATAGGAGAGAGAAAGTCTAGAGTAGAGATCATTCTTGATTTCTTTATCTTTTCTTGTAAGAACATTCAAGTATTGATAAACAAAATTAAGAGTGTAAACCTAAAAATGGGTTGATTAATAGTGAAATCATATGAGGGGTGTAGTGTAGGATTTCCTGCAACTACATAATGGCGCTAGAAACAGGGAGGTTTTGAAGATTATTTTAGAAAAAGCTGAAGATTGATATTGAGATTTGTGAAAATTTAGAGTGATTGATTAAGAATTTTTCATAATTTCTTGCAATATTGTTAACGTTGAAGAAATGGCTAGAAGAAGAAATATATCCAAACAACCGACTACTGTTAGAAGAAGCAAGAGAATTGCTGGAAGAGAAAGAAGTGAAATGGGAGAATCTACTAGAATGAGAAGTAATAGAGAAAATCAAATTCAACCACCAATTCAACAAACACTAGTTCAAGGGAGGAATACAGATTATGATAGGATGAGCATACACACTTGGCAATCAAATTCGGCAGAAGAAGTAGAAGAAGAGCAACAAAACAGAAATTATAGACAGGAAGAGAGAAATCAAGAAGCAGATGAAAGAATAAGTCATGGAGATGAGGAAATTGGAATGTTAGAAACGTTGAGACAAAGAATACATGAACAAAGAAGGGATGAGGCAGAAGAACATGCAAATTTAACAAGGAAAAATCATGAATTAAGGATGGAGAATATAAGACTACAGAATAGAAGATCGACAAGTATTACAAAATCTTATTCAAGATCGACTAGAAGAGAAATGAGGCGAAACTCACCCACAATCAATGCTGGAAACAATATTCAAGAAGAAATATCAAACCCAAATGAAGAATATCGCGAAAATAGAGAAATATCTGATGATCGTTACGTTCCACAAAATGAAACTTTTGATGATGGGAAAAAAGGTGGAAATCAAGAGAATGAACAACATCAGGGACAAAATGACCAAGATGGCGAAGGAAATCGAGAGGAAGGAAGAAGAATTTTACATGTGAGAGAAACTCAAAGAAATCAACAGACAATTGAAGAAGAAATTGAAAGACATTATGCTGAACAAGCACGTTTAATCTGCGAACGTGAAATATTAAGAGCGGAAATGGAAGAACAAGAGCTTCAGGAGACAATTCGCCAGAACAATTATGACAATCGAGAAAGAAGACGTACACAAAACCGGAATAACGGTAATCTCAATGAGGAGTATGATAGAGTAAAGAGGATGGCTGAAAGACAGAAAATTGAATTGATAAGAAATGAAGAAAAATCATGGAAGGGAAAATGAAAGGCATCATCATATGCGAATTCAAGATAGAGATGAGGAAGAGAATCGCAGAAGAAAACGAGATGAGCATAATGAAGAAGAAATGCAAAATTTCGCGAGAGAAGATAGACCTGAACGCAGAAGAAGAGAGGCGAAATTAAAAAGACCAATGGATCAAGATTCAGGTGTAAATAAACAAATCTTGAAAGAATTAGAATAAATTAGAGGAATGCTAAATAATAGAGGAGAAGTAGGCAGAAGACAATTGGATGAAGCAATAGAAGAAGTTGCGGAAACTCCATTTACAAGGGAAGTACAATTAGGAGGAATACCACCGAAATGCAATTTGCCCGCATTAACCAGCATTTTTGATGGAACAACTTGTGAAATTCAACACATTAAAGCCTATGTGAGGTGCATGTTACAATGGGAAAATCACGATGCCGTATTGTGCAAATATTTCGCATCCAGCTTAACAGGAGAGGCGTTAAAATGGTTTGAAGGTCTGCCAAAGAACACAATAACCTCCTTCAATCATTTGTAGCTTACATTCTTGGGGTCATATATAAGTAATAATTCCTCGCGACCTGGTATAGAAGATGTGTTTGGATTAAAACAAAGGATTTGCGAAAGTTTGAAACACCTGACTAAAAGATGGAGAACTATGTGTAGCGAAATGGCTGGCCGTGTAGATGAGAGATATCTTATATTATCATTTATCAATGTTGTGTTTGCAACAAACCTATTGTATGTCCAAATTTTCAGATTCAAGAATACGATCACAATGACTGAATTGCGAGAACTTCAAGAAGAATACATTGCTCTAGAGGAAAGGCAAAATGAAATGGAATCATATCCAGTTGCGAACACCATCTCACAAACATCAAATGCAAGCTTATTACCCAAGATAATAAACACAGTGGCGAATACTTCACAAGTACAACAAGAGAAGGTGACAAGTAACAATCAACAGAAACTGGTGGCTATAGGAAGCCGAGATCAAGAAGAGTATGAAAGAGAAAGAAATTTCTACAATAGTGGTGGAAATAACAAGATTCAAAGACTCGATCAACCGCAAGAAACTTATGGAGATCAAAGACAAAACTATAATAGAGGACAAGGAGGTCACAAGGTAGTATGGGAAGAAATCAAGATGCCACCTCTAAATGCAAGTGTGGAGAAGATATGGGAAGCTATAATCTTGATGGAGAATATACCAACACCATGGAACATGGGAACGGAACCACCTCCAAACCACAGAAGTCATGAGTTTTGTTCTTATTATCATTTTCATGGACATACCACAAATGATTGCAGAAATGTAAAAAGAATTATTTTGAGAATGATAGATCAAGGAAAACTAAACAATTTTCTGGTAAGGCATCCACAATCTCAACCACTACCACCACCACCAGAACATCACAAAGTGAATACGATGAAAAAGAAAGAAACATTCTTCATAGAAGTTGGAGCAAAAGCAAAAAATCTATTCTGTCACTCTATCGTACATTCATATAAGACAATTGAAGATTTTCATGATAATGTTTTGAGTAGAGTGTTCGCAAGAGATAATGATGGAAAAGAAATTATGAATATTGCGAAAATCTCGCCACTAGAGGAATGACAGAAACAGATCATTTCTTTTACCGCAGAAGAAATTCCCAAAGGAGAAGAGGTGCATGACAATCCATTGGTAGTAAAATTAGAAAGTAATCCAAAACCGAAAAAAGATGAGGATGATGAAGCTGAAGATTCATGGGCAATCAATAGAATTCTAATTGATACTGGAAGCTTTGTGAACATCTTATTTTATTATACTTACAAAACCATGGGTGGAAGAGATGATGATCTTATACCATCAACATATAAAATATATGGTTTTAATGGTACTGCTAACAAGCCTAAAGGGGGGGTTACTATGCGAATTCCATTGAAGGGAATATCTTCTGAAATCTTATTCTGTGTCATTGATGAAGAATCATCCTACAATGGGTTAATATTTTGACCTTGGCTACATGGGATTCTAGGTGTAGCTTCAACTTTTCACCAGTGCATCAAATTCCCTCACCCCAGTGGTGTAGGAATCATAAAGGGAGATTGGGTTGAAGGAAAGAGGTGTTCCGAAACTGAGATAGAATCTTGCGAAGGAAGAGCAAACAAGAAGGAAAATTGGCGACACAAAATCAAAGATACACAAAGAAGTGAGAGGTTGATGGTGGATACAACCGAAAGGAAAAGAGAAGAGATGTTGCGAAACTAACGCTAGCTCAGAATAAAAATAATGAACATACCACTACTAAGGAAGCAGTAACAGAAAATAATAAATAAGCAGAGGATGACAAAGGTAATAAAAACAAGAAATGTATAAATGATTAAGTTGTTGCGATACTCTCGCAATAAACAAAATTCTCAAAAATACATTTGATTGAATGGCAAAATTGAGATTGCGAAATTCAGATATGATATGATGATTTGCGAGACTCTCGCAGAGATAATGAATTTTACAGAAAATAATCAGAGAAAAATGACAAAAGAGAAAGAGGCGAACCTTTATGGCGTACACCCTAGTTCGCGAATACAATTTCGCAAGAGGCAAATGTAAGACCTAAAGTACGTCATATAAGGGGGTACCTGTTGCATGGCTCAGGGAAAGGCTACACCGCCACCGGAACCTGAGTCATGGAGATTTGGGGTCAATGAAGCCCATCCGGGAGAGGCACCTTGGATTCTCAGCTTAAGCATATGACTTAGGTTGGGAGACTAAGGTAATAAGGAATCTCCCAAGGAGTGCAGATCTGATCAAGGCGCCGAGGTACACGGGTGAGTCAAGAGTGTCAGGGACATTTGAAGAGTACCTTCCATTCTTGACAAGTATTTGCTTATACTGCACTCGGCCTGAAGAAAACCCCACTTAGGGTGTAGTCTCGTAACCATAAGCCTTATAGGTAAAAGGGATAAGAGGCTGCGAAAATAACTGGTTGTTGTTAAGAATGGATCGGAGGAGCTAACCTTGTATGGTAAATGATAAGTGTCATGAGGATTTTTATTCGCAAGGATATTAAGGCTTGTCATATTTGTGCAACAATCCTGAAGAGGCAATAATACAAAAGAAAAGGATAAGACGAGATCAATGGGTTTTCACATGAAAGTGTGAAGACGTCCTGCGATTTCGTCGCAAGACGGAAATGTCATGGGGCTTCATTTTCGCAAGAATATTTAGGCCTGTCATATTGTCGCAACATTCCTGAAGAGGACATAATACAAAAGAAAAAGTTAAGGCAAGATCAATGGGTTTTTGCATCAAAGTGCAAGGACGTCCTGCGATTTTGTCGCAATGACAAGAGGTGGCATAATAAGACCATTAATTAGGAAGGAAAAATAAGACCACACAGGAATGAGATTTTGAAAAGAAACAAAATTCACTTCGCATAAGATTGCGAAGTTATACATAATTAACCGTGAAATTGAGACATAAAATAAGAAAATTTTTATGCAATCTCTCATTTGGATTCAAATAACAGAGGCAAGTATGGGAATGTATGAAATTAGATAATGTTATTTGTCTCCATATGATAGATTTACTCAAAGATTCAAGAATTAATGATTATATTGATTAGATGTATTGCAAAAAAGAATTGTTTTAATTAATGCAGGTCAAAATGAAAGAAACACAAATATACAAAAAGAAGAAATAAATGTACAAGTATTACAAAGAATCAAAGAAAGAAATAAAGACTACTTCTTAGTTAATCCTTCATTATCTTCACCAGATTTTTTCCCTTCTTCGTCTACGTCAGAATCTTCATCACCATCAGAACCTCCATCACTATCAGATTCTTCATCGTCAGCTTCGCTATCGTAGATAATCAAACTGGGAGTATTCTGTGGTATTTCTTCCAAGAGACAAGGATAATCAGAATGTGGGATATTATGATCGTCACAAACCATTTGGATAGTTTGATTGCGAAAATGCATAGCATCATTCTTAAAATTCGCAACAGTGATCTTGATTTGATTCTTTAATCTAGAATATTTGTCGTTGCAAGAAGAAAGATTCTTTGCGAGTTCCTCCTTTTCAGCTTCGAGTTCTTCAATCTTTTCACGATATCTATTTTCAGAATCTGCGAGCAAAAGACAATCAATTATTAACTTGATGAGAATTCATAAGAATCAAAAGATTAGTAAAGAAGAGAAGTTAGTAACCTTCTCTATCAGAAATCATATCTCTAATCAAGGTTGTATACTCAACTTGGAGACTAATATTTACACTTAAATCTTTTCTAGCATCATCTAAGATTTTCACAGCCCAAACAAATTCATCCTCACTACTTATAAGAAGACGAGAACGAATTTGATTTTTCCTTTTGAAGAGTTCGATGTTCTTGCGGTTAGCTTCATCTCGTTCAAGTTGAACTTCAAGAAGAGGCTCTTGGAATTTCTCCAAAGCCTTGGCACCTTGATCAGAGATGCGATCCTTATCATCTATGAGACCACTAATTTTGGTTCTTAACTCATTGGTTTTCTCTTTAGAATCAAGAAAGAGACGCTTAAATCGGTTGGCTAAGCCTAAACTAGATCTATGGTCAATTTCTAAGAGGTGAAATTTAGATCTAAGCTCATTTAGAGAAAGAGATGAAATTCTATCATTTGAGGATCTATTTAAGGAATTGTTAAGACGCTCAAGAAGGGTATCATCATCCAAGACATTAGGAAATGAACGAAGAAGGGTAGCTTCATCAGAAAGACCATAAATGTCTGCAAAAAGGATCATTTAAATAAGATAAAACAACGGGATGAATGAATAAAGGGAAAAGAGAAAAGTAACATACCGTAAAGATGATTATTATCTTGCTGAAGACTAGAGATTTTGTTCTTATACGGGGAAGAATCAATTTCTAATTGTCTATTTTTCTCGCGAAGACCTTTAACTTCAGCTTCCAATTCTTCATTCTTATCGCGAAATTGAAGATTCTTCTTCTCAAGATTTTCACGGCTTCTCTCTAGATCTGTGGCAACATCAAAAGAAGCTTTTCCAGCCTGCGATAAAATATAAAAATATTAATATAACAAAAAAAAAATTGTTGTAATAATGAAGAAGTAAAAGGATAAAAGTATACCAGACTATTGAGAGAATGCAAGAAGTCGGGAGTCACTGATATAGAAACTCCACGAAGAGAGCTATCACCATCCAATAAAGGAACATCGCAAAGGGTAACGAGAGCTTTACAAGTATTTGCGAATTGTCTATCTCCCATTCCTTGTAGAGAATCATAAAATAGGCCAGAAAGCTTAACCATAGAAGATTCAGGTGGAGAATCTTCACTTGCAGCAAGATCATCGTTGTCCTCATCACCCTTGTCACTTTCGGAATTTTCGTGAGGAAGAATATTTGAAGGAGAAGAAGAATGAACTTTCCTTTTCTTTGGAGGAGGACCAGTTGATTTTTCCCTGCGAAGAGCACCTTTACCTTTATCACCAACCTTCGCAACATCGGCAGATTCTTCTACTTCAGCAATAATCTTCACACACAGATAGAAATAAGAAATGGAAGCATGGAAATAACAATATATTGTTTAAAATAATAAGAGAAAATTGAAAATTTAAAATCATAAGAGAAAATTTCTTACCTCATCTGTGTATGAACGAAGAGCTAACAGAGTGCTAGATTTCCCAGTCCTGTTATAACTATCTTTCAGTTTTTGGATCTGCGGAATGTCGCAAGAGTTAGCGAACAAAAATCAATAAAGAAATATAAAGTGAGCTAAATGGGAACAAACATAACTCTTTCTCTTTCTCGGGCCAAGAGAAAATCCAAGGTTGATAAGCAGCGAGATTCGCAGGAAGAACATTTGACCCAGCAATGTAGGGTCCTTTTAGCATTAAAGGAAAAACACACCATTTATCATCTTTGGATTGGCGAGGAGTTGTGTTCTTGCCAAAATTCCAGTCAATATCTTGCATGAGAATTTTGGATTCGTCAATGTTATCTTTCCTTTTTAAGCGAATACCCCAGCGAGTATTATCTTTCTTCATGGAGATAAGTTCATAATTCTCAAAGAAGTTCGCTACTGTATATTTCTCAGCAACTATCTCTAGGTTGCCAATTTAGGATCCCTAAGTTCTTTGGAGTACAAAGATCCTCTACCAGCACCACGATTAGCGAACTCTAGCATCAGACGGATGCAATCCCCACTTAGTTGGAAGATAGCTCGCGAAAATCCCGAGTGAGCGAGAATTTCATAAAATAAAGGAAGTTCTGGGTTATAAAGAGGAATAGGGAGACCTGCGAGAATCTGACCTAGCGAAATTATGATTGATTGATTGATCATCACAATACTGATCAGAGAAAAGTTTGACAGAAAGAATTGATTTGGCATTTTCAACAGGAATGGTGGAGAGTGTGAAACCTTTATCAGCAAGATCTTTTTGGACATCTTGTAAATTCTTCTCATATCTATGACCACTTGGAGTCATATTTGAATATAGAGTATGGGAATGAATAAAAAGTAAGAGGATTGAAGGAGGAAAAAATTACAGCAGCAGAACTTGCAGAAGAATAACAGAGTTGCAGAGAGAGAATAAAAATAGAAAAGAAAGTAAAAAAAAAAAAGTGGAAAGAAGAGTATATAAAGGAGATTTTTTACTCGAACAAATAAACACCATTAAGACGAAGAGACGTGAGCGGTTGAGAAGTAGTGGTTACAGAAGACGTGTCAAGAAATAAATGGAAGAAAGAATACGTGTGATAAATGCAGAATATGAAAAGATGAACAGTTGCGGCATTTCTCACATCATTCTATACTTTGCAGAGAAGATATGAGAAGAGGCAAGATGTAGGATCAGAATCTCGCAACGAAAATGTTTCAGCGAAATTATCAATGACACAGTACAACAGCGTCGCAAAACAATTTCGGAAATGATAAAATAAATGACGTCAGCTAAGATCACGAGAACGATATGATAGTCCTGCGAAAATTAGAGAGTTTGCGAAATTAACATTTGTAAGGTTGCGAGAATGTCGCAGACCATACCCGAAAATAAAGGACAGATTAGCTGTCATCCACTATGTATTTCTCTATAAATAGTCGTTCGAGTTGTAAAGAGAGGGAGAGTTCTTTTTTGAGTAAGAAACAAGTAAATTGGAGAGAGAAAGTCTAGATCAGAAATCATTCTTGATTTCTTTATCTTTTCTTGTAAGAACATTCAAGTATTGATAAATAAAATTAAGAGTGTAAACCTAAAAATGGATTGATTAATAGTGAAATCATACGAGGGGTGTAATGTAGGATTTCCTGCAACTACACCTATTCAAGGGGGTTATAGCATAAATCCTTATGTTTATTGTGATAAATTTTTGAACCCGCAATTTCTTTTTTCTGGATTTCACGTTCATGGGAGCTATATCAGAGCATAGTATAACCGAGCTAAATTTTTGAAATCATGGCATATGCGCCCGAGTGCGTGAAACCTTGACTGGCCAGGCATAAAAATATCTGGATTCTGGACTCTCACAACTTGTCATTTATTAAACAAACTCATCTTACATTTTTAGATAACAACGAGAAAACCACTAAAGAAAAAGCACACAAGAAAACACTGAGAAACAAACAAAGATATATATAAATTCAATGGAGCCTTGAAACTTTGTTTCCGATAAGAAGAAGAAAACATGAAAATAATTCTCCATTATCAAATTCCTTAACTCAAGGGGACGTGAAATGAATCTATTCCTCAAAAGATGACATTTTTATGGGACCTTGTACGTGTTATTAAACTTTATTTCACTGTCAATTATTTTTTAGCTATGGTGATAGTTATCCCGGCTAAATTGGGGCTTATAGCTACATGACAAAATAGGGTCATTAAGAAGTAATTTATAGAAATCCTTTAACCAACGGTTTTCTTTATGGTTAACTTACCCCTGATTAATTAGTGTTAATTCGGATGATTAGTGATAAAATATAGTGTTAGATGTGAAATTAACTTGTGTTAATTAATCATCTGAACATGAAAAAATTTGAAAGTTTGAAATTTTTTGAAGAACACCAACTCAGAATCGGTATATGTTGTCAAAAACATATACCGATTGTAACCTCAAAAACATACAGAGATTTTTTGAAACTAGCTTCTACCCAGAATCGGCTTATATGGACATGAAAATCAACCGATTATCCATAATCGGTTTATATTGGGAGGAACGTAAACCGATTGTGGGTAAATTTTCTCTTTTTTATCTGTGAATTATGTGTTGTTAAACATCAAATAAAATTAAAACTCATTCTATACCCGAGTTAATGAAATGAAATCGAGTATGATTTCATACTCATTTTATGATCGAGTATTAACTGAAAAAAAAATGGGTTAACCAGAATTGGTTTACACGATACATATGTAAATACCGATTCCTGACATTGCACAATAGGAATCGGTTTATAAGAATGCTCATGTAATCCGATTCTAACAAAAAAAAGATACAGAAAAATTGAGAACAACAATCGGTTTACTCGACACACATATAAAATCCGATTCTAACATTATACACCAACAATCGGTTTTTATAAGTGTTAATGTAATCCGATTCTGGTTCAAATTTCTCGAACAAGAAAACATATCAAGGATAATCGGTCTTTGTGGGCATGAACATAAACCGTTTCTATTTGCAATCGGATCACATATACATTAACGTTAACCGATTCTGATAAACCAGGAAAAATTTGATTTCAAAATTTTCAATTTTTGAGAAATTTTATTTTACTAAAACCTAGTTTATAGGATTGGGTTAAGAAGAAAAGAAGAAGAATCAGTTGAAGTGGAGATGGAAATGAATTTGATTTTAATTTTATGATTTTAGTTTTATGATTTTGATTTTAGTTTTTTAAATTTTATGATTTTAGTTTTATGATTTTGATTTTAGTTTTTAATTTTATGATTAGGATTTGATGGGGACAAATTAGTAGTATTAATATTTGATAGAGGGTAAAATGGTAGTTTCATCAAACTTAGACACCCCTTATCATTCTTTATGGGGTGGATGAAAAAATCCATAGGCCCCAATTAAGTGGCATATGCCCCAATTTAGCCATTATAGTTATCTTTGGCAAGAAAAAAAACGATAAATTTATGCTCATTTGCTTTTTACTGTGAAGCCGACATAGTGACATATTGATAAATGATTTCGAGATGGATTATGATTCAGTAAGAAAAACTAGTCCTCATCCTGGGTTGCACTGACGCGGACGCATAAATGCGGACATGACACGACGCGAACATGATAAAATTCTCAAAAATTAGGACGCGGACATGTATCACTGTTATAAAAAAAAGGTGCACTTTTTCTCATTGATCAAAGAGTCAATCGGTAGACAGGATTTACTGTGGACCCTGATCCAGCGGTCTGCATCACCCGGATCGAGCTATGACTTGGACGGATGGGAATTATAGTTGTGTTTTGATCAAATTCCCAAATTCACGAAACCGGTTACGTGACGATTTTTGGTTTGCATAAAACGTTCTCTCTTTTTCTGCTGATGCTGTTCACTCTCTCTCACGCAGAAACTCTGGAGTTTTTAGTTTTACAGGTGTGGATGTAGAATCATATAGATGGTGCAACTTTTTAGGGTTATGGTAATCGGATTGATTCTGCAAAACAAATTAGGTATTGAAATTTATTAGCTTTTTTTTTGTTCGTAATCTGATTGATTAATGTTAATCAGGTCTTCTTCTTCATCTTATTAAGCAGCTATCAATGGAAAATCATCCAGTTTCTCAATTTAGCATGACACACTGACACTGTTTTCTTCTTCTAGCTTTCTTACCACAAAGAAAACGGTGAAAATTCGAGCTTATGTCTCAATTCCTAGCCGAAATATCACGTCCTGAAGTGGTTTGCATCTCAATTTTGTATGTTTTTTTAATAGGGTTTTTGATTATTCTTCTTGGTTAGATTAGGGTTTTTTCCTAATTGATGTTGAGGAATGTTGAGGAATGAAGTCAGAGGTGCTGAGGAAAGGGAAAGGTTTTAATAAGAATTGTAATTGTAAGACATGCTTAGTCAAGTCAGTTGTTAGATATTGTTAGCTGTGATGTTCTACTTCCATGTAACTGGTCTCTTAAGACTAGTTATTTACTTGTTAGGCTGTTGAACTGTTTCCATTATTTTCTGTAACTGCTTGTATGAATCTTCAGTATAAATAACACTCCAGTCTGCACAGGTTATGTGTGGAAGAATTCACCCAAAAACCCTTTCTAACTTGGTATTAGACTCGATCCAAGCCACCTTCCGCAAACAATCACAAAACCTACACCAAAAACACAAAAAAACCTAATTATCGAAAATGGCAGATGTTACTAACACTCTTCGCCAAGTACAAATCCACCATCCGGTTACCCTAAAACACACAGAGACGAATCATCTTCTCTGGAAAGCTCAATTAAAACCCATTCTAAAAGGTCAAGATCTTACAAGCTTTATAGATGGAAGCAAAGAAAAACTAGCAAAACATTTACCAGAAAGTGAAGCTGTAAATCCTGCTTTCACCGCGTATGAAAAAAAAGACTCCTTGATTGTTGGGTGGTTGAACTCAACTTTACAACCTGAAGTGTTAAGTACAGTTGCACGTCTTGACACATCCAAAGAAATCTGGGATAAATTGGAGTCGGAATATGCACCTAAAACTTTTGCTCATCAGATGAGCTTCAAGAAACAGCTTCACAGCTTTTCAAAAGGTAATAAAACTTTGAAACAATATTTGACTGATGCTAAGACTTTATTTGCTCAGTTGGCAGAATCAGGATGAAAAGAAGCAATCTATCAGTAATGGCCTCAACCAGAGTTATGATCCAATTATAACTTCTTTAAGTACTGTGGAGGGGATGGACATAGACACTTTCTACTCTCATCTCTTCACCTTTGATTTGCGGCTCGAGCATCAACTTTCTTTGTTGCAGTCACCCATTGCAAATGTAGCAGCAACCTCCTCTTCTTCATCTGGCAAAGCTGATCCAAGACGATTCAACAATCAACATACAGGATCTAATCATCCATACAACAACAACTCAAACCGTGGCAATCAGTCTCAAAGGAGCAGTCAGTTTGAAGAAAAATGTCAGATCTGTAAGAAGAAAGGCCATCTTGGTGATAGGTGTTGGTTTCGCTATGAGAAACCAAACAACAACAAAGGCAAGGCCCCAACGGCTTACGTTGCCTTTCCTGAAGGATATAAAGGTACTCATTGGGTGACCGACACAGGAGCCACACATCACATGACTGTGGACATGCGAAACCTAACAATCCCACATGAGTATGATGGTACCGAACAGGTTCATGTTGGTAATGGAAATGCACTCAACATTGCAAATATTGGTAAAGCTTCTTTTACATATAAGAACAAAGATTACCATTTAAACAACATTTATCATGGCCCTCAAATAAAATCGAACCTACTGTTAGTTTCACAATTCTGTAAGGATAACAATGTTTTCTTTGAATTTCACACATCTTATTTTTTTGTGAAGGACAAGTGCACGGGGATAATACTGTTGCGAGGACAGAATAGGAATGGGCTTTATATGTTTGATAGAGTAGAGAGGATCAAATATCCAGCAAACCCAACTTCATACGTCTCATCATCTTTTCCATTGTGGCACCAAAGATTAGGTCATCCTATGCTACGTACTGTTTCGAAAGTTTGTAATCAGTTTTCCTTTCATGTTTCCAATTAGCACTTTGATTTTTGTCACTCTTGTCACATAAGAAAGAGTAAGAAACTTCCTTTCCCTGTTAGCAGTACTGTTTATAATAAGCCTTTGAGTTTAGTTGTTTCTGACATTTGGGTCTCTCATAATCTATCAAGAAATGGCTACAAATATTATTTACTTATCATGGATGTGTATTCTCATTTCACCTGGATTTTTTCTCTTGTGCAACGCTCAGATGCTCTGCAAACATTTATCCACTTTCATAAGCAAATAGAAAATCTTACTGAGCATAAAATCAAAGTCTTCCAAAGTGACAATGCCTTAGAGTTTAAGCAATTTACTGCCTATATAAATGATTCAGGTATCCAACATATATTTTCTTGTCCCCATACGTCACCCCAGAAAGGTCTTGCTGAGCGTAGAATTCGTCATGTTACTGAATCTGGCCTAGACCTTCTCTTCCATGCACATATGACGGTGTCTTTCTGGTCTGATGCTTTCACCACTTCCTGTTATCTCATTAACAGACTTCCTAAATCATACTCTGATAGCAAAACTCCCCTAGAGCTACTTTTTAACAAAAAACCAGACTACACATTCCTTAAAGTTTTTGGATGTTTAGCTTATCTGTGTCTTAGGCAGTATAACTCGAATAAGAAAGAACCAAGGTCGCTGCCATGTGTCTTTATAGGTTATAGCAGTGCTCATAAAGGTTATATATGCCTTCACAGACAAACGAATCGAATATACATCTCCCGTCATGTTCGTTTTAAAGAAAGCTCGTTCCCGTTCTTGTCCACACAGCTTAAAAATCCTCGGAGCAGTCAAGGTATGGTTCCATCTGATACTAGTGTATTATTATCTCCACCATTTAGGAAAACTATAACAGATTCTCAGCTACAGGGTGTTGAGCAATCAACATCTGCTAGTTTGCCACATGTGCAACCTTCACCAATGCTCTCTAATTCTCCATATTTACAAAGTTCTTCAGCTGCGTCTGTTGGTGATGCGCCCTCACAGGAATCACCAGCTGTTGTACAAAATTCAGCTGAGTCCTCTGCTGCACCAAGTGTATCTCTAAATGACGTTACATCATGTCCTTCAGATGTTGTATCTCATCCTATGGTAACTCGTGCCAAGTCTGGTATTAGTAAGAAACTTCAGAAGTTGTGCCTAACTTCATCCAAGCATGCTTTGCCAGAGTCTGATTTTATGGAGCCTACTTGCTTCACTGAAGCTGTCAAAAATCCCAAATTGAGGACTGCTATGGATGTGCAGATCAATGCACTTATAAGTAATGGCACTTACTCTTTGGTCAAGTATGAGAAGGGCATGAATGTTGTAGGTTCAAAATGGATATTCATGGTAAAGCAAAATCCAGATGGTACTATTCAGCGTCGTAAGGCTTGCCTGGTTGCTAAGGGTTTCAACCAACAAGAGGGGATTGATTATGTAGAGACTTCCAATCCTGTCATCAAGCCCTGCACAATACGTCTTTTTCTGTCTATTGTAGTAATGACCAATTGGCAGCTAAAGCAACTCGATGTGGAAAATGCTTTCCTGCATGGCACATTGGAAGATGATGTTTACATGAAACGGCCTGCTGGATATGTGGATCCTAACTATGCTGATCATGTATGTAAGCTGCATAAGTCCCTATATGGACTGAAACAAGCCCCACGTGCTTGGTATTCGAAACTGAGTAATTACTTGATTCAGCTGGGTTTCAAGGCCTCTGTTGCAGACAGCTCTCTCTTCATTCTTCAAACCCCAACTGCAGTTACATGTGTGTTAGTTTATGTGGATGACATAATTGTCACAGGATCGAGTTCTGGTCGGATTACTAAGCTTATAATGGATCTAGGAGAGGCATTGGCGTTAAAAGATATGGGTGATCTGTCTTTTTTCTTGGGTGTTGAAGTTCTACGGAAAGACCAAGAATTGATTCTAACTCAGCGCAAGTATATCACTGATCTACTAAAGAAGACGAAACTAGATGGTGCTAAGCCAGTTTGTAGTCCGTTGCCGCCTAATATGAAGCTTCGCAAGCAAGGCACAGAGAAGTTCACAGATCCAACTTTGTATAGGAGTGTAGTAGGTGCACTACAATATCTACATCTGACGCGACCCGACATATCCGTAGCGGTTAACAAGGTTTGCCAATATATGCATGAACCTTATGTAGAACATTGGGATCTTGTTAAAAGCATCGTTCGATATCTGAAAAGCACTGTGGATTATGGTCTTCATCTTCGCTCAGGTAAATATTTCACTCTCCATGCTTACTCTGACGCAGATTGGGCTGGCGATCTCGATGACCGCAGATCAACTAGTGGCTTTTGCGTGTATTTTGGGGGTAATCTGATATCGTGGAGTGCCAAGAAACAGAAGACTGTCTCAAAATCTTCAACAGAAGCTGAGTACAGAGGAGTAGCTATTGCCACTTCTGAGTTAATTTGGGTCCAATCTCTGCTACATGAGCTTGGTATCCATGTTCCACCGCCTATCTTATGGTATGATAACTTGGGTGCTACTTATCTTACTGCGAATCCAGTTTTCCATGCTCGAACGAAACATATAGAGATTGACTACCACTTTGTCAGGGAGAGAGTTGCTAATAAACAGTTTCACGTGCGCTTCATTAGTTCCAGAGATCAACTGGCTGATATTTTCACTAAAGGTTTGTCTGCACCAAGATTTCACTTCATCAGTGAAAAGTTGCACATCCGTCAACTCCAGTATAACTTGAGGGGAGGTGTTAGACATGCTTAGTCAAGTCAGTTGTTAGACATTGTTAGCTGTGCTGTTCTACTGCCATGTAACTCGGTCTCTTAAGACTAGCTATTTACTTGTTAGGCTGTTGAACTGTTTCCATTATTTTCTGTAACTGCTTGTATGAATCTTCAGTATACATAACACTCATGTCTGCAGAGGTTATGTGTGGAAGAATTCACCCAAAAGCCCTTTCTAACTGTAAGTATAATGTATCCTAAATTGACTAATGGAGAACCCAAAGCAGAGAGACAATGACAGAACCGATTGTTGAGTACAATGTATATATGAATAATCCTGATTCGATATCCATAGTTCCAATTTGGGGGAATTTTACACTTCTGAATTTTGATTTGTTTCCGAAAGCAGAAAATTTGAGATGTTTAATTATTCACTAGAATGACCGGAACAATTCATAAGTTTTTTTTTTTATTGTTCTTCTCACCCGAAGAAAAACAGAAAAGAAAAATAAAGAAAGGAACTGATTGCTAGGTTTAACAGATTTTGTCTTGACATTATTAGGGATGGTATGATGTCATGCTTTTAAACCTATCCTTTTTCTGTCAATCTTTTTTTTTTTGTCTTTGTGTTGATAAACCCTAAATACGGATTTTTGATTGAGGTCATTGGTGATTTGGTGTACTTCTTTATTGAAGAGATGTCTTTTAGGTATTGCACTTTTCTCTTTGCTTCTTTGCTTCTCAATTTTTCAATTCTAAATTCTGTACAGAAGCCTATATTTTTTAATGCTAACACAGAAGATGTTTCTCCTCATCGTTCTCCACTTCGATGGGAGGAGGAAGTCTATTGTTTGAAGAACATCCACAACTATGCATGAATGATCACAGTTCCATCTTTAAGGTCATCTTTTCGCAGTTTCGTATTGCTTTTCGTAGTTTTTCATCATCTTCTCTGTAGTTCATTTTCTTAGCACTTAATAGTTTTGGCCCCTAAGGTATGAATCATCCGTGATCCATGCCAAAAGCTAAGTATTCAACCGACAACAGCATGCAGGGTAGTACATCATTGCTGAACAAAGGATGTACGGGTAAATTCGTTGCAGGACATGCAAAGAAATGTCCCACTAGGATCTCTTGCTGGAATCCATACCCTTGCAGTCATGAATACACATTTGCAGATTGATACTACTTTGATTCGTCAATAGCACTCATGTATCAGTTTGTGGAGCGAATTTTTAAGACTACATTGATTCATGGATGGAGTTCATGCATCAAAACAAAAAAAAATTGATTCATGGAGAGCACTTACGGAATTTAACTATATAATTGTTTTTTTTATTTGTGAGCATTAATTCCGGTTCCAACAATCGTTGTTTGCTAAAGAGTCATTGGAAAGCCAAGATCTGAGACATAATTAAACTAAACTTAATCCAGATAAGTTAAGTCTGCCAATCTTTGTGGTTTATATTACGGCCACTTAACTTTACATGACGTTATGCATATATATTTGACTTCGACGGCTAGAAACTCTCTGTTATATCACGGGTGGGATGTGGGTCAACGGAAGTTTAAGCTACTTCTCTTTCCAACTTCCTGAGTCCCCGATCTTTTTCCTGTTCTCCTTTGTCCACAGATAATCGTTAGTATGGTTCGCAAAACTTCAAGAGGAGGAGGGTATTATAGTGCTTCGAAGAGGTATGGATCTCGAAATCCGTTGCAGAAAAGCCTAATTTATCAATTTCTTATATGATATCTAGGGTTTTGATTCGTTTTATGTCGAATCATTGAGTTACTCCTTTGATAAGTTAGGTTTCTAAAAAGATTTTTGTAAACCATTTATCGACAGCACTTCGGCAACTTACGGCACAGAGCTCGTAAGGTACGTTTCTCTTCTTTTTTTTCGGTTAATAATCTGATTAGATTCTCTTAAAACTTTAGATTTTAAGTCTTTAGATTATACATACTGGGGTTATGCCTGATAGGATTCTTTCACACGGTGGATAAGGATCAAAAAAGACTAACTAGGAAGAATTACATAAAAGCAAGGTAAAAACTATGAACGATATAGCACATTGTTGGAAATATGGGCACCCATGTGTGTGTGCATGCCCAAAGTCCACCTTGGGTGGTTATATAAAGTCATGTGCTTAACTTTGCCAAAAGGAAAAAAAAAATCCTTCTCCAACTAACCAAGCCATGGTGAAACATGTGTCTTGTTTCTTGCCACCATGTGTTTGCATGATGATAACAAGTGTTTAATCACTTACTCCATGTGTTTATCTCCATGCTAACAAGTGTTAGTACTTGAGAGGATGCTTGAAGTTTGAGTATAAATAGGCTTCTAGTTTCATTTGTTGAAACAACAATTAGAAGGAGTAGTGAGTTTAGCAAGAGATAAACCAAGTATGGAGATTTATCTAGATAGTTCTAAGTGAGCACTCAAGTTAGCTAGCAAAGTCTTCTAGTATTCAAACATTAGTTGTAGAATCACTAAAATTCCTTTGTGTCCTTTGGAGAAGAAGTAGAAGTTCTATACGGTATTTAGTTTGTGGAAATACAGTTTGTGCTCATTTTTGTGGCACCTACTCACCTCCGAGTTTGGAGGTTCAAGAACGTGAAACGCAAGTGATCCGTTGGTTCGACATCATCCTCATTTGAAGCGATTACAAGGTACGAACTAATAATCCGCTTCCGCATTTGATTTGTTCAATTTACATATATATTCGTTATATATGACCAACATTGGCATCAGAGCCTTTTATGCGTTTTCGTTATTTTTTGAACCATGAACTAAACGGCAATTCCCTGAAAGGACTATGACCTAAAATTAATTATATGGAGTCATCACCTTTGTGGTTCAATGTGTTCCAATTTCTGGCCTCACACCAACCATCCAATGGATCATGGACTAAACGGCCTCTGCCCGAAAGGACTACGACCTTAAATTAATTATGTGGAATCATCACCTTTGTGGTTGATTTAATTAATTTCATATAAATACAACATGCATGATATTAATTTTTTTATATATGATTAATTTGTTGAATCATGTTCTTTAATTTAATATCATTAGTGTCTTGCTCAACAAAAATACTTAGCTTATGTGTTTCCGAAAATATATATTACTCTGTGTATTTTCAGAATTTTAGAAAAATCTAAAACTGGATTTTTTTCTTCTGAAATGGGGCATATTTTTATTTTATTTTTCATTAGTTGAAAAATAATTTACTTGATTTATTTTCATTAGTTGAAAATAATTTCAATAATATATGTTTCCGAAACAGTGCATATTTTTGCTTTATTTTCGTTAGTTGAAAATAATTCGTGAGCGAGATATTTTGAAAATTAGTAGCAAGAAACTCCTGATTTCGTGTCCGTTTTCTACATGATGTACTTTGTAGCTTATTTATCTCTGTTGATAGATAACTAATCATCATATGTTGGTTGATTTTAAGTGGTTTTATTGGCTTAAGTTATGTGCTTTACCAATATTTATTAGTTCAAATTAATTGATAGAGGTTATATTAAAATGCATATTTGGGTGATGATTATGAGCCTAGCGAAATTTTCGATCTCGAATTTGTGTGTAGATATGATTTTATCAATTAGATTTTGAGACAATATAGTGAGTGTACACATAATAATAATGTCCAACTTTGTGCAAAAAACGTGAAGAAATGGCTAGCAACAATGTGATTGTTGATCTCAATAAGGGTGACAAACTTGATGGGAAGAACTATGATGTGTGGCATAGAAAAATCCGATACTTGTTGGATGAAGGAGGAAAAATGGAACTCCTAACAAATGAAATGGTCCGACTCGCAGAGGGTCATACTGCCAAACACCGTCGTGATCTTGAAGCGTACGAAACTTGGGTTAAGAAAGATCGTAGTGCACGCCACACTATGTTGAGTAGCATGCACAATGATCTTATTGGAGAATATGAGGATTTTTCTACTGCCAAGAAAATGTGGGACCAGCTAAAATTTGACTTTGGTGGTACGTCCACCACTAGACTTCGCAGCTTAGTGCTGAAATTTGAGGTCTACCGAAAGGATCCCAAGCATTCGATGACAGAACATCTAAGAAGGATGTCGTCAATGATTCGTGAGTTGAAATCTGCTAGGAATGTTCTAAGTGATGAACAACAAGTTTTAGTTGTGATAAGGTCATTGCCTGATTCTTCGGAGCATATGAAGCAAATTCTGACTCATAATGAAAGCATCAAGAATTTCTCTGACATCTCTCGACACGTTGAGCTTGAAGCTGAGCGCCAAGAGGCGACACGTGTGGCTACCTTGTATGCTCAAGGTGAGCGCAAACCACAAGGTAAGCGCAAGAAAAATAGCCAAAGGGATGCTGAAAAGGCAGAAAAACCAGCTAAGCGCCGTCGTGGAAAGCGTGCTGGAAAAAGAGACAAATCTAAGATGAAATGTTATAACTGTGGAAAAAAAAGGACATTTTGGCCGTGAGTGCACTGAGCCGAAAAAGGTACTTTGTTCATTTAACTCTGTTTACACATCTGTGTGTTCACATGTAATGGTTGCTCACTCTTTCCCTGAATGGATTGTAGATACGGGAGGAACAAAACATGTAGCTCGAGATCGAGCGGGGTTCGTAGATTATCGACGTATTTCACGTGGTACATATAGAGTTTATATGGGAAATGGTCCATGTGAGGATGCTATGGGAATTGGCACATATCAGCTCTCTATGCGCTCTGGACGCATTTTAACACTTCACGATGTGTTATCTGTACCAGGAATCCATCATAATCTACTTTCAGTTATTTCTCTTCTTAGTTTAGGGCACTCTTTTAAAATAGAAGACGGTAGGTTGGACATCTTCTTTTATGGTACTTTGTTTGGACATGGTTATTTATGTAACAATTTCTTTAAATTATACTTGTTTAATTTTATTCTTCTGAGACTTTAGTGTCTGATGCTAGTAGTAGTAGTGTTATTGACTGTGTGACTTGGCATGCTAGACTAGGACATATCGGGCAAGATAGGATGACTCGGTTAGCTCGAGAAGGCCATCTAGGCTCACTCGCTAAAGTTTCCTTACCCGTGTGTGAACCTTGTCTAGAAGGAAAAGTTTTAGAAAACCTTTTGGTAAGGCCAAACGTGCTGCTCAACCTCTTGAGCTGGTACATTCTGATATTTGTGGACCTATGAATGTTAAATCTACACATGGTTATTCTTATTTTCTCACATTTATTGATGATTATACGCGATCTGGTTATGTATATTTGATTTCTCACCGCTACGAAGCCTTGGATTGTTTCAAGTGCTTTGTTGCAAAAGATGAGAATCAAACTGGGAAGGGTTTGAAGACTCTCCGTACTGACCGTGGACGCGAATATTTATCCGATATGTTCAGGGAATTTTGTGAGACTAAGGGAATAACTAGACAACTTACTATTCCAAATACTCCGCAACAAAATGGTGTTGCAGAGAGAAGGAATATGACATTATTAGATATGGTTAGATCAATGATGGCGCAATCAAACCTCCCAATATCTTTCTGGGGGGATGCTATTATGACTGCGACCTACATTTTGAACCGTGTCCGAAAGGCGAAAAACCTAATTTAGGTAATTTGCTCCCATGGGGTTCAGCTGGTTATGTTCACAACGCTTCTTATGTATATGGAAAGCTAGGTCCTAGAGCAAGAAATCTTGTCTTTATAAGATATTATGATTTCTCAAATGGATATGTGATGTATGGTGAACATCCAAGTGGAGGGATGACTGAGATAGAGTCCAAAGATATTGTTTTCATTGAAAATGATTTTCCTCGAATCAGTGACATTAACAAAAACTTGGAACTCTTTGAAATAGAAGAGAGTGAAGATATCTTACCATCTTCGAGCGAAGGTAGAGAATTAGTTTCTCAACCTATAATCGTTGAAGATAGTGGGAGTGGTTTACATCCTAGTGGGAGTGAACCGCTAGAGACACGAGTTTTTGAACCACGTAGAAGTGAGCGTGGAAAAGTACCCCGTCGTAACTTTGAGATTGAATGGGGAATATTAATGTATGCTGCAAGTATTGAAGATGAGTCTACTTCTTTTATAGAATCTATCTCTTCAGTTGATTGCAATAAATGGATTTTTGCAATGCAAAAGGAAATTAAATCAATGGATAAGAATGACGTTTTGGAGTTGGTTGATCTTCCACCTGGGCGAAAGGCCATTGGAAACAAATGGGTCTTTAAAATTAAACGCAAGGCGAATGGTTCAATCAAAAAATACAAAGCTCATCTAGTGATAGACGCATTTATGTGTCTAATATATCTCATTTGTATATACTGTTAGTGCCCATTTTTATACTTATTATGGTGTTTTATTTATTTATAGGCGTTTTTGGAAAAATAATCTTTTGAGGCGAAACTGGTTTAAAATGCGGCGTTTGGAACTCCATCGATAGCGCACCGGAAGTACCCCAGAAGTGCACCGGAAACATCCGAGAAATGTCCTGGAAGAACCTAGAAAAATTACTATTTCCACCCAAAATTACTATTTCATCCCAAATTGCTAAAGGGACACCCAGACTGGATTAGGGGACACCATCTTCAACATTTCAAATATTTGAATTTTGGAGGGAAATGGGTGAATAGTGCTGTCAAATTAGGGTTAGGATTTTGGAGGTCTTATAGTGAGACTAAACAGCTAAAAATCATTGGGTATCTTCCATTGAGCTAAACAGAGATAGTGGTATGATCGAATTCAGTTAGAATTGGCTGGATAATCACCAATAGATCAAAACATCAACAACAATTTTGGCGGGAAACAAAAAATTCAAATAATGGTTTTGGCGGGAAAATATATTCTCTCCCTGGAAGATTTTCAAATTGATTTTCGATGGATTTGTGGAGAGACTAAATGGCTGGAATTAATTGGGTCATATCTATTGAGTATAACAAGATTATTCTGAGCGTTGGAATGAGTTAAATTTGGCTAGAATACGCTAACTTTCAATCGAGAGTTAAACAGGGGAGATACGCTCGAGTTCTCTGTGAGAGGAATTTTTGGGAAGTTTTGTGGACTAAATGGGTAAGATATCTGATCTTCTTAAGTGTTTATGCAACTATGGAAGTATTACATCTCATATGCGCAGGCAGAGGGGATGGAGAAGATCATATCTCGGCTGACAGTGAAGAAAATGGAAAAAAATATTTTCCGAGTAATGGAGGATTAGTGGAGTTATTGCGAGTGATTCGTTGCGCCTGTTGGGTATAAAAGGGACCCTTGGGAGATGATAGAGGGTTATCAAGAGTTTGGGGAAATTTTGGATCCGAGAGAAGCGAAGGGGAGAAATCTCTCCTGCTGCTGCTGCTGCGCTCGAGGAGGAGGAAGAAGATGAAGAACTGACGCTCCAGAAGCGTCGTTCTTCAACAGTACCCGCAGCAGTTCACTTGTGTCGCTGTTTACAGCACTAAGGTTGTATATTTCTTTACTACACTTCAGTTTTGTTTTATACAGCGCAATTGTAACGCTTATAACTGTTGCGAATCTTTGTTTTAGCATTTTCTCATCTTTTAATCAACTTTTTGAGCTATAAAAATGTATTTTGAGAACATGATTAATATGAGTAGCTAAACCCCAATACTGGGATGATGGAGGAAGCCATATTTCACGCATATGATAATTATATTCAATTCTTTTTGACTACTTGCACTTTTTATTAATCATTTTATGATTTTTCTTAATTGATTGTCATTTCATTTGATGGTTTATGCTTGGTCATAGTGCTTTTGATATTCCATGCTTTCGATTTATAGTTAATCTTCTAAAAATCTACCTTGGCAAGAATGAGAGTCCTTATTATTTGAGCTACAACTATTTAGAATAAATATATGAATCCTGTGAATGATTAATGGTGGAATCCTGAGTCCCAGTGTCTCTTGATCCCGTGACAAATTTTGTATATATTTTTGTTTTAAAAATCTTTTCAAGTCTGAGCAACGAATTCTTATTTACCGCAAAATTAATACTACAACATCTAGTGGCAAAAGGATATACTCAACAAGAGGGTATTGACTATGAGGAAACCTTCTCTCCTGTGGTAAGGTTTGCCTCAATTCTCCTCGTCCTTGCTATTGTTGCATATTTGGATTTAGAATTGTTCCAGATGGATGTTAAAACTGCATTCCTTAACGGGGAACTAGACGAAGAGATTTACATATCTCAACCAACGGGTTTTGAGGTCAAAGGAAAAGAGCACAAAGTTTGCCGTCTCAAACGTTCCATTTATGGCCTTAAACAATCGTCTAGACAATGGTATACGCGTTTCCATCAATCTATCACCTCTGCTGGTTATGAAATGATTGAGGAAGACCATTGTGTGTACATAAAACGATCCCAGGAAAGAATTCTTATCCTAGCCTTATATGTCGATGACATTCTATTATCGGGTAATGATCTAGAAGGAATTGTTGCCACTAAGAAGTGGCTGTCCTCTAATTTTGAAATGACAGACATGGGTGAAGCTAATTATGTATTAGGTGTTAAGATCACGCGAGGCCGCTCAAGAAATACTCTTAGTTTGTCTCAAGAGACTTACATAAAAAAAGATACTTGAGCGCTTTCGAATGCATGATTGAAAACCCTTTGACACTCATATGGACAAAGCATGTGTCCTAAGTAACGACCAATGCATTAAGAATGAAGAAGAAAAGAAATACATGTCCAATGTACCATATGCATCTGCGGTTGGGAGTCTTATGTACGCTATGTTGTGTACTAGACCCGACATCAGTTTTACAGTAGGGATGGTAAGTCGTTACCAAAGTAACCCTAGACCAGATCATTGGAAATCATTTAAAAGGATACTTCGTTATATTAAAGGGACTGTTAATCTCCCTATTTGTTACCATGGTGAAGACATTAGACTCAGAGGATTTAGCGATGCCTATTGGAGAAACGATAGAGATGAGTTTAAATCCACTTCAGGATAAGTTTTTAAACTTGGAGGTGGTGCAATCACTTGGTGTAATCAGAAACAAAAGTGTATTGCTCTATCTACAATGGAAGCAGAGTATGTTGCACTTGCGTCAGCTGTCCAAGAAGCTTTCTGGTTGAGGAGATTTCTTAAGAGACTCGGTGTCTCGGAACACGCAAAAGAAGCAGTGTTGCTTAACAATGATAGCACATCATCTCTAGCATATGTGAAAGATCCTAAATACCATGGAAAAACCAAACACATTGGTAGGAGATTCCACTTTATACGCGATATGGTTGCACGAAGAAAGGTTGTTCTTAGACATATCTCCACAAATAGAATGTTTGCTGACCCTTTGACTAAACCCATTCCGAAAATTGCTTTTCAATCTCACGTATAAAACATGAGATTAAACATTTGATATGTAGAACATGTGATAATGACATTATTATTATAAGTATTAATGCTTTCTTAAATGAATATGTTTTTATAGAAATCATATACTTTTGATGTGTACACGGATATTAAAGTTGTCAGCAGGTAAGAATCGGCCTACTCACACAGGTGATTCTCCTTGGCGCTTAGAACAGCGAGCAAGATGAGACAAAGAAGAGACGTTTTCCGGAATATATGTTTTTCGGAAAACCACGTGCTTTTAATGGAAAACTTTTCTGTACAACTAGAAGTCGCCTTAATATGTTTAAGATGAGATCTTACAAAGAGATCGATCATTAAATGTATCCACCATTTAATGAAGCCTGTTATACAGCCAGATGTGATTTTCTGAACAGTTACTATATGAATGACTGTTGGAACAGAAATTCAAGTTAGGCGCTTAAATGGCGACTAGACTAAGATCTGTATGGCGTATGCTTTTTATGCTGTACATGCCCATTTGAGTGGTAGAAACGCCATAGCATACACTTTGTGATGTATGTGCTAAGTCGACCGATTGTGAGAGCGATGAATGATTCCCTGCTTCATTGTTGTGTGAGCCACTGGATTAATATCCAATTCATTTACCCCTTTGACTTGAGTTTATGTCATGAAGAGGATACTTAATGATGCTACTTTAGCATGTTTTCTAATACGATGCAACTTCCCGTATGATGATACATGTCTAGGAAAGCTGTTAAGTTGAATTGGAACGATGTGAATTTCTTGGAAGAAAATTTGATGATACACCATAAATTGTGACTCATAGCTGGCCAGAGTTTTTCGTCTGTCGAAAATCATGAGTACAATTGATAAAATGTACATGGGTGCAATACTGCTTGCTAGAGGGATTAAGAGTATTGTGTCAGGTGTAGTCAAATTATCTGAGGTAATGAGATACAAACATTCTTTGTGAAGGGTTGATGTCTCCATGCTGACTCATAATGAGGTTCTAGTATGGAGCTCCCAAAATGAAGGTATCTCGGCGGTCGCACAAACTATTTACTAATAAGAACATTTTTCTCTCAGGACTTGGATTGGGAATCATGCTGGCGTTACACACACTATGTGTGAGTGGGAGATGTTGGAAATATGGGCACCCATGTATGTGTGCATGCCCAAAGTCCGCCTTGGGTGGTTATATAAAGTCATGTGCTTGACTTTGCCAAAAGGAAAAAAAAATCCTTCTCCAACTAACCAAGCCATGGTGAAACATGTGTCTTGTTTCTTGCCACCATGTGTTTGCATGATGATAACAAGTGTTTAATCACTTAATCCATGTGTTTATCTCCATGCTAACAAGTGTTAGTACTTGCTCCAAGTGTTTGGTTCTTCCTTGACACTTGCCAAGAGAGGATGCTTGAAGTTTGAGTATAAATAGGCTTCTAGTTTCATTTGTTGAAACAACAATTAGAAGGAGTAGTGAGTTTAGCAAGAGATAAACCAAGTATGGAGATTTATCTAGATAGTTCTAAGTGAGCACTCAAGTTAGCTAGCAAAGTCTTCTAGTATTCAAACATTAGTTGTAGAATCACTAAAATTCCTTTGTGTCCTTTGGAGAAGAAGTAGAAGTTCTATACGGTATTTAGTTTGTGGAAATATAGTTTGTGCTCATTTTTGTGGCACCTACTCACCGACGAGTTTGGAGGTTCAAGAACGTGAAACGCAAGTGATCCGTTAGTTCGACATCATCCTCATTTGGAGCGATTACAAAATACAAACTAATAGCCCGTTTCTGTATTTGATTTGTTCAATTTACATATATATATATATATATATTCGTTATATATGACCAACACATATAATTTACACCACTTCATTCCTAGATTGGGCTATCATAACTACGACATTAGTAAGACTCTTAAAGTGTCAACTTTCTTCCATAAGCATGAACTGCACAAATATTGAAAAATTAGTCATTTAGTACTCTCTAAGTCACTGCTCACCTGCATTGTGTTGTTGTTGACACGCGGCAGACTGATGAGTGGTGCAGAGCAGATTCGTATTAAAATATCACACTTTGCTCCATGAATTAATGAATCACTAAACCATATAATGCCCTTGATCACTTTTAACTCAACCAATTGATGTTGTTTATTTTATCTCATTGAACACGACGTTTATACATAAAAATCTATATATTCGGATTCGGTGTAACAGGGAAACATGCACTTGATAAAGATAAAGTTAATGTATTTGCATTCATTACTCATTAAACAACCTAAGTTGGGAACCTTCAAATATTTACATGGAGGGATGAATCTCTGCGAAGAAGCACTAACAACAACTGATCCTAAATAAATTTTGTTGGTTAACACTTAAGAGGCAACTCTGATGGTAAGAAAAACTTTTGGATGTGGTGGAACCTATTCAGATCTTCGTCGGCAACCAACTTTCATCATTTCACTCGCTACGCCGACACACATATATGTCTTGGTATTTTCTTGGCCCTTGATATCTCTACCAAAATTATCTGTGATGCAAATATTCTTTGGTCTACATTTTTTATTTTTTGATAAAAATTTTGTTGGGGGAGAGTGAAACTATTTGTAAACAAGCTTATAGTATATTTTGAATTTAGGAGAAATTTTTTATTGACTCTATAAAATCCTGTTAGAGAATCACCATTCACCAACACCACTACATAGCAATCAGGTGTTTCAGTAGACTAGATAAATATAGTGGTGCTGGTTGATTATAAAAAGTCTGAATTTTTTTTATTAGAAATCACCACCAGTGCCACCTTTGGTACCTAGAAATAAGGTGTTTCAATAGGCTAGATAAATTTGGTGGTGGTTTTGGTGGTGGTGTTATGGATGTCAGGAAGTTTGAACTCACATTTAAGAACCCCCACCATCACTTTAACACCCCAGAATTAATGTATTTCAGTAGAGTAGACTAATCTTGGTGTGTGGACTTGACTCAACTAGACATGTATTTCAGTAGACTAGATAAATAGTTTTGGAGGAGCTAATTAATGATGGTTTTTTTTAGGTATTAGAATACGAGCATCCAACTCAAAACCAATTGGCAAGGAGTAGAGTGGTCCATTGAGTTATAAACCGCGGGATCTTAGATTGCCCAGACAATATGGGACTAATAATCTGAATAGAATGTTGAGAGTACACTGTCTGAAATTCCGGCAGGAAGAGGTATTGTTTTATTGTATGCCATGGATAAGACTACCTGTTACAGTCACTACTGACATTCGTTTTCAACCTACCGCCCACAGACCTGATGTAGTTGTAGGAAATCCTACACTACACCCCTCATATGATTTCACTAATATTCAGCTCATTTTAGATTAACAATCCTAATTTTATTGATGAATCTTTGAACAATCTTACAAGAAAAGATAAAGGAATCAAGAATAACCCTTGCTCTAGATTTTCTCTCTCCTATTTACTTGTTTCTCACCCAGAAAAAGATCTCTCCCTTTTCTTCCTAGTTGAGCGACTATTTATAGGGAAATACATAGTGGATGACAGCTAATCTGTCATTTATTTTCGGATATGGCTTGCGACATTATCGCAACCTTACAAATGTTAATCTCGCAAACTCTCTAATTTTCGCAGGATCATCACATCTTTCTCATGATTTTAGCTGACGTCGTTTATTATATCATTTCTGAAATTGTTCTGCGACGCTGTTGTGTTGTTGATAATTTCGCTGAAATATTATTGTTGCGAGATTCTGATCTTACATCTTCCGTCTTCTCATATCTTTTCTGCAAAGCGGAGAATGATGTGAGAAATGCCGCAGCTGTTCATTTCTTCATATTCTGCATTTATCACACGTATTCTTTCTTCCATCTGTTTCTTGACACGTCTTTTGTAACCGCTGTTTTTTAACCTCTTATATCTTTCCGTATTAATCGTGTTTATCTTCTCGAGGAAAAATTCCTTCTATATATACTCTTCCTCACTCTCTTCTTCTTTCTTTTTATTTTCTCTGCAACTTCATCGTTCTTCTGTAAATTCCGTTATTGCAACTTTTCTTCTTTCTTCTTCAATCTTTTTAAGTTCTTCTTCATCTTCATACTATTTCCTCTGCAGATCTTCATCATTCGTAATTTTCTTCGAAACAATCTTCATGCTAATGTTTTCCATGGATTCATGAAGGTTAGTTTTGTTTTTTCTTCTTTATGGGTTTTGCTGAAATTGATCTTGTTTACGGCCTTATTTGATGTTGTTTATGTGATTCCCATACTGTTGTTATTTCAGCAAAAGCGCCTCCAACACTAAATTTACAGTTCAGAACCTTAATATTCCCAAACCGCAGCATAAGATTGTTGCGCATAAAAGAAATTCTGCGAATCACATGGTAGTAAGAAACATTATTCTTTTTTAATAACAATATTGTTGCCTCTGTTTCTTATCTGGATTGTAATTCGCAGGGTGATAAGGATGTCAATAAACCTACCAAGAAATCTCGCCACCTTAAAAATGTTGAAACTTTTGTTCCATTCCACTTACTTATCTCTTCTAAGTCTCTTGCGACATCTTCGCAAGATAAACCATCATCTCCAATTCGCGAAAAAGCTGCCTCAGACTTCATTTCTTCAGCTGACCTTTCAATGATTGAAACCCCCATTATTGATCCCTCTGTAAATGAAACTTCTTCTCTTCCTATTGATAATATTTCGCAACCTTCTATCATTGTCAGTTCTCTACCTGAATCTCTTCCCTTTTCGAAAGAAACCGTGGAAGGAATAGATATTGCTTTCAAAGTTTTGTCCGAAATCCTAGATGATGGCAAGAAATCTTCCATTGATCCTGTCAAGACTAGTATTTGTGAAATTCTGAGTAAGTATTTCAGTTTTGACAGAGCTGCTTCGCAAACAGCTTTGGAAAAAGAGTGTAATGCTCTTCGCCTCGAAATCAAAATCTTCAGAATGTTTTACTGGATCGTGACAACCTTCGCAAGAAGAATGATGAATTAAGAGGTATGATTTTCTTATCTGTGTCTTCAATTTTCCTTTCTAATGGTTTTTTCCTTCCCATATTTAATTATCTTTGAAATCCCTCCTTCGCATGTTAAGCCTTAAACCAGAAACGAATAATGGAGAGATATCAATTTGAATCTGTTGTTGAAGAAGCCCGTGTTGATAAAGAGATTTTGATGTATCCATATAACCAACTAGATAACCGTTATTCATATTCTCTTGATCATATAAATAATCTTACCAATGAAAATACCCAATTAGTTCAGAAGCAAGATTTATTAAGTAATTAAATATCTCGCATTTCTTATTCTTTAACTAAAGCTAATTTAGGGATGGAAACTTTATCAGATAAGAATAAAACCTTATCTCAAGAGAAGCGATCTTGTTTAAACAAGATAGCGATATCTTCGCAACAACTTAGCATTCTTCAAAAATTATGTGATGACCAAGAACAATCCCATCGCTCTTTGAGAAATGAACTTAGAGAAGTGACAGAGTCATCCATTGCTGAAAGAGATACACTCATTCAAGGTAGAATAGCTTTAAGTGTAAAGGCGAATCAACTTAAAGAACAATATTTCAAATTAGAAGAATCTTATTCTTCTCTTGCGAATAAAAATGCCTTTCTTATTTCTAAAGAGAAAAATCTTCAGTCTCGACTTAAAGGTTTAGTTGGAGATAAATTTGATGATGCGATGGGCCGTTGGGAGAATAGTTTTCTGAATTTGATTCAACATCTTATTTCGCAAAAGGAAGGTAGTCATAATAGTTTGGCTGCCTTAACTATCTTTTCTTTGTCATATCTTTTTGAGTTTTTCATCTTATTGAAATTTTGTATGTTTCCTTTCGCAGAGTCTGAGAAGAATCTTCATTCCTCCATTTCTGCTTTGGAGGCTAAATATGTCAAAATTCGCAAATAAAATGCATTACTTGTCTCTGTCCTTACTAGTTCTCGTGACCGAGTAGAAAGAAGACTTGATTATCTTGCTTACTTTAAGGATATTCAAGATAGGAATCATCAGAGAGCACTTCTTCGTCAAGTTCATCTCCGGGCTGAAGTCCTGGTAAATGATATCTTATTTTCTAAATCTTTTCCTCCTACATCAATCGAACCTTTGGAAGTAGATGATGATGAAGTTCCTCGTCCTGCTGATAGTGATTATGATTACGAAAGTGGTGCATAGGATAATCTCTTGGAATATGAAGAAGAAATTCCTTCTAAGGAAGCATCTGTTGGTGTTAATCAAAATGAGAATGAAAAAGAAATCTCTTCTGAAGAAGCAATTGCTGGCGAAAATCAAGGTGTTAATCAAGGCGAAGATCAGAATCAAAATGAAGGAGAAGCTTGCGATAACGAGAACATTAGCGAAGAACGTTTATTATCTTCTTCTGATGGAATTAATATGCAAGCATGAGCTTCTTGTCGTGTCGTTATTACTTTTTTGCGAATAACATTCTTCAACCAACTTTGGAATCAATTTTCCCTTTTTGTGAGCAAGATAATGTTTCTTGTTTATTGATTCCCATACTTGCCTCTCATTATCTTTCTTCCGAAAAAATAATATGTTATGAATACTTATGAATTTTTTGTTATGTCATGCGGTCTTATTTTGCCTTCCTAATTAAAGGTCTTATTATGCCACCTCTTGTCATTGCGACAAAATCGCAGGACATCCTTGCACTTTCATGTAAAAACCCATTGATCTTGCCTTAACTTTTTCTTTTGTATTATGGCCTCTTCAGGAATGTTGCGACAATATGACAGGCCTAAATATTCTTGCGAAAATAAAGCCCCATGACATTGTCGTCTTGTGACGAAATCGCAGGACGTCTTCGCATTTTCATGTGAAAACCCATTGATCTCGTCTTATCTTTTTCTTTTGTATTATTGCCTCTTCAGGATTGCTGCACAAATATGACAAGCCTTAATACCCTTGCGAATAAAAATCCTCATGACATTTGCGTCTTAAGACACTTATCAGCTCCCTAATGGAGGGTGCCGCACCTTATCTCCCCCCTGGTTGCCCCTTCAAGGAGGCCTACTTCTACCATACAAGGTTAGCTCCTCCCATCCAGTCTTAACAACAACCAGTTGTTTTCGCAGCCTCTTATCTATAGGGCTTATGGTTACGAGACTGCACCCTAAGTGGGGTTTTCTTCAGGACGAGTGCAGTATAAGCCAAGACTTGTCAAGAATGGAAAAGTACGCTTCAAACATCCCTGGCACTCTTGACTCAACCGTGTACCTCGGCGCCTTGATCAGATCTGCACTCCTTAGGAGAGTCCTTATTACCTTAGTCGCCCAACCTAAGTCATATGCTTAGGCTGAGAATCCAAGGTGCCTCTCCCGGATGGGCTTTATTGACCCCAAATCTCCATGACTCAGGTTCCGGTGGCGGTGTATCCTTTCTCTGAGCCATGCAACAGGTACCCCCTAATATGACGTACTTTAGGTCTTACATTTTCCTCTTGCGAAATTTTATTCGCGAACTAGGGTGTACGCCATAAAGGTTCGCCCCTTTCTTTTATGTCATTTGCTGGATTTCAAATAGTGATTGTAGTTGTAGTGGTAACAGGTTCTTTTCAGACTTGTGAAGGTAACAAAATTTCTAGATTTAAATAAAATTTAGGAAAATAGCAAACTGACGTAAAATTTTATGGAGAAATAGGGGTTAAGATTCCACCAATCAACAATACTTATGTGATCTAATATTTTTTACTATGCAATTTAAATAATTGGGTTGATTCTAAATATTGCCAAGAGCAGATTTTCCAAAATATCAAATGTTAATCACAAGTATAATGCATCAAGAGTCTAAAACTAAGCATGCATTATCAAGGGAAAACACAGTTGATTAATAAAAACCATTTAAATCATTTTTATCAATGCAATTAATCATATAAAAATATTGCATAAATTAATAAAATAGAGATTACCACATAATTATTGTGAGAGTGGCTTCCTCTGTCACCCCTAGGATTGGGTTTAGCTCCTCATCTCAAAAACACACTCACAAGATGTATTCATGGCTAAATAAGTGTTTTTATTGATGAAAATAATTGATAATTGAAGTTTGTAACGTTGTTATACTGTTGCAGCGTCACTGTTACAAAGGGGTAGTGCTGAAAATAATCGATACAACAGGAGTGCTGTATAACAACGACACAGAGAGTTCGCTGTTTGCACTGTTGAAGAACGACACTTCGGTACTGCTGTAATGAAGAACACGGGATACTGCTGTTTAAGACTGCTAAAGAACGACTGACTCTGAGAGTCTGTTCTTCGTGTTCTTCAGGCGTGTTAATGGCAGCAGCAGCAACAGGTAACTTCTTTGCAACTCCTCCTGCGCCTCTCTGCTCGCCTCCAAACCTCCCCTAACTCTCTCCTAAAACTCTCCAACCCTTCTATGACAAAAACCCAACTATATATAGCCTTCAGATTCCCTAGAAACTCGATCAAATTCGAGAATAAATCTCTTATTCTTCACGTGCAGTTTGAACAATAATTCCATCTGTCGATCTTTGTATGCGTCTGTTAGCTATTCTATTGCTCCCAAAATCTTCTCTGACTTGAACTCGACTAAATACATGGTTGTCCAGCGTAGAAAATCCCCCACAAATCTCTCACCAATCTTTGAAAGTGAACAGCAACACACGTATCCTGTTTGAACTTTGATTACTTCTCCCGGCCATTCTAGCCCAATTGGTTGGGTCCAATTGCTTGTATCAGGCCTGTTTAGTCATGCAGAGTCCATACGTACCAAATACAGCAATTGAATCTCCTAAAATCACGTCCAAAATTCGATCTTCAAATCTGCCAGACGCTGCATAGTCTTTTCCCGCAAAAATCTTGAGTTTGAAAATTGAGAAGGGATGCCCCCTATCCTCTGATGGGGTGCGAATAGCAAGTGGGGCTGAAATAAAATTGTTGGGTGGAAATAACCAAAACTTGGGTGCCTTTAGTGATTTTTCTGGGATGTTTTCCGCACTTTTTCGGGGTTCCTCCGGGATATTCCTGGGGTACTTCCGGTACAATTCTGGGGCGCTTCCGGTACGTTATAAACGGAGGTCCAAATGCCGCATTTTTAGCCAATTTCGCCACAAAGCCTTATTTTTCCAAACACACCTACAAATAAATAAAATAACCAAATAAGTACGATATCGAGCACTAACAATATATACAAATGAGCTATATTAGAAACATAAATGCGTCTATCAAATACCCCCAAACTTATTATTTGCTAGTCCCGAGAAAATCAAATAGAAAATAAAATCCTAACTCACTGTCGCAGGCATCGTCGATTGCATTTAGCGTATGCAATAAGCCTTTAAACCCCTAGGTGGCCCTAGTGGCCGAGTTATAGTCTCGGGAGGGCTTACCAGAGATATACCCACAAAACCCGTACTCCTAATTGGTCACAAGTATCCAAAGATCTATGAGGACATACATATTCTCAACCTATCTCCAAGTAAGTAGAATGCCAGAGAAATTAAAGCTGTCAGCTCTAAAGCTGACTGAAGAAAAGGGGAGACACATCTGCATGACTGCTAGATAAAGAGATATCCGCTATACAGCTAGATAAACATTGTAAGATGCGTCCGCTGCTTTACAGCTGGATAAGATTAGGAGAGAGATAAAAATGAGAGGGACATCTGCTATACAGCTGGACTAATTACGTGTGATGAGTTAAACCAGTGCTAGAAAGATCTTGTGCCAGATTGAAAGCAGACTAACAAAGCAACCAAAATGCATCTTTCTTCGACTCTCTCATAGTGCTCAGTAGAAACAACGTCTTCTTCGGTCTTCAACTGTTGATGATAAACTATCGAACCTCATAGAACCTTGACAATTAACTCTTCTCTTCGATTTCTTGCTTGACTTATAAATTTCTTCTTCCCTATGGCCTTATTGAACAAAAAGAACGTAATGATGTTTCATTTTTTTTTTTATTTTTTTTTTTATTTTTTTTTTTTAAATAGAAAAAATTACAAGACAAAAATTTACATGGCCATGAGAGAAGGACTTTCAAAACTTGGCTCTTCGCAACTTGTGATGTCTTGGTATCATGGATTCTAATAACTTATATCATTTGCTCTTGTAACTTCTTATATCATTTACATGGCCTGACCTACTTGCCTTTCCATCATGTATGGTTAGATCCATCACGGTTACCCTCTAAAAAGAACAAGTTCTCTCCTGAATTTCAAGGATTTCAATGTCTTTTTCTCTAATGTCTCAATAAGTTGTTATCTGTAGCATTCCAATTTCTATCTTTTCGGTGAGAAACAGTATGTAAACTTAGCTAACCGGATACCATGTGACGCTAGAAGTTTCAAAAGTGCAACACAAAAGTTTCTCCCATACCCCCAAACTTAAATCTAACATTGTCCTCAATGTTCTAAAGATGAAATTAAAAGCATGAACAAGGAGAAACTATTACCACTGGGGGGAAAAGAAATAAGGAAGGATATTACCGTATCACATGAACGCGGGAGCCTCCCAGTAAATGCTAAATTTATAGTCATTAGCTAGACATCAAATACCTCTAAATGAATTGTCACCTTCCAAAGTCGTATACCAATAGTCGAAACAATTGTGGGTCCATAAGACCAAATAGAACTGCCACGAATAGGAGACAAATGCTTAAGATCATAAAAATGAGCAGATAGAGCACAACCTGATCTAAAGTTTCTCGCAAGACAACTGGATTTATCTGAGGTGCCCACTTGGGCTTCATATGAGTGTCTCGGCAAACAGATTCATCCGAAAAACGGGTCTCTAACATATGGATTTTCTCCTGGACAGTATCAGGCAGATCAGGTTGTGGAGTCTGAATAGACTCAAGCGATACCTCAGATGCACTAGGCTTGAGTCCCAAGTTAGGGACTTCTACTTGGGATAATTGACAATCTCTACCCCCAAATTTAGGGTAATCACTATTCTCCGTAAGACCTTTAACTATGGCTTGAATTTCCGGATCCGGAGAGTATTTAAAATACTCTAGAGCTTCTTCTAGTTCACTACCCCCAAACTTAGAGTTTTGGGTGTCTCTAGATAAACTAGTCACAATATTCCTAATTTCTAGACCATCCGGTTCCTGAAAAAGGTCAATTGCTTTCTCTGAGTTATAATCAGGTGGTTCATCCTCTAAATTCTTTTGAGGTATACTAGCTATAGGACTTATATGTTTCATATCCTCTATGGTCATCCCTAGAGTTTCCTTATTGTGTTGAAGCATAGTTACTGGCCTAATCTCATGATCACTATCCAAATTGGAAGTTATAGGCAAAATCTCAGATGGGCCTACAAATGCATAATTGGGGTCCAAATTAGAAGGATCTTTAGGCTCTTCGAAATAAGGGCTTAAGGTAGATTCGGTAGCTAGTAATGGTTCAAACCTAGATTTCCATCTATCGGTATCTAACATAGGAATAGAATCCAACAGAGCAGTTACTTGTTCAATGTTGCTATCATCGTCAAAATCCATGATAAAACGGGCTAGACAACTCTCTAATGGATCTTCCGATTCGGTGTTTGGTATAGACTTCGGAACTAAGGTTCCTATCATGTTGACCTCTTCAATGCACGTGTCATCTAGCTCAGAATGTAGCTTATTGACATTAAAAATATTCAACTCAATAGTCATATTACCAAAAGATAGATTCATAATACCATTTCGACAGTTTATGATCGCATTAGACGTGGCTAAAAACGGGCGACCTAAAATCACTGGTATTTGGTTCTCTGGGTCTGGGACAGGTTGGGTATCTAGGATAATAAAATCCACTGGATAAATAAACTTGTCAACCTCTATGAGAACATCCTCTATCACACCACGAGGAACTTTAACGGACATATCAGCTAACTGAAGTGTTATCTGGGTAGGTTTCATCTCACCAAGTCCTAGCTTGAGGTACACATGGTATGGAAGTAAGTTCACACTGGCTCCTAAGTCAAGAAACGCTTTCTCAACACGGTACTTACCTATTGTACAAGCAATGGTAGGGGACCCTGGGTCTTTATACTTAGGAGTAGTGGTATTCTGAATAATAGAACTCACATGACTAGCTATGAAGGCTTTCTTCTGTACACTGAGCTTACGCTTTCGCGTGCACAAGTCCTCAAGGAACTTGGCATAAGAGGGAATCTTCCTAATTGCATCTAATAATGGAAGGTTGATATTAACCTGCTTAAAAACCTCCAATATATCATTAAAGTTGGACTCCCTCTTAGTCGGAACTAGCAGCTGGGGAAACGGGGCTCTGGGAACAAAGTGAGGCTCAACAGGACCCTCATTGGTCTCTTTGGAGACTCTATCAGTCTCCTCATTTTCTGGCTCAGCAGGGTGAACTACAGCATGTTCACTATCAGGCATGGCGACCTTGTTGTCAACTTTCTTTCTACTTCTTAGGGTTGTGACAGCATTCACATGATTGTACGATTTCTCTCCTCTAGGGTTAGGATCAGTATGACTAGGGAACCTTCCATCCTCTCTCTCACTTATAAACTTAGCTATTTGTCCTACTTGAAGTTCTAACTTGGAAAGACTCTGGTAAGTATTCTTCAATTCCTGCCTAGTTTCTTGTTGAAATCTCATGTGGTTCTTTGATAACATGTCATGGTTACTTACTAACATAGTGATAGCTTCCTCTAAGGTAGAGATCTTTTTCTCGGAAGTGTTCTGAAACTGGGTTTGACCTGAAGAGTTCTTAAAACCAAAACCTGGGGGAGGCTGAGAATTGCTAGACTGGCCTTGACTCTGGCCCTTAGACCAAGACAAATTAGGATGGTTTCTCCAACCAGGGTTGTAGGTTTCTGAGTATGGATCAAACTTCTGACGGTTCTCAAACCTAGCATTGTTATAGACAGCATGGGCTTGTTCTTCACTAACCTGACCTTCCCATAATGAATTATCGGGCTCTATTCCACAACTAGAGACTTGAGAGGCTCTATTAGGTTCAACAAGGGACCTATTTTTAGACTGACCCATTTCCAAAGCTTCTAACCTTCTGGACAAAGCAGCAAACTTAGCATCTGACGCAAAACTCGTATCTACCATATTGGTGCTACTTCTATTGACCAAGAGTCTTTTAGGGGGTTCAACACAAGATTCCAACTGTTGGGATTTTTCAGCGATAGCTCCTAAGAAGGTAAAAGCATCATCAGCATTTTTACTAGTGAACTCACCAGCGCACATAGACTCAACCATGGCTTTGGTCGAATAGTCTAAACCATCATAAATAATATGTACAAGTTTCATATTATCAAATCCATGGTGAGGACACTGAGATAGGAGATCATTGAATCGCTCTAAAAACCTATAAAGAGACTCTCCCTCTTGTTGCACACTAGCACTAATTTTCTGCCTAACAGCTGCAGTTTTATGCTTAGGGTAGAATTTCATATAGAAGGCAGCGATAAGTTCCTGCCATGTTTCTATGGATTCAGACGGTAGGTTGTTAAGCCAGGTCTTGGCTTTATCTCTCAAGGAAAAGGGAAACATTTTAAGTTTCAAGACTTCATCAGTAAGGTCTTTTATTCTAATTGTCCCACAAATTTCCTCAAAGTCCCTAATATGAAAATAAGGGTTCTCATCATCTTTTCATAAGAATATAGGGATCATCTGAAGAATACTAGGTTTTATCTCGAAATTAGCCGTAGTGGCTGGCAATTTAATGCATGAAGCTCGGTTGGTCCTAGTTGGGAACATGTAATCTTTCAAAGTTGCCATCGTTGGCACAACTGGAGTACTAGGGGTACTTTTGTCACTCAGAGATAAATTCTCAAAACTGAAGTTTCCAAAAACAGGGCTCTCCAAAGAAGAGTCTTCGAGCTCCCTGCTTAAATCAGAAGAACTACTAGGTTTTTCGCTAATCAATCGACCTAGAGTATCTCTTTTCCAAGCCCTATTAACAAAATCGGGCATACACTAAAAAGAATTAAAAAAGAAAAAAAAAATCCTAACAGGAAGGTTCTAGCAATCACACAGCAGGCTGACTCGACTTTACCACAGCAAACCTAAAGATTTCTAGCAAACAACAAGCATGATGGCTCCACTTAGATTGTTTCTATACCAGCTTCTAATCCTTCGAAAGGGAATTCGTTATAATTTGAGCAAACCCCTCTGGAATCAATCCGAGTTAAAGCAAGTTGAATCGAGGCGAGGGAAGCTCAGTGGAGCTTTGATACCCAAAACCTCACCGATCCAATGCGGCGCAGTCACGCATTCAACTCGCAGAAACCATCAAGAACTTCGAGGTGTGCTTAAAAGAGTAACCAATATTTTTCGAATGATTGTGCTGTTAAGCTCGATACCCTATAGGTCTCTTTCTAGTCCAAATTTTAGGCTTAGGTTCGCTTTAGGTTTCGTTTTCCTAAGGTGGGCAAGAAGGGAGCGGTTATGAAATCCGAACCCTTATCTTGTTTAGGCCAGGCCTTGCCCTTTACTAGGAATATAAAAACAGTCCGGTTCGTCCTCAAACAATTAGCACCTTAAGGAGTACAGAAACCCGCTTGTAGGAGATTCGCGGGTGTTTAGAATTTTACCTCCCGTACTAGACGGGCGATGAACCGTTGTCGTCGACTCGGGCCACGACTCCTATGTCGTGTGCGAACCCGAGGGGCCGAGACGATATCGTAATCGTCGTCCTTCCCTGCAAACAGTTTATATTTAAGGGTACCCTTCCGTAGGGTTTAAAAATAAAAAAATAAAAATGTCCCAAAATTAATGTCCAAAGTCCATAAAAAAAATACAAAAGAAAAGAAAGTCTAATAAAAAAAAATTACAAAAATAAAAATGTCACTCTTTTTTTTTTCTCTCTTTTACAAAATAAAGAAAATCTTCTTCTTTCGCTCCTTTAGCTTTGCTTTTCGCTCCCAAACTTTAAGTAAATCACCACAAGCTTTGGCAAAATTGTCTTTCGCTCCAATCTTCAAAAATCTGCAAGGAAACAAAAAAAACCCAAAAAACGTAAAGAAGAACAAAAAAAAAATCTAAAAAAAAAATGCTAACTAAACACAGGTCCGCGTCGGCGGCGCCAAAAATTTGATGGATTTCAAATAGTGATTGTAGTTGCAGTGGTAACAGGTTCTTTTCAGACTTGTGAAGGTAACAAAATTTCTAGATTTAAATAAAATTTAGGAAAATAGCAAACTGACGTAAAATTTTATGGAGAAATAGGGGTTAAGATTCCACCAATCAACAATACTTATGTGATCTAATATTTTTTACTATGCAATTTAAATAATTGGGTTGATTCTAAATATTGCCAAGAGCAGATTTTCCAAAATATCAAATGTTAATCACAAGTATAATGCATCAAGAGTCTAAAACTAAGCATGCATTATCAAGGGAAAACACAGTTGATTAATAAAAACCATTTAAATCATTTTTATCAATGCAATTAATCATATAAAAATATTGCATAAATTAATAAAATAGAGATTACCACATAATTATTGTGAGAGTGGCTTCCTCTGTCACCCCTGGGATTGGGTTTAGCTCCTCATCTCAAAAACACACTCACAAGATGTATTCATGGCTAAATAAGTGTTTTTATTGATGAAAATAATTGATAATTGAAGTTTGTAACGCTGTTATACTGTTGCAGCGTCACTGTTACAAAGGGGTAGTGCTGAAAATAATCGATACAACAGGAGTGCTGTATAACAACGACACAGAGAGTTCGTTGTTTGCACTGTTGAAGAACGACACTTCGGTACTGCTGTAATGAAGAACACGGGATATTGCTGTTTAAGACTGTTAAAGAACGACTGACTCTGAGAGTCTGTTCTTCGTGTTCTTCAGGCGTGTTAATGGCAGCAGCAGCAGCAGGTAACTTCTCTGCAACTCCTCCTGCGCCTCTCTGCTCGCCTCCAAACCTCCCCTAACTCTCTCCTAAAACTCTCCAACCCTTCTATGACAAAAACCCAACTATATATAGCCTTCAGATTCCCTAGAAACTCGATCAAATTCGAGAATAAATATCTTATTCTTCACGTGCAGTTTGAACAATAATTCCATCTTTCGATCTTTGGATGCGTCTGTTAGCTATTCTATTGCTCCCAAAATCTTCTCTGACTTGAACTCGACTAAATACATGGTTGTCCGGCGTAGAAAATCCCCCACAAATCTCTCAACAATCTTTGAAAGTGAACAGCAACACACGTATCCTGTTTGAAATTTGATTACTTCTCCCGGCCATTCCAGCCCAATTGGTTGGGTCCAATTGCTTGTATCAGGCCTGTTTAGTCATGCAGAGTCCATACGTACCAAATACAACAATTGAATCTCCTAAAATCACGTCCAAAATTCGATCTTCAAATCTGCCAGACGCTGCATAGTCTTTTCCCGCAAAAATCTTGAGTTTGAAAATTGAGAAGGGATGCCCCCTATCTTCTGATGGGGTGCGAATAGCAAGTGGGGCTGAAATAAAATTGTTGGGTGGAAATAACCAAAACTTGGGTGCCTTTAGTGATTTTTCTGGGATGTTTTCCGCACTTTTTCGGGGTTCCTACGGGATATTCCTGGGGTACTTCCGGTACAATTCTGGGGCGCTTCCGGTACGTTATAAACGGAGGTCCAAATGCCGCATTTTTAGCCAATTTCGCCACAAAGCCTTATTTTTCCAAACACACCTACAAATAAATAAAATAACCAAATAAGTACGATATCGAGCACTAACAATATATACAAATGAGCTATATTAGACACATAAATGCGTCTATCATCATTGTTCTGTGATTATCCCTGCAAAAATTTCGCACATCATGATCTTGTTTTGATATGAAAAATCTTGCAATTATTCTTTCAGAATCCATAACTTCTCAAAGCTTCTTACTGATAATATCTTTTTAAGTACAACCTGTTCTATGGTCTGTCAAGTCTATGACCAACATCTCTACCTTCTGGATCCATTAATCTATAAGCTCCTGTTACAACTATCTCCTTAATGATGTAAGGTCCATCCCATTTTTCGCTAATTTTCCACCATTTTCTCGCTGATATATTGGTGTCTCTTTCAGAACTAAATCTCCTGGTTGGAATTCGCGTACTTTGACACGTTTATTATATTCTCGGGCTAATCTTCGCTGATAATTCTCCATATGTTGTAAAGTTTTTTCTCTTCTTTCTTCTAATTCATCAAGTTTGTTTAAGATCAAACCCTCACTAAGATTTTTCTCCCAAGCTTCTCTTTTTGTTGTCGGAATAACAACTTATGTTGGTAACACCGCTTCAACTCCGTATGTTAAACAAAAAGGTGACATTCCAGTAGCTTCTCTTCTAGTTGTATTATAAGCTCATACTGCATTATGTACTTGTTCGCACCATGCTCTATGATGTCCTTCCAATTTCTTCTTTAATATATCTGTGATTGTGTTGTTTGTTGCTTCTACCTTCCCATTAGCTAGTGGATATAAAGGAGTAGACTTTCCACATTTTATCTTAAATGCATTAAGTAACATTTCTATGTTCTGTCCTTCAAACTGTTTCCCATTATCAGATACCAACTGCGCAGGAATTTCGAATCTGCAAATGATATTTTCGAATATGAATGTAAAAATATCTTTGTCGCGAATATGCTGTACTGCCTTCACTTCTGTCCATTTTGTGAAATAATCTGTTGCGACTATTAAGTATCTTCTTTGTCCAGAACCTGGTAAAAATGGCCCCACAATATCTAAGCCCCACTTTGCAAAAGGCCACACAATGGTTGAAGATGACAATGGTTCTCCAGGTGCATGTATTTTCTTTCCATGTCGCTGAAAATCTTCGCAACGTCTTGATATTTGTTTTGCATCTTCGTGCATGTATGGCCCGTAATCTCCTTGCATTTTTGCTCTATGTGCCAAAGATCTTCCCCCGCTATGATTGCCAGCATCCCCACTGTGTAACATCTTTAGTAATTTTTCTCCTTCCTCTCGTGTCAAACATCTGAGTGATGGTCCATTAAAGGATTTTCGGTATAGCATCCCATCTCTTAATTCATAATTCGTTGCACGGCTTTTTAACTTGTGTGTTTCCAATCTATTTCTTGGTGTTTCTCCTTTCGCCAAATATGCATGAAGTTCCACTCTCCAGTCTACGCTATTGTTTGTTTGTTCTTCTTCTTCATTGTCTATTATCATCACGTCCACTTCTTCTTCTTCTTTATTGATTGATGGTGACAGAAGTGTTTGTATTTTTATGCATCTCGCAGTTGGATCTGTCATCATGTTTGAGATGAAAGCAAAAGCGTCTGCGAATCTGTTATCCTTCCTTGAAATGTGCCTCCATTTTATTTTTGGGATTTTCGTTGATAATTCTTCAACGAGCTTCTTGTATTTTTTCAAGGATGGTTCATTTGTAGTATACTCTCCCTTTATTTGGCGAATAACTAGTTGCGAATCACTAGTGATCCTTGCATTTTCTAGTTTCATTTCTATTGCGAATTTTAAGGAATGTATCAAAGCTTCATATTCTGTTTCGTTATTAGTGGATGCGAATTCCAATCTGAATGAAAAGCCATCTTTATTCATTCTAGCGAAATTAAAACAATTCCAACTCCATTTCCTTCTCCATTTGATGATACATCTACCAATATCTCCCATCTATTTGGTTCTGTTAATAAATCTTTTGGATCTCCGTGTTCTTCTTCTATATCCATCATTTCTTCTACCGCGTCATCTTCTTCTAAAGGAAATTATGCCAAGAAATCTGCAACAACTTGTGATTTTGGGGAAGACAAAATTTCATATTTAATATCAAAGTGGCCTACTTGTGCATTCCATCTCTCCACTCTTCCTGATCTTTTAGAATTCTTCATCACTGATTCAATTGGTACTTTTGTTAATACCTTTATCTTGTGCGCTTGAAAATATATGCGGAGCTTAAATGATGCATAAACTAATGCTAAGATCAACTTCTCAATCTTTGAGTAATTCTTCTCGGCAGTATTAAAAGTTTTTCTAATGTAATAAATGGGTTTCTCCACTCATGCGTCTATTCGCAATAACACGCCACTTAATGCATGCGACGACGTCGCAAGATAGATCAATAATTCTTCTCCTGATTCTGCCTTTTGTAAAATGGTTGTATTCATAAGGTGTTCTTTGATCCCTTGAAAAGCTTTTTCTCATTCATCAGTCCACTTGAATTTCGCACCCTTCTTGAGTATATCGAAAAAATATTTGCATTTGTCTGATGATCGAGAGATGAATCTCCCCAGCGAAGCTAGAAGTCCATTCAATTTCTGTACATCTTTTATCGTTGCTGGTGTTGGCATGTCACGAATTGCTTGCACTTTTTCTGGATCAACCTGTATTCCTTCTTTTGATACAATGTAGCCTAAAAATTTTCCCGAATGCAACTCCAATAGTACACTTCTCGGGATTCAATTTAATGTTGTATCGCCGCATTTGTTCAAAAATCTCCCTCAGGTCCTGTACATGGTCTTTGTCTTCTTTACTCTTTACTAACATGTCGTCCACGTATACTTCTAATGTTTTGTGTATCCATTTTGCAAATACCTTCTCTACCATTCTTTGATATGTCGCTCCCGCATTTCGCAAACCAAATGGCATTTTCGTGTAACAATATAAACCTCTTGGAGCGAAGAAAGCAGTATGTTCTTGATCTTCTTAAGCGAGAGGGATTTGGTTATACCCTTTGTACCCATCTAAAGACGATACCCTATCATTTCCCGCTGCGGATTCCACCATTTGAGGAATATCTGGTAAAGGAAAACTATCTTTAGGACAAGCTTTGTTTAAATCAGTGAAATCTATGCAAATCCTTATTCCTTTGTTTTTCTTTGGGACAATGACCATATTCGCTATCCATTCTGGGTATTTAGTTTCTCTTATAATTCCTGCATCAAGCATTTTCTGTAGTTCTTCTTCTATTTGGGAATGGTATGCTGTTGCGATTTTTCTTATTCTTTGTTTAAATGGTCTCACATTCTTGTTAATCTCCAACTTGTGGCATGCAATTGATGGATCTATTCCCGGTATCTCATCCATACTTCCTGTGAAAACATATTTATATTCTCGCAAAAGGTTAACAGTTCTTTCTTCTTCTTCTACATCCATATTGTTTCCAATTCTCAATATTAGAGGTTCTTCCATAGTCTCAACGTTTACTTCTTTTGTTGGTTCTGCGGAAGTGTAACTGGACTCGGATTCTCCCATTGGTGTTGGTTCTTTTATTGTTTTCACAGGTACTTCTCCTTCTTCCAAAATTTCGCTGGGTATTCCCTTGCCTTCTTTTGCCCTTATCATGTATACTCTAAATTCCTCTTCTTTATTTGCCTCCCTCGCCAACTTTCTACAAAAAAAAAACATTCTTTTTGCTTGTCCTTCATAATGCTTTACTTCAATTTGATGACACAATTTCGCATTATCAACGTCTCCTCTGATTTCTCCTATTCCATTTGGTGTGGGGAATTTAATACATTGATGCAACGTTGATACTACAGCTTTTATCGCATGTATCCATGGTCTTCCTAGCAACATATTATATGGTGATTCCCTATCCACCACGCATAGTGTTACATGTGTTTCGACTCTCTTAGTGGAATTCGTACCACTATTTCTCCTTTAGGTTTTGTTGTGGATTTTCCAAAGGCATGAACAAAATATGTTGAATTGGACATTTCTTCATCTTTAAATCACATTCCCCTGAATGCATGATAGAATATTGTATCCGCTGAACTTCCTGTATCGATTAAAGTTTTGTTCAATATCCATTCTCCCATGGATTTTGTTGTTGTCTCCTTCTCTTTTCGCGTAATAGGCACTGTAATAACCAATGGAGATGTGTGGTTCCAATTTTCTTTTGGTATTTCTGCCGCCATGAATGTGATTTTTTGTTTTTCCCAATCTTTCAAGGGTGATGTCTTTTCTACCGCCATAACTTTCCTTCCTTCAAAATTTCGTTTATGTATTCTTCCTTTGATGTTTTCATGGAATTCATTAACCATTGTTTTTGTTATCATATTGCACTCCAATCTTTTCTTATCTTCATTGACTCTAATCATTTTTCTTTTAACTGGTCCCTGTTTCTAGTGCCATTATGTAGTTGCAGGAAATCCTACACTACACCATATGATTTCACTAATATTCAGCTCATTTTAGATTAACAATCTTAATTTTATTGATGAATCTTTGAACAATCTTACAAGAAAAGATAAAGGAATCAAGAATAACCTTTGCTCTAGATTTTCTCTCTCCTATTTACTTGTTTCTCACCCAAAAAAAGATCTCTCCCTTTTCTTCCCAGTTGAGCGACTATTTATAGGGAAATACATAGTGGATGACAGCTAATCTGTCCTTTATTTTCGGATATGGCTTGCGACATTATCGCAACCTTACAAATGTTAATCTCGCAAACTCTCTAATTTTCGCAGGATCATCACATCTTTCTCATGATTTTAGCTGACGTCGTTTATTATATCATTTCTGAATTTGTTCTGCGACGTTGTTGTGTTGTGTTGTTGATAATTTCGCTGAAATATTATTACTGCGAGATTCTGATCCTACACCTGAAAATGTCCAAAATTGCAATCCAATCAGATGAAGATGGGTTGCGTGTAGTGCAATTATCTGCTTATTGTGATGATCAAATCTATTTTTCTAACCTCATAAGTTTCCTCGGCTTACATTAAATTTGGATCAAGTCTAAGATGTTATAGTCACTTATCCAGCTTTCATTTCAAGGTACTGCTTGCAAATCTGAAAATGTCCAAAATTTTATGTTGCAACTTGCAACTCAATTAAATGAAGATGGGTAACATAGGCATACAGTATTATTATCTGCTTATTATGACATCAAGGTTTGTTAAACATTTGTCTTATATGTTATCCATTTATATTTAGAAATCAACAAAATTGCCGAATATATTATGTTTTCTTTTTTTGAGCTTTTGGTTGTGTAAAGTTATCGTTATGTATCAATATCAATCAAGATCGATTAACTTTAATTGTAGCGATGTTACGCATCTGAACTCTTCGCCTTTAAAGTCTCTAAATGCACCCAGCTAAACTTGGTTTAGCATCTTTTGATGGATCAATTGATGAAGTATTTTTTATGCTTAGAAGAGTTTATCAAATGATATAGGCTTGATACTTTGTCAAATCAGTAGAATTTCAAACTTAAGTTAATAATACGAGGGAAAGATGCTCATATCTCATCATTATTATGCGCATGAATAACTCACAACCAAACTGCTCAATGTGATCTTAAACTTTGCTGTACAGGGAGCGAGTATGCTCCACCAATTACAGAGATATTTATGTGACGATTTATGGGATCTGAAATGTATTTTTTTTTTTTTTTTTTTTTGCGCATGAATAACTCACAAGCAAACTGCTCAATGTAATTTTAAACTTTCCGGTACAGGAAGCGAGTATGCTCCACCAATTACAGAGATGCTTATGTTATAATTTGTGGGATATGATCATAAGAAATGATAGATTTTTTTTGCGCGACATGTGGGTTTTTGAAACTCGCAAGTACAGAGGAAAATCTATTATTCCTAGGATTAGCTAGCATGTTTTCTGTGGGTCGTGGAATCCCCCTCACATGGGTCCTTTAGTGACGGTTAGGTGAGGTTTTTAACTATTCATTTTTTGTATTCATGAAATACCTGTATAGAAATGCAGCAGAGAAAAAATATGGCGATAGGATACAAAAGCCTTACATTTACATCTCTTTTGAATGCAGATCCAAGTGTTATCGGAGGGTACGCAGTAAAGGAGGCAGTTAACTGTTATTTTTCTGATCTACCCCTGTGACTGAAGCTAATTAATCTGGGTGATGACATACTTCGACAAGGAGTTCTTGGTATCTCTAATACTTATCATTAAGGTAGGCTGCACTATTGTCTGTTAACTTTTGTGGATGATTAGAAATTTATGGAGCTTATGGTTTGTGAAAAATGAAACATCTATGACCGAAGAGGGAAGGAAATAAAAGCTTTATCTAACTTTGATAGGTATGGGATCTCTGTCAGCAATTTTTAGAGATATATGTGCTTATTCATATACTTATATTTCATGAATTTAGATAAATTAGAACTAGATACCCTCTCATAGCTCTATATATTAGTCTTTTATCCCGTGGTTACTTTCCCTCTTAGCTCAGTTGGCAGAGCATGTGGCATTCCGCCCCGGGGTTGTGGGTTCAGTTCCCGCAGACGGAAACCAACATAAAAGGCTAACCGACTCCCGGTTTTACTATAATTGTACATTATGATACTGTTGAACTTAGGCAATATGTACTTTAATACTCAGTCACAACAAATATAAATCACTTCACCAACCAAACCAACTAGCTCACAGTCACAGGCAACACAGTTTGACTGCACTAACCCAGCACCATACAATTTTATTTTCTTTCTGCGCTTTCCTGTTTGGTTTGATTGTTTGATTTTTGTTTCTAACACAATGGGTGTTTCATCATGTTTGATTTGTGTAGTGAGAAATAATGAGTAATTTCATCAGATTTTTGTTTCTAGGGTGAAGCTAGCTCTCAATCCAAGTCTTCAGTTTCGTAGGTTCTTCACTTTACTACTATTTAATTGAAGCTCGATTGATCTTGGGTTTTGTGGCTAATTTCTATTTCCATTTTAATCCTTGCATAAGAAATATCATATGGTACAATCATTAATTTGGATTAATAGTGAAAGGAAGATGATAATGGCAACGACGACAATGGCATGTTTATGGGAAAATGTTGAAAATGAGAGTGGTTGAGACATCCTGCAGTTGGCTTTGTTTCTTTAACAACCATCTACTACCAGAGTCAGTGGTTCAGCTTCCTACTGCATTACAGGACGGTTAGCCTTTTCCTTTGTCCGTTTTTTGCGATGATATGAGGTAGTCCTTGATATTCATTTCCAGATTTAAAATTTGTTGGGGATATCTGTTTTTCTACTTTGTTTACAATCGAGAAACCTTTTTACTTTGATGTCTTTATGGCTATAGAACTAAAAGGGTTCTATATGTATAATATGTTGTGCAACTAGGACTCGCTCACTGGAAAATACATTTACAAACCAATAAGAATTACTTAAGGATTTTTGAGAGGGAGTTGAAGTCTTTTGCACAAAGTGATTAATGTTTACCTTTGAGTCTTTGACCTAGATATCCATCAAGCATAAAAAATTAAGTTAGGGTGATATAATTATTAGATCATCTTTGGAAACTTAAATTCATCTCATTCTTTGTATATCACGTCAGGACTAGGACTGCCAATCCTGGGTTTTGTTGTTTTAATATCGATGGACTGGATTGCTTCGTGAAACTTATCATGTGTTTTTTTTTTAGTTGGCACAAGAAGAATGCAATATCTAAACTCTACAGATTGGAACATCATTTGTTGTGTTGTTTGGACAATATATAGAAGAAATTATTTACAGTAGCAGTGAAGTTGACGAAAAGGTACTGCTCGACAGCAATCTTGCTTTAAGGTTTGGGGTTTGCGGTTTGAAAGTACCAAAGCATGCCGTTAAGGATTTGGCATATTTGTTTGAATTATTTGATTGTTTTAGGTATCTGCATCAAATGATTGTAGTGAGGTGCGAAGAAGTTTACATGTTTATTGTTCTAAAATTTAAATCTTTATTCATAACTGCAGGTATTTTGAGTACCCACAACCATCATTTTGTGGTGAAGAATGAATATCAAAGAAGTTAATTTTTTTAAAAGCTTAGACTCCAGACTGGGTTTTTAATACCTTGTTATCTTGCCACAACTTGCACATCTCCTTTCTACTCCATATTATTCTCCCCTCCACAGCCAAGATATATTTGGCCCTGTTGCATCTCTTTTGCGTTTCAGAACAGATGAGGAGGCGGTTTGCAATGTGAATGACACAAGCATAGGTAAATATCCATTAATCATTTCCTTCCTGTTGATCTACTTGCTGATAATGAAATGTTGAGGGGGAGTTCTCTTTGTAACTTCTCTGCAGTGATTCCATCGAGGAATAATAAATGCACATGGTGTTTACATAATCTATGGACAGTGCACGTTAATATTTTAGTATCCATAAAGATATTTCATTTATTTTTGAAGCAATAAAGATAATTCATGTGCAAAATCTATTCAATAGAAAGTAATGCTCGATCTGCACTTTTCCGTATGTATTTAAGACTCGCTGCTTATGTTTTCACAATAAATTCAAACGTTGTAGGCGTGTATCTGAGATTCTGAATCACTTGAATATGGAAGAGGTTTTTTTTTTTGAAGCATAATATGGTATAGTTGGGTCAGTGAAGGAATAATATTAGAGAAATGTCCCGAAGGTCTTAAATTGATACAATTATCTGTAATTTTGTGAGTTTATCATGATGTTCTGTTTGGAGGAGTTTAACTGGATGCACCTTCAGAAGAATTATTTCTGGATTGGATTAATACTCACTGTGTAGCATCTATATTTTGTATGATTAATTATAAATCATTTGTGGCTTTCATGATTTTATCTATCTCTTTTGTCCAGTCTAAAGGGCTCCTTACGAACTCTAAAAGTTGTATACAAAAGTGGATGCTGCAATCGTCAGCCTAGGTTGTTTTTGACTCTTTTCATGATTGGTGAGTTGCAGCTTTTATTGAATGAACGTTTGAGAAGTTCATCGGCTCCTAACTTTGTATCCCTTTAGACTAAATAAATAGTTCGAAGAACCCAATGGGAATACGTTTCGAGGCTGACATCGCAGCTGAGAAATGCATCTGGAGTTTATGGAGAATTGCATCACCAATATAGAACAGAACTACACGTCAGGTAAATACTATTGAAGAAACTTCAAGTTAAGAGGATGGCATCAGATTTGGGGTCCTCTTAACATGAAGATTATTTATTGATTTTGCTCGATAAGAGTACTCTTATTCATTCGATTGGAAAAATAGCCACCACCGTAACACATTGAAACTACGATGATACCCCTGTTTAAAGTATTGTTGGTGCAAGCTGCTTTCCTTTGTTTTCAAATCCTTCTCCATCAGTTTGGTTATAACTCTGAATGTTTTTCCATGTCTCTATGTAGATTTAAGAATGTCCATTGACCACAGCAAAGACCTTACTCACTTATATAGAGAGTTCCCAGGAAAAGTCAACATCCTTTTAAGGTGGATGGAATTCGTTGGCACAGAGGAGACATTGTGACTCCACGGGCACTGAAACTAGGGGAGTTTTCACTATCTATTTCAGTGTTTATTCTTTTCATTCCAACTTGCATGATTGGAATTAGGATTCATTTTCGGGTCTACTATTGGATTTATTGGGGTATAGGGGTGTAACGTTAACTTTGGCCCAACTAAGTTCGGTTTGGTTCTTCAACCTAAAGTACTATGGAATTAGTGCTACATGGCATCTTTTGAATCTTGATGTCAGAATGAATTAGTAGGTAGAAGAATGTAAATGGGTCTTTTGATCGGCGACGTTTATCCAAAACAAAACACGAAGATGGATGTTTAATTTTTCATTGATATGTGTATAAATATACAATGAATGATTTCTTTTGCCTCAAACTATTTTTTTATTTACCAAAATGGAAACATCACATTTGTTGTAGGACTCGAAATATACTAGACATGGCCTATGTAGTTGGTAGCCTCAGGTCATGAAACTCACCTGCAACCTTATCTGTCAATACTCACTTGTTGTGAACAAGTTTCTTGATAAGGTTAGGAGTGCGAACCTGGCTTAATTAGTTATCGAAGCATTTGGCTTTACGGACAACTCCTTTTTTACTTGTAATATATACAACGGCGGAGAGGGCTGACATACTTTTGGTACTGTTCACGGGCCCTAAAAGTTTAGATTAAGAACTATAATCAATCTTGAAAATCATTTTACGTGTTAATGTTGAGAACCAAATCAGGTGTTAAACACCGGAACAGACAACTTGGCAGTTTATGCAGAAAAGTGGTATTGGTATTAGTATATTTTCTGTGTGTTGGACGCCTTCTGGGGCTCCAAAGTTTGTAACCATATTAGCGGAAGCGAAAACAAGTATGCAGTTCAAAATGCATGGATTCGTCCGTTTAAATGTCACTCTTAAAAAGACACAATCAAGTAGGGTTGCACATACCCACCCTACCCGCCATTTCTACCCAATCCATCGTTATTTTACCCATATCCGTATCCTACTGTGGTTTTGTTAACAGTCACGAGTCAACATTTGGAGGACATTTTTATTTGCACGACTTTGTTTCGAGAACACATGTGGCGACATGTAATAAAATTTAGAGTTAAAGATTATGGTTCGCGTCTAAAAAAAACGAGAATAGAGAAGTGGTAAACCTCGATTCTTGGTAAATATTTTCAAGATTTTTTGTTTTACAATATCGTTCTCTATATTTTGTTTTATAAGCCCGTTACCATGTATCGAAAATCTAACATCTCCAAAGCAGTCTATCACCCTTGAGCGTCAAGATGTTAAATAATCTCCAACACGATATCATCGGCAGTCTAGTTCATCAGTTTAAGCTTCGTACCTTACAAAAAAAATTTAAGATGCATATAATGCCAATAAGAAGAAGTCCAGTATTTTAAAATTAAAATTAATAGATTACGAGGCATATGTGGATTGTGTTACGCGACAACGTCATCCCACCAATATATTCAATTCCAAGTATCATATGGAGGTTGTACTAATAACGAAACATTTAGTAGATAAAATACAATCCATGGATGCAAATATCAAATTGAACCGAAACAGTAAGGATATACAATTAAAAAAGAAAAAGAACTAATACAAATTGGATGATGATACAACCAAAGCGCTCATAGCTCTAGATAACTGGGGGATACAGAATTAACATATGGACATTAAAACGGATGACATGTACGTTGATGGATGGGATGACATATACGTTGACAAAAGTTATAATTGGTGGGGTGACATATACGTTGATTTCACCACTAGAGCTTGGCGAAGTAGATAACAACAGGAAACCATACGGAGTCAATATTTGTGTATTGTGAAGGCATTTTTTGTGGCATTTTTAACGAGTTCAATGTCTCAAAGTGGTTAATGACATTAATAAAATTGCATAGGAATAAGTTGGTATAGTTTTACTTTACAGTGAATACAATAGAGTTTTCGAAAGTTTTCATTCGAAAGCCACAAAATATTTTACCACAGAGAAAGGTAAATTAATTTACAAAGATGAATTTGTTCATGAAATTGACATTTTGACACCCAAAGAAGAAGAGAAAAAGGAAAGAAATGAGCACACACCATATTTTATTTAAATGAGTATTTTTTTATCTTGAACATATGAAACATTTCCAAGAATTTTTCATAGATATTGGTTTGAAATCTAATGACATTTAATGGACACTACACATATTTATGAACACTAGATATGTTCTTGGCAATGACTTTGAATCCGAAATTGCAAGAATTTACAAAGGAGCATCGTCATCACTAATAACCCGTGTTTTTGAATTGAAAAGAGAGCATCTGATGAAAGAATCAAGGAAATTCTCATAATTGTTGCATATGTATACATGATTGAATTCCAAAAACGTTGACTATATTTGATTATTTTAATATTTTTTTTTTGATTAATAATCCTAAAAAATAAATAAATGGTGGAACAAGTTTACTACATTGGTTTTTACTAAATTTCTTGAAGGAAATATATTCTGATCCCACAATCTTTTAAACACCTAAGGAATTGTATAGTACTTGGTCCATGATAAGGTTATATTAAAAGAAGTAATGATCGAAAAGACGTAATCATCCTAGATGGACATAAGACAAACAACACTAACGTTCTTCATTACCACCCAATGAGTCAAGAATTTTCAATTTTCAAATTAGTGTGGACGTTGTTCCTTAGATTACATGTTGATGAATGATATATTTATACTAAAATATGTCTAAGCATTTAACGGAAAATCTATACGATATGCATAATGTTGAGTTAAATTTTGTGATTCACGAATTATCAAGAGTTGCCAAAAAAACCAATTATCAAAAACAAAAGATAAAAAATGTGAAAAACTGAGTCATCTAACAAGTAATTGTTCTAGTGATGAATACACAAGTGGATTAGACGGTTATTTAGTGTCCATTAACAATCTATGTTTTTCGGGAAATACTTCGACGAATGCTAACTTGGACTGTGCAAGGTTACAATATACAGTTGTTGGTGCTATCATGAAAATATAATTTCTTTGAATTAACGAATTTTCCGAGACAAAATAAAATCTTAAAAATGTTTACCAAATACATGTTTACAAGAAAGGAACAAAAGATGCGCTAATGTATTATCATGTTTGGAATACATATTAATGGAATACAGTGATTTGTAATTTTTGGGTACTAATTATTTATTAAGTTACGTAATTATTTAAAACCATTAGGAAACCCCGATCATCTATCCAGAGGGATTTTCTAAATAAAGATATATATCGTCATTATATACAAAGAAAAGAACAATGGGAACAACATTGCGAGAGAAATAAGAGACAACCTCATGTATTTTTATTCTTGATTTTTTTATGCGAATAATATGAGTCGATTATTCTTATAGCTAAAGAAAAATATTTAAAAAAAACCTACTGATATTACTAATCATCAGGATAAACGAGTTATGAATATACTAGAAAACCACGAGAGAACATCAATGGCATACACAAATGGTCCCATAAGAAGTAAAAAAAAAGAGTCACACGAGGTTGAAGGACTAACAGATTCAGAACCAATATCAAGAAATGTTCTTTCCAGGTAACGTCAATATTCCTTGGTTGCAGGAACATGCTGAAAATTTGGAAAATTTGTACAAAGGTAATGGGAACTGTTAGGAATTAGTGTAAAATATAATGCGAACACTGTGAACTGAAGCTCAATGAAATTTAAGTTTACTTATAGGAAATCATGCTCCAAAATTTGCAATTTATTTTCTTTAAATGAGCTTGAATTTTAAAAATTCAGCCAAACACATATTGTTTTATCAATTTCACACAACATAACTTATAAACAATACAAAAGTTGTTCATCAGAAACCATATATGTCGACAATGTTCCATTTCCATGTCAATGTTGAGGTATAAAGGTATAAGGGTTGTAAAATACATTAAATATATCTATAAGAGTTATGGTCGCACAACAATTATTGGTGGTGAATGGGATGAGATGCAACGTTACATTAATGGAAGATCTATTAGACAACCCGAGGTTATATGGCGTTTATACGGTCATTTGCAACATGAGAAAGATCCTAACATTGCCCTATTGTTATTCATCCTTCCACGCAGCAAAGATCTTTGTATTACTTGCAATAATATGTTTGTAACAACATGTTGAATCTTTGCTTCCAAAGTAAGTATGCTCACTATCGATTAAACTATTGATGAAAATACAAAAGTGAACTTATTCATTATTAAATTAACAAACCATATATTAAATAATTAAAAATAGAAGGCCGAGCCCGGGTCATATGATATTTTTTTATAAATATCCCTACGTAACTTTTATGATCACATGTTCAAGTAGTGGCCAAATACTTTAGAAATCAGGTTATAGTTTTTTTCTCGGTTGTTATCTAAACTTAAGTTCAAGTAGTTAAGCATATATAAGATTCCATAGCTTTATGTTTTGTTTCCTTCACATTTCAACATAGATATCTTAGTGTTTTATGCTGATTTTTGTTGAAAATTAAGTATTTACCTTTTATTTTTAAGTCTCTCCTTTAATCATTGTGCCACACACAATTTTGTGGAGTTTTCAAGTTTTAGTTTTCAAATCGCGACCTTAACCGTAATTGGCTTTATGTAGTCGATGTAAATAACTAGATAACTGTGTTATGTGTCAATCATTATTATTGGTAATTTAGCTAATGAAGTTAATATTCTCACCATTTATATGGTGTCTAGGTTATGTCAGATCATATTTACCATCTTTTATATGACTAAGTTAGGTAAGAGCAATAACGAATTAACAATCTTTGAAAATATAAAAGAAGCGTAACCGAAAGATTATAATTAGTAGTTGGCACATGCTAAGCAAGGTTTAAACTGGAGGGTTGCAACTTTAACTTAAACTATTCGAGGAATAAAGTAGGTAAAACTTAACATGGGTGAATTTCAAAGCAAATGAGAAGATATTTAAGACATCGTAATATGCTATAAGTAGTAATGAATAAAAAGAGAGTCATGCTTTCAAAAAAAAAAACAGATATTTTAAAGTAGGGTTTATGCCTGTAGAAATGACTAGGGTAAGAAATTGATTTGGAAAAGCCTATTGACTTAGGAAACAAAAATAAAAATTTGGAAAATTTATATTGTATTTCCTATCTTTTCTCGGCGCTGGATATTTAAGAGACTAACTTCGAGTGAAAGAAGAGAAACATAAAAAATCGAATAACATGAACTTGATAGGAATGGGAAGAGAATCGAGACGAACGCTTAAAAGTTAACCTTTATTTGAAGGCCAATAAGGTTCGAGGAGGCCAAAAACTGCCAATTGACACATTAAACTGTTGTTCAGTCATACAATATTAAGGTGTTTGATGACTTTCTTGGTCATCCAATATTAAAACTAAAGGTACATCTTTTGTGGAGTTAATTTGAGAATTCTTGGGAAGAACGATCTACGAAATAAAAAATCATGAAAAATAAATAGAAAATCATGTTGTTGCTAGCGCCAGATTCTCTCATATTACTGATGGATGGAAGTTGATGAAAATGACGTTAGAGATTATTGTTTTGGTGAATGATCTTCATCATTAGTTTTTTGCTTTTGTGTATTGATAAATTCACTTTGGTCTCAATGAATATAATTTTGTTTCGGAAAATAAATTGAATGGATAATATGGTACCTATATATGTTTAATCCTATCTTGTGAGGATAAATTTTTTAAATCTACATATGAGTTATCTATTACAAGATTGATTAAATATATTTTATTTAGCTAAAGGAAATGACCAAAGAAACGCTTAACACCGAAGCCTTATGTTACTGTTTGTATAAAGATAAAGATGTTTTTGAACTTTTAGGATAAAATACTTTTGTAATAAAATTTCAGAAAGACATTCAGAGATAAGTTAGAACAAGGAACAAATGAATTAGGCAATGTTACTTTACTGGCAGAAAAGTAAAAAATTAACTCGAGCGCACCATACAAACCATAATTGAGAAGGTTGAGACGGGACCATAGAATAAAAGAAATACCTTATCCAAACGAGGGGACAAATTCAAAATATAACTAAATAGACTTCTTTGTAGCGTCAAGAAAATAGACAATTCCAGATATTGTTTTGAACAAGAAAATACTAAAAGAAATAGATGGAGAAGTGATTTCATTCCTAGGAAAGCAAGTAACATGAATTGTATATAAATAACATGATAGAAGGAGTCTTTTCCCAAACCATGGATCTGAAGAACAAATTGAAAAATTTGAGAAATATTACTTGAAAGATGAACGAAATGATAAGAAATAAAATATTTATGAAAATATGCAAATAAGGTTTTATAATATGTAAAACTGAAGAGAGAATATGGGAAGTCGAACGCAATTTAAGGACATATAGTTTGGTTTCGGGTTAAATGACTAGCAGAAGTCAAATAAGATTTAAAGGTAATGTCACACTATGTTTTACATTAATCTTTATAGTTGCTTTCATGTCGTTTTTTAATAAACATATACTACTGCTTTCTTATTTTGGTTGAACTTCATATATGCACCAATACATACTATGTAATTTTATAATTTTTTGAAATGTTTAAAAGAAGATAAAAACAAATATCTCCCCACTAATTTAGGTTATATTATCGATCTTATATCGGTTAGATTGTAAGATCACATGTTATTTTTGGTTTTGATAACAATCTAGCATTTAATAAGGGTAGTCATAACATTTAATTAAAAAAGATGAAAGGAACAATATTTTTAAAGTATTTGGATAACTAAGTTGTAACTCTTTTTAATATACTGTTACAAAGAAATAGATACCTACACTTAAGGCTATAAAGAAAGGCTGAGCTGGCCGGGGTCGTAAGGCTAATAACTACATTATTAAGTAAGGCTACATGAAATTATCTTACAAACATATAATATGAAATCAAGATTGCGTACATAAACCTTTTGGTTGATAAGAAAACTAAAAAGAGCCCTAAAAATTGTTGAAACAACAAAAAAAAATTGTTAGATGTTATACAAACTAGGAAGACTAACCTTGATTTTCCCGAAAGATCTAAAAAAATCAGACCAAACCAGGGAAGATCAAGATAAAAACGAAAAACGATGGAGGTTTTTTTTTCTCTTATCGTTTTTGGAGGAGAGAGGAGGAGAGAAAAGAAACATTGGATGATTAAAAAATTGACAAACCGAATCCTCAAAATGATGTTATAGAACTTCCAAAACATGGGACACTAATTTCATTGTTCTATAATTAAATTGGGCATAAGGTTATGAATATAAGAGAATGACAATTAGTGGCGCAACCGCGAATTAAGGTTGAGGGGAGCAAAAAAAGAATTATACAAGCATGTGGACTTAAGTGAACTAAAACTAAAATTCTAGGTGGGTTGATTTCAGAAGATAGGAAAAATACAAAAGTGTATAGATGGTTTTCATGATTTGAGGAGGGGTTAGAGTCAGAGTTAGTCTACCCCTGACTCCGCCCCTGATGGAAATCGAGATGAAACAAAGATAGATTAGGTGGACATTGTAACATAAGATGTTATAATACATGTTTGCCGTAAAAGCTCTGATTATTACATTACTCTACAACATGTCCAACATTGAATAATACCTTCTTTTTGTTTTACCATGATGGGCTTGCTATTCAGATTTTAGTTTCTTGAAATTGTGTTTTTAGTTGCAGATATGGATACATTTGTATTTTTGATATCTCTATTTCAGTATTGAGTAACGGTGATTGGTTTTGAAACTAATCAGGGATAATTACTGATGAAATTATATCAAGTGATCAATATATATTTTTGCTGGAAATAAATAAAGTATATACACTTAAAAACTAAACGAAGAGGTTGAGCTGGGGTCGTAAGGCCTCGGTGATACCTAGTATTATACAACAAAGCTAAGTGTTTTGATCCTGAAAATTAGAAAATGATGCTACATTATACATTATGTTGTTTTTGTGTATACATTTAAAAAAAAAGGAAGAGATTGTTTGTTTATTAGAAAATTAGTCAAGTGTTTCCAACACTTTACCTTTGTATGTCGATGTACGTAGAATAAATGTTGGTGATCATTGTTTCCTGACGAAATATCGATGTGTATGGATCGGCAATCTAATTAGTTAACTTTTCTGTTACAATTCCTTAAACTTATTATTTTGCTTTCTAATCGGATGAATAAGTTTAATAATTGATCTAAATGTTTGTCTTTTTTCATTTAGCTGTTAATAAGAAAAATAAATGAAGAAGTTTAAATAAAAATGAAAAAAAAAAACGCGTCCAAGCGCATCAAATCCGAGTCATTAGTGTGTCCAAATCAGACGCGTGAACACGGACACGACTCAAAAAATACAGCATCCCTCCAACCCACCTCATCTGTAGAAATATAAACAAAACGATTATTACGGAATTTTGGGTTAGAAAACAGTAAATAAAATTCCCTCAACTACAAAACGAAGAAACTTTGCTTCCAGAAAAACAGAAACACTTCTCCTTCTAGTTGCCAACCAAGTTGAACTAGTCGATGAAGAAGTTAGCCTTTCGAATTGACCAGTCAGTTTCATTATTTATTTCTTCGAATTGACCCGTCGGTTTCCTTATTAATTTTCTTTGGTTTCTGCATGGTATTTCCGGTGATGCTAATGTGAATAATCTCATAAGCTAGTGTTTGATGAAAAAGAGTTTTCTTGTGACCAAACCTGTTGCTCGGATTATTATATGATAGACAACAGAAAATGTGTTGCTACATAAAGATGAAATATCACACGACAGTTGTTAGAGACTTTTAGGCAGCAAAATCTTAGATGATCTTGATAGGGCCATCAGCCATGAACGATGAACCTAAGATGAAAACATAGTATTGATCCTTCACGAGTCTAAAGGGCCAAATTTCAGAAGAATGTGGTGCAGTACAGTGGTAGGGAACCGACAGGTGCGGTGCTCCCTTGAACGGTCGCCTCGTCCACCCAGGGTCCAGGGTTAATGACAACGTACCTTCGTCACTGATAGCCAAATTCCAGCAAAATCTTAATCGAAGTTATGCAGCCGATACAGCAAAACACAGTGAAAATCATATAGAACTTGTTGTCTAGTCCATTGAAGTTCATCACCCTATAAAATGATAAGGAAGAGCATTTTGTTTAACTTTGGCCTTGCAAACTTGGATAAGAATGCAAATGAAAAACAAAACTGAATATTTGATGATATTGGACTGGGTTTGTGTGGTGTGGGTATGGATAACATACCTAGTAAACAATGGAGATGGTGATGGTCTTAGACTCTTAGCTTTTGGTGAGGACTAGAAGTGTAAGTTTGGCCCCAATCTTTAGAAATGATGGTGGTTAAGGGGACATGGACGCTTAATGGATCATCAATATCCCCACGAGTGCATCATCAAATTACATTCATTCCCCATGCCCACTATTTTTCCTATTGAATTATTGAAGAATCCGAGAGAGCCAATTTTGTACCTTGTTTACATGGTCCATGATTTTAGGGTGAGGATTTTGCTCAAAAAAGGTTAATAAGTCGTACCTTAAGTGCATGACCCCAGTAGGAGTTGAAATTTTATCATCTTCTTTTGCTCTATTATTGACTTTTTATTACTATTTGATAAGACTTCTTTTAATCTTTACTATAACGTGTAGATATCATAAATTAGTTTCGCAAAATGATACTGTAATATTTACGATTTTGAATTCGAAATTCGTCTACATTTTATTTATTTAAGTTTATTGAAAATTCAAGGAATTTAATTGCGCAAAAAAACATTTAATTTCAGCCAAACTTGAATCCACTGGGCCTGCTGCCTGCATTCCTGGAGGGGTGTACAACGTCAAGTCTCAAGCCGCTTAAACCCAATTCACGAACGATTTTCTGGGGACCATGGTTTTTTAGGGATCATGGTTTTATTTTGGGTAAAGGCATTAGAAGTAATTTTAGGTCACCCCATATCTAGTTATTTATTTAATACCTAATCTACTCTCTTAATTAATTTTAGGTTATATATGATTAGTGAATGATTTAGTTAAAAACAATTAGTGAGATTAAATTAAAAGATGGGTTTATTATTAGTTGAGTAGAATTATTGAGAGAGTTGAGTTAGAGAAGATGAAGGAGAAAAACATGGAAAATAAAAAAAAATTCCAATTCACTAAGTTTGAGTATTCAAATGATGAAAACTCATATGATTCTTCATCTCCATCCTCTCCTAGAATATTTGTTAATCTTCAAAATGATCTGGATTTTGAACAGTTCGGTTACTTTATATGAAGAACAAGTAACTGAACTCATCTGAAGCTGTAGTTCGGTTGCCCCGTGAGATGAACAAGTAACCGAACTCATCTGAAAGTGCAGTTCGGTTACTTGTTCCAAACACGCAGGTTACCGAACTCTCAAATAATAGAATTTCTAGGAGTTACAGCATTATGTTCGGTTGGTTCTCAACTAACCGAACTTTGGTGTACAAAGTTCGGTTGGTTCGCAAACTGCATGCACTTTTGATCTAACCGAACTTTACGTAATATTAGAGTATATAAGTTTACAAATTTCAGTTCTTTCGCAAACTTGAACCTAACAGCTAACCAACCGAACTCTGAGTTCGGTTTCTGCGATAAAATTGTGAAGTTACCGAACTTAACAAACAAAAAAAATGTGAAGTTCCAGCGTCTATTGGCTAAGTTCGGTTACTTTGTAGTTTTAAAAGTTTTTGCGAACAAACCGAACTCTATTGGCTAAGTTCGGTTATTTTGGAACTCAACATAGTGGCCACAACAACACAGTTCGGTTAGACTGGATTTGTTTTTTTTCGGTTCTAAGGGTGGAGTTCGGTTACTTTGTAGTTTTAAAATTTTTTGCGAAACAACCGAACAGAGAGTTCGGTGACTTCGTTTTAAATCCAATAGAACCGAATTGTTCTTCGTGTTCTTCATTTTCAAGAAGTTCGGTTAGTAAACTAGGGTTTTTTGGAAAATCGGTCTAACCGAACATGGCTCTGTAACTTCTATTAAAACCCTATTTTGATGATTTTTATTCGATTGAAGCAATCAAAATCAAATTAAAGTGAAGGGTTTGTTGGAAAATACCTCCGGAGTGGTCCCATGGCAGAATCAGGTTGCGGCTGGCGTCTTTTATACTCGATAAAATTATTATGTAACCGAACTTAATTGTGATTGCATTGATGTTGTTACATTTCTTAAATAGGCGGTGGCAGTGGTGATGGGAGGAGATGGTGGTGGTAATCGGTGGTTGGTGGTGGTGATAATCGGAGGTGGTGGTGGTGGTAATCGGCGGTGGTGGGCGGTGGTGGTGGTGGTAATCGGTGGTTGGTGGTGGTGATAATCGAAGGTGGCGGCGGTGGTGGGCGGTGGTGGTGGGAGGAGGTGGTGGTTATATATATAGGTGGTTATTAGGTTGGTTTTAAATTAAATTAGGTTAAGGGTAGGTTAGTCATTTCAACGTTTTAGGACACCCCTTATCACTATAGAGAAGGTGGCCTAATAAAATCATGGTCCCCTCAAAAAAAACCATGGTCCCTAAAAAATCATTCCAATTCACATTCCACAGGTGCAAAGGAATTTTGCATAGAAAAACCAAAATCATTGTTCAGCTTAGCAGCATTTTAGCATAAAAGTATAACTAACTTGGGGCTTCAAGTTTAAATTCCCAATTGCCGTTTGCCAATTTTGCATAGTGCATTGTGCCATGAAAACTATGGACCTGGACCTTCTGGCAAGGGGACATTCAGTGACATGGTTTTCGGTCACAAGATAAATCTAGGTAAATGCTGCATTTTTGGCCGACAAAGTGGATTTTGGATTGCTAAGCTAAAATAGGTCGCACAGTAGATTTCAGGTTATAGTGGAGGATTTTGGAGTGGCAGCATATTCTGTGTCACAGTTGCGGTGTCTGGCCATGATCAAGATTATACACAAATTTGGGCCACAAAATGGAATTTTCGGATCAGTGCAGTTTTAGATAATGGGGGGTGGGGGTGGGGAGTTTTGGGTTCAGAGAATACTACTTGTAGGCTGTCTCTTGTCTGTGACGCAACCTTCGACCTTTACACCCAGGTTGCCTAATACTTTTTCACCTTTGACCGCAGCTACATAATCTATGAACAAACTGTTATTCGTTTGTGATTGTGCAAAATCTAAATTACATTCTACTTTCAGATGTTGGGGATTCAACATACAAATCATTACATACTAGCACTGGTAGACTTTTTTTAGACTACAACTGCAGTTTCAATTTTTGTTAAAAATCTAATGACATTCATCAGCCATCATTATCAATACAAGTCGGAGAAATTTGGCAGGGACAACAAAGGCATTCTGATTAAGATGGTGACTGTCCTATATTAAAATTATGGGTAGTCTGCTCATTCAACATACAATGCTCGAATAAAGTTTTTAAATCAAAATGAGAGACCAGAAACATACCCAGAAAACGAAGAAAAAGATTTAGTCATCGCCATAAGCTCTGAAACTGTAAAGCTCTTGGTAAGGGGCATTGAACCATAAGTCAGCTTCAAACCACTTGGGGTAGCGAATAAGATCACCGGCTACAAAGCTCATGTATTCTTCGCTCCCTTCTGGAACAACCCTAACTTCACCTTCTACGACGTACACCAACTGGTCCACCTGCCAGTCCCATGACAACCTACACTTCCCTGTTTTCCACATTGACCAACGTGATACTGCTAGTTTCTCCAGTCTATCCTTTGACACGTTATGTTCCACCTTTATGTTATATAGCTCCTCCAATGACTTCCTCGCCTCACAGCGAATTCCATTTAACTTTCTCTGTCTACCTACGGTTTGTATCTTAGTAGTTTTTGGTACATGGAGTGATGTGCCGAAGCATAAAGCTGCCATATCTGCAAAATCACGATCATCGAGAAGTTAACTGAAATTGTAAAATTTCAGCCACATTACTTCCTATGAACATGAGAACATCCTATGACTTTCAAGCCTCCCAAAAATTGGGGTCAAATTTACTGGTGCGGATACTTAGAATCTCACGCATGTGCTAGTGTCCTAAGTTATAGATCGGGAAGATTTTAAGGACAATGCCATCTTTGTGGAATACATCCTCACAAATTATGTAGTAGCATCTCCATGTGGTCTTATAGGATGGTGCATCCATACTGCTAACTACATCGCTTTTGGACGATTTTTGCCAACTTTCAGAGACTTCCCTATCATTGGTTTGAACATAGACATTAATATCACAGAGAAAATTATATGCACCCGGACAGATGATTCAGTGAACTCCATTCTGTGGATCTAATACCATAAGATAACACCTATGTATGGAGATTAACTTCACAGTCTCTTAAATTTTGTGCGAACCTAAACTTCAGCTAAAGGAAAATTCGCTACAATCCCACCCCTGCATCTTAGGGGCCCACACATAGGACCTCGTACGTAATACCTAATGAAAATCAAAATTCATAGCGGAAGAGGAATAAAATAGGGCAGGGGGAGAAAGCAAACAACTCCAATTGTAGAGAAACACTATTTTAACTGAAAAATATCTCAAAACACTCCGTTCAGCTTCGCTGGAAGCACTTGAACAATTGAAAGACTTCATATATTGCCAAGTCGATGTTACCAACTATGTTTCAGTGACATTTTGAAGTATCTAATATATATAAGTCACCCAATACTGCAAAATATCTTTGGTTTAGGCATTTTATCATACATGTTCATGATTCACATGTTCAAGCTAACAAAATCGATGTTGAAACCCTATGGTTACACACACATTTAGGGAAAAAATTACAAGATGCTCATCACACCAACACACAAAGAAAGGGAGACCCACCTAGTCATAGCTAAGAAATTAGCTCATAGTCAGCCAAAAATGTAATGGGTTCCTCTTATCCTTTCCATTCAACAGAAATCAGAGATATGAACACATAAACCAAACTCAGGATATCACGAAAACCCAATTTTTGTATGAAAAGGATAAAACCCACATATGAATCAGAAATTAAAAGCTCAGACTTAAGAGATTTTGATGTCAAAGAAAAAGTACGTATAAGTTAAGAATGAGAACAGTGCAAATCTGTAAACCTGGAAAGACAAGAACTTACTTGTTATCACCCACTTATCCGAAGGATTCGAGCAACGAAAGATACAGTCTTGAAGTAGAAGAAGAGAAGATTGACAGAGCTTCAAAGCTCACTGTCTCAGTTTGTGTTGTCTGGATAGGATTTTCAGTTTTCACGGGGGAACTCTCAGGGTTCAGCTGTAAAAGGTAATGTTTTGGTCGACTGGAACGTGTCTGTTGCCTGCCCTAACATTTTACTAGAGTGGCCCACTTATTCAATTTTGGGGTCTATTTACCGGTGGTGCAAGACCATGAAAGAGCCCCCACCGCAGCACCTGAATCTGCCAAGGCCGCGTGTATCTTCTTGCACTACATTTACCCCATACGTAGATCCTGCAACAACAGTGGAAAGGAGATTAGGGATCTTTTTCTTGAATGTCCCTTTGTTATAAGTTAGGATTGGCCTTCTTGAAGGAACTCAAATTACGTTCTAGGATCGGTTGAATTTGGGGGTAGGAAAAAATAATCAACAAACTGCTATTTATGCCACTGCCTGTTGGTTCAGTTGATAAGCTAGACGTGTTCGAGCGCTTTACAAGGAGTAGATTGCTCTTTTCCGCTCAACAGGAGGAAATGGGATTTGAACCTTTTACACTTGACTCAGCTATCTTAAATATGACACAAAATGTTAAAAGTATCATTAGCCACCTGAGTTTTCATAACATAGTGCACAATAATCCAAATTACATTTTGAATAATCAACGATAATGGAAATCTGACATAATTCAATCAACTAGGTATGATTCAGGTGTATACTCTCACCAGTTTGGTCACCTCTACAACAAGCATCTGCTAGATGGGCTGCTTTAGATTGCCAAAACAAACTTGTGAAGATCTTAACAAGATTTAGAGAGTTTTTTTTAGGGCAAATACATTGACAACCCTAGAGGCTACTAACCAAAAATATGGACCTGTTGTTCAAAGTCGAAAAAAACCTGGGAGGGCTAGGTTTTATGAATATGGAACACTTAAACAGTGATATGACCACCAAAATTGCATGGCGCTTGGAAAAATTTAAAGACTACGTGTGGTACCAACTCATGAATGCAAAGTACCTATGAGGAAAAAATGTTCTCAACATAGATGTTAAACCCCAAGGTTGGAGACTCTTGAATTTAGAAAGATATTCTTGAGGGTATAAGTAACATTCAAGAGCATAGCAGACAAAGAGTATGAAATAGAAAAAGAATCAGCATATGGGAAGACATTTGGACAATTGCGAACAACAATCTTCTAACCAAGCCTGACAACTGCCCACATAATCTCCTCATGGTGGATGACCTCCTTCTGAAAAATGGGAATGACATATTCCAAAAATCAACATCCGACCAATCTCGTTAGGGCTGAACATGGTGTCGGTTAACCGTTGGAAACCGACCGAACCAGACCAATAAGCAAGAAACCGAACCAAACCATTTAGATTTGGATTGTTTTGGTAAAAAATGTTGAAAAACCGACATTACTGGTTTGGTTTTGGTTTGACCTGAAAACCGAACCAAAAACCATTGGGGAACCGATTAATTTTTAAACTTAATTTTTACCGTCCATTTAAAAGTATTAGATTATACCCATTAATTTAGAGGATAAATAGAAACCCTAAATCTAATATTTCATTATGATACTCTCCCTCTTTCTCTTTCTCCTTTTCTCAGCCGCCTCCCTTCTCCACCCCCAACTACAGCTGCTGCTACTCGACTTTTTTCTTCCCGTCTTCCTTCTTTTTTGTTTGTCAATATCTAAATTAAGATATATTATATATCTTCATTTGATCTCTAGAATTAGAGTAAGCTTTAACTATTCTTGATTTTTTTTTGTCTGTATATTTGTGTAAACCAATACTGTCGGCAACTACGATTTTTTTATCTGTAAATTTGTGTATTTTTTTTTTTTTGGTTTGACATAATTATTGGTTAACCAAAAACCACTGGGACAAACCGAAACCAACTGGAACCATTTGGAAACCGAACCAATGGTTAATGGATTGGTTTGGTTTAGATTTTTAGAAACCAATAATATTGGTTTCGGTTTTGGTTTGGCTAGAAACCGAACCAAAACCGACCATGAACAGCCCTAAATCTCATTGAAGCTGAAGCTATCACTGACACATCCACTCACCCTGGAGAGGAAGATAAGATTCATTGGAAACTCGCAGAATCTAGAAAGTTGTCTATAAAAATCACTATACATAGCAAAAATTGACAAGATATACAGTGTTGGTTCTCTCAACACATGTATTGGGATGGCATATGGAGAATGGATATTTCTCATGTCATCCAAATCTTTCTTTGTAAATATGCTCATGGAATTCTCCCAACAAATGGAAAGACTGCTAGCATCCTGTACTAGATTGATCCCATCTGCAAGTTATGCAATAGTGGGAAGAAACCATGACCGACCTTTTCATAAGTTGTCCGGCAGCCACCTCTGTCTGGCATCAGTTGTGCCAACCAAACCATGGAGAATATGACTCTAACATAAAACTCATGGGTTGGTTCAACTCCTAGTTTGACTCAAGCAACAATCATTCCAATTATAATGGCAATATTCATGTTACTGCTTGTTGGTATATCTGGAAAGTTAGGTGTGACTTTATTTTCAACCACACTTAGTTGAATGCCAACATACCTCTATGAGCATTGAAAAACACATGTGCTCTCATAACAAAGTGCATCATCTGCAGGATCATATTCTCAACAATAGAGAGGAACATATTGACCCCCAAATTCCTCCTACTTTCTCTACAAGAGAAGAATTTGGAATTATCATAAAAATATATGCCATACAAGATCCAGAGTCATTTACACACTATACTACTCTAACATCTATGGATTTTATAGGAAACATCATTGAGAATAAATGACCTTCAGGCTACAATATAGAATGGAAGCAAAAGGAGGATCTGATCTAGCTTTCAACTGGGCCAAGTAAATGAAGCACATCAACGTTGAAATCCAGGTTGAAACAACGGAAGTTCTTATTCGATTTACCATGTTATATCAAAATGTTGTCCAATGAAGATTCCAGATCACTTACCATGAAAACAGTATAACGATGATGAATAAGGAAACAACAACATTATTTCTTTTGTTTTAGTTGGTCTTAATCTTTTTCATCTAACTCAGAATCTAGACTCTCTTAATTTGGTGTTGGCTTGTAAAAATCTTAACCATGGGAGTAGTGGCACTCTTTAGTCCTATTCCTATGTGTTAGAGCACTGCTCGGTCGAACTCACAAGCGTTGCTATCTCAAGCTTGTTATCAAGTTTAGTTGCCAAAACTATAAGTCTTGATTTCTAGTCTACTTATAGCTAAGTCTCGGATTAGGATAGAAAGTATAGTTGAGCATTAGACTTCACGGCGTTCATCGATTGAAGACGAAGAACTACTAAGAGGAGCTTGTGGGACATCATCAACAAAAGGTATGTGGAGACTTTAACTCATCTATCACTCAAAAGTATATCTACTTTATCTCCTATTTGAGACAAAATTCGTATATATAGCTATATAGACTTCGATTATACACATTTGATATTTCGAGCTGAGTTTAACTCGCTTACATATTTCTCGAAATATGTTTTGGTAAGCTTTCGTTTTAACCAAGTTCATCTTATATTCTTGACGAATGTCAAAAGATGATCATGTTAAAATCGCCTTGTAACATCTTACAGGATTTGTGTGGGACAGTCATTTGATGTAGACTGAAACGTTTCGTATTGATCTTTCGATCACTTGAAAATTGCTTCGAAGCTAATAGTTCGTATGAGACAGCTATTGTCGTCTTCTAAGAATGTTTCAACGGTTGAAATGGGAGTTTAGAACACTTGACCATGAATGGAATATAAGCACAGTATGCGTACTTGCATATGTGTTGATCCAAGACCGGAATTTAGTATGCATACCCGTATACGTACTGGCGAGGTAAGGTAAAGTCCGGGAGATAGAGTATGCGTACTTGTACGCGTATTGGCGAAGTCAGTTGAAGTCCGGGTACTATAGTATGTGTATCTGTACGCGTACTGGATTCAACTGAAGCTTTAAAGTGTACGACAGTATGTGTACACGTTTGCATACTGGCAAACACAGTCCAAGTCCGTCTACTTAGGTATGCGTACCCGTTTGCATACTTGAGTAGGTTATGTTCTAAAATCGGTTTGTTCATGAACTAATACATTTATATAATAAGGAATGCCCTTCTAACATGACAGGTCATTTTTGTGAATCCAATCTTTTGCAAACTGTGGCTATAATGTTCATGAATTAATTCGAGTGAATCAAAATCGATTTTGCTTCAATTGTGTCTTGTATACTTCTATGAGAATATAAACAATCGAACAACTCTAGGACTAGTTTCATTTGAGTCATTTGAACTAGTTATGTTAACACGAATATGGTTGATATGAAAGTGTTCAAATGGCTAACTTCGGTTAACTATTCTTGAGCCAACAAAGATGTACACGTTTAGGTACGGTTACTCGTATCTAAGTGAAGTTACTTTTCATTTGTGTGTAACAATCTAAGTTATATCTAACAGTTGAAGTATATTAGCTTGAGTCTAATCAAGTTTTCATCTAACGGTGAATATTGAATGCTTTGTTACCAAGGTAACATTGATTGCAAACCCTGATTTGAAGACTATATAAAGGAGAACTCTAGCAACTGGAAAACCTAATCCCCGCACCTCTTGTGTGATACTAGTTGCGACTAGAGTCGATTCGCCTTTAACCTTAGGTATTTCTAAAACCCAGAAGGTTAACGACTTGAAGACTTCATTGGGATTGTGAAGCTAGACCCAACTATTTTCTATGTAGTTGCGTGTTTCGATCTTGCTGTTTTCTATAGTATTGAGTACCATCTTCTCTAAGATTTGCTCGAGATTTAATCTCCAATATGAAAGATAAAAAATAGTCACAAACATCTTTGTCTCATCGTTTTTGATTCCATAATATCTTGGTTCGCTACCATACGATTAAGATTATTGTAAGGTGATTGACATTTCTAGGTTGTTCTTCGGGAATATAAGTACGGTGTATCAATTAGTTCCTGTATGTTCACCTTGATTTATCAAAAGACGGAACAAAACTCATAGGTATTTCTGTGGAAGACAGATTTATGTATTCAATAGACTTTTCTGTGTGAGACATATTGGTTTATCAAGTCTTCGAGTTTGGGTCGTAGAAACTCTTAGTTGTGGGTGAGATCATATAAGGGAATCAAGTGTGCAGAATCCGACGTGGTTCTAGAGGCGTAAGGAACGCGACTGTAGCTTGATCAGTGTGATATTGGTTAGGGGTCAACTACATTCCAGTCCGAAGTTAACTTGGAGTAAACTAGTGTCTGTAGCGGCTTAATATAGTGTGGTGTTCAAATCTGGACTACGTCCCAGGGTTTTTATGCATATGCAGTTTCCTCGTTAAAAAAAACTTTTGGTGTCCGTGTTATTTCTTTTCCGCATTATATTTTCTATATAATTGAAATATCACAGATTGTGCGTAAGTTCAATCAATTGTGAATCCAAGATTTGGTTGTTGATTAAATTGATTGACACTTGGATATTGGTTTTTGATACCGTCCAAGTTATTTCTTATATTCAATCGGGCTCAGAAATTCCTATTTGTTTGATTGAAGATTGAATTGAGAAATAGAGATATGACTCTTTGATATACTTTTCTTAAGATTGAGTCTGATTGTCTAGTTGATTCTCTTGAAAGTATATTGGAGTTAGTCCATACAGATTGCTAAGTGAAATATTGGATGTGGTGGTTAGACCCCCGCTTTTTCGATTGGTATCATAGCAGGCAAACACGTTTAAGACCTCATAAGCCTGTGTTTGTAGCGATCTGACTCTATAGACAGAAGTGATATCTCATTAAACGTACCACCAGTCTTCGATGGCTCAAATTACCTGTGGTGGAAAATTTCCATGCGTGCTTTTCTTCAAGCGCGTGATTTTCAATCATGGGTTTATGTTGTTAATGGATACAATCCTCCAATGGTCACAGTAGACAGTGTCTCTATTGCAAAGGATATTGGTAAATATGAACCTACCAAGATTCTCGCTGCAAAGAAAAATTATTGCGGTTTAAATGCTATCATACATGCCATTACCACAAATCTTCAGCACCATGTGACTACTTATACTCGGTATAAAGATGCGTGGGATATCTTAGAAATTGTATTTGAAGGGAATACCTGTGAAAACGAAGCTAGGCTTCAAAACCTAAATTCTTACTGGGAAAACCTTCAGATGGCTGATGAAGATTCATTTGAGTTTAATCACAAAGTGTCTGAAATTGTTAATGCATCTTTTGCATTGGGTAAGACTATTCCTGAAAAGAACATTGTGATGAAAATTCTCAGATCGTTGCCAGCCAGATACGATTCTAAGAAACATGCCATCGTTGAAGGAAATAACCTTAATACTCTATCCAGAAGCTCTCTGTTAGCAAAATTATAGATTTTTTATCTGGAACTTAGTAAAAGAAAAAAACTTCGAATGAGTTGAAATTCCGTTACTTCTTCTGGTGTAAGTTCTATGTGTCCAAAATTGATTGATCTGAAGGATGAGAATTGTTTAATTCTACTTTTTCACTGTGTGTACAACAGTTAAAGAAAACTCTTAGGAGAAGAAAAAAGGTCTCGCAAAAAATCCTCCTCAATCAATGTAATGGATAAGAAAGTTCACAAAAACTATGACAATGGAACTTATTCCATGTGCTACAAATGTGATCATTACATTTCTGGTATTCCTGATAAGGAAAAGAGTGAGATAACCAAAGCATGGATAGCTACTCTTGACTCCAAAGGAAGAAGTATGTGAAAGTTCTCTCATTTATTTTGCTGATAATCACCCTTGTTCTTTCGACAACTCTGATTATTCCATGATAAACAATCAAACTTCTCCAAAAGAAAAATTCGATCTCTTAACCAAACATCTCTACTTGATTAAGAGAAAATTTCAACTGGAAAAGGAAGTCTGGATTAAAAGGATTGAAAATCTGGAATGTCAACTGAAAACATTGAGACAAGAAAATGCGACTTCTCGCAATTGTGATGTAGAAAACAATGATCGATACTCTTCGATAAGTTCTTGCAAACCAAATCAGCATATTACTCATGTGATTTTGTCATGTTCTAATCTCTCTCTTGATGAGAAAGACATGGTTAACTTCACAGCATATCGTCTGTATACCTTGAATAAAAATCAGGATTACCCAGAAATGGATTGTACAAAGGTTCTTACAAAAAACTTCTTCTAAATCACGTTTTCAGAAGAAGAAAAAGAAATCTCATAACAAATATATGTCATCTTCTAAAGAGATTTTCAGAACCATTCATATTTCATAGTATGCAAAAATCGATGAACAGTATGTTCAGAAAAATAAAGGAAAGAAAGATATCCTCTTCGGATTCTCACTCCACATAGAGGAATCTGAAAAAAGTTTTAATAAAATCATCCTCCTCTCTTGTGAAACCTCCCGATCCTTCTTTTGGTGGGAGAAATTATTCTTTGTAAATTTTGAGATTGTTCATGTCTATTTTTCCTTGGACAAGAATAATAATCTCCAAGAGGGATGTGAAAAGATTTCTGCTGACTTGTTCATGTATCTCCTTAAATTGCTCTAGCTTTAGTTACTAAGCTAAGAACCGTTTCTGAACACTTGGATGTTTTTGCTATCTCTTTTAAGTTTCTGTTAGGGTTTTTGTCAAAGGTCTTTTTGGGAATTTATCTCACCTCTACTTTTATTTAAAGAGATTTATTTACCTTCTCTATCATGTCCTCTTCAAGTCTTTCCAGTAAAGAGGATGATGTATGGACTGTTATCTTTCCCTCTAAGAAAGTCTGTTTTGGTTCTTCTGATAATGAGATGTGTCAAGAGAAACGTGATTCATCCTTTGATGGAAAATCCTACTAGTTCTCATTTTGATAAACTCTCATTAACCATGAATCTTGTCTTGGAGCAAGCACGGACATTGAAGAGTGAACTAGAGTTCTCCATCGAAAGACTTGAAGACAAGATGGATAATGTTGAATCCAGGATTGATTTAATCGAAGATGAACTTGATGATTATAAGGAATATGAGAAGAGTGTTCAAAGTAAGTGAAATGATTTTCGGTTCTTGCTTAAATTTATTTTTGTCTAGGAAACTTTTTATGAGAATTTATTCTTGTGTTTTAAGAAGGATAACTAGGGTTTGTAATAACAATTATTGTGAGTACACATATCTATTGCCAACGATTTTCATCTTGCAATGTTTTTAGATTTATTTATTTAAATTATAAATTTTATTTGGAAGATGATTTTACAATATTAATCTTTATAGTTTTATATGTTGCAACTTGTTATGGGATATGTGTGTTTGAGTCCGTGAACTATGATTGTCCCATATATGTCAAAAGTTAAGCCTTATGTCATTATGTAAATATTGATGAAGATAGGTTGAACTTTTGATTGCAAAGATTAAGTCTATTATATGTCTTTATGCAAATATTGATGAAAAATAGAATGAATCTTTGAATATTCCGCAGTATTGATCGTTCCCCGATCCACTTCTATTTGAAAGTACTGTGTGGCCCCGTAAGTTATCTTATGTTGAATATTTCCGATTAAATTAATCATGGGTTCTCTTGTGGTTAATTTAATTGAGTATTTTGGATACAAATTCATGTTTCATGTGATTTGTTAATGTCCAAAGAAATCCTTCTTTTCTTGTGAAAGTAAGGTCGCTCTTGTTGTTCTTTCGGGAATGACATTTTATGGGGGAGAGTTCTTAATGGAACTTGTGCTTAATTGCCAAATCTTTATGGGGAGTGCGGCTGTGGAATATTGTAGGAGTTTTCTTGTATCTTTATAAACTTCTTGATGAATACATTAAGTTTCGACTATGTGAAATCATCGAAAAAAAGTTGATATTTTCTCTTTTAATCATGAAGTATCTCTATGAGAATTTCATTATGATCCCACTAGCTTTCATACATTTGCCAATTTATATTGACAAAATGGGGGGAATTTAATGTGTAGTTCACATTACAAATACATATTGTTTACGAATCATTATGTAAGGGGGAGAGGTTTTCATATTAGATGAGCTATTGACTAAGGGGGAGTGATACATATTACCCTAGTATTGTTGTCAAAGTTGTGATACAATTAGACTTTGATGTTGTGTGATAATATTATGATATTGTATAACAATGATGAGAGCTACTGTTTTCTCATTGTTATATCTATGGATCTTCAACAACTATGATGCTGAGTTAAACACGTTCAAAATCACTGGAGCACTTGGAAGTGACGAAGATTTAGAGTAATGTTGAAGAACCAAGGAAATCAAGCATTTGGATGAGAATCTACAAAGTATATTTATTTTGTAATCCATATTCATTGATAGTTTTGTCACTAAAATTCACAAAGGGGGAGATTGTTAGAGCACTGCTCGATCGAACTCGCAAGCGTTGCTATCTCAAGCTTGTTGTCAAGTTTAGTTTCCAAAACTATAAGTCTTGATTTCTAGTCTACTTATAGTTAATTCTCGGATTAGGATTGAAAGTGTAGTTGAGCATTAGACTTCACGGCGTTCATCGATTGAAGACGAAGAACTACTAAGGGGAGCTTGTGGAACTTCATCAAAAAAAGGTATGTGTAGACTTGAACTCATCTATCACTCAAAAGTTTATCTATTCCATATCCTATTTGAGACAAAAGTCGTATAGCTATATAGATTTCGATTATACACATTTGATTTTTCGAGCTGAGTTTAACTCGCTTACATATTTATCGAAATATATGTTGGTAAGCTTTTGGTTTTACAAAGTTCATCTTATATTATTGATGAAAGTCAGAAGATGATCATGTGAAAATATCCTTGTAATATCTTACATGATTTGTGTGAGACAGTCATTTGATGTAGACTCGAAATATTTCGTATTGATCATTTGATCACTTGAAAATTGCTTCGAAGCTAATAATTTGTGTGAGACAGCTATTTTCGTCTTCTAAGAATGTTTCAATGATTGAAATGGGAGTTTAGAACACTTAACCATCAATTGATTATAAGCGCAGTATGCGTACTTGCATATGTGTTGACCCAAGACCGGAATTTAGTATGCATAAGCGTATGCGTACTGGCGAGGTCAGGTAAAGTCCGGGAGCTAGAGTATACGTACATTTATGCGTACTGGCGAAGTTATTTTAAGTCCGGGTACTATAGCATGCGTACATGTACGCGTATTAGATTCAGCTGAAGCTTGGAAGTGTATGACAGTATGCGTACCCGTTTGCATACTGGCCAACACTGTCCAAGTCCGGCTACTTAGGTATGCGTACCTGTTTGCATACTTGAGTAGCTTATGTTCTAAAATCAGGTTTTTCATGAACTAATACATTTATATAATAAGGAATGCAATCTTTTGTAAACTATGGCTATAATGTTCATGAATTGATTCGAGTGAATCAAAATCGATTTTGCTTCAATTGTGTCTTGTATACTTCTATGAGAATATAAACAATTGAACAACTCTAGAATTAGTTTCATTTGAGTCATTTGGAGTTGAACTAGTTATGGTTAAGATGAATATGGTTGATATGAAAGTGTATATATGGCTAACTTCGGTTAACTATTGTTGAGCCAACAAAGATGTACACGTTTAGGTACGGTTACTCATATCTAAATGAAGTCACTTGTCATTTGTGTGTAACATACTAAGTTCGAACTAACGGTTGAAAGATATTAGCTTGAGTCTAATCAGGTTTTCATATAACGGTGAATATTGAATGCTTTGTTACCAAGGTAACCTTGATTGCAAACCCTGATTTGAAGACTATATAAGGGAGAACTCTAGCAACTTGGAAACCTAATCCCCACACCTCCTGTGTGATACTAGTTGCGACTAGACTCGATTATCCTTTAACCTTAGGTTTTTCTAAAACTCAGAAGGTTAACGACTTGAAGACTTCATTGGGATTGTGAAGCCAGACCCAACTATTTTCTCTGTAGTTGCGTGTTCCGATCTTGCTGTTTTCTATCGTGTTGAGTATTATCTTCTCTAAGATTTACTCGAGATTTAATCTCCCATAGGCAAGATAAAAAATAGTCACAAACATCTTCATCTCATCGTTTGTGATTCCACAATATCTTGTTTCGCTACCATACAATTAAGATTATTGTGAGGTGATTGATATTTCTAGGTTGTTCTTCGGGAATATTAGTCCGATATATTAATTGGTTCATGTTCACCTTGATTTATCAAAAGACAGAACAAAACTCATAGGTATATCTGCGGGAGACGGATTTATTAATTCAATAGACTTTTCAGTGTGAGACCGATTGGTTTATCAAGTCTTCAATTTTTGGTTGTAGCAACTCTTAGTTGTGGGTAAGATCAACTAAGGGAATCAAGTGCGCAGAATCCGGCGTGGCTCTAGAGGCATAAGGAACGCGACTGTACCTTGATCAGTGTAAGATTGGTTAGGGCTCAACTACATTCCAGTCCGAAGTTAACTTGGAGTAGCCTACTGTCTGTAGCGGCTTAATACAATGTGGTGTTCAAATCTAGACTAGGTCCCCGGGTTTTTCAGCATTTGCGGTTTCCTCGTTAACAAAATTTTTGGTGTCTGTTTTATTTCTTTTCAGAATTATATTTTCTATATAATTGAAATATCACAGGTTATGCGTAAGTTCAATCAATTGTGAATCCAACCTTTTGTTCTTGATTAAATTCATTGACACTTGGATATTGGTTTTTGATATCGTCCAAGTTATTTCTTATATTCAATCGGGGTCGCAAACTCTTATTTGTTTGATTGAAGATTGGATTGAGAAATAGAGACATAACTCTTTGATATACTTTTCTTAAGATTGAGTTTGACTGTCTAGTTGATTCTCTTGAAAGTAAATTGGAGTTAGTCCATACAGATTGCTAAGTTAAATATTGGGTGCGGTTGTTAGACCCCCGCTTTTTCACTATGCATGTGGCAAAATCTGATGTTTGGCACCCACTATGGGTATGCCGAACTCATATGCGTATATGTCAACTATAACATATAGGAATACGCGGTATAGTTTCCAGCGAGAGGTAGAGTGTCCACCGCTCGCTGGTTATTCAAGTGCCAACACTAGTCAATCTGTTGCTCGCCGATCTGATCATCGTTTACCAGTTCCTCATCCAACGGCTACAATTCTTCCCCTCTATAAATACCCAATTTCAAACTCATTTCAACTCACACCAAAATTTCTAAATATTTCTAGAATTTCTCAATTTCTCAATCTTCTTCAAATCTAAAACAATCACACCTTCTCTACAATTCTTAATTTCTTATAATATGGATTCACAATCTCAAAGCTAAGGCAACGGAAAAGGTAAAAAGGTCAAAGTCCAGGGTGCAAAATGCACATGATGGAAGATGAATGCATACATCGTAATTATGGTTTTTTACCCAAGATTGTATATATGGTGCAAAATAACATGGTAACACCATGTGGGAAAGTATATTTCGTAAATATGAAGAAGAAACCATGAACATCAATTCTCGGGATGCAAAAGGGTTGGCAGAACACTTCAATGTAATCAACAGGGAAGTAACGGCTTACGTTGGATTGATAATGCAGGCCAGGAGAGTGGTCTTGTGGATGCTGATGTTGAAAGAAAGGTTCGTACGGATAGGCAGCGAAAACATGGCAAACAGTTCGCTTTCGAAAGTTGTTATCATATTTTGAAGGTGTTGAACAAATATAATCCAGATGTGTTAGTAGGAAATTAACAAGTACCTGAAAGGTCACCATATAATCTCCCCCAACACCAAATTCTTCACCATTTTGACCAGGCCCATCAAATTCTTCACCAGATACCCCAAGAAATCCAAATGCGAACTTAGTTCTCAATGATGATGGTGGTAAGAGAAAACTTCCAGAGAGGAACAATGCAATATTGGCAAGAAAATTATCCCAAGAAGGAGCAAGTTATGGTGGATTTAACATGACGGAGGTTATGTAACATCAAAAGACCGTGGAGAAGCAAAGAGCAGTTGATAGGAAATTTCAAAACAAAGAGAGTAAGAAAAGTCGTCTTTCTCAAGAAAAATTTGGGTTTGACTATGACAAGCATAACATTCTTCAAGCTAATACCTCAATTATGAACGCCCAGCAAAAGCATGTGTGGAAAATCGAATTTGACAGGTATCAAGCACAGATTGAACAACAAGCTGGATTTATTAACAACCATGACGATGATGATTTCGATGTAGTAATTCCCCTAGATGATTGATGCATTAATTTAAATTTTAATTTGAAGTATTTCATTTAAATTTGATATGTTGTTGTTGCATTCTACTTAATATTAGTTTGAAATGAAAAGTTGGTTAATTTGAAATTAATGTTGTTGCAGACCCCTTAAATAAATTTCGCATATTAACTTAAACTAAAATACTTAAATATAATTAAACCAAAATACATAACTTAAACCAACATAACTTAAAATACATAACTTAATAATTAAACCAAAATACATAACAACTAGACCAACTTAAAACATAACTTCAAATATATACATGCTCTGCCCAAACTTATCTTTCATGCTCTGCCTAAAGATTCACTCTCAGATCATCTCTTAAATTGTCATACAAATTCTGGTTCTGAATGTTATTAGTCATTTGAGCATAATTCCTTGCAGGGACCCCTCTTTGTGGTTGAATCTCTGGTCTCAAATATTCATCTTCATAGTTAATCCACTCTGAATCACGACGGGCTTCCTGAATGACCATGTTATGAAGAATTATGCAAGTGAGCATAGGCTTGTGCATTTCACGAGCACTCAACCCACGACATGGGCTACAAATGATAGCGAACTTCCTCTTCAAAATTCCAAAAGCGCGTTCCACATCCTTCCTCGCTGCCATTTTGGCGGCGTTAAAATACTGGTATGAACGACCCAATATACCGGCAGGAGGCTGATGGTAGCATTGAACCAAGATGGACCATTTTGGGTAGATACCACCCGCAAGATAATACCAATGAGTGTATTGATGGTCGTTGATCGTGAAATGGACTTGGGGAAAAATTCTCTACTTCAGATCTTCAAACAGAGGCGACTTGTACAAAGTATTAATATCACTTTGTGAACCCGGAAGACCAAAAAAAGCGTGTCGTATCCAACAATCATAAGAAGCGGCAGCTTCAAGGATAACAGTTGGTTTAGGATAATGACCCTTATATTGACCGACCCAATAAATAGGGCATCCTTTCCATATCCAATGCATACAGTCAAGACTACCTAGCATTCCAAGAAATCCCCTTTCCTCATTCTCCCTCAATATTTGTCTAACATCTTCCTCGGTTGGTTTTCGTAAATATATTGGACCAAAATGATTAATCATTACTTCACAAAACAATGAACGATAAGTGAATGAAGTTGTTTTACCCATACGAAGGTACTCATCGTTCGCATCCGCTGGTCTGTCATAACCTAGAATCCTTAAAGCCGAAGTAATTTTTTTTCAAGACTATGACCTCTAATATTGAGTGCATCAAACTAATAATTAAATTGAGGTTCTACTCGACAAATTTCTTCAATAATCTTTATCAACAGATAACGAGGCATATGACCCTGAAAATATTGGTAAGAGTACACACAATTGGGAAGAAAATAATCGTGCATCAGCTTCTGATGGTAAAATTCCCTCCCTCGATACCTATACCTTCTTGAGAATACTTCTTGTGGCTCCGGAACTCTGGTATTTGGCCCATATGTACAAGCATCAAAGTGTCGATTAGTTTATTATCTTCAACTTCCTCCTCATCAAGTTGTTGCCTTCCATGCATTTCTTGATGTAATCTAAACCGATTCAATAACATTCCTCTCTTCATTGGATCTTGCCATTGATGAAATTTAAAATCAGAATAGAGATAGAGAAATTGGTAAAATATAGGTAGAATTAGGTTTGAGTAACTTGGAGACATACAAGGGCGTATATATAGGAACCAGTAGGGGGAATAACCATTGCAAAATATCTACTGGTTGATAATCATAATATCGCCAGCGATACTATTTATTTCGCTCGGTGGTATGTATGTCGCTAGCGATACTCATAATATTACCAACATTCTGGATAATAACGCTCGCTAGAAACTCGATCGCCCAGCGGTTTTCCCATGCCACCTGGTATGCCAAACGAATTTTTTTTTTGGCATGTGCATAGGACAGAGGCCTTAGGCTAACTCTAGCTTGTCCTCCTTTTAGACTTGCCTAACAGTGGGTTAGTCCTCGAGTGATTTCTGGGGAGTTGAGTGTATTTTAAATCTCAGGAATTTTGAGAGATTTTGAGAGAGTGTAGGGAGTTTGAGAGAGTTTGGTGTTTTTGAGTTCAGGGAGTTTGGGGGAGTGTAGGGAGTTTGAGAGAGTTTATTAGAGGGAGTTTGGGGGAGTTTGAGAGAGTTCACTCCTAACTCATTCTCTTTTAAGAAACAATAAACCCTCATTTGCAAATAACATTGATCTTTAATCAAAAGAAAAAAAATAAATGAAAATGATCATATCTCTGTATCAATAGTATGTTATTTTGTGCAACGAGATAATTTTTTTTCCCTTCAATTTAACGGTCTCCATACAATTCTAACTCCCTTTGTTCACGAACATTTTTCCACATTTTCCTGTTGAAGTTTTTACTAACTGTCCACCGAGAGCGACCAAATGTGTCACGTATTTTGATGGAATTAAAATTTGGTTCAAAATCTTTTCTCCGAGCTATAACATTTATTGAATCTTATTTATTTCTAAAATTAGGGTTCTTATTTGGGGTGGTTAAGGGAGTAGTGGTTGGTTATAGGTGGTGATGGTAGTGGTAAGAAAATAGTTTTGACGGTGGTTGCAGAATTGGTAATGTAATTCAACTCAGGGAAGCGCTAATTGTGAAGACTTCTACATTTTTTTTTGCTGGTGCATCTTACGGGATATGTAGATCTAAACAAATCTATATATCCACACGTTTTCATGGACTCTGGATCACTATCCTAATATTTTCCTAGAAATGTTTCACCGTGTCATAATGGCCATCATCTGAAAATCATTTCATCATGTTGGGAACAACATTTTTGTTGGTGAGATTTGAGAAATCCGTATGATTTGAAAAGAAAGATTTTGAACCAAATTTGGTTGTGAGACCAAAATACACTAAAATCCCTACTCTTTTGAGAGATTTGTTGTGAGACTAAAATACACTAAAAACTCCTTTGAACTCCCCAAAGCAACCAACTCCCTAATATTGTAGGGTTTTATGACTAACAGGGAGTTCAAGAGCTTTTTTTAAACTCTCCAGCGACTAACATGTGTTTTCTAGGGAGTTTAGGAGACTCCTCTAAACTCCCCCACGACTAACGGGAATTTGAAGAGATTCCCTCAAACTCCCTCGGAACTAACAGGAGAAAATCCAAATACATTAAAATCTCTCGAACTCTCCCACATCTAACCCCGGTAAGTTTTCTTATTAAAAGAAGAAGCTATGATTCAGCCAATTGGGGACAATTTGGGGTCAATATAATGATCTGTAACTCCAATATCGACAAAAACGGGAGTAACTTTATTGTTTTTACTGCTTTTGACTTTAAAGAATACTTCATTAAAAAATGGGAATAAGAAATTTACACCTAGACGGTGACTACCAAATTGTTATTTCTGCCGTCAATGGGAATAGAGATGCTGTGATGTGGACAACAAATATCTCAGATCTTTTAACCAGTAGTTTCACCAAGTCGGTATGCACTCGTTAGCTAAATATTCTATAAACTTAAACCAAATTGTTAGATGGAGCACTCACGCCCAAGTTCCTAATTGGATTGATCTAAAGATTCAATCAGATAAAAACTCTGTTGCTTAAGCTTTATCATCAATGGATCAATTTTCGTATATAAAAAAAAAAAAAAAGAGAACACCTCATTGGGACGGGAGGATACCATGGACCGGATGAAACGTGTAGAGGAGCCCGGACAAAGAAAATGCAGAGAATGAATATGATATTGGAAGCTGAAGAAGAAATTATCCTAGACATTTCCAAACAACTCTACCAAGATGTAGTCTAGCCTAAGGGGCTTTTGCTCACTATTTTCCATTTTTTCACGTCAAAAATCTTCGAAATTAAGAATCTCAAAGATTACCTAAATTCTGATACCGGAAACGCGTCGATCCAACAGTTGTCGGCAGGATATAAGTCGGTGTCATTCATAATGACACGAATTATATCCAGGAAACCGATTCTCTGGTAGAATGGAGACGGTTTAAAGGATTAAACTTTGGCTAAAAATCACCATTTATTTATTTCCTCTTTGATTTTGATCCGTCTCTCAGTGAAACCCATCAGGCCACTGTTGATTTTGGGAGAACCCTGAACAGAAACCCAATTCAGAGAAAAAACCGCCGAATTTCAGAATTTTCTGCCGAGGGAGGAAACAAGGAAACACAGAAAAGGTTTGATTTTTGTTTCTATAATTTATTAATTTATTGGGTGGTTAAATCACAATTAAGGTTTCACCTTTGATTTAGAATCCTTCCTAAGTTATGCTTCAAAAAAGTTTGGGTAGTAGTAATCTGATTCTATTTACTGGTTGATTAAATCAATATATAAAGGTTCCACCTTTGATTTGTAATTCCAAGTTCAAGTAGTAGTCTGATTGATATCCAAACCAGTGTATAATAGTCGGGGTTTATAAGAATTTGTTAATGGTGCTGTGGTTTGCTAAGAAGAAATTTTGTGAGATCTAGTTATAGGTTAGTGATGATGGAGAGTGATGATGGAGCCATATCTCCAATTGATCAATTGATGCTCAGTGATGAATATAAAAAATTTAGACAAGAGCTTGGAGTTTTTATGGAATTTGTGTTTTACAACTACATAGAAAACACTAGTGATGATGGCCGCGAAGAGGAGGGTCATGTTCTATATTACCGGGGCTCAAGGATATACTGAGGACTATTCCTAGATACAATATGAAGACATCCATGGAGCAACTTCTCATCCTGGACGAAGATTGTTTACCATTGCTTCTAGCCGAATTGCTCAAATCCTCAATTAAAGAAGATAAAGAGATAGCTAAGGAATGTGTTAGACTCTTTCTGATCGACCCTAAAACCAATTCTGGCTTCTTCTTTCCTAGGTCCATACAAAATCAGTGTGCTCCCATAGCTTTGACCTTTTGCGGATTGTTTCGGAAAGCTACCGATGAGGACGGGCAGCAGTTATACTACTCCTGTCGTGAAACTCTTGTATTCATACCGAAATCAATTGCTTTCTCGAACAGAACAAGATACTTTGGTGTTGCAAGTACGTCTCGATTAATCGTAGGCCTATACAAGTTTGTAAATGAGATAGTGGATATGAAGTTGCTCATACGTTTGAAATCCATTTATCAGTCACCAGCATCCCTCTCAACTTGCGATTTAAGGAGTCTTAGGAAGGATCTTCAAGAGTTCTCATTGTTTTCACTCCATCTCCTCGCGCCAATTGAGGATCATCTATGAGAGAAGGGTCTTTCGCTTCCAGTGAATCGGGACGACCTGGAGGGAGGGGGTAACCCATGTTATTTGGTTGAAATCTTTCAGTTTCATTGTGAATTTTCTCGTTTGGTGATAAACCTCAAGCAAGGCCTGCGTTGTTTGGAGGCAGCTATTCGGGATGCAGGAAGTAAGTTGAAATTCAATACAGGGTGGTGGTCTCTGTTTCTCTCTGTTCTCAAGGACTTGCACAGCATTTCTAAAATTTACAGCAATGGAGAAGAACGTCTTTCGGCGGCTTTTCGAGAGTACCCCCTTGCAATAAATTATCTTATCAGGCACTTAAAGAGGGGCGATGATCATCTATGGCTTCTCAAATATGACAGTGCAATAGATTTTGAATCAAGAAGACATTTGGTGCTTATGATGTTCCCTGAGGTCCAGGATGACAACGAAAAGCTGCACAAACTTCTCATTGACAGGTCGCACTTATTCAAGGAATCATTTGAACTCATTGCTCATGTAAAACCCAAGTCCTTGCACAGTGGCATTTTCGTGGAGTTCAAAGACGAGGTAGCTACGGGCCGTGGTGTCCTGCGGGAGTGGTTTCTCCTGGTATGCCAAGCACTCTTTAGTCCAGAAAATTCCCTTTTTGTAGCATGCCCGGAGGACCGACACAGATTCTTTCCGAACCCTGCACAACTCAAACCCGAGCAGCTTAATCTTTTTGGCTTCTGTGGTAGAGTTATTGCTTTAGCCTTGATGCATCAAGTGCAAGTGGGCAGTGCGTTAGATCGTGTATTTTTCTTGCAATTAGTAGAGGAAGAGTTATCTTTGGAAGACATACGATGCGCAGATCCAATCATGTACAGGAGTTGCAAACAGATTCTGGAGATGGATGCTGACTTTGTTGATTCAGATGCTATGGGTTTGACATTTGTTAGGGAAATCGAAGATTCCGGATCCAGGAAAACCGTGGAGCTGTGCCCTGGAGGGAACAACATTGTTGTCAATAGTAAGAATAGGGAACAATATGTACATCTTTTAATTCAGCATTTATTCGTCAAATCAATCTCCGCAAAGGTTGCCTATTTTGCAAGAGGTTTTGCTGATATTCTTTGTAAGCGGAGGCTGGCGAAAAGCTTTTTCCAAGCGATAGATCTGAAAGGTCTTGATTTTGCTTTACTTGGAGATGATACTCCTATTCTTTTAAAAGATTGGAAAGCACACACCATGTATGACGGCTACAGAGAAACTGATGAACAGATTTGCTGGTTCTGGAAGGTACATATATGATCATAGTTTATGAATTCAGCAAGTTTTTTAATTTTAGTTTTAGTGTTCTTTTTATGTTATGTCATGTGATTTTCGGTGTCACTTTCTTATGTCCTGATAGATTTCTCTTTTCATCTTTTGATGTTTGTTTGCTATGTGAGCTTCTATGTCTTTCTCAAAACAGGCAGGTTGGTTTGAGAGGATATCCATTTTTTCCAATACGCCTATTTAAGCCCTAGCAGTTTAGCATATACTGAAATCTTATAGTCTGTTTATCGTATGCAAGCTTAGATGGCTTTGACTAAAATTTGCACTTATCAAGGATTCTTTGTGGCTTATTTGCTTACTTTTGTTTTCTTTTTTGACTTCTTTTTCCTGCATTCTTGTTTTATAAAATACTTAGTATTAACAATTTGGAACTGTCACTGCAGGTTGTAGAGGGTTTGTCCATGGAGCAGCAGAGGGAGCTTCTTTTCTTTTGGACCTCAGTGAAATACCTTCCAGTAAATGGTTTTTCTGGTTTGCCATATCCTTTGACCATCTATAAGACATCTGGTTCTGACGAGCGCCTGCCATCTGCCCACACATGCTTCTTCCGCTTGTCACTTCCACATTACCTATCTCTAGCCATTACACAACAGCATCTTTCTTTTATCTGCCAAAGACATGTAGGCTGTAGTTTTGGATTTGTGTGAAACACCACCTGCTACTGGTTCTTGAGGTTGTTTGGTTCATCCTAAGGTTAATGTGTTCTATTTGATGCAAATGGAGGATGACATCTTTTTGTGTCAACAGTTGTGGATATTTTTGTTTCTTTTTCTCTCGTTTTTCCTTGTTGAGTTTTATATGAATAATAGTGCCAAAAATATTACTTGGTTTTTCTAATATTGTTTTGTTTGAGCTGCAGGAATGGTGAACTTACCATGGGATATCCTATCAGACATCCTGGTTCAGTTGCCTGTGAAATCAATTGCATGATTCAGGTGCGTAAACAAAGCATGGTGCAATTTGTTGAAAAACTCTGAATTTCTTGAAACACAATATAAGCATGATGTTGAGCTGAGCAGATTTAGTCTCATGTTTCATGATCAAATTGATCTATATACCTTTAGTCATGTTCCATCATTGTCCACATGTGAGAGCTCTGGTCATATCGAATACCTGTAATGGCTTGGTTTTGTTAAGGCATATTAATAATTTCAATTCACCTAGACTTATCCTTTGGAGCCCATCGACTAACGAATGTAAGACGTTACCAGATCCAACAACTAGATTGAAGGAATGCCTAGTCGTTTTTGAAGAATATGGAATTGGTTATGCTCACCAGATTGAGGATTTTAAAGTTGTATGTTTACGCAGCATTTTTTGAATCAGTCAAACACCTCATTATGGTGTTGGAAATGAGACACCCATGTATCGTGCACAAACTCCACAGGTGGAGTTTATGGTATCCTATGAGAGATCCAGGAGTAGAATATGCGGACGCCCATGAGCCATCAAGCTTGGAATCTTTATGCTATCTCATCTCCAGCAAGGGGAACCAGTCCACAATGTCAGCGGGGAAGTCCTCTTCCACGTACAAATAAAGCACCAGGACTGACCACAGTTTCAGGTTAGGTCTATGCGAGATTATTGGACTGAAGCTGTTTGGAACACCAGTAACAGTAAAGCAGCAGGATGGCATCTGGGACTGGTGGTATAGTAGACTAGTACTGATGTATTCAGTGAAATAATTTAGTCTCGAAATTTTGCTGTAATCTAATTTCCCGATTTGTAACCTTGCAAACATTGAATTAGAATTTTAATTAGTCTCTTGCAGATTCTTTAAATTCGCACTGTTTAGTAGTTTCTTTCAAAATTTAAGTTGTATTGAACTGTTTTTGTTAAAACACCAGCAAACCAGTGTTGTTTACATAGTCGGTACTTGCTAGCATTGATCAGCAAACAGCAATCTTATATAGCGGTACCTGGGAGAAATCACACTTCTGATATACAGATTACATAATCTAGCATAAAACACTCGTGATGAAAAAAAATTGTAATCGACATTGGCTGAAAATATACGGAATTTACTGTGAGAAACAACTCAAGTTACAGGGTTTAAGCTTCAACAAGTATGAGTAGGAAGAAAATGCAGTGGCACATAAGTGAACCACCAAAATCTGTATGCATGAAAGTGGGAAAAAAAAAATGAAAACCCCAAAAAACATCTACTTAATCTTCTTATCCTAAGTCTTACGAAAATTTTAAGGACTAGATTCGAAATTTGAACATATATCATCTGCCACTGAATACAGGTGAGTCGAATCTGTTCAATCCTAACTTCTGAAATAAGCAAAACCTTCCATCCTCCACAACTGGAGAAACTGAACGTGCAGGATCATATCGTGTCTGATGTGTCAGTGATGGACCAGCAACTGCACGCTTCACCAGGCCCACAAAGTTCATCTACATCAACTGCCTTCTCCCAGAACTTCTTCCTTTTCTCTCTTATTATAGCTTCGTCACTATCTTGAAAACAGCCATGTCCCCCACCTGCACACAAGAGTAGTAGCACTTACAAAAATGATGTTTGACATTATCTAACACCTATGACCCAACTATGTGATTCAATCCCGAAAATTAAGGGTCATGTGTAACAGGTCGTAAGATGATCGATATTGAAGGGAATATATTACTTGTAAATTCAAAGCTAAAAATTACAAGAGGACTGTCAGTGGTACCTCACTCTTCATTTGATAAAAAAAAAATGCATTTTCTTTCCTAGGACATATCTATCACCGACAAAATTACAGAATATGAAGAGATGCATTTCTTTTAGAACAATACATCTACCACCAATAAAATCACACACTGGAAAGAGATACATTACTCAGTGACTGTTTAAAACCTGTTTCTTTTATGCTACATTGCTACTCCAGCATTTTCTATCTGTCTATCACGATCCTTATACTAAATAGTACTAGTTCAACATTAAACAACTGGACCACAATTTGAAGTTTGAACAGTTACTCCTTCAGAACGATTATTCTCCAACCAACAAATGCCATTTTATAAAGTTTCCCAAAAAGACACATATTCAAACAATCCACAGAAGTTGCAAGTAATGGCAATGGGATGTTAAGTGTGTATAGAATTGGTCATACATTTTCTTCAAAGGATAATGATTACCAGCACAAATACGAGAGCAAGATCCTAGTTCATTTCCCGAAGGAATCCCAGAGACTCATACACCAATACCAGAAGTAGATGATCTAATACCACCAGAGGAGGTAGCTGATCAACCACCAGATGATTTGCCGCCACTAAGGCCTCCGGGTATCATGCCACCTCCTTCCACACCACGTGATATTCTGCCAGCCATGGGTCTCTACTTTGGCTAATGAGTTTTTTCTTTTGTATTGTTTCATAGTGCTTGTTTTTGTCAAATATTAAAATACAGATGACGGAAATATTTTGAAAAGGCATACTTGGTGTCACAGTTGAAGAATTGCAGTGTCTGGGCATGACGTATATATTGAGTATCTAAACAAATTTGGGCCATGAGACAGAAATCTGGATAACTGCAGTTTTAGGCCACGAGAAATACTACTTCTGGAACGATGAGTGAGTATTTCAAAATTCATGAAATGAAATGATAAGCTAAATTTCAAACCCTTATACTGTCAGTCCCTCAGTTGTCTGTGTTCTGTAACGCAACCTTCGACCTTTACACCCAGGTTGCCTAATATCATTTCACCTTCAACCCGGACTACATAATCTATGAGCAACCTGTTTTTTAGTTTGTAATTGTGCCAAATCTAAGTTACATTCTACTTTCACATGATAGGGATCCAACATACAGATCACTAGATCAGTACATACAAGCACTATTAGACTTTTGCAAAACTACGCTGAAGTTTCATTTTTGTTAGAAATTCAATGACAAACCACAAGGCATCATTATGAATAAAAGTCGAGAAATTAAGCATAAAAAAAGGCGCACTGATGATGATGGTGACTAACTAACTATCCTGTTTAAAAACTATGGGTAGTTTTGTTCAATGACGTATATGCAAGAATAAAGTTTTGAATCAAAATGAGAAACCAGAAACATACCAAGAAAACGAAGAAAACTATTTAGTCATCACCATAAGCTCTGAAGCTGCAAAGCTCTTGGTCAGGAGCGTTAAACCATAAGTCAGCTTCAAACCACTTAGGGTAGCGAAGAAGATCACCGGCTACAAGACTTTTTCGCTGCGCAGCGAGTTCCCTTCATTTTCCTCTGTCCATCTACATGTTGTATCTTAGCAGTTTGTGGTAGATGGAGGGATGTGCCGAAACATAAGGCTGCCATATCTGCAAAATCCCAGTTCAATGAGAAATTAACTGAAGTTGTGAAAGTCCAGCCCACATTACTTACAATAAACACCAAAACCTTGAGCTACAAATTTTAGATCTTAGTTGTAGAAATCCGTCTAGATTTGTGTTTCATTTCATGTCGTTTCAAACTCATCTGAATCGAGATGTAATTTTCATCCTCACAAAATTACATTGTAGCATCTCCATGTGGTCTTATGGTTATAGGTTGTGTGGTGGTCTCAACGTCGCTAAATAGACATATGGCTTTTGATGGTCTTTGCTTGATCCTTTCTAGTTTATAGATACTTTCCTATGATTGCTTTGAACACAGACAAAAATATCACATGGAAAAGGATACACACTCGAACAGATGATTCATACTAACTGCATTTAACCATTCAATGGGTGTAATACAATAAGATATCTGCACACTCTCTTTAGGCAGCTTAAAGAACATACAGCCTAAAATTTCAATCTTGCATCAGATAGTTATGCACACATAAGACCTCATAAAGTTACCTAATGAAAATAGGGACAGAAGAGAGGCAGGAAAGAAAAGCAACGATAATTTAAAAACTCCAATTATGGATAAACAGTACTTTAACTAAAAATATCTCAAAAACACTCCGTTAAATTGGTTTAGGACCACACGAGTCATTCGTTAACATTTGCACAACTTCATAATTTACCTACCATCTATGTTTCTGTAACATTTAAAGTATCTAATATGTCTTAGTCAGCGAATACTGCAAAATACCGCTTCCTGTGTAATTTCTCCCTTCGGTTTATGCTCTCAGCTTTCTATCAAACATGTTCATGGTGCACATGTTCGAGCTATCAACATTGATGTTAAAGACCTATGAATACACATATATTTAGCGAAAATAACAGCATACTCATTACACCAACATATAAAGAAAAGGGAGACTCAATCATAGCTAAAAAAATTAGCTCATACTAAACCAAATTGTTTTCTTCACATCATCTTTTTAGCTAGATCATTTCAAATTAGAACAAGAAAACGTATTGTTCATTTGGTCCTTGAATACAAAACGGGTTACTCACTTATGGTTCTCTACTTTCAACAAAAATCAGAGATAAAGAACACATAAATCAAGGAACCCAGAATGTAACCAAAACCCAATATTGGGATGATGAACAGATAAAACCCATATACAATCAGAAATTCTAAGCTGAAACCTAAGAGAGTTCTAAGAGATGCTTAATTTGATGTCAAAAGATTAAATTGTTATGAATGGTAAGAGTAGTAATCTGTAAACCTGGAAAGAAGAGAACTTACTTGTTATTCCCAGCTACCCACAACATCTTAAGTAGGGCTGCACATGGGCGGGTATGGGCGGGTATAAGCTAAAACCAACCTCGCACCCACAGACTGCGGGTTTTTTTTTCATAACCAACCCCGCACCCACAAACAGCGGGCGGGTTTTGTTACCCGCCCGCTACGGGTTGGGCTGGTATGGGTTTAAACGGATTTAAACCCGCTTTATATTCAAATATTTAGAGTAACTTCTATTCTCCTTGATTAAGTGAGAAAAAAAAACCAAAACCCCCAAAATATTCATATCTAAGTTCACAGATGAAGATTAAGTGTTGAATCTATTGATTTTTCGATTGTTGTCGATTTCTGGTGAAGATTCGAAGTTGTTGTTGTCGATTTCTGGTGAAGATTTCTGGTAATTGTCGTTCGTAGGTGAAGAAGGAGAACTGAGGAGGAAGAAGAGGAGAGGCCGAACAGAGAGAAGAGTGTAGAAAGTGAATGAGGGTTATCAGTTATCCTATCTACTAGTATTAGGATTTCATAATGGACGACTAGGATTAGTTTTATCTAATGGTATATAATCTGCGGGTTTTTTGGGCGGGTATTAGCTTAAACCAACCTCGCACCCACAGACAGCGGGTTTTTTTTTTCATAACCAACCCCGCACCCACAACGGGCGGGTATGGATTAAAAACCCACGGATTTAGCGGGTACGGGTGGGTTTGGGTATCGTGGGCGGGTCTTGTGCAACCCTAATCTTAAGCAACGAAAGACGGTCTTCTTGAAGTAGAAGAAGAAGATTTACAGAGCTTGAAAGCTCTCTCCGACTCAAGATAGGATTTTCAGCCCTTACATTTTACTAGATTGGCCCACTTATTTATGTTTTAAGTTAGACGACTCAGATCTGAGTCAGATTTTACACCATTTTGTTTTGTTTTTTGTTTTTTTTCAGGCGAAGATTCTGAATCTTATTATTGGGCTTAGAAAGTCAAGTTTTTTTATTTGGGCTTTTTAGGGTCACCAAATATTAATTGGGACACCTCTCATAGTATATTTATATAAAGACTAATATAACCCCATATGATTTTAGATAATAAAACGTGATTAACATTATTAATCATGATTAGCAAATCAATTAAGACTAATTCATCTCTTTAAGTGAAGTTATGAAACTGAAAATCAAAACAAAAGAAAATCAGAGGGAAGAGAAGAAGAAGAAGAAGAAGAACAAAAAAAATTGGAGAAATTTTTTGCAAATGAGTGATTCAAGAAAAACTTTAGATGTAGGTGACCATTCATCTTCAAAATATGATAACATATTATTACCCATCAACAATATCAGTTCTTTAGTGACTTTTCAGAAAATCATGAATTTTTTTCTCAAACTCAAAATAACCCTTATGAACCTTACTATGATTTCGAATGACCAAACCAAGAAGAAGAAGAAATTGAAGAAACCAATGCTCAAGATTACCAGGTATACCTCTATTCTAGCTCCAATTTCAGTTCTTAAGCTCAGAGTGGCTAGAAGTTTCAATTTTTTTCCTTCCGAAAACCCTAGTTTTCTAGCCGCCAGGTACAATCACGACTGTGAAACAATGAACTCCTGACCGTTATTAAGTTATACGGCTCGCAGTTCATGAACTCCCAGCCGTTATGATATCTTATGGATGGGACGATGAAAAGTTCCTGGCCGTAACTAGTCAATTATGGCGAGCTTTTTTCTACGTGCATGGGAAGCATTCAATACTGTCGGCGGCGGTTAGGTTTCCTGGATGAAAGTATTAAATGCTATTCAATGCTGACGGCGCCGGCTGGGTTACCCAACCGTTTATAGTTTTACGGCTGGATTTCTAAGCCAAAATCAGACTCATCCAAAAACAGGGAAATAAACGGCCAAGAACTCTTATACGTAAACTTTTTACGGATGGGGCCGTGGGCGGTCGACCCAGCCGTTAAATTCCTGACGGCTAAGATATACCTAGTCGACCCATACGTAAATAATATTACGGCTCTAACGTTACCTTTCCACCTAGCCGTTTAGACGTAGGATTAGGTATATCACCCCTTATAGATGAGGAAGGTAATTATATCCGACCTACGTACACAATATACAAAAATTACATGCATTATTTACCACATTTTATTCATGAATATGTCAAGTCGACCGATGATGTTGCGGGGGACGAAAATTGTGGTTACCATGTGTTCGTAGATCAACTTGGACCCTTTGCGGATGATGCAAGAGCTTGGAAGGTAGACCAAATTACTTATGTAAGGGAAAAGTGTTTTTCTTGAATTACGGTGTTATCCGTATTTATACAAGCGGATGATGAGATTCGAAAGAGATGAAACGGAGGCGGTGCTAAAAGAGAGTTTTGAAGCATTTGAACGGCGTTTAAAGGGCAACGCTAAATTGACAAGTGAATATTGGATGAGAATGCCAATATGTGGCTATCTACTCGCCAACGCATTGCGTTATTTATTCGATCTCCTATGCCGATAGTGCTACATATGCACCAACAAGATCAACTTTCACCGATGATGAATCAACAAGGATAGTCACCATGGGGTTTGTGGGAATGAGCCATTTTATCGGCCTCCAATTGAAAGAAGAACGCCCGTTACCTCCATTAAGGAGGGGAGATGGTGGTGACAATGAAATATCATTGGGTTGGTGTGCTAGGTTTGAAGAAAGATTTGAATTGTAGAAAGCATTGCAGTTGTCGAGGGATGCGCCTTGTATACTAATGACTTCCGATGAGGATTACTATGAGACTTCCGATGATGATGACTATGAGTAAAGGTGGTGTGAAGGTTGGTGATAATATGATAACAATGTTATTTTGAAGGGTGGTGATCATATGAACCTTTGTATGAATGTGGTGTGAACCTTTGTATTTTGATTGAGATGTGAACCTTTGTTTTTTGAATCACTCATTATAAATGAACATTTTAATCTAGTTTTATTATATGTTTAAAAAAACTAATTTTGAATCAATCATTAGGACCAGGTTTTACGCTAACACGACCTAGCCGTTTAAGAGAAACATATGGGAATACCTGACCGTGTACTAAACGACTGAAAAACCTCACCGTTTAAAAAGTAACGGCCTGAAAACCCAACCGTGAATACCAATTCACAGAATTACGGCTGGGAATTCAACCCGTAATGCCCAATGAATTGGTAATTTAATTTTTTTCGCAAAATTACGGCTGGGAATCCCACCCGTATTTCTGGGCACTGTCAAGTTTACGGCTGATATTGCTGGACGTAAACTAATATACAACTAGTAATTCTAGCTGTACCATCAATTCACGGTTCGTTATCCCAGCCGTTTTTTACTCTGGATTGTTGGTAAATTGTGTTCTCTGCTAGATAATTAAAACACTAGTATCCATTTATTCAAGGTACATTAATATCCAATTACTGAAAACAAGCTAAATCAATGCAAATATACCAAAACAAAGTCTTGAATGATAAAAGCTAAGAAGATGAACATACTATAACAAAGTCTTAAACAAGTACATAAACCACTTATTCACCACGACCAATATTCTTGGGAACATCGTCAGAAGATGATGAAGAAGAACTTTAGGGAGTCTGGGAACCACTCATCCACTCATCCTCGTCGTCAGTATATAGATCATCACTCATTGGATTATGTAACTCCTGAAGCCTGAGAAGCAGTGGTTTTTGTTGGACAAATATAAGACCTCCTCAATGTTACGTTGCAGTCCCCTGGTTATCCACTTAGTTCGCTTAACCATCATCGTAGAAATGTCACACATTGGAGGCTCCTGGGCTTCTTTTTCCTTTTTAGGGTTCCTAAAAATGGTGAATAACAAATCAGAGTTATACAATTACGGTTAGGAACTAACAAAAACCCATCCGTGGTAAATATTATCGGCTGGGATGACTGGGACATCCTAACCGTAAATAAAGTCTCGGCTATAAACAATGTACACGACCTAGATGTTTACACGATTACGGATGGGAAGTGTGCCCCTACCTAACCGTAATTTAGTAAATCGGCTAGGAAACATGGATAACGGTCAAGAACTACTGGTTACGGTTAGGAAATTTCCAGCCGAAAACACTCAACTATGAAAAAAATCAGCTAACACGGGGCTTTTTACGGTTGGGAAAGTCCCAACCGTGTAAACATATAACGGTTGGGATATCAAAATTTCCTAACCGTTTAAGAGGTTAACAGCTAGGAGTTCGTGATCTCCCAACCGTTAGGTTGCAATTACGACCAAGACGATATGATATCCCAGCCGTAAACCCTTCAGAAATGAATTTTGAAATACCCTAAAATCATCAATCGAACTTATTTTTTCAATTTAATGATAAAATAACTTGTGGGTTTTTCGATTCTTACCTTGTAGGAGTCATTTGTGGAGGATTTGCAGGTGTTTGAACAGATTGGTTCACCACATAGGGACTTAGTGTTCGGAGAGATTGGTTCACCACATCTCCATTAAAAGGAACATCAATAACTTTTCCTGTTTCAGAATCAGGATTCAATTGGCCGGATCTTGTCACTCTTGGTCTTGCTGCCATCTTGAGAATCAATGGAGAATAAAAAGTTTTTGATTTTGGTTTTAGAGAGTTTTTTGAGAAGATGAAGGAGAATATATAAAATGAATGGGGAGAGGGTTAAAATTAAGATTAGGTTTTATTTAGAGGAGAGGGTAAATCAGACTTTTAAGTCACTTGAATCTCCCCCCATCTAGTTTTTGCCTCCCCAAAGCATTTAAGCCCCTAAAATGGTCAAAAGACCTTGACTCTCTAATTCCCAATAATAGGATTCAAGATTTTACACAGTTGTTTGGCAGGATTCGGGGGTTATTGTCATTTATTTTCTCCTACGACAATACTTTTAGGTATGTGAGTAAGAAATATTTTTATTGAAGTAGCTTGAATTAACATCAGAAGGTTTTCGTAGTAACAGTTGCTCAACATTTAAAATTGTTTATGGAAGTTCAATTCTTATGATGGAATCATATAAACGCTAATCTAGACAACCTGCAACGTTAAAAATAGCATGACTTGGTCAATGATATTTGACTAAAATATTTTTGCGTGGTTGAGATCAACAATAGTTTTTATGTGTGTGGCTTACAATATTCTGAATAGTGTTTTTCGTCTTTTAGTACGATATTGAGAATAGCGTTTAACATTATTCAGATTACCATTTCGTTGGATTCACCGTTCTACAAAATCATTAAACATGGGTTGGGAAAAGTATACATGGCATGACTTGGAATCCATTAAAATTGACATTCCACATTTTTTCCAGGCTTGGAATAGGTTGGATTCCACCATAAAACTTGCTCTTATTATTATAGAGATAGAGATTACATAAAGTTGTTGTATTGCCTGCCAAATTATATCTCATCTACTAATTAACACAAGAGTTGACATCTTAAATTGGTTGCATTATGATTATTGTTCTCAAAATCGGTACTAATCGTAATACCATATCTAGCTTCCTATTTTTTTTTATTTTTTTTTTGAAACCAGCATACATTCCTTTAAGCAACATCAAAGTAGGTAATTTTATTAATAAAATGATAATTAAGAGGGAAAGACATCCTCTAGGTGAAGATCTCTAAAACTAGAGGTCCACTTAGAGGATGTCTTCCCAAAACCATGCCATGTATTCTTGATATTAGTTATAAAGGTTAGGGTTGGAGAAATATTTTTGAAAAAATGGATGTGTATTGTATATGGATTAAGATTTTTTTTCTTCGCACACATTGTATTAGAGAAGCTCTAAGTGGGGGTAAAGGAAAAGTTTAGATTATCTTTCTTCATGGTCTTGGGGTCTTAAATCCACATCATTATTTTGTCTCTATATTTAACTAAAGTTTGTTAAACAAGGCCTTGGGAATTGGAAATGAACTTTAGGTAAAAAAAAATTACCTTTTTCTTGCCATTAAGCAATGAACCACAAAAAAACAAATTTAATATAAGACCTCCACCCAGGATGAATGACCCCTTGCATTACAGGTGCTCTTAATCATCAAGAAAAAGTGTGGCGTGATTTTAGGTTTGAGTCATATTTCAGACTACTATTGGTCGGAATACTATGTAGTTTATCAGTCAAAATATGGCTAACCATGTACTCGGGTTTTAGATAAGTGTTGATGGTGCATCAACCACCAAGTAAGAAAATTAGTTACCTTGAATTTGGAATATAAGTTCGAAACTAAGTATCAACCTCGTACAATATGGGTTCTAAACTAATATACCCCACGAAATGGAGATTTGAGAATTTACACCATTTTGGAATTGAATATCAGATTCATCGGTCACCAAGTTAGTTAGGTCGATCTATGATTGTTGTTCCCTGGAATATGAGAATTCAACGGTTACCAAGCAAGCATCCAGATAAACAAATAATACCATACCTTAGTAACCATTGTGCAACATTATAATATACATGGACTTAAACGTATTAGTGAACCTTGTGGTGGTGGTGCAACCTGCAACAAATGAAATTAATCACATTATATGATGTTGATGGCCTATTTGTTGTTGTACTCTTTTTAGTGTTTTATTTCCTTGTTTATTTTAAAAAAAGGTTAATATGATGTATTTGATCATCAAAAATGCACATGCTTGCGCCATTCATGTTCAATTAGCATTATCAGTATACACGGAATTGGATGTATTGGTGAACCTTGTGGAGGTAGTGCAACATGTAACATATGAAATTAATCATTTTATATGATGTAAATGGCCGAAAGCTTTAGTTGTTTTACCCTTTTTAGTGTGTTTTCCCCTTTTTATTATGTATTTGATCATCAAAAATGCACAGGCTTGGGTCGTTCTTGTTCAACTGTCATTATCAGAATTGGGTCGATTACAAAGTAACATGGAGTTAGTCAATTAATATTTGTAGAGATACAAAGAAACTTCTTATGCAAAGGAGTTTTGAAAACTCTCTGTGACCTCATAGATATTGGGGAACTCTCTAAGTGATTTTTAAGGAATCTCAGTGATTTATAGAGGAAAAACTGTATAGGAATTTCATCTTACACACATTAGAAATAAACACACATAACTAAAAATTATTTTACTAAAGTCTCTTCCTTTATATACTCCCAAAAACACTAATGATACCCCTTATTCAGTTAAAAAGTAGTTACAATTTAGTTAATGGAAAAAAAAATAAGAAATTTTTTGTATCTATACACCCTTGCATGTAAACAATAAACCCGTGAGATCTTATGAAATATAAGGAACTATAACAGAACTTAGTTGATATATTGGCTGGTAAGAGGCCATTTACACATTTAACCATTTCCACTAGAATCTGGGATACATCATCTTGTTTTTTTACATCAAATCTATTCTATTCTCAATGTTCTAGAATCCAAATTAAAGAAATTTGCTAACAAAAACCATAGAAAGATCATGGAGACTCATTTTTGCCTTGACAATTGATTAGCAACAATAGTCATCCGATCATGAATAAAACAATATTAACTTGATGATCATCGTTAAACCTATCAAACTCCAAGTTAAAATTCCATAATCTTGACCAAACATAACAAACCCAAATACAATGAAATCTCGATCAAGAATGAAAGAAGAAATTATTATCTATAAGCTAATCTTGTTCTAATGCTCTCTTGACTTTAATCTATTTCAATTTACATCTTGATTCAAACTAAAAGTCCCCAATTTTTTTCTAGGGTTTTATTGTTGTTCTTCCAAAATTTGAAGAACCATAACATTTACGGTTTATTTGTTTGTTTATTTATTTGTTTGATCTTCCTTCCTCATGAAATAATTTTTTTTTCTTCCGAGTATTTGAATCACATAAATGAAGATGGTATTTGAGTGCTTCGGTGGTTATATTTTCTTTTCTTGATTCTGTATGTATTGGGGGTATGCAAAATTAATATTTGACGGGGTAGGAGGAAAAGTTTTAGGGGTAATGAGATAAAGAGGTAGCGTTAACATTTCTGGGGGTATATAGAGGAAGAGCCTTACAAAATAAATGTGTAAACACAATGAAAAAATACAAGTCTGTGCATGCTTTACATAGAAGCAGACAGGGTTTTGTGGAGTTTTTGCGTTTTCAACCTTTTTCTTTCTCCATCTCAGAAAAACGTGGCTGGGGAGAGAAGACTCTCGTTCTGTATCAGTTTTATGATTTTTTTCCGACGTTTTAATCAATATCCAAGAACATAGACTTTAGTTGAAGGGATGATAAATAAATCATTTATTGAATCTAGAGTTTAATTTACTGATGGTAAAGATGGAAATCTTAGGATTGTTTTAGCATCTTGCTTTCTTGGCATTTTTATTTTTGTTCTGGTAATTGCTTAGTAATGTGGTGGCTGACAAAACATATGTAAGCTACTGGGATATGTTTTTGTGAGGGATACGTAGAGTCGACTCTTTTATGAGAACTTAAGTATATTTAATCAGTTTTGTATTTAATCAGTCGTTACTTATCCGCGAGGCTTCTGCTTTTATTTTTCTTTTGTGGTGTACGCCCGAACCAAGGTTAGAATTCGTTTCATGTTGAGGGTGGAATTGCTGCTACAATCTCTTATATGGTTTACAATTTGATATATTGATGTTTAGAAGAAGAAAAAACTAAAAGAAAAAGCATGAGTTACAGAAATTGTAACAATTCTGTTAGCTACAAATTAAAACAAGTGGACATGAACGAGGGATTAGGATATGTCAAAAACTTTATGGATTTTAAAATATAAGATTAATTCTTCTTTTATCTATATGGACTCAGTAATAGCTTATTTGGTTATTGTTTATTATCATTATTATTTTGATATATCATTGAAAAAAATATAAAGAACAAAGTCTATCAAATTATCACCTATTTTGGAGATATTTTTCTCAAGCCTTTTATGGTATATTTTAACAGAAACCATCCATATATATAAAATCATCTCAACAAGCACATCAAAAAAAAACATATAAGAAGAGAATTAGTAATACCGTGGTCCTTATCATCTATCCATAGTGATTTCAAAATTGATTCATCCCAGCCCACAAATTATGAAAGAAATTAAAACAGTTTGCAATGTTACCACCATTCAGTGTATGACCGTTTCCACCAGGGTTCTCCATCTCAAACGATTTAGACTGGAGGTTTAGAGAGATAAGAAACAAAAAGTAAGTTCAAATTGAAGTGAAAAGGAGAGGTACCAAGTACACCACCAATTTTTTGTTCGATAATATGTATGGAAAAAACCTAATATAATTGCAAGCAGACCAACTTAATGATCCTTGTAAATATGTATATAGAGTTTATATCTATATCTCTCCTCAATCAAAAAGTTTAAACAATATAGACTGTGAACATGATTGTTAAGAAGAATACTTGGACGATCTCAAAAATCAATATCCAAGATTAATCTAGTTGTATTCAAATAAATAACTGGAATTCTACCAAGTACGAGTAATCTATCTTTCAAGAAACGAATTCTACAAGAACGAGTCCCATCGATCAAAGTTAATATAGACGTATCTAATAAGTTTGAATACTTACTACTTGTGTAAATCCTATTATAAAGTTAAACAATATAAAATATAGAAAAGGAAAAATAGAAGACACCAAAAGTTTTGTTAACGAGGAAACCACAATATTAGAAACACCTAGGGACCTCATCCATATTTGAACACCAAATTGTATTAAGCCACTACAGACACTAGCCTACTATCAAACTTCAGACTGGAATGTAGTTGAGACCGAATCCACCCTTCAAGCGATTCAGTTACACTCGCATTGCTTGCGTCCCTTGAACCTCGTAAGGCTCAACGTACAAGAGGATATAAGCATAAATTTCCCAATCAGGTTAGGAATTATGTTTCTGAAATAGCTTTGAATATGTACTTCCTAATGTACAATATGATGTAAGCATAAGTTTCCCTGAGATCATAATCCTTTAGCCAAATCAAATATCAATCTTTAAAATTCAAATAGGCGACATTATAAAACATAGTGGTTAGTGAATACCTCTCCAAATGGCTTTAGAAAAAGGATACTTAGTAAAAAGAGGAGCAATACTTTCACTAATCATATTATAACAAATAAAACATTGAATTTCAATAGGAGTAAAATAAATATACTTAGTCTTTCCCTCACAAGTAAACAGTTGGTAAGATACTTTCAAGCATTACTTCAAGGTTCCATATAGCATACCATTTTACTTTTTTATTCAAATGATTTTCACTACACAAGTAGTTCTAAGCATATTTTACTAAAACCTTTTCATCCTTAGTACCTACTCATTTTGTATGATCTCAGTAATACCGAGGGGTTCAACTGTTTTGATTTCCTAAATTGCTTGGTCATCTAGATTACACAACAAGTTATTATTCCATTCACCTTGAGTATTTTTAATATCAGATATTTTTTTGGAAAGTTACAATAATATTCTTATTCTTAGGTTTAGGGAAATTTCCATTTGGTAGCCACCTATCATTCCAGAGGCTAATATTTTTCCCATTCCCTATTTTCCAGTCATGGTCTTTTTTTATTACTTTAATGCCTTTACATATAATGGTCAGACCCAAGACTTAACCAATTTTTTCTTATAGTTTAGAGGGTCAGTTTTAGGGAAATATTTGCATTTAAGAATTATACTCCAAAAATTATCTGGATTTACAATAAGTATCCAAACAACAATTAAAAGGGCCAAATTGACTGTGTAAGAGTTTTTAATACCCAGCCATCCACTAGCTTTACTAGTAGGAACCGAGTCCCAGGTTTTGAGATATACTCGTTTGTTATTCTTAATTTTCTGCCACTATAAACATCCTTACAGAGCATTAAGTCTGTCCAAAGTTTTTTTGGGTAGAGAAAAACACATCATTTGATACACTATTATTGACATAACTAATAAGTGTGGTTCTACCTAGAGGTGTCAAAGAGGCCAGACCAGACTCGTGATTAAAGCAGAGCTGGCCAGGTCCAGGCTCAAAGCAGGCCCAAGCTGCGCTCTAGTGTTTCAGCCTGGGCCTGTATAACCCTGCCAGGCTAGGCCTGCTATGGCCTCGATAGTAGACCATACTATATATTTTACAAAAAAAATGTGTAATGTTTGGGAATCGAACCTATACACATTAGCTGAAGCACCTTTGGTAGGTTGCCTGCTGCCAAAGATCCACGCAACTTTGTGTGAACACTATTCACATTCAATTTTTAGTACACATTAGATAAATTCCAAAATAGCTAATACTTAAGTTATTAATTTATGGTATATATAAATGATGAAGCAAATTAATTAGGGTCACGAAGAAAAAGAAAAAAAGTTATATTGAATCATTGATTATTTGTTTTTTCTCTCCTATTATTGACTCAATAAATTTTAGAATTCTCTTTTAATGATGGAAACTTACTTATTTATAGTACGCATGTATTTTTATTTTTATTCCTTTAACTACACATAATCATAATTACTTATAATAGTCATAAAAATCTAAGGTGACCAAACTTGTGGTACAAAAACCCCACTCAAATGTTGGGATCCATTAAAACTTCATCGTAAACAAAATTGATACAAAAATCTCAAATTTTTAAAAATTGATAAACCAAAATAAAATTTGATGAAACCAACATTTAAATTTGGAGTTTTTGTGTTAATTTTGTTTTGATGGGGTTTTTGTGTTACTTTTGTTTTGATGAGTTTTTTGTGGAAGGATGGTGACACTTCTGGGTTATAACTCGCGGACCGTATAATTAGTTATATCCTATTTATAGAATTAATCAAATTTAATTAAGTCTGAATTTTATGTCATTACCTAAAATAAAAATCTTACTGTAATAATGAAAAGGGGGCCTTTTCAACCGTGGCCCCCCTTTTTTACTCAACTGCCCTTGCTTATTTTTCCGTCACAACTTTGAACCAAAGGGTACCACTGGAACTTGACTACACAGAAGAAACCCAGATTGCGTTTTCACTTTCGTTTTCTCTGTCTCAACTCAATCTCTTTTCGTCTGAAACACCTTCACCATCTTCGCCATGGTTTCTGAAACACCTCGCCATGAAAGAAGAACAACATCTAGGACAAATATGAGACCTAACAACAGATTTCAACCCAGGTTATTCGATTCTTAATCTTATTCTTCTTTAATTTTGAAAATTTCAGTCACCGATTTTGACCTAATTTTTGGCTTCTCATTTCAGCAACCATTGCAACTGCTTTCCATGAAAGAAGATTTCAATCCGGGTTAGTCGATTCTTAATCTTGATAATTTCTGTCACCGATTTTGAACTCATTATTTTTGACCTAAATTTCGAATTTTGGCTTCCAAATTTCAGCACCATTGCAATTGCTTTCCATTTCTTATGATATCGAAACATGTGAAACCTTAACATCACATTTCAACCCAGGTTAGTGAAATTCTAAACTGTAATCTGATTCACTTAAATTTGGGAATTTCAATCACCGATTTTCAAATCATATATATTTGAGTTAGATTTTGAATTTTGCTACCCAATTTCAGTTACAATTGCTTTCTATCCATATCTTATTTCTTATAATGTCAGATAAAATTTTGGAGAAGATATTCTAACTTCGTTTGCTTTTCGGTGAACCCATTATATTTGTGAATTTGATTTCTAAAATTTGTAAACCTTAGTTGTTTGTTGATTTTTCTATAAGAAAAAACGGTTCTAAATTGGAATTTATAGAGGCTATGCAAATTTGTAAACTTCAGAGTCTTTTTTGATTTTTGGTTCAGGCTATACATATTTGTGGCACACAGAGCATGAGTAATAGAAGTTGTAGTTTCCAGAGTAGTGAAGCATTCTTCTAAAACTAAAAGTAACCTGAGTTTCTTCACACCACTGTTTTGTAATTTAAGTTGGTATGACTTAGTTAGATATAATAGTAATTATCATTTAGATGGTAGCTTAATTAGTTAACCTTGATGTGACTTTGTCTGCATCTGAATTTGTTTTTGTTTTTGCTACCTTTATGCTCAATCATAATTTTCTTTCCTAATTAGTATTTAGCATTTAGTTACAATGTGGTTTAGTCAATTTTGGTGAATTTAATTTCAGCTGATGTTGTGGTGGTGAATTGTTTGACTGGATTTAACTTGACAGTAAGATGTGGGTTTGACTTGGTTTTTTAATTTTGCTTATTTATGTTACTTACAGATGAAAAACTGATCGATCATAGTCGTCGAAATAAGGAGACTAAGAATCCAAGAAATCTATGGAGTTTACCTCCAGACTTTAAGATTGCTCATTTTTTCCCCCATGGATTCAAGGTAACCTCGAACCCTATATAAACCTTTAGTTGAAGTATAAATTATGATGGTTATGTTGACTGTTTCTTTTATGGTAGGTCAAGGGTGAACATAAACAAAAATGCACTTATGATTTTTGGGGTTTAAGAGGGTAATTGGTAAAAATGTTGTGTGGGATTAGGCTTCAAAATTGGGTTATTAGGTGACTGTCAATGATTGCATAAGATAAGCTATGATAGTAATCACATTTTTTAGCTCAATAATTCTGTAATCTGTATGCAGTACTTCCACGAGTAGGCCTATTTGGAACCATTACAAGTAGATCCTTTTATGAGTAGGACTGCAGTGGGATAAATAAGAGTCAAATGTTTAGAGTTTTGGTATTCTTTTTAGCACATTTTCTGAAGTATTATTTTGATGATAATATGCCTCTCACCAAATGTTAAGAACATGCATATGTTAGTGTCTATGATGATCGTGTTGGCTGGCATGCATGATAATCTCTGATGTTGAGTAGATATTGATTCTGGATCAGTATTTGTTTTTAGTTGCTTCTGTGAGGTTATCATTTGTCAAAGTGTTTTATCTTTTTTTGAGGTTTGGTGGATATTTTCACTTGGAAATAGTGTATACATGATTTTGTTTAGCACTGATTTTATTGATTCTAATAAATGTAATTTAGCACCTGGCTTTGATTTCTATGAATTTGAGCACTACTTAAAATGGGATCAACATTGGTAGATCCTATGAGTCTGTCTCGCCTTTTCAGTGGAAAATTGGTCAGAAGATCGCAAGGGGAAACACTTTTAAGCGTACTTCCATATAAATTATTAGGATCTAATGGTTCGTAACTGGAGAAAAATGTCACTCAAGGCTGTCTACCCCTAATCTGATGTTTATTTCAACCTACGTATTTTCTGTTACCAATAATGTTGAGTCATAATATTCTTAATAGGTCACTTTTGCTCTTAGCAGGTCACCTTTGCGGGAGAAAGCAAATCTTTTACATCCGAAGATGAATATGTTGTGCAGCCGGGGATTCCAGTCGGTGATGTGGATGAACCTTGCGTGAGCAAGGAATTTTTTTTATCTTTGCAAAATATAGCATAAGAAAATATACATTTTATATGAACATGCATTATTGATTGAAAAATTATTAAATGAAGAGATTGTTTTGTTTTTGAATGGAATGGCAGGTGCATCGCACGTTCATGTTATACTAGTTAGTAATAAAGTTAACTTATTTGTCATCCAACTTTTGTGTAGATCAATATAATAGCCATCTTTATTCTTAATCTGTACGCAACAATTACGATGGAAGATAATGGATGGGGGTGTAAACGAGGAGATTGAGAACTTTAGTTCGAACCTCTGCATTCTCACGTCTTTGAATACCTTTTTTTTAAGGACATTCGAAAATAATGGCAGGCTAGCCTGGCCTGGATTGGTCTGGCCCGGTTTAAAGCAGGCCTGGCACAGGCTAGGCTCACAGCTCACTAATAGGCTTTCCAGGCCAGGCCGGCCGGCTAAATTAACAGGCTGACCCCAGGCCATAGGCCAGCCTAGGCCGACCAAAGATAGGCCGGGCCGGCCTGTTTGACACCTCTAGATCTACCAGCTCGAAATAATATTTTTGCACCTTGGACTCTTTTATAAACCTTATCCAACATATTTTTTTATAGTTAAATTTTTTAGTTCTATTAAAAAAAAGAGGTATATCTAAGTAAGTATCAGTTTTGGTTATTTTGTAATTCTATAGAATTCCAACTAATAACTTACGGTGTTTGTTTTATATTTTTTTTTAATTAAAATAAATACTCGATTTTTGGTAGTTTGTAACGTGACCGGAAGAGTCGCTAATTATTTTTAAAATATTCAACAAATCCCTAGCCTGGCCCTGAACAATACTAGCAAAAGTAAAAAAGAAAAAATCATCAGCAAAAAATAAATGAGAGACAGATCGGCATCCTCAGTGAGTTTTAATTTTGAAGGTTTCCTAACTTTTCAGCGTATAACAGTAATCTAAAAAGCGATCACATGCATGCACATAACAAAAATTATTTTTGACAAAGGGTCACCCTATCTGATATCTCTGGAAGGAAAGGAAGTTTCTCTAGGGATATAATCAACAAGAACGACATATGAAACAAAGGAAATGCAAGCAAAAATTAGGTCACATAACTCTTTAGAGAAGCCTAGACATTCAAGCGCGTTGATTATGAAGTTCCACTCTAGCCGTCGAAGGGTTTTTAAAGATGATTTTTCGATAGGGTGTGAGAGGAGTGTAACAAAGAAAAGGTCAAACAAATATTATTTACCAAACGGAAACTCAGTTTTCGTGCAATAGTTAACGGACACTGAATATCCGTTTCAATTGAAAAACAGAAACTAAGTATCCGTAGAGTAATTTTTCAACGGAAACTCAGTTTCCATGTGATTTCGCTCAGCCCTAATCGGCATCAGATCTGATTTTTAAAGTGTATCTAAGGGATTCCACTATATTTAAGCGACATGGAAGACATAGTAGTTGGCTTTCGCTACAGATAAGCTATAGCTAAGCTAAATGGTTTACCATTTTGCTTGGCCTTAGTGGTGTTAAAATTTTTTTGCTATATGATACTGCAATATCTACTACCTGAATTCGAAAGTTGTCTACATTTCAATTTACCTAAGTAAAAAACTTTTCTCAAACTCAACTAGCTGTTATGACTGGAGCCGAAGTTAGTTGTATCAGCAACAGTTTTTCTGTCACTGAACTGAGCTTTTCATATTCATTCAACTTAACTTTACTGGGCCTGCACTCTTGTAGAGGTGTTTCAAGCCTCAAGCCGCTTAAACCCAATTCATTTTCAACTTAGCATTACATTTCAGCGTTGTGATGAAGTCAGCCACAGTGAGTGAATACAGAAGAGTACAAAGATAAAATAAAGTAAAATTCGGGATTCAAATTTAAATTGTGCCATGAAAACTATGGACCTGGATCTTCTGGCGATAGCAAGGTTTTGGGTCACAAGATAAATCCAGATTTATGTTGCATTTTTAGCGGACGAAAGTGGATTTGGATTGCTGAAGGTCATATAGTCCGTACATTTAAGGCTATAGCAGAAGATTTTGAGTGACAGCATATTTTGTGTCAGAGCGCAGTGTCCGGTCATGATGTATCAAGACTATATACAACTTTGGGCCTCGAAAGATAATTTTTGGATCACAGTGCAATTTTGGCCACGGGGGTTAATTCTGGGTTCAGAAATACTACTTTCCCGAACAATGAATGAGTATTTTTAGAATTTATAAAATGATAAGCTAAATTTACAACTCTCAGTAATGCTAAAAATGTTACTTGGTTTTTATGATATTGTTTTGTTTGAACTGCAGGAATGGTGAACTTACCATTTTTGTAAGTGCTACTATTCTCAACAACTAGATTGAAGGAATGCCTAATCGTTTTTGAAGAATATGGAATTGGTTATGCTCACCAGATTGAGGATTTTTAAAGTTGTATGTTTAGCGCAGCATTTTTTGAATCAGTGAAACACCTCATTATGGTATTGGAAGTGAGACACCCATGTATCGAGCACAAACTCCACTGCACGCATATATGATTCCTATCAGAGATCAAGGGGGAGAATATGCAGAAGCCGATGCGCCATCAAGCTTGGAATCCTTGTGCTATCTCAACTCCAGCAAGAGGAACCAGTCCACGACGACAGTGGAGAAGTCCTCTTCCATGTACAATAAAGCACCAGTTTTCTAGTTGGGACTAGATCGAGATTATTGGACTGAAGCTGTTTGGAAAACCGGTAAAGTAAAGCAGCAGGGATGGCATCTGGCACTGGCAGTAACTAATGTATTCAGTGAAATAATTTAGTCCCAAAATTCTGCTGTAATCTAATTTACCGATCTGTAACCTTGCAAACATTGAATTAGTCTGTTACAGAATCTTCAAATTCGCAATTCAATTTCCTGCTTTTTATCTTTTTAGACTTCCAACCTTTTGCTAGTTTACTTCTTATACTACTTGTGTCTATTGCGAAAATTCCAGAGTGCTAATTTCAGTTTCTTTCCAAATTTTTCTATTCATCCACCAGTGAATCTGAGTTTCATAGAACCCTTTTAGTTAAAATACCAGCAAACAACAATGTTGCTTTTCAAAATTACAGATATAAGTGATATATGACAGCAATCTTATAGCAGTACCTGAGAGAAATCACACTTCTGATATATAGTATACTCACTGTAGTGGTTTTTACAAGCATAACACACTGATGATGAAAAAAAAATTGTAACGCGACACATCTGTGAACCATCAAAATCTGTGTGCATAGAAGTCGGAAAAAGGAGAACCCAAAAAACATCTGCTAACTCTACTGATCCCAAGTGTTATAACAAATCTTAAGCATACCATTTGAGTGTATCCACCGTACACATGAGTCAAATCTGCTTAACCCAAACCTCTGAAATAAGCAAAACCTTATTGGATCACTATCCCTAGATTGTTTCGTCTAATGTCAGAGCTACTAGTACTATGAGAACGAGAGGTCAAGACATTGTTACGGAAGGTTGAGACCTGATGACGAAACACAGAAAAAAATTCCTGGTCAAGTTGCTGCGGCTGACCTGGAGCTGCCTGTAGTAGTGGACCAAGTTGTTGAACTGCTGGTGGCTGACCACCTGGAGCTTGATGTATTTGTGGACCTAGTTGTTGAACTCCTGGTTGCTGACCACCTGGTGCTTGCGGTATTTGCGGACCTAGTTGTAGAACTGGTGGTGGCTGACCACCTGGACCTTGTTGTATTTGTGGACCTTGTTGTGGTGGTGGTCGTGCAACCTGTTGTAACAAATGAAATTAATCAGTTTATATGGCGTATTTGATCTCGGGCCATTCATATTCAACTGGCATTACCATTCATCAAATCCAGCAACACATTTAGCAAACATAAGGGAAACCAAGGACAGTAAATGCAATTAGAGGTCATCAGAGCGTTACAGGTTTAGCAAGGAATCAATGGAAAAGGAAGTAAAAGCTTACAGAACAAAGCCAACATAAGAAGGTCGCCACTCCCCAGTGAACTGCCAGTTTATGCTTATTGCTGTCGTCCTCAACCAGCTGTGTTAGGAAACTGATGAAAAACCCTGTTGTGATCCCTTCCGAGAACCCTGTTGGGTCTCTTCTATCATAAGCTATTGCAAGCGCAGCCACAAGGGTGACGGATGTGCTACAAGTCCATATAACAGGCCTAACGGATTTGAATGTGACGAACACAAGTGCCAAGTTCATCAAGCTATTGATGACATGCCACCTAGGGAACCTCTGGTCTATTCCCCAGTGGTGTAGCCAACCACTTAAGAAAGCGATGAAATTTACATAATAGGCTGGATATCTTGAAAGAGTAAATGCACAACCCGAAATACCAACAAATATAGCTAGCCATACAAGATCGAGATAGCCACTTTTCTCATTAAGCATCAGCAGACTCATCTCACCAAGCCCACTGAGGAAAACACTTAAGAATAGTATTTGCAATACCCAAGTCCAGATTACGTCACCATACTGGTTCCAGAACTGAGTCAACACGGGCCCCAAATTACGAAAGAAATTTAAACAAACTGCTGTAATACCATTCGGCGGCGGATCTCCACCCCCGCCATCCATCTCACATGAGTGACACTGATAAGAAACAAAAACTAGGTTCAGAAATCACCACACAAAGTCGGTGGATGAGGGATCAAAAAGATACCAAAAATTACTAGAGAGTGGGAACTAGTGAAGTCACTCTAATGTTGTTTCTCCCCTGCATATGAATACTAACTAGGTGGGTACTTTTGGTTTCCCTGACAAGGACCATCAGCAGCAAAAACATATTTCTATACAGAATATAGTCAACACGAACTCGGAAAATAGAACTCTATACACTCTCCAGATAAGCCATACAATGACATTGAACGCTGATATAACGCATTACATCCATTGGACAGGATGAAATAGTGAATACCCACCAGTGATATTTATACACTAGTGTTTAAGTTCTACAATTAACCAAGTGGTTTCAATAGTACACGTCGCTTGTGATTACCAAAAACATATCAAGAAAAAAAGGACACATAACCTATAACCATCTGCTAATTAAACGAAGAACAGAATAAATCTTACTAGCAAATTGAAGAACACAATAAATCTTACTAGAAAATATGACACATAAGTTCATTTCCCCTTTCAATTATTGGAACAAATTGTAATTGTAAGAATCCTAAAGATCCAATAAACAATAGATATTGCAAATGGACAAATAAACTTCAAGAGAAAAACAAAATTACCTGTATGTAATGATTTTGAAGATGACGGATGTCAAGGATTGCTTCTGACGACGAATCAAATGAGAAAGAATACTTGTCGATGATGAACAATTCCCTGATTTAGCCAAGGAATGCATCAATTATGAAGAATCTTAAGAAAAAAATTACTACTAAAAAGAATCAAGAAAACCCCTAAAACGGATTCTCAGTTTGGGTTCACCAAACCCTACATTTCAAAAGACGTCTCGCTACTAGCTACCAATCAAGAATGGACATAAGAGCTCACGAATTCAAGAATTGAACTTTCAAATAGTAATTAGGAAATCAGTTGAAAACTCCATTTCATTCACAAGAACTGATTCAATCAACTTATCAAGAAAGTAGAGATATCAATCGATTAAAACTTACCTATCTACTGATTCTTCTGAAGATGATTGTGAAGGAGGCTTGATTCGGAAGATGAACTTGAAATGCTAGAGATGGTGACGAACGAGAAGGAATAATTTTGGAGAAACTCAGATTTCTTCGTTTATCTTCTGATTCTCATGTACTGAACCCTAGGCTAAAATCGACTGAATTAGAGAATACTAGATTTTCCCAGCTTATTAGCCAGCAAAGAGCAAAAAGGCGGTTTCTTCTGTACGGATTTGTGGGTCCCACCCCTTCCCCGATAATCATCGAATCACGGCAAAACGGAAAAGGGCAGGGGATCTTTGTAGGGTCCCATGTCTTTCCAAAATTTGATGACATTTTGTTGACTAATTGACCGGAGGGAAAGAAATCAAAGAATCCCTTGGGAGTTGGGAGAGCAAGGCTGGGTCTCACTTTACACTGTTTTAACTGTTGCCTAATTTATTCTTGGATAGACCTGTCAACACTCAACGGTACTTAGTGAAACGGATATGGCCTCTGCCGTATTCGTTACTGATAAGGATTACTGGATAGCTAATATCCGAGAGTATACGATGGATACTTAAAAATATTTTTCGTATTCATTTTGATAATAATTTTGGACATCTGGTAATATATGATAGTATTTCATTATAATAAAAATAATATAATTTTTTATTCAGTTTTTTCCAACATTTCATAAATTACAAAGAAAATCAAATAAATTCTAAGGAAATTCAACAAATAAAACCAACTGTCTTGATCAAATGCAAAAATTTCACTTTATAAATTATTACTTTGAGTTAGATTTAACAAAACTCAAAATCTTTTGTACCAGAATTGAAAAATTTTCCGCTTTTCACACAACCAACAATATTAATTGTGTTTTTGTTCTTCCATAATGTAATAATTTCTATGTTTTTCATATACACTACCAAGTTAACAACAAAATATATTATTCAAAATTTTATTTCTTAAAATGCATATAATTTTTTAATGGATATCGAATATTATCCTATATGATAATGCTTTTACTGTATCCGTTTCGTTAAAGCAAGAATATCCGATAAGGCACCCGTATCCTATGTCCGTTGTCCGAAATTTCGGATAATATCCTAACGATTCGAACGAACTCAGACGGATATCGAATACTTTGTTATCCATTGACAACCCTATTTTTTTATTTTTTTTAGTGATTTTTTTTCGGAATTTTTTTGGCGTAACTGTAAAATTACTGGTGAGCTTGATGAAGAAAAACCATAGTAAAGAAACAATATTATGACCTGGGAATTTAAAATTTAGTACATCTTCTTCTTCTAAGCCAGAGTCTCAAACAAGATGGGGAGGCTAGAATGGAAAAATGAGGACTTCCTAAGCAGTCATTCAACTTGGTATTGGTTTTCAACCAAACAAAGGTACACGAGTACTTCTCAAGCGGTCACCCATCTTGGTACTGCTTTCAGAACAAGAATTTCAGCATGTACGGGGCTTGTAGAAAGATCTTTGATAGAAAATAGAAAAAGGTAAGGGGATAGAGGGTCTCCTTGTCTAAGTCATGTGGATAAGTTGAAGAATTTTCGAGGAACATCATTTATCAGCGTAGCCAAGGTAGTGCTAGGAATACATTGATGAATGATATTTCACCATTTTTTTTTTACTAAATCCCATTTGCTTCATGACAGCAAGAAGAAATCTATAACTCACTCTATCAAAGGTCTTAGCCATGTCAATTCTGATTACATGATGCCTTTATTACTCTTTTTTTCACTTATGGTATTCATACGGTTAAGAGTTTCATGAGCTTGGTTAAGAGTGATTTATCCTTTGGGAAACAATTTTGTAACTAGTATTGCATAGAGATATACATGTCTGAAATGGGATGGGGTTGTGGAAAAGTCAATTTCGCGGATGAGAGATATGAACGTGGAGTTCATTTCTTTCAGGAGGAAACCTGAGCAGAAACAGTGTTGAACCATGTGCAAAATGTCTTCTCCCATCACATTCCAATTAGCTTGAAAGAAGTTGGGTGGAAACTCATTTGGATCAGGAGCTTTGTCCCTTGGCATACTGAATAAAACATTCTTGATTTCCATACTGTCTGGTACGGCCACAAGTTGATCATTTTCAGCGGGGGGATATAACAGTAGGAATAAGATTGATGATGTCAGGGTTAATGTTGATAGGGTCAGCAGTACCCATTCTTTCAAAGTGAGTAGTGAAGCATTTGGATATTTCAAAGTCGCTAGTAATCTAGTCTCTATTGTCATTCTGCATGGTATTTATCTTTTTCTTACTCATTGTTTTTCTTGCAGAATCATGGAAGTATCTTGTGTTTCTATCCCCAGTTTAATAGATTGATCTCTGTTATTAGTTTTCGAAAAAAAAAATCATGAATCTCATACCAATGCTTGATTAATATTTTTTTTATCTTCTCTGATAGAGTCAAAGATGTTCTTGGTTAAATGTTGCTTGCAATAAAGTGACCCGAGGTGTGGTTTTTGGTTTGAAACTATTTCAGGACTTAAAATGGGTCAACCATAACCTAAAATAGAAGGTTATTATTGGGGCGTCACATTCCGTTAGAGGGGCATCACCTAATAGGACAAAAACGGGTCATCCAGAAGTAATATCAAAAATCCCTTATCTCAAATAATTTTGTAATGACCGAATAACCCTTTAGTTAATTTTAATTTTATTTAATTTAATAATAATTAATTCTACGGTTGGAATCAATCCAAACGTGGACGTAAAACCAATTTCTACGATTGGAATCAATCAAAACCTGGACGTAAAATCAATTTATACGGTTGGAATTAAAAGGAACCTGGACGTAAAATTGAAATTTTCGGCTAGGTTGACGAAAGGAAAATTTAGTGAACTAAACCTAGACGTAAAATTGAAATTTACGGTTGGAATTCAACTAAACCTAGACGTAAAATTGAAAATTACGGTTGGAATTCAACTAAACCTGGACGTAAAATCACTTGTATGGTTGGAATTAAAAGAAAACTAGACGTAAAATCGGATTTTACGGTCGAATTAAAAGAAACCTGGACGTAAAATGAGCTTATACGGTTGGAAACTAATCCAAACCTGGACGTAACACTACATGCAAATAAAATTTTACGGTTGGAATTAATCCTAACCTGGACGTAAAATCACTTCTATGGTTTTTAAGTTTTATTTTAGTTAAAAGGTAAGCTAGACATTTTGTATATGTGTTAGGATATCCCATAACTATTTTTTTAGACATTAAAAATCCAAATAAAACCCCTCTATTGGAATGTGACTCCCCAATAACCTTCCTAAAATATGCTTCATGACCTAATGTACATCACAAACTGATATGTGACTTAAAGTTTTCAACTATGACTCGGAAATTTGCTTTATTTTCAAACCCTGCAATGTGACCCAAATCCTCGTTGTAAACCTAGTATAACCAAGTATTTGTTTCTTAGACTTTTTTCTTTTCATGAACTAAGGTTGCTTCTTGCTACCTAAGTTTTACATCATTTCGCTGAAAATTTACTGGCTATTTTGATCCAAAACATTAATCATCCCTCAAGTCTTATTATCGCCTACAATTCACATTTTTTTAATACAATCTACTACTGTAACCCAAGATATATCGAGTGGTTTAAATTCTTCAAGTAGCCCCAAACATGCCTTTGTGACCTAATAAATCTTCCTCATGCCCCAAATTTTTGCGCAATGTCTTGAAATTTATCTCGCTGGCAAAAATAAAGTAGTAAATGATAGATTTGCAAGACAAATCTATTTTGTAATTCCAACTTTTTGTCATTTGAAAAAAATGTAAAAATAACCCAAAATTTTCATTGAAACCCAAAGGGTGACGAAATACCGAATCCACGAATTACCCGATGGCACAAATTTCTAGATGAGGCGCGCGATCATAATATGCGCTTTAACTTCAAATTGGCTCTACCACACAAGGAAAACCCCCTTATACCTAGAAAAGTATAAAAAACAAATAAAATAATAAAAGTATTTTTACTGACTTATTTTTCCTGGCGAGGTTGGGGTATATCCAGATTAATTGGGGTATACCCAATTTTAAACGGACTCTTTTTAAGGATTTAGGGGAATCCTAATGGGTAAGTTACAAAACTATCCTTACCCTTTAAAAACCTATTACCCTAAATCAGTTTTAATCTTTTCATTTCATCTTCTTCTTCTCTTCTTCTTCTCCTCCACAACCACACCGGCTTCATCACCCCCACCACCATCAAAACTCGTCGATCAATTCATTGAAATCGTCGATTCGAAAACTCCGATTAATCTTCATCAATGGATCCACCACGGCGGAAGGGAACTCGTATGAAAGAAGCTAATCGAAAACCCAATGAGTATAACCCTGGAATTGCAAAACTAGTTCAACAAAAAGTGAAGAAAAGAACTGTCGAAGAAGGAGAATTCGCGGCCCCTGAAACATGAGAAATGATGCGCTTAAGAAAGTAAGGGCTTACTTAAACTCACTCTAGTACTTCTATTTGATGTTTGCATGTCAAATTAGGTCATAAAAATCGAAATTATGAATTGGCAGTTGCGACATTGGCAAGTATTATTTTATCGACCTTGCCGGCTTTAAATAGTTAGGGTTTGGCCGACAAGCTCTTAGGTTGAATATCTTGTCGGTTGTTTAATATCTGTAACTGCTTCCACAGGGTCGGCAGGTTATTCAACCTGCAACCTTGCCGGCGGAAGTTTTTGTTTAATGAAGCCGGCATTTTATTATTTTTTACCCTGCCGGCATGTTATAACTTGTTTTGGAACCATTGGTTCCTGATGCCTTGAATTTTTTAAAACCGGAATGGTGTTTGGATACAACCATGCCGGTTGTTGGTTGGCCGGAAATGTATGGGTAATGTATCTTGCCGACCTGTAATGTGGAAAATCTTTGCATCTCCTGTTTAGTATATTTGTTATAAGCCGACAGGCTATTTGAATGCTACCCTGCCGGCTGCTCTTTAGCCGGCATGTAATTTAGATATAGACCCTTCCGGCCATTGTTCCGCCGGATAGGTTATATGTGTCGACCCTGCCGACCTGTAATTTTTTTCCTTAATTGTTCTTGTTCAGGTTGGAAAAGGAAAAGAAGAAAGCTATGAAAGCTCTTAGTCCTCCTTCAAGACCTCCTCGTGTTGGTGATAAACACTTGACTTCAACACATCGAGGGGCATATGTTGTGCCAGGAACACTCAAGATCCGTGTACCAAATGATTCTCAACCACCATCGGAACCCAGTGATTTCAGACGATACTTTGGATGAAGACCAATCAATTCCATCTGGTAGAAGAGGTGATGATGATGATGTTGATGAAAGCACTCCGGCTGCTGGAGGAGGTAACAATGATGATGATGAGGGTGATGAAGAAATGCCTAATGTTGGAGGAGGTAATGATGATGATGATGATGATGATGATGATCGTAATGGAGATAAAGATAAAGATATGGAGGATGAAATTATTGAAGAGGCAGAGGAAGAAGAAGAAGAAGAAGAAGAAGAAGAAGAAGAAGGTGATGGAACCGGAGAACAAACTCTAGCTATTGTTCAACAAACCTAAGCTTCAACTTCAAGGGAAACCGTAAATAAGAGGAGGGTGATCACTAAACCAGCTAATTCCCACATGTCTCCCCCTCACTTGATGATTACACTGAAAAAAGGTGAGCATCCAAGGGGGACCCTAAGAGATGGTGAAGAAGTTCTTTTTGGATACAAAGACTTTTGGGCATGTACGATCCATAATACTATAGTAAGTAATCTCAATCCGTCTTTGTTCTTTATTCAAGTGTGTAATTATCTTAAATTTGCGTCAAGTGTTTTTATTTCTTTTCATTTTGTTTTTTTGGTATTTAGGATCACAGGCATGTTGTCCGTCTCATGAGGCGCCAAGCTTCGTGTTCAGTGACTAGTACTTGGGATATTGACAAGGAATGTGAGGAGGTGAAAGTGATTGTCAAGAAATCCAGGTTGTGGCCTGTGGTGGAGAGTTCGAATATTGAGCATGATAAAGTTACCGTATCTGCATTCTTTGAGAGGTTCTACGGAGAGACTGATACAATGTTATTCCCATTCAGTGAGATGGAGATAACTCCCGGTGATGCTCAACAAATTATAGGCCTCGAGGTTGATGGAAAAGCAGTCACTGAGGGATTCAATAATAAGATTCCTTTCAAGGATATTTACGCATTGAGCCAGAAATTGTTCGGTTGGAATCATATTGAGACGGAGTCTGTTCTTGAGATGAAGGATGGTCGTCTAAGCAAGAAGTTTAATCTGAAGAAGTCGGGGGACAAATTATGGGAGACAAAGAAAATATTTGATAAGGAAGGAAGGGTGAACCCGGTGCGAATCAATGCTACCGCGTCAGCTTATTTGCTATACGTTCTGGGAAAATGTATCTTCCCCGACAGTTCCGGAAGCTTGGTCGAGGCAAGTTACTTGCAACTATTGGATCCCTTAGATAAGATGCGTGAGGATTCTTGGGGTACTGCAGTGGTCGCCTTCTTGAACAATGAGTTGACAAAATGTTCTAGGGTACTCAGTAAGCAAGTTAACAGAAACACATGTCTCTTCCAGGTAATTTTATTGCCTAAATCATTTATATTTGCAAAAATATCGTAAGATAAGATTCTTGTTAGATCATAGCTCGGTCGACCTCCCATGCGTTTCTATCTCAAGCATGTTTGTCAATTTTAGTGATCAAAACTATGAGTCTTGATTTCTAGCCTACATAGCTAAGTCTCGGACTAGGATAGAAAAGTGTAGTTGAGCTCAAGGACTTCATGGCGATTCATCATACGACGACGAAGATTTGCTCAAGGAACCGTGGAACTTCATCAACAAAAAGGTATGTGGAGACTTGAACTTATCTATCACTCAAAAGTCTATCTCTTCTATCTCCTACTTCTTATGAGACAAAAGTCGTATACTATATAGACTGGATCATACACATTTGATATTTCAAGCCGAGTATATCTCGCCTATATATATCTCGAAATCATGTGTTGGTAAAGCGTTTCGCTTTGATCAAGTTTATCTTCACCTAGTGACGAAAGTCATGAAAAGTTTCAATTACTTTGAGAATTGCTCTGACGTGAATCGGTCTGTGAATAACGGCTACATAGCGTCCTCTGAGAATGTCTCAATGATTGGAATGAGATTTTAGATTACATAACCATGTATTCCTTAATCCGAAATTTTCGAACTTTGTTGATTGAGAGAAACCGGAGGAATTGGCTTTGCCAAGTCCGCAAACCCAGTCCGCGAACTGACGGAAGTTCTCGTACCGAGAATTTCTGCTGGGATTTTCTAAAAACTCGTTTGCGTGTAAGTTCGTGAACCTAGTCTGTGAACTGGCGGAAGTCTCTTTGCCGAGATTTTCTGCTGAGTTTGGAAAACTCCGCCGGTTGTCTTAAGTACGCGAACTTGTTTGTGAGCTTAAGTGGTTATGATCTAAAGATGTGCTCTGAACATGAAACTTAAATTACTAAGGAATGCTTTAGGAAAACAGTGGCTATAAAGTTCATGAGCCGATTCAATCGAATCGAATCATCTTTGTTTCAATTGTGTCTTGTGTAGTTACATAAGATCTCATAGCAATTGAACAACTCTTTAACTACTTCATTTAGTCAATTGAACTAGTTATGGTGAAGAAGAACAAGGTTAATATGAAATGCTCATATGGTTAACCTTTTGGGTTACTATGTTGAATCAACATACACGTACACGTTTGGGCATGATTTTCGCAAAACCAGTAAACGTCTACCCAAGTGTGTGTCACAAGCTAAGTTTTCGATCTAACGGTTGAGAAATATTAGCTTGAATCTAAATCAAGTTTTCATCTAATGGTGAGTATGGATTGCTTTGTAACTAAGGCACAACCCTGATTTGAAGGCTATATAAAAGAGACATCTAGCATTGTGGAAAACTAATCCCCACACTCTGTGTGATACTAGTGCGCTCGCTAGAGTCTACTTTTATCGTAGTTGTGTGATCTGATCTTGCATCTTCTATCGTACGAGTACAATCGATTGATTGGCTTGAGATCGTGAGAGTTCTCCGATAGGCAAGATAAAGAAGTCACAAACATCTACGTCTCACTGTTTGTGATTCCTCGACAAACTGCCTGTGTAGTCAGGAAGGATTATAGAGAGGTGATTGATTAATCTAGGCTGTTCTTCGGGAATATAATACCGGATTATCAATTGGTTCATGTTCACCTTGATTTCATATCTTAAGACGGAACAAAACCTAGGGTTTATCTGTGGGAGACAGATTTATCCTTTGATAGATTTTTTTGTGCGAGACAGATTTGTTTATTATCAAGTATGCGATTTTGGGTTGCAGCAACTCTTGGTTGTGGGTGAGATCAGCTAAGGGAATCAAGTGCGCAGTATCCTGCTGGGATCAGAGGCTTAAGAGTACAACTGTACCTTGGATCGGTGGGAGACTGATTGGGGTTCAACTATAGTCCAGTCCAAAGTTAGCTTGGAGTAGGCTAGTGTCTGTAGCGGCTTAATACAGTGTGTATTCAATCTGGACTAGGTCTCGGGGTTTTTCTGCATTTGCGGTTTCCTCGTTAACAAAACTTCTGGTGTCTGTGTTATTTCTTTTCCGCATTATATTTTATATAATTGAAATAATATAGGTTGTGCGTTCGTGATCATCAATCGGAAATCCAACCTTTAGTTGTTGATTGATATTGATTGGTCCCTGGACATTGGTCTTTGGTACCGTCCAAGTATTCCTTGTGTTTGATTAGGACTCGCTGATTTCTATTAGCTTGAGTAATATCAAAAACAAGAGAGAGATATTAACTCCTTGAGATACTTTTATCTAGATTGAGTCTGACTGTCTAGTTGATTCTCTAGCAAAGTATTTGGGAGTTAGTCCATACAGATTGCTAAGCGAAATATTGGGTGGTGTTGTTGACCCCCACTTTTTCAATTCTTACTAAGATTTTTTTTGCATAGGTTTGGATATATGAGCACTTCCCTTCTTTGTTCAAAACCAACTCCTACGTCAAAGTGGATGCGAATGTTGCGGTTGATAAGCCAAGAGCGCAAAAGTACAGTTTTAAGGGTACTCAGGATAAGGACATGCCGCAAAATCTTATCAAACTACGAATCGCCATCGACAAATTGACTGTTGGATGATGTGTTATTTGATCCGTATCTAGATGCTAGAAATCAAGGTTTAATCCAAAGGACAGATGATGTTGCATTATACTATGGACCCTTGATGACTATGTATGATGGATATTCAATGTACGATCCACATCGGGTAATGCGATAATTGGGTTACGTCCAAGAAGAACTTCATTTCGATGAAGAAAAGTCGTTCTTTACTGTGAACATGGCTTCATGCACCATGTGTCAAAAAACTATTAACGTCTCTTACGATCCAGAACCAACTCAAGAACATTGGACGACAGACGTGGTCGTAAAATCGATGTGAGTCTTTTGGACGAGGTGACCACCGGTTGTGAAGCCAGTGATAAATACATGGCGTGGTACTTGGGTTGGGCTCGTCCTACTGTGATTAGGGAAATGACTGCTGAATAATTGGCTCGTAAGAGGAGGATGGCATCGAAAGACCCAGCAATAAGTCTTAAGTTCTTTGTAAGTATTTTAGAGTTGCTCTTACTATTTTAAGATTACATTATCGAATCATTCTTTTAATTATTTGTTGTTTAATTGAAAATAGAAGGACCAATTGAAGACCTTTGTGAAGGTATTGTGCTACGCGAAAGACAGAGGATATCATTTGTCGATTGAAGAGCAAAGCAAGCACATTGACTATGCTTGCAATGTTGACAATGAGGATGCCCATGAATTATTCAAGCAACTTGAGGCTCAAGTAAAGATGGAAGAAAAAGCTAGGAGGGAAGCACAAGCCAAGCTGAATGCTGACAAAAAGAGGGCTCGTAGCGTCGTGGTGGTGAAGGTAGCAGCAGTGGTAGTGTTTCTAAACGGGGCCGTGGTCGTGGTGAATGAATGCTTTCCTAGTTTATTTCTTTATGTTGTGGTGGACAAATGTTTAAGTTAATGGTGTAGACAAATGTTTTTTTAAGGTTTATGGGACATGTTTTCGTATTTTGGACAAAAAGTGTTGGATTTCTAGTTGTTGAATGAATGGTTTGTTTAGCTATGTAAAGTTTCAATACTTATGTCGGCATGCTTTTTTTAAGTTACATTGCCGACTGTTCCGGGGCCGGCAAGGTTGCGTATTGTCAGAATGTCGGCCCTGACAACGGAAATTGTGTAGTTACCAGGGTCGGCAAGGTAATACGATTCCTACCTAGCCGGCTATTTTACTTGCCATCAAGGTAATATGTTATCGACCCTGCTGTCTATGTGTGGAAAAAAAACCTTTCTCCTGATGCCTAAAATGATAAAAGGTCGGCATGGTAACAAAATTCATACCTTGCCGGCCGAATCCTAGCCGACATGCTAACGACCCAATACGGTTCCGGAGGATACACAGAAGTAAAACCTTATCCTGATGCCTAAAATCATCAAAGGTCGACATGGTTATAATTTTCTACCCTGCTTGCCATATCAAAGTCGGCATGCTAATGACCAAATACAGTTCCGGCGGATACATAGAAGAAATTGGTCTCCTGATGCCTAAAATCATCATCATGTCAGCATGGTAACAAATTTCAGACTCTATCGGCCTGACTTAGTCGGCATACTGGGGAAATAAAACAGTGCCGGCGGATTTAAATTTCAAATTTTTTGCAAGTACAATTGCATTGATTGACTTGTACTTATACACTATAACGGCCAAATTTGGGCACCATCCTTTAAATACACTATTTATCTCCACAAAACAACACACAACTATTTGCGTATACTCTCGAAAGCTGATATCATCATACACTCCATCTAACTCACCCAATAGCTCTCTACATACATATAACAATGGCTTCATTTGATTCTAATGAAGATTTGGCAATCACCAAAGCTTGGTATGCGGAAAAATGACTTAGACGTCAATCCTCTGAAAGGGTGGATTCCACAACCCTTGGGGCTAGGGTACACAACAAATTGAGCCAAGAGTGTGGGAATCCTAATGCAAGAAGTGTTCAACAAGTGCACGATAGGCACCTTGTCATCGAAAACGCGATACTTTCTTTTTTAGCTCTTCAACCTCAGATTTTTAACACTCGGCATTTCACCTTGTCCATTGCGCAATTTGTGAGTAATTTTGTGGTTTTTTTTACGTAACCCATGTTGTTTTATCTTCCAATGAAACACCACTAACAAATGTAAGTTTGTTTTTGTAGCACGAAGTCGTGAAAGCGCGCTACTTGGAGGAAAAGGGGGAAGCATTCGCATGTGATGCAAGCTATCACTTCTTGGCCGAAAGAATCCCGGAGGATAACCCGGACTACTTGGATGTTGTATCGTCTTCGTCGAAGGAAGATTGATGGCTTTAGAAATTTTAGTGTAGGTTTTGTGGGTGTACCTCTATGTAAGCCCTCACGAGACTATAACTCGTCCACTAGGGTCGCCTAGGGGTTCAAAGGCTTGATGCACATGATAAGCACATTCGTTTTTCCTTCGACAAAGATTAGGTTTTATGTTTCAATAAATGTAGTAACCAAAGTTGAATGAATAAAGTGAATTGCATCTATTAGAATCAGTCATTTTTGGGGGATAACTAAAGTCGGCAAGGTTATAATATTACAACCATGCCGGATAAACGCTGGCCGGCAAGGTAAGAAAGTTAATAAATGCTGACGACAAGGAAACCAGAAAGGTAATAAATCAATACCATGCCGACTACCTGCGCATTTATAACAGTCTCCTGTGTGTCAAAAATATTACGGTCGGCATCTTCTTCATTCGTATACCCTGCCGGCCGTAGAAAACCGACACCTTCTTCAACCGTATACCTTGCCGGCGTAGAGTGGTCGGCATGATCTTCATTAGTCGTCCTTGCCGACCTTTAATACTCTCAGAACTTAAAGTGTGGATTTCTTCTTTGATTTTGATTATAATTTCATACCACATATTTGCAATCACCTTTTAAAAGTGTTTCGGTTGCGTGCTTCATTTTCGTTGCAAGAGATATTCTCAAAAAAAAAAAAATCATCAAAAATCATCCCACAAAAGTTCAATCAAATTTTTTTTTCATAACTTCAATTCCTAAGTTTTAATCTATTCAATAAATCTAAACTCAATTAATTAACCTAATCAGAATTTTTAGTGTTAATTAAACAAGAGCATATTAGCCATTTAGAAAATACAAGATTAAGGGGTGGCTTGGTTTTACTTCAAAATAACCAGATTTTATCTTATTGGGTGTACCCCAATTAGTTTGGGTATACCCCAATCAAGCCAGGTTATTTTTGTCTCGAGATTTATAAAAATATAAAATGTTATATCCGAGAGTTATAAAGTGATCCCTTATACAGGTTGTCACGAAAATAACCCTGTCATAGCAGGTCTCATTATTTTCAATGATTTTTAACCTATTGAAGAAATCTACCGAGATATCTCCCTACAGTGAGAGAGTGGGAGACTCATTCTATTTAGCACTGAAAAAGCTTTATACCCCATATTTTCCGTCTGAAAACTTTCTCTCGAGACCAGCTCAAGAAACGCCGCGTGCCTCAAAGGTACGAGGCTTCCATTTTTGGGGTTTGGATTTGGACGCATCACCGGGAAATCCATATGGGATATGGGTGGAGCGTGTATGTAACAGGGGCGTCCCAATACCAACCGAATGCTAGAAGGATTGGGCAAATGTTCCCTGGGCAAATGTTCCCTGGGCAATTGGAACTTCTTACGGGAGAAATCTCATTAGATTTCTTGGTTAGAGTCCAGAATTATTTATGGTGGGTTTGTTTGCAGAATTCCCAATTTCCAGGAATTTATAATCCCATAGGATTTCAAATTTTGGGATTCATAGAAATCCGTCGTATGTTTAGTAACTCAGTTAAAATTTCTAGGATTCTTAGAATTCTCTTACTTTAGAGTCCATGTACTTTTTGGCATTACCCTAAGAATCTTTTATATATATATATATATGTTAGAGTCAAAAAAAGTGGGTCCACAAACCTGTTGTACACTTACAACAAATTAACAACAAGAGATGATAAAATTGATGAAGGAAAATGAATTAGCAATTCCTAAATCAAAGATTCAGGCCAATCTGGCTGTAAACAGCGCAACCAAAACTCAGTTCATTAATATTCATTAGCAAATTAGGTTTATTACAGCCCTTATATCCAATCCACGAAACCCAAAAAGGAGTAATGATGGGATGCCACGTGACACGAGACGAGTGGACAGAACCGATCTTACTGAGGCACCCTTACAAGAAGATATGGGCACCCTAGGTCTTGTCGTTATAGTTAAGTATGCAACATTGCCTCCCCCTGAGCAGCATCCTTGTCCTCAAGGATAAATTTGAGGCAGTGTGTTTTGATGTTGGTGACGGCCTCCCAAGTTGCATTCTCAGGTAATGAATTAGTCCATTGGATGAGTACTTGGCGTATCGGTTTGTTGCCAATCAACACAGTCCTCTGCTGCAATACTCTTTCAGGAACCATTATGATGTCACCATGAAGATTTACCACTGGTGATGGGTCGGTAGACCGACTTTGTTTTATCGCAAGTGCGCGGTGTCAAAAATAGCACACAAAAGCAAGCACGGTTCGTTCCCTCAAGGAGTGTGAAAACTACTACTAATTAATATCAAGACCTAACTAATCAAGATGCAATATTTCAGAGATTGTTGTACTAAGAAAATAATCTAACTAGCAATATAAAACAAATTTATAAAGATTGTAATCGAAAATAAGGGAGTATTAGGGCTACGGAATCCGTTGTAAGCTATATTTACTTATGTTTTATCACAAGGTCTCGAATTTATTCGTGCGACGTTGCAAACCTAGCTACTAACACACGGAAGATATTTCGTTTAGGATTTATAGACAAGAGTTATCATAAAAGATTGTGTTTTCTCAACCTAGAAGGTAGACATCCCTATTACTAAGCATACATGGCATACATAGTCTTGGAAATGATCATAAAGCAATTGTTATCAAGGTTATATATCGACGACTGTTATAGAATCCAACTATGTAGTATACAAGGCATAAAATATGAAAAACTCATAAAACAATCAGCCTCTTTTGAAAAACACAAACATGGAATTTAATATATTATTTTTGAAACCATTGTTTAAGAACACAAGCACTTTAACCTACAAGTTCATCCTTCACCCTAACGAGTAGCTTAGCTAAACATGGTTTCGTTCAAAGCCGTAGAAAATGATATAGAGATTGTTAAACTAAGCATATGATAGCAGAAAGCAAATGGCTAAAACCTAGTTTTCTTCCCTGTATCCGGCCTCCCTTTTCTTCTCCTCGTTCCTGCCTCATATAACACTCTAGTTCTTTTCTTGTATTGGTGACAACAACGACCAAAGTCCAGCCCGGCCACGAACACCAATTGCCAAATCCAGGCCTTTTCCAAGGTCCGGCCACAGTAAGCAACTCCATATTCTATCTGCCCGGGCACCATTTCTTAATCTCTGCCCCAACTATCATTTCCTGATCATCTACTTAAGCTTCATCCAACCACGACATCCCATCTTCTGTGCTTCTAAATCTCCACTTCCTTGTTAAACTGACCCCAGCATTATAAGCACATTGCTCGCAGCCAATTCATTCTTCATTGCATCTCCAGACCAACTCCAAATTTTGGCAAAAACCCAAACAATCATCACCAGCGCAAATTCAAATCAGCCAACATATAGACATAACACAGTTCCTCTTATCCCTTCTACCAGCAACACCAATTCAACCATCCACCAGCTTCATGGCTGCAACACTACTTACTCTGGCAATCACCCAAGACACCACAGAAAACCCCCAACTCCATCGTTGTTGTTTCAGTTCGATTTCATCTCCGTTCTCGGCTACAACTGTAAATTGCCACCACTGACTGCATTTCTTTAGCTTAATCAGCTCCGAACCGAGCTCCATACAGCCATGAATCGATGGCAGTAAATAGTTGTTGTGCAATAGCCCACGAACTGTTTAGCCCCAAATCTGTTCTCATTCACATCTGTAGACAACCACCACCATCCGCTTGTAATGAATAGGCATTCTACTTATTCTGATTCAATTGATACCATCAGCCTAAATACATCACCATCATATAAGCATTCCAGACAAAACCCACATGAGAACTCCCAACTTGAATTGATGCGAAGAACCCCTAATCTGATCTTTAAACAATAGCCAGTTCACAGCTGATTTCAACTGCGGTACCCTTCTCTCAATCTTTCGCATACAGTGAACATTTCATGGCAGCAACACTAATTTTCAGAACATATTAGCACCCTACAGATCCATCACTAAAACCCTAGCTTAGATTTTATGGCAGACTTCAAATCAGTCTTCATTACTTCTTTGATGATCGCATTAACCACCGACACTAAACCCATTGCAACCCGTCACTGACTAACTCGTTTTCACCTGAATTTCGGCTCAACAGAGCCTCCATGTATTAATGTTGTTGTTGATGGTGAGAGAAAATTCGAGCTCAGTTGAGATTGAGAAGTGTTGAAATCATGAACATCTCCATCAGCAGCAAACCCATCTACTCGCTATTCAACACCTATTTTAGGTCAAAACAATCGACCCAAAAACACCACAGATCCACTCTCGTTGTTGTAGGAACTCGAAGTAATTAGCACATGCATCTCCTGGCTCTTCTCACTGATTACTTGGCTTAAATACAGTCCACACCTTTCGATAAATCGAACCCATTTCTTTGCTGAGCAATCGAACTCTAGATGCAGAGATCTCGCAATACAGAATCACATCGAAACCAAGGTTGTAATAAATGATGACGACGGATGGGAAATGAAAATGAAAATTCCTTTCTCTTTTACACAGGACAGAAAATGTGGAGCAAGTGATGCCACGTTCACTATCTACTCAGCCCCCATAAGTGTGGTTCACACGGACGACAAAGAAAATGATTTCTTTGTTCAACCTCCTGGCCATCGGATGGTTTGAGTGGTGCGGCCCATAAGCTCCGACCTTTGGCAATGCAAGTTGCAGGCACAAATTTAGCTTCTAAGTCATTTATTTTCCAGGTGAATAGAATTTCTTGTATCTCCTATAAAATCTCTAAAATATAATTATTAGTGAGATATCGAGACCTAGCTAGTATAAATGTGGGTATAAAAGTGTCGCACTTGCGTGCTTATTAACTGGCAGAGTAGGAGAAGGTATAATCTGAACACCAATGTGTTTCTTCAGCTGAGATACATGGAATACAGGATAAATGCGTGAATGAGAAGGCAACTCCATCTTGCAAGCCATTGTACCAATTTTCTGCAGTATAGGAAAAGGCCCATGGTACTTGGCAGAGAGTTTAAAATTCCTCTTAACTGCAACAGATGCCTGTCTATAAGGTTGCAGTTTAAGATACACCATATCACCCATATTGAAGGACCTTTCAATTCTGGTAGAATTTGCATACAACTTCATTCTCTCTTGAGCTTTGTAGAGGGAGTCTTTGAGGATGTCTAGCATTGCTGCTCTCTCCTTAAAATAAGTTTCTACATCAGCTACAGAGGTGGTGGCAGAAGAAGGAAATGCCATATGAGGTGGAGTATAGCTATAGAGAGACTGAAAGGGAGACATTTTCAAACCTCTGTGAAAGCTGGTGTTGTACCACCATTCTGCAAGTGCAAGCCATTTGCTCCATTGACTAGGCTGGTGACCAGTAATGCATCTTAAGTAATTTTCTAAGCAGGCATTCGCCCTTTTAGTTTGGTCATCTGTTTGAGGATGATAAGTTGTGCTTAAGTTCAAGCTAGTACCAAGAGCTTTGAATAAATCTTGCCAAAAATTGCTTGTAAACACCTTGTCTCTGTCAGATGCAATGGAAGATGGGAGACCATGGAGTTTGAATACCTGATTGAGAAATACCTTGGGTACAGAAGCAGTTGTGTAAGGATGTTGGAGAGCAATGAAATGTGCATACTTGTTGAGTCTGTCCACAACTACCAAAATCACACTCTTCTTGTCACTGATGGGTAACCCTTCAATAAAATCCATAGTAATGTGCTGCCAAGAGTGATCTGGAATAGGGAGGGGCTGGAGGATACCAGCATGAGTAGTTGAGTCACTTTTATTTCTTTGACAAATATCACAGTGGGAGACAAATAATAAGACATCCTTCTTCAGCCTTGGCCAATAGAAATGGGTTTTGGATCTCACATAAGTAGCCTGAATGGCCACCTAAAGTAGAGGCATGTAAAGAAGCCAAAATTTTTGTCTTGACATCATGACCAGAACCAATATAGATTCTTGTTTTATACCTCAAAATGCCTTCAATAAATGTAAAATGAGGGATGGAGGCTGGCTGGAGCAGTAATTGTGAAGTGAGTTGTTGAGCTTTAGAGTCCGTTTCATAGATGAGTAACACCTCTTGCATCCAAGCTGGGGTAGAGAGTGACATAGAGGTGAAGAAGGAGAGGGAATTCTGGAAAGGGCATCAACCACCACATTGTCAGAGCCCTTTTTATATTGGATGTCATAATCAAAGCCAAATAGTTTAATGAGCCATTTTTGTTGTAGAATTGTGGTGATCTTCTGATTAAGGAAGTACTGAATGCTTTGATGATCAGTCCTGATGACAAATTTCTTATCTTGCAGATAATACCTCCATATTTGTACTGCCAACACAATGGCCAAGAATTCCTTTTCATAAGTAAACAATGCATGAGCTCTTGGGCCCAATGGCTTGCTAAAATAAGCAATTGGTTTATTATCCTGAAGTAGAACAGCTCCAATACAAGCATCACTAGCATCACTTTCAACCACAAATTGCTTAGTGACATCTGAGAGAGCTAATACTGGAGTTTTGGTCATGGCCTCCTTGAGTTTAGTGAAAGCAGTAGTAGCTTCTTGACTCCAGATGAAGGAATTTTTCTTGAGAAAGTCAGTTAATGTCTTACTTATGGCTCCATAACCTTGGACAAATTTTCTATAATAGCCAGTAAGACCAAGAAATCCTCTGAGTTCTTTAATAGTTTTAGGAATTGGTCATTGTTGCATACAAGAAATCTTGTTAGGATCTGCATATACCCCTTCAGCTGTAATTATATGCCCCAAATATTCTAGGGATTGTTGACCAAAACAACATTTAGACTGCTTTGCAAATAGTTGATGTTGTCTGAGGAGAGAAAAAACCAACCTGAGGTGCTCCAAATGCTCAGACATACTAGAACTGTAAATGAGGATATCATCAAAGAATACAAAGACAAATTTTCTGAGAAATAGTTGAAAGATTTCATTCATGAGGGCCTGGAATGTGGCAGGGGCATTGGTGAGGCCAAATGGCATAACTTTGAACTCATAATGGCCTTGATGTGTTCTAAATGCAGTTTTGAAAATGTCCAAGTCATTAACTCTGATCTGAAAATAGCCAGCTCTAAGATCAATTTTCGTGAAAAATAACTACACCTTTCAGTTCATCCAATAACTCATCAATAATGGGTATGGGAAATTTTTCCTTGACAGTAATGTTGTTGAGCTTCCTATAATCTACACAAAACCTCCAAGAACCATCTTTCTTTTTTACTAAAAGTATAAGGGAAGCAAATGGGCTGTGGCTAGGCTGAATAATACCATAATTCAACATTTCTTGAACTAGTTGTTCCACCACTGACTTTTGTGTGTATGGGCATTTGTAAGATCTTTGGTTGACAGGAGTTGAATTTGGTTGTAATGGAATTGTGTGATCTATGCTTCTTTTAGGAGGCAGTGTGGTAAGTTCTTTAAAAATATCAGTGAACTCCAGAAGTAAGGGTAGAAGGGGTGCAGGGGTGGTAGTGGGTGTTGTAGTAGCAGAAATAGAATATAAGTGAGCTACAACACCATGAGTAGTGTTTGTAAAGAATTTTCTAGCATCTGAGTCACTCATCATGAGTAAAGTACCGTCAGGAGTAAGTCCTTGTAAGGTGATCTTCTTATTGTGGTACTTAAAGGAAATACTGAGTTTAGAGAAGTTAAAAAGTACATCACCTAACTTTCTTAGCCAATATTCTCCCAATACAATATCACAACCTCCAAGGGTAAGATTCTCAAATCTTCTACAAATTTGTGTCCCTACATACTCCATTGAAGCTGAGAACAGATGCCAGTGCTAGTTGTTCAGTCTCCATTGGCAATAGTGACTAACGTTGGAGCAGTAGGAGTAATAATACAGTGGAGTGTAGAAGCTAAATTGCTGTCAATAAAGCTAGTGGTGCTACCAGAGTCGATTAGGATGGATACCTGCTGCTTGTTGAGAATGCCAGGAATTCTTATGGTGTCACCTGTAACAGTGCCAGTGAGAGCATGAAGTGATATCTCAACATCAGAGGTGAGTGGAGACTCAACAACTTCCTCAAATACCTCTTCCTCTTCTTCAATATCAAGGGACTCAGAAGTGTCCAGTTGGAGCATAAATATTTTCTGTTTGCCTTTGCAAAAGTGGCCTGACTTATAAACTGAATCACAATTGTAACACAAACCTTGGTCTCTCCTATTCTGCATTTCTTCTGGAGTTAGTCTCTTAATGGTAGGGCTAGCAGAACTGGATTTGGATGGAGGAGGAGAAAAGGATTTTGGTGTCATTGGTGCAGATTTAGGTGAAGTAAGAATTGGTCTAGGAGGAAAATTGGGTGATGAAAATTTTCTGTTATGTTGGAAGGAGGTATTGAATGATCTAGTGAGAGGCTTAGTAGATGTAGATGCAAAATTGACCTTCTGCTCTTGCAATCTAGCTAAAGAGAAAGCTTCAGAAAAAGTGGAAGGGTGAAACATAGAGACAGATCTACCAATCTCCTCATTGAGACCACTAAGAAAGCTCATGATAAAATAAGTTTCAGAAAGTGAAGGATTCATGTTCAGCATCAAGGCTTTCAATGATTCAAACTGTTCATAATAATCATCCACTATTGAACTCTGAATTAGTTTATTAAAACTACCGACAAAATTTTCCTCTATGGGATTTTCAAAACGAGCACAAATATGAGCAGCTAAGTCATGCCATGTAATACGAGGTCGATTGACCTGAAAATTGAGAAACCACCTCTAAGCTCTACCCTCTAAATAAATTGAAGCAATATTTACCTTTAGATGTTCCTCAGTATCATTGATTTTGAAATACCGCTCACTCTTCTGAATCCAGCTTCTCGGATTATCACCTTCGAATCTTGGGAAATATAACTTTGGTATTCGAGAATGGTGATATTGACGAGTTGGGATATGAGTATCATGATGAGATCCAGATGGTTTTTCAGTATTGTTTTGAAGAAAGGACGAGCGTTCAAGCAAATTCATAAGATTATCAAACTTAGTGGTGAGAGCATCAACTGAACCACCTAGAGCTGTGACTTTAGTGTCAAGAACAATCTGAGAAGTCTTCAATTGTTCAACCTCAGATTCAACTTCCTTCAAAGTCATGGTGAAAAAAAATTGGATGATTTTTGAGTGGAAAGAACGGCTCTGATGCCAATTGTTGTATACTTACAACAAATTAACAACAAGAGATGATAAAATTGATGAAGGAAAATGAATTAGCAATTCCTAAATCAAAGATTCAGGCCAATCTGGTTATAAACAGCGCAGCCAAAACTCAGTTCATTAATATTCATTAGCAGATTAGGTTTATTACAGCCCTTCCTATCCACGAAACCCAAAGAGGAGTAATGGTGGGATGACACGTGAAGCGAGACGAGTGGACAAAACCGATCTTAGTGAGGCACTCTAGGTTTTGCTGTTATAGCTAAGTATGCAACAAAATCCCTTCACGAGTTTCCCAACAAATCTTATTGGGAAGGGATCGGATTCCCACAAAAAACATGATTACAAGGATTTAAACAACCAAATGTGGAGGACCCACATATCCCATCTTTAAAATCACGGACCCACATACTTTATGTCCACAAACCCCTTCATCAAATTTCGCGGACCCACATATCTCATCTTTAAAATCCTACGTCCAAATCGTATCATAGACTTAGTTCATCCCTATCGGTAAAGATATTCAGATTTTGTTTCAAAAACAAAATAAAGAAAGGTGTGTCCCACAAATAATCCAAAAGGAACGTACTTGCCGCAGCTATTTGATTGAGAGAACTGGTCTTCCGAGTCTCCTGCCTTGAGGAACAAACCGTTAAGGTCCATGACTAGCTGACTGCGCGATAGAAACAAAATATTGTGGGTCCCACAGAATCGCGATTATCATGGATCCCACAGAATTGCTTTACTCCATTTGTTATTCATAGACCTGAAAAGAACAAATATCCCCTTTTGTGCTTTTTATCGTTTGCTACGCCTCATAGAGGAATTACATAATCACGGAATAACTGAATTATCAGTGGATTGAGAGAGATAACAATAACAATTACATGGAGGAGGACAAATTGGATGAAGAAAGGAGGGGAGAAGATCACGAAACCCTAAAACCTCTTCTTTCCGTCATAATCTATTTCACACTCGTTGTTAGTATTGGAGGGCTTGTTTTTGGTTATTACATTGGTAAGTCGAACTAGGCGCATTTTTTTTTTTTTTTTTTTGTAATTTATTTTGATCTTAAATCAATGAAAGACTTCTAAATTATTTGCTAATTCTACTTTCCCAGGATTTATCATTTCTCGGTTTGCAGTACTAAATGATCTTGATTCCATTCTGCATGTAAGTTTATGATTTTTGATGGTTTATCAAGACGACTTCAATAATAATGGGATTCAAAAGAATGGTTTGAATATTCATAATTTGCAACCAATTTTTACTGAGTACGTTATTAATAAATTGGTAGGAAACTATTAAAGCGGGTTTAATTGGGGCAATTTTGGGTGCGGCAGCTGGTGGTTGGATAAATGATTGTTTGGGACGAAAACGTTCAATCTTAATTGCTGATGCTTTGATATTCATCGGTGCAGCATCACTCGTGTTGCTCCTTTTTATCGATGATAGTGCTTTGTTTTCTAATTATTGCTTGGAAACTATTGGAAATATGCTTATATCCTCGGGGATTGGTATCATTTCCATGACTTCACCACTTTATATATCGGAATTTTCTCCACCTAAACTACGAGATATTCTTATCAGTATAAACTTTATCTTTTACGGCATTGGAAAATTTGTCTTCATGTATAGGGTAAGTACTTATATTCATTCTACCACTCTCTTTAATTCAGCTTTGATGTTTCAAGTTCATATTTGGTTGTCATCTCGTTCAAATTATCACCCTGAATTTATTTACTCTTCATTTCAAAATGAAATATGTTTCAGGATTCTAGTAGAACCACTAACTACGCCATCGCATTAGCAGGAATTCCAGCTCTACTTCAATTTCAGGAAATGATGTCATTTCCAGAATCTCCTATGTGGTTACTATCTAAGAAGGTTAGTTTCGAAAAGTTATATGCAGTTTCTGTCTCATTTTTCGTAATTCTTCTGGTAGAACTTGTCAGTGTATGGAGCACTCTCATTGAAAAGATAAGTGTATGTTAAACTTATCATTTGATGGGTCTCAGTTTTATGCCCTTGTGTTCGATATATAGATTTGATCGTCACATTGGAATAGATATGTATATAAGCTTTTACTGATGTCCATTCATTTCACTGTTAAAATCAAATCAAACAGGACCGAGAAAATGAAGTGGTTAGGTTTTTGAGAAGGATATATACTTGTTGTGAAGTTGGAAAAGAGTTAGACGCCTTCAAGTTGTCAATTAAGAAAGAAACTGATAATGAGGATGAGTTAAGTTATTCTGGTAGTAATATCTTTTGTAAGATACGTAGTGCATGGAGCAGTCCTTCAATACGGAAACAGTTCGTTGTTGGCACCGCTCTTCAATTTGTACAACAATTGGTGGGGCTCAATGCCCTTATTTTTTGTATCCCGAATATCCATAGGATGAGTGGATTTGGACCATCAGACCCTAAAGACGATATCACCTTCATTAAAACTAGTCTCTTGGCAAATTTTGGCCTGTTATCTATGCTCGGTGGCTTTTGTTGTACTCTTTGTTTAATGGCAAGATTTGGGAAAAGGAAGATGTTATATTTGAGTATATGTTATATGCTAGGCGGTGTATTAGGTTTAAGTTTCATATTTATAGTATCACCTAATACTACTGAAGCTGTGAGTCGATCGCAAAGTACCATATATTTCAACAACACGTGTTTGAGTTATATCACAACAGAAGATGCAGATTCGTGGGATTGTTTGACGTGCATTCGAGCATCTAGTGGATGTGGGTTTTGTCGTGGTACACATTACGATATCCTGGTAAGCAACTGTTTTGTCATGGTACACATTACAATATCCTTGTAAGCACTAAATTCATGTTAAGTAAGTCCACAAATTAAAAATACAACATCTAATTACACTTATATTGGTCGAAACTTGTTTATTTGTATATGTTCGGATGTGATCTCCTTCATTATGAAGGTTGTCTTCATAGTTCCACCCTTTTCTTATGCATGATTTGAATGCAGAAATCATTTCTCTATTCCTCCTCTAAAAGGAAACTCGAGCAGTGTAGTTTATTAGGAAAAACATTTTAGCAGTTAGAGTAGAGGACCATAATTTATTTGATCTAACTGTGACTTCTTATAACTAGCCAGCTAGGTACACTTAGTAATCATTCATTTTCTTCACTTGTTGCACTTCTGTGAAATTAAGTGAATTATTTGAATTTTACTATTATTCATTTATAACTAATGGATCACTTATTCCTCCTACACAGGGTCAATCTAGTGGTGCTTGCCTGATTGCAGGAACTAATGGAATATCTGAAGCTTGTACTGATAAAAATCGATCTTGGATAACAAAATATTGCGAATATAACATTTTTGGACAACCAGTTCTTATTAGCTCTGCCATCTATAGTCTTTCGTATTCAGCCAGCCTAGAAATCATTCCATGGATCATGAATTCACAGATGCACCCAACAGAAGTTAGAGGGATCTATGGAGGAACAGCTGCAACAGCAAATTGGATCTCTTTCCTCATTATAATCATATTATCTTTTTTCTTCACTAAAACTGGAGGGCCTCTATTCATATTTCTACTGATCAGTTTGTCCTTATTCTTTGTTTCGTGGTGGATCAAGTTGTTTGTTAATGAAAACATAGGCTTCTCGATTTCAACTAGAAAAAAAGAGTTGTTGAATGATTTGTAAATTTATGTCCTGGCAGAAAAAGATCTTTTTCGTGTTTTATATTTGATTATAGGACATCCTTCTTGTTTGTTTATGTAGTGTAACCAGATCCTATTGTTATGGTTTTAATTGCAAATTTATACTGTTTTGCCCTTTCGTCCGCTTAGCACATTTACATATTACAGAATTTTAGAAGGCCCTTCGTCAGTGTAGCATATTAGTATATTCCCTCAATTTTGGAAAAAGGTTATTATTACTTTTTTAATTTGGCATAGTTTGAGATTGAAAAAAAAATGTCATAGTAACTTTTTTCCGGAAGGGAAGCATTATTATTTTAGAAGGAAATCTCACATTATTTTCAAAATAATTAGGAAAATGGAAGAACATCGCAGTATGAAACTTAAGGACACTTCAGTAACTAGTATAAATGTACCAGATAAGTTATTCGTTGAGGTTTACGAACTCCATTCTTTGTGAAAGTTGAAACGACCGTGATATTGAAGCAAACATCATGGCCACTATCCCAATTTAAAACCAAAACATCTGCCGGTTTTAAACTGGTGCCATTGTCTGAGAGAAAACCAAGATCCACTTCTTTCCTTGCCGGAGCACCCACTCGATAACATATATCAGCAAAGGTATCACGAATAAGGTCGTGTCTAAACTTCAGACCAAGGTCATTTTTGCAATGCACAACATGGTGTCCAAATTTGTCCATCTCGGCGAGCAACTTGGGAAAATCCCATCCTCTTCAAAAAAAGGAATTCCCAACCTATGGTATCAAAGTAAATAGTTGCGATGGAACTCATAGAGTGGACGGGTGCAACGTCTTCTAAACCGAGAAGAGGTAAGGTGGCACCACACGCTGTCTTAAAGTCATGTAAGGCAGTAGTAAAACAAGAACCAACAGGATCAATACCTGAATGACGCAAGTATCAGATAGCAAACTGGGCGTCAACCCATTTTGCTGACAACCGAGCAACAAACTGGGCGTCAACCCATTTTTGAATAGCCACGCCTAGTCTATGAAATATAAAGCTTCCTAGACCACTACCAGCATCATTACTAACTAAACAATTCTTCATACGCTTGAAAAAACATATAGTGTCCGCTGGACGTAAATCCTTGTTATTATCTCACAAAAATCCCATAACAACTTCTTTGCGCGTAGTTCACCATCCTTGTAACAAATATCTACAATTACATCAGGAACCAAGTCATGACGGAATTTAAGTCCAACGTCCTTAGCACAATGAAGCGTATGATCACCAAAAATATCTATAGGTCTATTGCAGCACGAACATAAGCCAAGTTCAACAAACAAGGGGATACCATGGCGATAACAAACTATCGCTCTGAACTGTCTGGGCCCAAGACATTGATCCAACCCACTAATGGGAACATCCAAAAGGTAATATTGAGTATGTTTGACCCGGTTACAATGCCACACAATGGAATCTCTCACAGATAATGAAAATTGGACAGGGATTTGCTTCTTAACTGCATCAAAATAAGTGACTGCCAAGGCGTGTATAGAAAGGGGTCAGTATCATCGACGCAATAAGTAGAAGGCAAGGCACATAGCTGAATGAAGTTTTGAAGAGCCATTTGATAAGCCAAACCATTATTTAATAAGAATAAACTACCAAGTATCACCTTTCGTACCGAAGTGGTCTGACTCTGGGAGGCAAGATAACAATATGTGCGAGAATCTGCCAGAGTATATATGCCAAGACCACCGTCTTTGATGGGAAGGGTAGCTAGTCTTTGCTGCAAAGGTCCAAAACCAGCTCAATCTCCTGTGTAAAAGCCTCAGATACTTGAGTAGATGGTTAACAAAATAATTATTTTTTTAGTTTTCTTAATATTTTTTTCTTAGAATTATACTCTTAATTTATTTATTTTTGTAGTCGTAATGGGTAAAAATATTTGAGTTGTGATTTATTTATTTATTTTATTTTTTTTGATCATAAAAGCAAATTCATTATTGAAAGAAAACACATTACATAGAGTTATCCTTCTCTAGAATAGAAAGGATACATCTTGGTGGTAACTCAAACCACATTTGATTACATTCATATTTTTTTGGCATATTTGGCTAAGCCATCAGTTGCTTCATTACCAGTCTTAGAAATGAGCACACTTAGTACTACTAATAGATTCTATAATACGGCTTATGTCTGAAAGAAGATTATGGTATTGCTAGTTAGATTTATCAAAATTTAAAATCATAGCTTCAATGACAGACTTACAATCTCCTTCTATGATTATATTTTCCATCCTTTACTCTTAATCCATTCCACAACTTCTAAAAGACCCAGACCTTCTCATTTTCCACCATCCCTGACTTTCATCACTTTCACCATGGCCTCCAAATATCTCCCTGCACCATCTCTTAATACTAGTCCAATTCCACAAATTTTTGTTTCCTTGTTAAAAGTTGCATCAAAATTTAATTTCCAACAATTTTTTGGTGGTTTTTCCCATATACTTTTTTTTTCTTCTGATTTTACTAACTTGGGACCTGCAAGGAGAGTTAGTTTCAGAACTTAAGATGTTGTATTTTGTGCAAAAATTTATAATGCACATGATGATATTGTTAGGGTGTGAGTTTTTCCCTTGAAAGCTGAGTGTGTTGGATACATCCAATCCAGTTATGTATCCATATTTTTATCCTTGATCCATCTCCAATACTCCACACATAATACTTCTTGACTATTTGTAAACCTTTATAAATGCTTTTCCAAATACATGATCCTTGAGAGTTGATTTTATCACATAATGAGTCTTTATTGTAGAAGTATTTTTCCCTTAGAATTCTAGCACAGAGAGCTATGATCAGTAATTATTCTCCAAGCCAATTTTGCGCAAAGCATCATTGAATTTAAAAGTAATTTTGAAGCCCATTCCTCCTAGCCTTTTTGGCTTGCAAACAGGGCTCCATGCAATTGGATTTAAGCCTTTCTTTTTCTATTTTCTCCACCAATATCTTATTTGAACTCTGTCAATAGACTCAGTCACATTTTTTTGCATTTTGAAGCAGCCCATCTGGTGGTTTTCCATTATACTTAGAACTGCTTGCACTTGAGTTGATCTTCCATCTTGGTAAATTATCTTTTCTTGGCAAGTACTCAGCTTGTTCTACACCTTTTATTCTATTGGTTTAAAGCTCTATTTCTTGTTTTTACCCAGAAACAAAGGCAGACCAAGATATTTTTCATTCAACCCCATACTTTTCATTTGTAACAATCCTGTTAAATGAGATCATCTCTGAGGATTCATATGTTTGTTAAAGAATACACTTGACTTATTAAAATTTATCACTTGGCCTGAAGCAGAGCTGAATTTGTTGATGATGTCCAAAAGATTCCTGATGTCTTCGTCTTTTGTTTTACAGATTAAGAGGCAATCATCAGCAAATAGCAGATGGTTGATGCTTGGGCTGTGCTAACTTGGTTTTATTCCTTGTATTTTCTTTAAGCTTTCAGATTAACATAGCATTCTTGAGAAACCTTCCACGCAGAGGATAAAAAGGTACGGAAAAATTGGATTTCCTTGTTGTAATCCTCTTGTTGGAATGCAAGGCTCACATGAAGGCCCATTAAGAAGAACATACACTGAAGTAGTTCATATGTATTGGTTTATCATATGACACCACTTGTTGCTGAACCCAAGTTGGTTCATGATATCTAACAAGAATTTCCATTTTATTCTATCGAAAGCTTTCGACATGTCAAGCTTGATACCAACTTGGCCAAATTTGTTCCTAATTTTCTTCATGTGATTAGCTATCATGGTGTTTTCTGAAATATTTTTGTTTGGTACATAAGCGGCTTGGAATGAAGATACTATTTTCTGGAGGATTGGCTTGAGTCTGTTGGCAAGGATTTTTGAGATTATTTTGTAATTTATATTGCAAAGGCTTATAGGTCTATAATCTGAAGGAGTTTGAGGACATTCAGTTTTTGGTATTAGGGTTTGAAAGGTATAATTGAGATCTTTAAGAAGGTAGTCATTTCTAAAAACATTCTGCATCATGAGAGTAACATCATTACCTACAACATTCCAGCATTGTTGATAGAACCCGGCCTGAAATCCATCAGGACTCGGTGCTTCCCAAGCTTTGGTACGAAAGACTGTGTTTTTAATTTCTTCCATGCATGGTATGCTTGTTATTCTAGAATTGTCTTCTTCTATGCAGGGGGTGATGAGGCTTAACATTTCTTCATTTCTTTGAGGATTTGAAGATGTTGTGATGGAGCTAAAGTGATTGTTGAGAAGTTCCTCTATATCCTTTCTCTCTGAATGTCATATTCCCATATTATCCTTAAGAGAATCAATGTGGTTCTTTCTTTTCCTATAATTCGTCTTTGAGCGTAAGTACTTAATGTTTATGCTCTCATTCTTCAACAGATTTTCTCTAGAATTTTGATATTTCATATCTGAATCCATTTTGTACCAGAGAAGCTCTTGTTGTAGATTTTGAAAAAGCGGGGGTCTAACAATACAACCCAATATTTCGCTTAGCAATCTGTATGGACAAAATCAAATATACTTTTAAGAGAATCAACAAGACTCAATCAATTAAAAGTATATCAACGAGTTTATATCTCTCTCTTGATTTTATTTCCTTAAACAGAAACTGTGAGTACTAATCAAATACAAGGAATAACTTGGATGGTACGAAAGACCAATATCCAAGTGTCAATCAATATCAATTAACAACCGTTAGGTCGGATTCTCCAATTGATTGACTAACGCACAACCTGTATTATTTCAATTATAAAGATAAAACAATATAATGCGGAAATTGAAATAACACAGACACCATAAATTTTGTTAACAAGGAAACCGCAAATGCATAAAAACCCCGGGACTTAGTCCAGATTGAATACACATTTTATTAAGCCGCTATAGACACTAGCCTACTCCAAGCTAACTTCGGACTGGACTATAGTTGAAGCCCAATCAGTATCCCACTGATCCAAGGTATTGTTGTACTCCTTACGCCTCTGATCCCAGCAGGATACTGCACACTTGATTCTCTTAGCTGATCTCACCCACAACTAAGAGTTTCTACGACCCAAAATCGCAGGCTTTGACAATAAACAAATTTGTCTCACACAGACAAGTCATCCAAGGATCAATTTGTCTCCCACAGATAAACCCTAAAGTTTTTGTTCCGTCTTTTGATAATAATCAAGGTGAACAGGAACCAATTGATAATCCGGTCTTATATTCCCGAAGAACAACCTAGATTAATCAATCACCTCACAACAATCTTAATCGTATGGTAACGAAACAAGATGTTCCGGAATCACAAACAATGAGTCGAAGATGTTTGTGATTACTTTTTATATCTTGCCTCTCGGAGAAATCTGAAAATCTCAAGCCAATCAATCTGATTGTATTCGTACGATAGAAGATGCAAGATCAGATCACACAACTACGATAAAAGTAGTATCGGTCTGGCTTCACAATCCCAATGAAGTCTTTAAGTCGTTAACCTGGTTTTAGAAGAAGAAAACCAAAGGTGAAAGGAGAACCGACTCTAGCACGCAAACTAGTATCACACCTAAGGTGTGGGGATTAGTTTTGCGGAGTTGCTAGATGTCCCTTTATATAGTCTCTCAAATCAGGGTTTTGCCTTAGTTACAAAGAAATCAATATCCATCGTTAGATGAAAACCTGATTTAGATTCAAGCTAATATTTCTCAACCGTTAGATCGAAAACTTAACTTGTTATACACAAATGTACTGTACGCTTCTAGGTTTGTTAACCGCACCCAAACGTGTACATTGTTGGTTCAACAATAGTCAACCAAAAGGTTAGCCATATGAGCATTTCATATCAACCATGTTCTTCTTCACCATAACTAGTTCAAGTGACTCAAATGAACTAGTTAAAGAGTTGTTCAATTGCAAGGAAATCTTATGTAACTACACAAGACACAATTGAAGTAAAGATGATTCGATTCGCATGAATCGGTTCATGAACTTTTATATCCACGGTTTGCAAAAGCATTCCTTAGTATTTTAAGATCAAGTTCAGAAATGATCTTTAGATATATAACCTTATCAAGTTCACAGACTAGGTTCGCGGACATAAGATACCGGACAGAGTTTACAAACTCCAGCAGAAATTCTCAGGATGAGAACTTCGTCGGATCGCGGACTTGGCTCACGCAAGTAGTTTGTCAACTCCAGCAGAAATTCTCGGGTTTGAGAACTTTGGCAGTTCGCGGACTGAGTTCGCGGACTTGGCACTTTCCATACATCCGGTTCTCTTGATCAACAAAGTTCGAAAACTTTGGTTCAAGGAATCCATTGGTTATGTAATCTAAACTCTCATTTCAATCATTGAAACATTCTCAGAGAATGTTATATAGCCGTTATTCACAGACCATTTTTCGTCAGAGCAATTTTCAAAGAGATTCAAACATAACATGACTTTCGTCACTAGGTAAAGATAAACTTGGTCGAAGCGAAAAGCTTACCAACATATATTTCGAGATATAAATAGGCGAGGTATACTCGGCTCGAAATACCAAAATGTGTATAATCTAGTCTATATATATATAGCATACGACTTTTTGTCTCAAAGAGTAGGAGATAGAATAGATATACTTTTGAGTGATAGATAAGTTCAAGTCTCCACATACCTTTTTGTCGAGAAGTTCCACCGGTTCTTTGAGTAGTTCTTCTACTTGTATGATGAATTGCCATGAAGTCCTTGAGCTCAACTACACTTACTATCCCAGTCCGAGACTTATCTATAAAAGACTAGAAATCAAGAGTTATATTTTTGATCACTAACATTGAAAAACATGCTTGAGATAGCAACGCATGCGAGGTTGACCGAGCAGTGGTCTAACAATCTCCCCCTTTGTCAATTTTAGTGACAAAACTATCAATACATATGGAATACAAAAAAGATAATGAAACTTTAATAGCTTTTATTCCACAAGTCTAATCTTCAACATTCCTCGAAATCTTCGTCATTTCCAAGTACTTCAGTGATCCCAAAGGTTGTAAGTTTAGCATCACCGTTGTTGAAGTTCCGCAGCTATAACAATGAGAAAACATAATTCTCGATCATTGTTATACAGTGTCATAGTATTATTAAACAGTGTCAAAGTTCAATTGTATCACAACTTCAACAATAATACTATGGTGATATGTATCACTCCCCCTTAGTCAATACTCCATCTCACATGGAAACCACTCCCCCTTACACAATGATCCGAAAACCATATGTATTTGTAGTGTGAACTACATATTAATTCCCCCCTTTTTGTCAATAAAATTGGCAAACGTACAAGAACGGGATCATAATGAAATTTCCGTAAGAGACATTTCATGACTAAAAGAAAGAACGCATATCAACTTATTTAGATGCAATCATATAGCCGAAGCTAACAAAATTCATCAAGGAGTTTAAAGATACAAGATAGCCCCTCTAAAATTCCACAGCCGCACACCCCTCAAGATATGACCATTAAACACAAGTTCAAATGAACTCTCCCCCATTAGATGTCATTCCCGAGGGAACAACAACGAGCGATCTTAATTTCAAGAGAAAAGAAGGATTTTTGTTGGACACCAAAACCATGAGAATGATTTGTATATCCAAAAGCTCAATCAAATTAATCATTAGTAAACCCATGATTAATCTAATCGGAATACACAACCAAATTAAATACAAAAAGTGATCAATTTAATTTGATTGTGCTCAACATAAGTAAACTTACGGAGCTACGACTAAGTTCACCATAGAAAATGATTAGCTTAATCGTTCATATACTCAACACAAGAAGGAACTTATGGAGTAATAACTAAAGAACCAAACGAGATGATTAATTTAGTTCAAAATGCCCAACATATAGTACCTTACGGAACAACCAACAAAGCGAATCAAAATAATCGATTTAATTGTATCGTGCTCAACATAAGACACAATACGGAGCCTCACGGTATTACAAAAAGAATGATCAATGAAGATCAATACCGTCGACACTAGTGGAAATCAACAGTTTCGCGACTGACAAAGCAAGTCATTTAACTCGTATCTAGGACTTGCTTTGTTCGTCGAAGAAAGCGTCGCTGTTTGAGCGTCTTTTTCAACAATGACGTGTCTCTTGGGGTCGTTGAAAATCTTATATCAACGACTGATTTTAACAGTCAATATTTATGACTGACTTCGATCAGTCATAGGTATAAATCTTAATATATAAAAAATGATTCAGATTGGCTGTCTGGCCCGACTGAATCTGACTAAATCCGAAATCAAAGACAAATGAAAACCAAATTCAAATGAGAATCAAATGAAACTCATATTCAGATGAAAACCAAATTCAAATCAAATAAAAATGAGAATCAAATTAAACTTGCGCACAAATAACCATTCAATTTAACATTCATTGATTTCAAATTACACAAAGGATTGAAATCTGTAGATCTGACCAGTGTAATCTGTAATTCTAGGATTCGGTTACAAAATGATGAACTAAAAAACTATTGATTGAACAACAAAATTATAAACTCTAATGATGATGAAGAACTTATTCCTACTTCATAATGGTGTACCTGCACAGCAAAAGCCATCGGCTGATTAATGTGGGGAGGTCACAATACTCAAGAAACGTTTAAAAACAATAATCATGCCATGCACATGAGAGGACAACGATCTATAAAGGTGGGTATCCTAACCAATATGATGTCAGTCTCTTGACCTGCCTCTGTCCAACATCGACACAACCGCACGAACGTAACTAGTTCATTAATTCACGACCTTGACATATCTCGAGCACAAGATACATAATGGGTTATACATGGAATCCTAATGTAAGAACGGTAACAGGTATTGCAGGTAAGATTGCAGAGAGTCCCCAAGATGAATAACCAAAAGAACTCAACAGTTTTGTTCTTCCTACTGATAAACCAGTTGCTATTAGTGTAGTGATTGAGAAAAGCATGAGGAAACAAATACCTACTGATGAACCCATTACTACCAGAAACATCACAACAGGTGTTTAAACAATAAGCACCAGCAGGCTCACAAACCACCATGTACCAATACTATCAAAATAGAGAAAAGCAGCACCAGTGGACCTACATCAAACCTACATTAACAGCTCGATTAAAGAGAATTCAAAAACCATCCCATGATAATGTAGTGTATACCTTACCAAAGTTAATTAACAAACATTATACGGCTAAAACTTGAATAATTTAGGAGAAAAAAGTCGGGCAATTGATAATATCTTTAAGTACTAAAAATTACCACTGCTTTCCTACCACCAAAATGAATCCTATAGAGGTCAACATAACCAGTGCAACAGAAACAAGGATACCAATGGTGATATTTAGCTATTTATCACCCTTCTCAATATTATCCAGTTAAGCAAACTTCTATCAACCTAAAGTGCTATAGAGAAGAATCTCAAAGTTTAAAGTTGTAACTGAAAGCAAATTTGTTTTGTTCAGACGTCAGAGCAGTAACTTAGATATACCCTGAGCTTGTAATCAGCCAAGAAAGGAAGGTTCGCAAACTTGTAAAGGACCTTAAATATCCTTTTCTGCAAGTCCAGGAATTTGTTGTTAGAGGGTATAAGGGAAAAATCAGAAAGTCAAAACCAGCAAGCACCAAGTAAATGGACAATTTAGAGATTGGATGCAGGAATATTCACCTGGAATTCAGAGATATTACGCCTGTACCTGCTTCATCAGCCACTTTTATTTCTCAACGTTGAATTTAGGCTTCCATGTTTTCTATCTGTACTCTTCTGCAACGTTGAATTAAGGCATTGAATCTAATTCCCACCAACACATACATCATATCAAATTATCAATATAAAACCAGATCAGGAAGAACCTTAAACCCATAAAACTATTTTAGACAATTTATTTTGGTCACACTGCAAGAATGGAATGGAAAGCCAAGACAGCTCTCCTTGTGAAGCATCCTCTTTCAACACTTCTCTCACTCATTTTCTCTCACTAAGTTAAATACATGGCCATATAATATCAATTTTACACTCCACGACACAAAAATACAGAACAACCAAGTTAAAAGCTCCAAATCAGTATACCTGGTACAGAATATGACACATATCAAAGTTTTCATACTTCATTGCTGGTAATAAATTCCACTTCAAGCATCAGTTAGGTGCCACGAGAAGAACTTAGATTTTTAAAACCAAGTTTTATATCAAATTTAATTAAGATGAACAATAGGAAGTAAGTTTTGTTTTCCAAAAGGATGATCTAGATGCAATCTAACATCTCGTCAATGTTTCTTCATACCAACTACCTCTTCCTAAGTTTGAAATATGACTGTAATTTTAGTATGAAATATGACTGTAAATTTTGTATCCTTGCTGGTCGATAATGTAAAAGCTAATATTAGTGATAACACAAAAGTGATAAAGTTAATTAGACTGTTATTGTTTTTAACCATGCGAATGTTAAGAACGGAAGCCTGCCTTTAGTTTAATACCTAAAATTCCATTAAAGAGTATCCAAATTTCATGGAATGTAAAAGCTAATATTCACAAAAGTGATAAAGTTAATTAGACTGTTATTGTTTTTTAACGGTGGGTATGTTAAGAACAGAAGCCTTCCCTTAGTTTCATATCTAGAATTTCCATTAAAGAGTATCCAAATTTCATGGCCTAGATGTATTAATATCACACTTTTATTCAAGCGGATAGAAAAGAATAATCATTTCAGAAAGCACTACTAGGCATGTTGTGCATATGATTTGTAAGGTGCAATCACTTGTAACTAATTTCGGTAACTGAAAGCGAAGAACAAACCAGTAAGGCTTACAGCGGCAGTCAGATTTTAAGAACCATGAAGATGTCAATAGAATATCTGTTGCACAAACCAAGTGGATTCAATTAAATTTTGGAAAAAAAAATACATAAATGATGCTTACAGGTACTGGCTAGAGAAAAAGACACTACCAAGCAATGATGACTTATAATTTTCACCCAAGGAATCTAAAAATGCATCAAAACTATTGTCCAGAATGAAACAAGAAGAAAACAAATAATCCACTATTATCAGAAGACACGTTGCCACACGAATGACAATAATGACAGATGTATCTATCTAAGTTGCATATAACATTTACAATGCAAAAATGCAGCAATGTAGATCTCAATGTTATCCACAACTTCCTAAAACAGCAGGCACAAAAAACAACATTCGCATCCTAAATTAATAACCACCCACAACTCTCTAAAATAGAAGCCTTCAAATTCTAACCCAAAACACCAGGTAGACCCCCAAAAATGTAAACCATATAACTTCATTACCACCCAGCCCTGAACCACACCTGGGCAGAAGGCACATCAAGGTACAGATGTATTGGCGTCGAAGAACTTGAATGTAAATAACCGGATAGATAATTCATAGAAGAATAATAAAACAAATATAGCATAAGTGAACCTACATTCTTTCTCAGACGGTTTTTTCGTGCATTTTCACGATGTTGAGCAACTTTGTGAAGAGCCTGCAATATTATAGAGAAATTAAGTTATTCTCAATCTATCAGAATTTTTCTTAAAAAAGAAAATTGACATACAGTAACGGAAATGTACTTGCTAAAGTGATTGCTAAATCATGTACTGGATAAAAAAAATAGTTTTTAACTACGGTTGTAATGCAACTTGATCCTCATATTTCTCATAGAGTACGGGAACAGTGTGTAAAAACACAAACACTGTGATTTACACACAAAAAAAAAATGGTCAAAGAGCTGAACATAAAACATAATACTGTGACCAAGAAACTACTACATCAGTGCTAACAAGAAGTGCTAACAATCTCCTTACCTATGTAGAACAGGGTCAAGAAATTACACCAAGCTCCCATGATGGATAAACCCACAATCCAACAACTACTAAAAAACACAAGCCATATTAAATAAGCAAGTGGATATGTGACACCAATTGACAAAACAAAGCCAGAGTAATTTCCAAATTTAACACGATATTAACATTAACAAGTTTCTAGACAAGATATTCTAGATAGAATTTCATAACTATCAGAACACATATGATCAGCTTATGTTGGTCCCAAAATAACCCAGTAATTTACATGGGTTCACATATTCAATAACAACCAGATGGTAGTTTTTCGAAGACTGTTGATCAATTAAAAAAAACTACACAGGGGACATCAAATCAGTAAGCTAAACAGGGAACTAGCAAAGCTTTCATCCATTCAGGAAAACCCATAACTTAAAAGGAGGAGTAAAATAGAAAACCCGTAACAAAATTGAGTGACTACTAACAACATATTTGCTTAAAATCAATCAAAAATATCCAGATCCAAATATCTAAACTCTAAATAAGCAAAAACAGAAAAATTAAAAAACCTCTAGTTTTAGAAATTGAAATTAGAGGAAGAAATAAAGTTTGTGTACCTTAGAATTAATAATATCAACTTTATTCTCATCACCACCCGACCCATTGAAATATGTTGTTTACTGTAGAATCCTAAAAATTTCAAGCTATTAGATGCATGGTATCATAAACCATGTAAATATTAGAAAATGGCAGAAGACATTAGGGGATTCGTTTGTTATTTACCTTCAAAGAAAGAAGACCTCGAATATAGATCTGCAAAGTGAGTAGAATGATTACTGAGTTCTAGGGTTTGTCTTTGCCAGAACACGGATGCAGAGTCAAGATCAAAGAATTTTTGTTCTTGGATGAGAAGCTTTTACTCTTTCGCTTTGTAAGATTTGTTGTATGAGAAACAGAAGCGAAAGAGCTTTGAGTTGGGCTGCGAAGGTGAGAGAAGAAAAAGAATGGAAAAGATAAGGTTTTATTGGTTTTAACGAGGAGAGGGATATTTAATCGCTTCCCCAGATCAACGAAAAGATTCAATCTCTAGAATATCCTACGGTGAGGAAATATGGGTAGAAGGGATGCCTAGAAAATTGAACCATATATAAATCTAAGTTCACCGGTCACAGAGTGGGTGGTTAATGAGGGATATAAAAGTAATTAAAAATTTCATACAATGACTGTTTTTAACGCTCCAAGTTGTGATTCACATATTTATTAAATCTCAGACGGTCTTAATCGGTCAAGGTCGCTGACCGCCATTGAGGGTGTGGATGTGGGTCAGAAAACCCCCTTTTTCCACTAATGGGAATACACAAGGATTCATTCTATCTTCAATTATTATATGCATAACAATGATAGACATCATCCTTGCACACAAAAGATTTAACCTATCTTCCGTCAAAGATTGATAATATAGGCTTAACTTTTGTATTTGTCAAAAGTCTATTCATTCTTTTAACCAATAAACGAATACCGATCATGAACGACTTTACTTTTGAGAAAATATGGGACAACATAGCTCACGGACTTAAACATCAATATCCCATAACAAATTTCAATATAACAAATCATAAAGATTAAATACTGCAAAACATCATCCTCCAAATATTTTTAGAATTTAAAACCAAAATACCTAAAAACAAGAAGATGAAAAAAATAGCTATATGTAGTCACAATCATGGCTATTCAAAGCACTAGTTATTCTTCCATCTAAACCAAAAAGAAGACATACTAGGCAAACTAAATCAAACACAGACTCTTATGCCAAAACCGGACACTAACAACATCAGGCGGACGGTTCTGGAGCTTCATGACCCTTGTGATTATTGGGCTTACGAGCAACAACAACCTCTGCAACCTTTGAGGAAATATCCTTTTTGGCAAGCTCATTAACACTGTCTTTCATGAGAGCAATGTTACAGTTAACCTTTTTCAACTCAGTTCTTACAGCATCAAGACACTTTATTGTCCCAACAAGTTGTTGAGCATCAAGAACCACATTAGTTGGAATCTTCTCCCCAATATCTGTGTAAGAATCATGGGATTGAGGAAAAGATCTTTCAACTTCAGTAAGGGTTCCCTTCTCTTTATCAAACTCAAAATATATGCCATTGTCAACAAAGTCTTCAGGAAAATCCCACGAACAAGAAGAAGACGCCATTGAAGAGAAACCTAGAGTGAAATACTTCAACTCAATAGGATATAAACGATTTGATAGAAATAGGGTTTACAAGATAGGTATATGAGATAGAGCCCAAACCCGTACATGTACCTGTACAAGGATGACTAAAGAGCCCGTAACAAAACTTGTAGTTTTCAAAATCTAAGATGAAAGGAAAACAAAATAATAAAAACATACAAAAAGAAGGGACAAAATACTCATGTAAAAGTGTATGACTGATTATCCATCTAAGAATGATAAGAAATTAGCTAGATAACCAGAGTTACTTTGCCGAGAGTATACCTATTCAATTCTCACACAACTAGGATTTTTGGTGGGAGAGATATCAACCGTGTGATTAATTTGCACAAGTATGAGCATTCGGCTCATTAAATGAACGTTGTTTTTGTTTAGTCTTTCTTCTTTGATTATCACTCAGTCTAGAAAAATAAGACATATCTTGTTCAGCATATCCTTCTGAAGGCTTTCTCTGAGGACTAAATCTAGGACCTCTTGCAATTAGTTTAAGGGGATCTGAATAGATAGGAATCCATTTTCTAGATTTAGACTTACCAAAAACATTCTTATAAAAACAGGGAATACTTTCATTAATAATACAAGAATTTGTTCGACTAGAATGTACATGTGCCCTGTGACGGTTTCTAGGAAGAAAGTCATGTTTATAAGATTCTTTGTTTTCTGTGGGTATTCGATTCACTGCAGTAGTCGACTGACTATTTGTTCCATTGACAGTGGATAGAAGCAAATTACGAAGTTTAGAAATTTATTTCTTTCTGGCAAAACAACGGATAGCAAAGTGATTTCCTTTTCCACAGAAGGTACATGTTCGTGGAAGAGAAGCAACAACAGAGTACTTGTTTAGATTTTATAGCCACTGGAGAAGATTGTAAGTTGTGAAAACTTTTCTTGACACAATCTTCTTTTGGAGAAAATTTCATTATGTACAGTAACTCATGAGAATTATAATGTGCAGAAGATTTTCTTCTTAAGGCAGAGTTTTACTTTTCCAAGGATTTATACTGTCCATGGGATAGAAAAAGTGATGCTTCAAGTTTCTATTTCTCAACACGAAGTCTGTCAAGATCAGATGAATGCGTCTTGATCAAACATTTTTCTCTAATTGAGCCTTGTTTGGTCAGCTTTTCAAGATCACAAATCTTTTCACGTTGTAGATTGTTTTCTTGAAGAAGCTTCTCAATTTCCTTAAAGAATGACCCTATAATGTTATAGATTGCATGTTCACGATTAATAGACTTTTCAATGAGGTGATTATGATTCTGGAGATCAACAAACTCTGTAGAAATTTTTTGAAATTCTTCTGAGCTCCATTTCAGCTTTTCCATTATGTCCAATGTCTCATTGGAGGAAGAGTGGCCGACACAAGATGGGACAGTCTTCCTACCTCGGAATTCGGAAGAATCAGCTAAGGAGTGATCCTTTGAGGTATTTCCGAGACACTTGACAAAGTTGAAAGCTTTAGGAGGCATTTTGGTATGCGTAAGAGATTCTGTCCTCAAATATAGATTGCTACAAACACGGACTTGTGAGGTCTTAAATGTGTTTTCCTGCTCTGATACCAATCGAAAAAGCGGGGGTATAACAACACCACCCAATATTTCGCTTAGCAATCTGTATGGACAAACTCGAATATAATTTTAAGAGAATCAACAAGACTCAATCAATTAAAAGTATATCAACGAGTTTATATCTCTCTCTTGATTTGATTTCCTCAAACAGAAACTGCGAGTACTAATCAAATACAAGGAATAACTTCGATGGTACCAAAGACCAATATCCAAGTGTCAATCAGTATCAATCAACAACCGTTAGGTCGGATTCTCCAATTGACTGATCTAACGTACAACCTGTATTATTTCAATTATAAAGATAAAACAATATAATGCGGAAATTGAAATAACATAGACACCAGAAATTTTGTTAACGAGGAAACCGCAAATGCAGAAAAACCCCGGGACCTAGTCCAGATTGAATACACACTGTATTAAGCCGCTACAGATACTAGCCTACTCCAATCTAACTTCGGATTGGACTATAGTTGAACCCCAATCAGTCTCCCACTGATCCAAGGTACAGTTGTACTCCCTACGCCTCTGATCAAAGCAAGATACTGCGCACTTGATTCCCTTAGCTAATCTCACCCACAACTAAGAGTAGCTACGACCCAAAATCGCAGGCTTTGACAATAAACAAATCTGTCTCACACAGGCAAGTCTATCAAAGGATCATTCTGTCTCCCACAGATAAACCCTAAAGTTTTTGTTCCGTCTTTTGATAATAATCAAGGTGAACAGGAACCAATTGATAATCTGGTCTTATATTTCCGATGAACAACCTAGATTAATCAATCACCTCACAACAATCTTAATTGTATGGTACCGAAACAAGATATTGCGGAATCACAAACAATGAGACGAAGATGTTCGTGATTACTTTTTATATCTTGCATATCGGAGAAATCTGACAATCTCAAGCCAATCAATCTGATTGTACTCGTACGATAAAAGATGCAAGATCAGATCACACAACTACGATAAAAGTAGTATCGGTCTGGCTTCACAATCCCAATGAAGTCTTTAAGTCGTTAACCTGGTTTTAGAAGAAGAAAACCAAAGGTTAAAGGAGAACCGACTCTAGCACGCAAACGAGTATCACACATAAGGTGTGGGGATTAGTTTTGCAGAGTTGCTAGATGTCCCCTTATATAGTCTCTCAAATCAGGGTTTTCCTTAGTTACAAAGCAATCAATATCCACCGTTAGATGAAAACCTGATTTAGATTCAAGCTAATATTTCTCAGCCGTTAGATCGAAAACTTAGCTTGTTATACACAAATGTATTGTACGCTTCTAGGTTTGTTAACCGCACCCAAACGTGTACATTGTTGGTTCAACAATAGTCAACCAAAAGGTTAGCCATATGAGCATTTCATATCAACCATGTTCTTCTTCACCATAACTAGTTCAAGTGACTCAAATGAACTAGTTAGAGAGTTGTTCAATTGCAAGGAAATCTTATGTAACTACACAAGACACAATTGAAGCAAAGATGATTCGATTCACATGAATCGGTTCATGAACTTTTATAGCCGCGGTTTGAAAAATCATTCCTTAGTCTTTTAAGATTAAGTTCAGAAATCATCTTTAGATATATAACCTTCTCAAGTTCGAAGACTAGGTTCGCGGGCTTAAGTTACCGGACATAGTTTACAAACTCCAGCAGAAATTCTCGGGATGAGAACTTCGCCGGTTCGCGGACTGGGTTTACGGACTTGGCTCACGCAAGTAGTTTGTCAACTCCAGCAGAAATTCTCGGGTTTGTGAACTTCGGCAGTTCGCGGACTTGGCACTTTCCATACTTCTGGTTCTCTTGATCAACAAAGTTCGAAAACTTCGGTTCAAGGAATCCATTGGTTATGTAATCTAAACTCTCATTTCAATCATTGAAACATTCTCAGAGAACGTTATATAGCCGTTATTCACAGACCATTTTTCGTCAGAGCAATTTTCAAAGAGATTGAAACATAACATGACTTTCGTCACTAGGTAAAGATAAACTTGGTCAAAGCGAAAAGCTTACCAACATATATTTCGAGATATAGATAGAAGAGGTATACTCGGCTCGAAATACCAAATGTGTATAATCTAGTCTATACATACAGCATAAGACTTTTTGTCTCAAATAGTAGGAGATAAAATAGATAGACTTTTGAGTGATAGATAAGTTCAAGTCTCCACATACCTTTTTGTCGAGAAGTTCCACCGGTTCCTTGAGTAGTTCTTCTACTTGTATGATGAATCGCCATGATGTCCTTGAGCTCAACTACACTTATTATCACATTCCGAGACTTAGCTATAAGAGACTAGAAATCAAGACTTATAGTTTTGATCACTAACATTGACAAACATGCTTGCGATAACAACGCATGCGAGGTTGACCGAGTAGTGCTCTAACAGATTTTCCATGATATTGCCATTATTTAAACTCTGGTTAGTTTGGGAATCTTGGATTTTGTTCTCTATTTCCTTAATGTGTTGAGATACATTGTCGAAGACTTCATAGTTCCATTTATTAATTTATTTTTTGGTGAGATTTTGTTTTGAGACCATTTGGAAGGCTCCAGAACCTTTTTTTGGCTAATTCTAAGCTTTGGCAATTAGTGCTTTGCAGGATTCTTGCTGGATCCAATTTTCATAAACTATGAGTGGCTTCTTATAGAGTCTCTCTCTGCTGGAGTTGTGTGAAGCAATATTGGTGAATGATCCGATCTGAAAGCTTTCAAACTGTATAATGTTGCTAAGTAAAATATTTCATGCCATTTTGAGTTGTCAAGTGCTCTATCCAGTTTGGCTTGTACCAGTTGATCATTTTGTCTGTGATTGTTCCAAGTATACAGATATCCAAAGAATTTGACATCTAATGAATCAGTTTGAAGAAACCACTCTTTGATTCGTTTATTGATGCTTGATTGAGTTGAAGATGCATTTGAAATCTTCTCTTGAGAGTTGATGGTGACATTTAGATCCCCTATGATCATCTATGGAATTTGCATGTTATGTCTTCTAGAAGTAATTGATTCCCATAGGGATTTCTTTTCCTTATATCTTTGATTACCATAAAGACGTGTTAATAACCACTACACGTTTTGAGGACCATCTGTGACCATAACTTATATTTGATTTCTTTGTTCATTAATTATTTTCACTCTTATTCCATCTTTCCAGAGAAGAGCAATGCCTCCAGAGAGACCAGTTGAGGACTGCGATCAATAATTAGGAAAACCAAAGTATCTAATAAAAGAATTTTTTTTAGTGTAGTTAGTTTTGGTTTCTGATATGAATATTATGTCAGGGTCATTACTACTAATGCAATGTCTCAAATAATCGCTAGTATTCTTCTGGCCAATGCCTTGACAATTCCAGGCTAATAATTTTATTTGTTCAAAATCTTTGTTTAGACAACTAATTTCTTATCTGGATTTTTTTTCACTTTCTTCACCCAGAGATTGTTGAGATGGAATTCTAAATTGTCAGGTTTCATATGTTCAGAAGCGAGAAGTTTGCCCACAATGCTAGTAGCCCACTTTGAAATTCCTTATCAAGGTTAACACTGGCATAAACAAAAGTTTGGCGAATATATATCATGTGGCTCAGAGTTGTTGAGGTTTGTTGACATCAACTGTTCTTCAAGGTATTTCAGTCTCCCAAATTAGGATCCACAATTTTGATTTCTAAAGAATATTTTGGATTTAATCTGCTCCATTTTATAGGGTTAATGCATGAAATTGAACTGAGACGTGTTGGTATTGTCATAGTTCTATTGACACTTATCTTCCAACAAGAAGAATAATCAGAAATCTGAGCTTCAGCAGAATAAAGAGTTAAATATAAATTTCTTCGCCATTGACTCAAACAGAGACGAAACCTTGGAGACCACAACCTCTGGGGATGGGGCAACTTTTTTGCAATGACTACTTTGTACCAAAACAAGACAATGAAGACCGGGCTCAACTTTAACACCTGCAAACCATAATCAAGAAACCAGGAGGGTAAAAACGAAACAGGAAAACTTTAATTGAGATTAAATCGAAGACATGCAAATCTCGATTATGGGAAAAACAATTTCAAACATGAAGAAAACAAAAACCGAGATTGAGATAAAAGTAAAAGGAATCAGTGTTAAATTAAACGCCAGAAAACAAATAAGGGTATTAAGTAACAGATTTAGTAGTTACAGGGATTCAATGATTCATTAATGAACAAATAAGAGCATTAACCAGGGGTTAAAATCAAAAAAAGAATATTACCGCAAAAAGACGTCATTGTTGATATGAAGGGTTAACAATAAAAACTCTTAAAATCTTAAAACTGATATTAATCAAGAAAATGGTCACGGTTCAAATAACGACTCTACCAAGTTATCATTGTCTATAACGAGTTGTCATGATATTGAATCATAGTTACAAAAAGACGTGGTAACTGACTCCTTGATCAAAGAGTCAAAGAGTGGATAGGATTGGCCGGGAAGGGTTATCTCACGGTTCTTATCGTCTGGATTTCGTTTGACTTGGACGGCTGGGAATATAGGGGGCCACACTTATTTAAAACGGAGAGTGATGCTCGGGGTCGACTGGACCGTTCAGATATTCCTCTCTATTTGAGGCTGTCTGATGCAAAATTGTTTCACACAAGATCCGTTTTCTTCTTTTTTTCTTTTTATAGGGGAGACGGAGTGAGAGATGGTTTCTTCAACATCTCTTCGCTGAGTTACCCTAACAATGGAGATTCTTACTCAGAAGATAATGAATCACAATGATGGTGAGAGGGAAAGCAGAAGAAGGTAAACATACCATACGTAAACCCTAGAATTTTTAATCTCTAAGTTCTTTTTTATTTTTTTTTTTTTTTTTGATTGTTGCAAGTTGATTGAATAAATTCAGATTAGGTTCTCACTTTGATCCATTCTCTCTTCTAAACTCGGTGAGAGGTACCACCACAACCACCCATTCTCATCAATGCACCTTTCCTTTCACTTTAATCTGTAATCTCAACAGCAACATCAATCAATCGATATTGAATAATGCATCCACACAATTTACATGATGTTTATTTTAAGCGTTTTGATTCTGCAAGTGGTTTACTTGCCATGCTCAATGAATCACATCAAGCTTTTTGGTGTACAGGTGATGCTTGGAGATTTGAGTGGGGTTCTTGAAGCATGGATTGTTCTGAGAAATTGAGGCAGATTGGTGAAGGCACTAATGGGTAAGTCTAATCTATTTGTTTTTTGTTAATTTTGTTATGAAATTTCCAAATTCCGGAGTTGGGGGTAACTTGCTTATGTATAACTTATATGGTGACAAGGTGGTTTTTTTTTCTTTTAAAATCTGATTCAGTTGATAACACTATTGTGAAGTTCTAATTTTCATAAACCAAAAGCAAACCTAATGATCATCATCGTTGCGGAATAATAAGCTTCTTCTCAATGTTGCGGTAATATTCTTTTTACTCGAATGAACAAGTAATTCTTATGGTTTCATGAAGTCACTTTCGATCTTTGCTTAAATTCTTCTTTGAATAGAAATCCGATTTACACAGAAATTAGGGTTCTTACATGTCAAACTTAGGGCTTTGTTTATAATGTTTTAGATTCATGAATATCGCTTGAATGGGTTTACAGTAATTCCATTGAATTTGTTGGTTTAGAGTTGAACTTCCGATCTCTTTCTTTCTCATTGTATGTTGTGATCAATGCCCCCGTTGTTGATAGCTAACCTTAGAATTATCTGAGAACTCTAGACCTAAGAATTTTTCTTCTGTTTTGCTTTTCTTCTGGATTTTTTCCTGAAACTCCCACACTCGAGGTGTGTTTGATGATTTGATTTGATTGTTAAGTTGTCTACAACCAAATTAACAATCTATAACCAAAAGTCCGTTACACAATTGGAATTCTTCATCTAGACAATTGGAAATGATGCTGTCGCAGAATTACTATAGGTGTCCACTCTGCCAACCATAAAGATCAACCAAATTCACTGGGGAACAATGGTAACTGAAGTGTAGTTACTATATAGGGAATTGTGTTACATGAGCATGGTTCTTGCAGGTTAGCTTTATCACCTCTGTTGTACACATCATAGTTTTTCTGGGGCTCTCAGATTATTATTGCTTAATATCAGATCCCATAATGGTGAACTTCCTATACAGTGCTTGGATTCTAATCATTATAATTAGGAAAATTGAAAAAGGATACTGTTCTAACGTTTAATTGTTTATTGTTCTAACGTTTTCATAGTTATACATGTTGAGTCGAAGTTGTGATTCATTTCCCGTGGTTCTATATGCAGATATACCATCAAAACATGAAGACTTGGCTATAAGACGATGGAAAGAGGTATGATTGTTGGCTAGAATGTTGAAGCCTGCAATTCTTCACTTTCGGGTAAGTGAATTTCTGGAGTCATTGTGCACATTCTATCCTGTAGACATAGTGCACAACTGATTTTTGGGATTAACACTTACATGAGTTGGTCTTTGTATGGCATTGACAAGCTTATGGTATCAATGATCGGCATGGTCTTGGTCTCAGCCTGCTGAAGATTACAAATTTTTTTTTTTGAAGCATGGAGATTCCAAGTTGGAAACGATTGTAGCAAATATTCCGTAGATTTTATGTAGACAAGAGATCTGCAGGTGAGTAATTACCCAATTTAATCTTTAGAGAAAGACATGTTTCATTTTCATGCTTGATTACCTTCCTGTGACAGGATTTACCGAAAATTGTCATCCGGCGGTCAGAATCATCATCCGGATGGAGTTTTGACCTAGACGGCTAAAAAACTTCGGGTAATATTAAGTTGGTTGGTGTCCCGAGATAAAATTTAAGTTTCTCTTCTTTTTCTATAGTACTTTTATCTTCCACGCAGAAAACCTAGGTTAGGTTTTGCATATCTATTGTTAATTGATACGCCCGTTGTGTTTGATTCTCAAGATGTGGGCACAAAGCAGCACATAAGTCTAATAGAACACTGAAACTTCGGGCAGTAGATAAGCCTAATAGGAATCTGAAAACCTATTTGCGTAACTCAAATGCCGCCGAGAGATAATAAAGTTGTTCTCTTATATGCAAAGCTGGTATGCTGTTCCCAAAACTTCTCAGTTAGAATTGGTTTTTTGATTTAGGGGGAGAAGTTGGATCGGAATCAGAAAGATGAAGAGGGATAAAAGAAAAAGGTGAACATATGGAAACCCTATAATTTTATCCTACAGAGTTTTCTTTGATTCAGTTCATGACCCTGCTCTAATCTGATAACTAAGTTTGTTTCAATTTTGCAGTCATCAACACCATAATGCAAAGAGTGTTCTTCACAAAAAAAATTTGACACCTTCTTACGTGGTTGTTCTTTTGTTGTTCAGCCCTAAATATTAGGTTTGCTTCTGTGACTTCAGGTGATAAATTTTAGTTTGTTCTTCTGCTTCTGTGAGTTATGGGTTACAATCTTAATTTTAGACGGGTTGTTGGTTTGATTTTGATTATGGGTTTCTTAGTTGACGTTTCCATGTATTTTAAAATTTTGTGAATCAACTCTTGTTGTTGTCCTTCTTCTCGGCACTTTGGTCATTGGTTTTATTTTGATTACAGTTTTTTTTTTGTTTGTTTGTTGTTGAATTGCAACATAGCCGTTAAATATAGTTTATAATTCAAAAGATATGCACCGGCAGAACATTTCTTTCCTACCTTTTCATCCATTAAGTGCAGATACGGTGCATAAACTTCTTTGGTCTTGCGGTTTCCTGACTTCCAGATCTTTAAAACCTTTGCCTTGACAACCTTCTGACGAACTTGGAAGTTTACAGGTCATCAAACATAGTATAATCCATGATTCCTGCACACGAAATTGCAGGCGGAAACAAAATAAGTAAATACGGTTGGATACGATACCCTAACTTTGAATAGGAATAGTTAAGCAGCAGTATAATGATCTTTAACCATTTTTTGCTTTAGATTCTGGGCATAGTTGGATTATGGGGACAATCAGCATTAATGGACACTCCTTGGAAGTAAGGTTACCTGATCCAAGTATGTCCCCACCTATCCCTACTTTTTTCATATGTGTCATATTCCGCAACAAAGTGCAGTCGAATCCTTGGATGCATCTTTATCTGTTTGGAATCACTTGAGATGCATGTTTTATTTATTTTACCTTGCCATATGGCCAGTACAAGGCTCTATCTTAATTGGAGTTTTTATTACTTACAGTTAGAATAAGGAATCATGGTGTTTTTGTAATGTTCATGTCAATAGTAGTGTGTATGTGTTTAACTCACTATTAGGCAATTAATGAGTTCTATGTTCTACTAAGAATCTGGTTGCAGTATGTTTAGTTTCGTATTTCTTCTTTTTATTTTGTTTATATGATAAAAAAAATGATTTGCTAAGATGTTGCTACTTACTTGATTAAACCAAAGTTCCATATAGTTGACATTTGCTTGGCGACAGGGTCCCTTAGTAGCGACATTCATTGGCTGCAGTAATTGGGTTTCTACACTCTGCTTTGTCGAAGAGGAAGGTTGCCCATGACTTTATTTCTGAAAATGAATGCTTACATGTTATAAGGTCAGTTCTCTATTTGTTACCCTTATCCTCTAAGCCAATGAATAATTTGCACTCAGGTGTCATTATATTGATAATATCAAATCACACTTATGTTAGGAAATGGTACTTGCCATCTTAAATCAAATGGCAGAGTATATGGTTCTCAACCATGTAGTTGTGGGTTCGACTCCCACAGATGGCACACTCATATACTAATACTATACATGTTTCCGATGTCAATATTATACATTCAAAAAGTGTCATATACCATTGTGATTGCTCCTGTAGCAAAATCTACGACAAAGGCCCCGGTTACTTTGTCTTAACTCAGTTAGACATGCTACTGTTACCTGAGTAAGTAAAGTACCAGAACGTCTCTAATGCGGCCACTATAGTCAGACTAATTAAATATGCTACTAAATTTTGGTTATGCATCATACCTGCATGATTCAATATGCAAATTTTTCTTTTCCTTTTGGTTCTGTTGGCTAAAATGTTTGGTACCGTGCACTTTTTTTCCTTCCATTTTCCTCTTTTCTGTATTTTATTGTGTTATGAGTTAACAAATTGTAACCGTAGATTTGGTTAACCAGAAACAAAATCATTTATTGCCTCCAGGTCACACATATCTGAGGGGGTTTGTGCGCCATTTGTTACTATCACAGAGGGTCTTCAACTGTCACAAAGGGTCCTCAACTGAATGGAAGAAACACCAGCGACCTGGATGTGATTTGAAATTCTTACAATCTTCTTTTATACTTCAGGGTTGCCATGCTAAGCACCAGGGAATGGTTTAGAAGACAGAGTTGGGGGTTTGGTTTCGCAACGGGTGCTGGAGATATGGTTAACGGGAGTGGGAGCACAAGACTGTACGATTGTGGCTTAAACTAACAGGTGTGGGAGGTACATGAGTATACGACAGGTGTGCGAGGTACATGAGTATACGAATGTGGATTAGCAATGGCAAGGCTACAGTATGGGAAAACATGAGTGTATTGTGGCTTAACAGAAACTGTAGGCAGAGGAGTATAGTATGGTGGTGGATGAGAGTTAGAGGAGTATATATTGGTGACTTGGCTACGCGAGTACTATTGGTGGTACTAAATCTGCAGCCTGCTTTACACCATCTTCAAGGGATTTTTTATTTTTGGAATTTTGAGCTACTAAAGTTTACTCTAATTCTTTAATTAAAAATTAAAAAACGACTAATCATTACCGAATATTGATTTCCAGAAGAATTTACAACCCCGACTAATCCGACCCACAAAATATCATATATCCCAAATAACTTATAAATTCAACCCTATAAATTTGATTCTAATCACATTTATTGTTAACATGGAGACTACGTTTCATCATCTTTTATATTCTGATTTGACTCGACCAACAAATCAAGGGGGTTAAAGGCCCGACTAATCTACATGCTCAACTCTTCGATGATCACGATTAACTAACACGATTAACTAAATACGGATAGATCATTACAGGTCGACTGAAATTTTGTGCGAGGATGCTGATCAGATGACCAACAACAAGCAAAAATCGAAAAAGGTAGAGAGTAATTCGGGGCCGTCGAAATATGGATTCCTTGATCTCATCTGTTATAACACTTTAAGTTATTATTATTCTCTTTCGATTAGAATATCACGGGAGATTGAGCCGGGCCGTAAGGCCCCCCGGTGATACCTAGTTAAAATATAAAAAATAGTTCGCTAATTAAGATTATCCCTAATTTTACCTACAAGCTCTCTCCTTTTGTGCATCAAGAATCGAGATAGGATTTGCACTTTTGCAGTTCTCACCGGATTTGGGAGTTCTGTTGTCTAACATTTGCTACAGTGGCCCACGTATTTATGAAGTTAAATGACTCAGACCTGAGTCAGATTTGGTAAGTCGTTTTGAAGGACGTGGGACTTATCAGTTACCACGAAGAAGTCTCTGACGTGGTTGGAGGTCTGACAGACTACTGTTGCCGGAATATGGAGTATCAATCAGTCACTTTGTATGAGAAAGTGGCAAACCATGTACTCTGGTGACCTGGTCAAGTAATCTAAAATCTGAGTACAGATTTTGGTGGTTCACTGAATCAGACCACTGCATTTTCTTCTGACTCGGTGAACCACCAAAATCTGTGTGCATGAAAGTGGAAAACAGGAGAACCCATAAAACATCTGCTAAATCTAATGATCCTGTCTTATGACAAATATTAAGAACCAGATTTCGAAATTTGAACATATACCATCTGAGTGTATCCATTGAATACAGATGAGTCGAATCTGCTTAATCCTAACCTCTGAAATAAGCAGGATCAACAACTGAACGTGCAGGATCATATCGTGTCTGATGTGTCAGTGATGGACCAGCATGTAGCTCCCAGTATCTAGAACTGATTCAACAAACCTGCTGTTTTGAAAATGCTCCTTATACGATATTGCCTTGTTAGTCTGGTTGAAATCATCCCCCATATGCCCTCTGACACCCCCACCATGCTTCACAAGGCCCACAAAATTCATTTATGTCAACTGCCTTCTCCCACAACTTCTTCTTTTTCTCCCTTGTTCTAGCTTCATCACTATCTTGAAAACAGCTATGTCAACCACCTGCACACAAAAGTAGCACTTACAGAAGTTAAGTTTGACATTATCTAATACCCAACCCATCTTTTAATTACATCTAGACTCTCGAAAGTTATACTCTCAGCTGCGGTAAAGACATTTTGTTTCTAATGATCCGAAAAGTTTTGTGCTTCTAAGGCTAAACAAGGTTGGGGCTTCTTAACATTTAGATGTAACTCATCTTTTTAGTTATCTCGAGAGCAATTGCAGTGCTTCAACACTTGTGTCAACAAAAAAGCCTAAGACGTATAGATATGCATTCAAGAAATACCAGGGCATACAAAGCTTTCTGGAACAACCGAATATGAAAACCAATTTCCATAGTGTTCTACTTCCTCTGACAGATGCTACTATTCATCAATTAGGTTGCATTGCATGTTCATCTCCCTACAACTGGTCTAGATATCATTTCCAAGTATGTGATTCAATCCCGGAAGTTAAGGGTGATAAATTGACAAGAGCACTCTCCATTTGGTAAAATAAAAATGCATTTCTTTCATAGGATACATCTATCACCGATAAAATCACAGATTGTAAAGAGATGCAATTTTTTTAGAACAACACACCTACTACTGTTAAAATCACATAATGTACAGAAATACATTTCTAGGTGACTGTTTAGAACCTGTTCCTTCTATGCTACATTGCTGCTCAAGGATTTCCTATCTGTCTATCTCGATTCTTATACTAAATAGTAGTAGTTCAACATTAAACAACTGTAGCAATATTTGAACAGTTACTTTCCTTCAGAACGATTATTTTCCGACTAACAAATACCACTTTATAAAGTTTTCTAAAATCAAACAATCCACAGTTCAAGCAATGGTAATGAGAAGTTTTACATGGAAAATTTGTTTCAAATATAACCTAATTAACCAATGTTGAGTGTGTACAAGTATGCACCTGTGATCGTATGGGATTGATCACCAGTACAAATACCAGAGATTCAGAAATTTTCTTTGGATACACTGCCACCCATGGGTCTCAACTTTGGCTGATGAGTTTTTTCTTTTGCATACATTGTTTCGTAGTAATTCTTATATCAGATAGAAAATACAGATGAAGTAAATATTTTGCGAAGGCAACTATCATTCTCTTAATTTATTTTATTTTATTTTATTTTATTGAGACAATCTATTTAGGAGAAGATTTGGAGTGACAGCATACCTGGGGTCACAGTTGCAGTGTCTGGGCATGATGTATATGTTCAGTATCTAAACAAATTTGGGCCACGAGACAGAAATTTGGATGACTGCAGTTTTAAGCCACGGGGATTAATTTAGTTCAGAAATCTACTTCTCGAACAATGAGTGAGTATTTCAAAATTCATGAATGATAAGCTAAATTTCCAAGTCTTATACTGTCAGTGACTCTCATTGTCTGAAACGCAACCTTCGACCTTAACACCCAGGTTGCCAACATCATTTCACTTTCGACCAGGACTACATAATCTATGAGCAACCTATTTTTCGGTTGTAATTGTGCCAAATCTAAATTACAGTACATCCAGATCAGGGATTCAACGTACAGATAAGAACATACAAGCACTATTAGACTTTTCTAAACTACACTGAAATTTCATTTTTTGTTAGAAATTCAATGACACACCACCAGGCATCATAAAGAATAAAAGACGGAGAAATTAAGCAGGGATAAAAAAGGCATACTGATTATAATGGTGACTAACTGACTATCCTACACAAAATTATGGGTAGTATAGCTCAATCAACATATAATGCTCAAATAAAGCTTTATAGCTCAATCAAAATGAGAGACAAGAAACATACCTAGAAAACGAAGAGAAGAATTTGGCCATCGCCATAAGCTCTGAAGCTGTAAAGCTCTTGGTAAGGGGCATTGAACCATAAGTCAGCTTCAAACGTTCTGCTGGCTACAAAGCTCATGTATTATTCGTCCCTTCTGGAACAACCCTATCTTCCCCTTCTACGACGTTCACCAACTGGTCCAACTGCCAGTCCCATGACAAACTACACTTCCCTGTTTCCCACGTTGACCAGCGTGACACTGCTAGTTTCTCCAGTCTACCCTTTGCCACGTTATGCTCCACCTTTATGTTATATAACTCCTCCAATGACTTCCTAGCCTCACTGTGAACCACCAAAATCTGTATGCGTCAAAATGGAAAAAAGAAAAAACCCAAAAAGCATCTACTATATCTACTGATCCTAATAAGTCTTGTGACAAATCTTAAGGACTAGATTTCGAAAATTGAACATATACCATCTGAGTGTATCCACTGGATACAGATGAGTCGAATCTACTTAACCCAAACTTTTGAAATGAGCCAAACCTTCCATCATCCGCAACTGGACTAACTGAACGTGCAGGATCATATCGTGACTGATGCATCAGTGATCGACCAGCAACTGGAGGTAGCTCCCAGTTTACATCTAGAACAGATTTCAACAAACCTGCTGTTTTGAAAATGCTCCTTATAGGATATTGCCTTGTTAGTGTGGTTCAAATCATCCCGCATATGCCCTGACACCCACCATGCTTCACCAGCCCCACAAAGTTCATCTACCTCAACTGCCTTCTCCCAGAACTTCTTCCTTTTCTCTCTTATTCTAGCTTCATCACTATCTTCAAAACAGCTATGCCCCCCACCTGCACACAAGAGTAGTAGCACTTACAAAAAATGATGTTTGACATTATCTAATACCCAACCATCCATCTAGAGTCTCAAAAGTAGTAATCACAGCTATAGTAATGACGTTATTCAAAAGATTATGCGCTGCTGAGGCTAAACACCATTGGGGCTTCCTAACATTCAGATGTGCCTTATCTTGAGGGCAATTTAAGTGTTTCTACACTTGTTTCAACAATAAACGCCTAAGATCACAGATATGTATTCAAGAAATACCAGGGCACCAAGCTTTCTGGAACAACCGAATATGAAAAATGGTGAAATCTATATTTTCATGATGTACAACCTTTCTCTATCATATGCCATTATACATTATTTTGGTTGCATTGCATGTTTATCTTCCTACAACTGGTCTTGATATGATGATATCATTTCTAAGTATATGATTTAATCCCGAAAGTTAAGGGTAATGTGCAACAAAAAAATGTTGAAATTTTTATTTTCATGATGTAAAACCTTTCTCTATCAGATGCCATTAAACATTATTTTGGTTGCATTGCATGTTTATCTTCCTACAACTGGTCTTGATATCATTTCTAAGTATATGATTTAATCCCGAAAGTTAAGGGTAATGTGCAACAAGTAGTAAAATGATCTATTTTGGAGGGAATACATTACTGGTTCTTTTAAAAGCTATGTTTACAAGGGGGTTGCCAGTGGTACCTAACTCTTCATGTGATAAAGAAATACTTACAAGAGGGCTGCCAGTGGTACCTAACTCTTCATGTGATAAATGAATACATTTCTTTCAGAGAATACATCTATCACCAATAATCACGTGATGTAATTAGGTGTATTTCTGCAGAACAATACATCTACCACTGACAAAATCACATAATGTGAAGAGATACATTACTACTACTAGGTGACTGTTTTGAACCCGTTCCTTCTATGCTACATTGCTGCTCAACCATTTCCTATCCGTCTATCATGATTCTTATACTAAATAGTACTAGTTCCTTCAGAACAATTATTTTCCGACTAACAAATACCACTTTATAAAGTTTCCTAAAAAGAATATGCACACATATTCAAACGATCCACGGTAGTTGCAAGTAATGGTACTAATGAGATGTTTTACACGGAAAATTTGTTTCCGAAAAAGAATATAACCTAATTAACCAAGTGTGTATGAGTATGCACTGATATAGGATTGGTCACACATTTGCCTCAAAGAATAATGCTCACCAGTACAAATACCAGAGCAAGATCGTAGTTCATTTCCCAAAGAGAATATTTGGAGTGACAGCATACTTGGTGTCACAGTTGCAGTGTCTGGGCATGACGTACATATTTAGTATGTAAGCAAATCTGGGCCATAAGAAAGAAATTTGGCCACAGGGATTAATTTGGTTCAGAAATACTACTATCCGAATGATGAGTGTATTTCAAAATTCATGAAATGAGAAGCTAAATTTCCAACCCTTGTACTGTCAGGGACTCAGTTGTCTGTAATGCAACCTTTGACCTTAACACCCGGGTTTTCTAACATCATTTCATCTTCGACCGGGACTACATGATCTACGAGCAGCCTGTTTTTCGTTTGCAATTGTGCCAAATCCCAAATATAAATTTAATTTGAATTACATTCTTCTTTCAGATGATAGGGATTCAACGTACAGCAGAGTACATACAAGCACTATCAGACTTTTGTTAACTAACTGAAGTTTCATTTTTTGTAAAAGATGGAGAAATTAAGCAGGGATAAGAATGGCACGCTGATTATGACGGTAACTCACTGACTATCCTACATAAAATTATGGGTGGTTTTGCTCAATCAACATATAATGCTCAAAAAAGTTTTGATTCAAAATGAGAGACCAGAAACATACCCGGAAAACGAAGCTCTGAAGCTATAACGCTCTTGGTAAGGCTTCGAACCACTTACGATAGCGAAAAAGATCACCGGCTACAAAACTCAGGTATTCTTCACTCCCCTCTGGAACAACCCTAACTTCCCCTTCTACGACATACACCAACTGGGCCACCTGTCAGCCCCATGACAACCTACACTTCCCCGTTTTCCACATTGACCAGCGTGATACTTATAGTCTCTCCAATCGATCCTTGGACACGTAGTACTCCACCTTTTATGTTATATAACTCCTCCAATGACTTCCTCGCTTCACCGCGAATTCCATTCAATTTCCCCTTGTCCACCTAAGCGTTGTGCCTTACGAATTTGAGGTAGATGGAGGGATGTGCCGAAGCATAAAGCTGCCACATCTGCGAAACCCCAGTTTAATGAGAAATTAACTGTAGTCGTAAAAGTCCAGCCACGTTACGTACTATGAACACAAAAACATCCTAAAAGTTTTACGCCTTTCTTAAGTTGTACACAAATTTTACTAGTTCAGATATCTAAAATTCCAATATCTGCTAGTGTCCTAAGTTATAGATTGGGGAGATTTTAATGAGAATGACGTAATCTGCGAGGATTTCATCGTCACAAAATTGCATTGCAGCATCTCCGTGTGGTCTTATAGTTATAGGTTGATGCAATGGTTCCAACGGCACTAAATAGACATATGGCTTTTTGATGCTCATAGCGCTCCGTTTGGTTTATGCTTTTTATCAAACATGTTCATGTTCATATGTTTGAGATAACAACTTCGATGATGAAAACCTATGAATACACATACATTTAGCGAATAAAAAAAAATACTCATCATACCAACACGTAAAGAAAGGGAGACCCAGCCATAGCTAAAATTAGCTCATACAAATCAAATTAGAACATGAAAATGTATTGTTCATTTGGTCCTTGAATACAAAATTGGTTACTCCCTTGAAGCTTTTCTTATGGTTCTTTACTTTCAACAAAAATCAGAGATAAAGAACACATAAATCAAGGAACCCAGAATGTAACCAAAACCCAATGTTGGGATGATGAACAGATAAAACCCATATACAATCAGAAATTCTAAGCTGAAACCTAAGAGAGTTCTAAGAGATGCTTAATTTGATGTCAAAAGATTAAATTGTTATGAATGGTAAGAGTAGTAATCTGTAAACCTGGAAAGAAGAGAACTTACTTGTTATTCCCAGCTACCCACAACATCTTAAGCAGCGAAAGACAGTCTTCTTGAAGTAGAAGAAGAAGATTCACAGAGCTTGAAAGCTCTCTCCGACTCAAGATAGGATTTTCAGCCCTTACATTTTACTAGATTGGCCCACTTATTTATGTTTTAAGTTAGACGACTCAGATCTGAGTCAGATTTTACACCGTTTTGTTTTGGTTTTTGTTTTTTTTCCGGGAGAAGATTTTGAATCTTGTTATTGGGGCTTAGAAAGTCAAGTTTTTTTGGGGGGCTTTCTAGGGTCATCAAATATTAATTGGGACACCTCTCATAATATATTTATATAAAGACTAATATGATCCCATATGATTTTAGATAATAAAACGTGATTAACATTATTAATCATGATTAGCAAATCAATTAAGACTAATTCATCTCTTTAAGTGAAGTTATGAAACTGAAAATCAAAACAAAACAAAATCAGAGGGAAGAGAAGAAGAAGAACAACAACAAAATAATATTGGAGAATTTTTTTGCAAATGAGTGATTCAAGAAAAACTTTAGATGTAGGTGACCATTCATCTTCAAAATAGGATAACATATTATTACCCATCAACAACAATCAGTTCTTTGCTGACTTTTCAGAAAATCATGAATTTTTTTCTCAAACTCAAAATAACCCTTATGAACATGTTCATGGTGCACATGTTCGAGCTATCAACATTGATGTTAAAGACCTATGAATACACATATATTTAGCGAAAATAACAGCATACTCATTACACCAACATATAAAGAAAAGGGAGACTCAATCATAGATAAAAAAATTAGCTCATACTAAACCAAAATGTTTTCTTCACATCATCTTTTTAGCTAGATCAGTTCAAATTAGAACAAGAAAACGTATTGTTCATTTGGTCCTTGAATACAAAACGGGTTACTCACTTATGGTTCTCTACTTTCAACAAAAATCAGAGATAAAGAACACATAAATCAAGGAACCCAGAATGTAACCAAAACCCAATATCGGGATGATGAACAGATAAAACCCATATACAATCAGAAATTCTAAGCTGAAACCTAAGAGAGTTCTAAGAGATGTTTAATTTGATGTCAAAAGATTAAATTGTTATGAATGGTAAGAGTAGTAATCTGTAAACCTGGAAAGAAGAGAACTTACTTGTTATTCCCAGCTACCCACAACACCTTAAGCAACGAAAGACAGTCTTCTTGAAGTAGAAGGAGAAGATTCATAGAGCTTGAAAGGTCCGACTCACTTTGTGTAGTCTAGATAGGATTTTCAGCCCTATCATTTTACTAGATTGGCCCACTATTCATGTTTAAAAGTTAGACGACTCAGATCTGAGTCAGATTTACACCGCTGTTTTGCAGGACATGGGGTTATTAGGCCGGTTCCTATGGGTGTGCCAGTTTTGCACCCACTATGGAGCTGGAAAACAAGCAAACTGTCCTGGTTAAGTGGTCAATTTGCCACTTATCCAGGCCAGTCTCGACCGCTCGGTGTAGAAAAACCGGTAGGTGTAGTTTCCACCGCCGGCTGTCTAGACTCGACTGCTCGTATCATCTCATCTAACGGTCATCATTTCATCATCCTATAAATACAATATTAAATTTCATTTCAATTCACACCATTTCTTCAGTCTTCATTCTTTCATTCCACAAATCCAACATGTCAGTTCGAGTCCGAGCTCGCAAATTTAGCATAGCTGAAGATGAATCCATTTGCAGGCATTATGTTTTTGTTATACAAGATATGGTCAATGATGGACAACATCAACAACAAGAGTTTGTATGGAGTCGCATATTTCAAAGATCTCAAGAAGAAACATTGAATCTCAATAATCGAGATGCAAATGGATTGTGTCATCGCTTCAGAATAATCAGCAAGGAGGTGAAGTTGTTTGTTGCTGCACTTACCGAAGGCTATCAAAACCGATAAAATGGTCAAAACGTGTTTGATGTGGAGCAGATGTGTCGGCTCGAATGGCGCAACTGAGTGGGAAAAGATTTTTCGATGGTTGTTATCTTATCTTGAGGGTGTTGTCCAAATATGATGAGTTTAGATTAACTTCCAAAATATGATGCATCTTTCATTTGTATCAAATATTAATTTTAAGATATTATTAATATAAAACTAGTGCATTTTTCATTAAAAGTTTAGAATTTTAATTTACATTAGTGCCTCTTTCATTCATCTAACTAATGATATAACTTACAATAAAGACTTTAAAAGTAAAAATTTGGGACAATGTTCTTCATCTTGTTTATCTTCTTCATTTCACCAAACTCCCAATCATTGCGCTCACGAATGGAGTTTCCTTTGTTTATCTTCTTCTTTGCCTTCAAATTTTCCTTCCCTTGAACTTTTCTTTGTCTTTCTTAGTTGGAGGTTTGATTTGGTTAATATCCAAAACTTGTAGATTTCTTTGTTTTTTACCTATTTCTTTATAACCTTCACATATCTTACTAACGGCGGATTCAAGCACCACTCCGGAAAAATCAAGTTGGGTAGCCAAGTCAAGTTGGGATTCAAACTTTTCCATTTTGAAAGATAAGATAGATAAAGATAGAAATTTTTTGTGTAAAAAATTTGGTGTAATTTTTGAGTTTGAGTGTCACATTTTTATAGCGGTGGAGAAAGAATCGTTGGAGGTTTGAAATCAACCGAACGGTGGAGACTCGATCTCTTAACATATTTACCAAATTTGGATTTATCCATTACTTCTTCAGAGATTACAACTAATGCTAAAGATTCTTTAGTTTCTACTGACAAAACTACTGATTCTGTTAATACTTTGGAAGTTGCACCTGTTTTTGCTTCAGATTCTTGCAATGATACTTTTATTTCTTCTGGAACCACAATTGCATCATTTGCACAAAATTTATCTACTCAAATTTGCAACAATCATCATATGGTAACCATGGGCAAAAATGGAATATCCAAAAAAACAAACAAACATGTTTTATTTGCTATTCTTATTGCAAAGGATCCTTTTACAAGTCCAACTTGCTTCACTCAAGCTAATAAAATTCCAAAATGGAAAGTCTTTATGGTTAATGAAGTTATAGCTCTTAGAGATGCAGGAACATGGAGTTTAGTGGATCCAGACCCTTCTCAAAACCCAATTGGCTGCAAATGGGTGTTTAGAATTAAGTACAATCCTGATGGCACTAGACTATTCAGATACATTTGGTCCAGTGGCAAAGCCAACAATAATAAGAATAATTCTATCTCTAGTTGTTCATTTTGGTTGGAACATCTCTCAACTTGATGTAAGCAATGCTTTCCTACACGGTTATCTTCATGAAGAAGTGTACATGGTTCAACCACCAGGATTTGTTGATCCAGACAAGCCACATCATATTCATATTTGCAAGCTTCATAAGGCAATATATGGTCTCAAACAAGCTCCTAGAACCTGGTATGAAAAGCTCCATACAATTTTGTTATCTTATGGTTTATATCTTCTAAGGCCGGTACTTCTCTGTTTGTTCAAAAGATGGGGACTAAAATTACAATTATTCTAGTATATGTGGATGATATACTCATTACAGGAAATGACTCAATTTACTGCAGTGAAGTCATTAAGAATTTAGGAACACATTTCCAGTTAAAGATCTAGGAACTCTTCATTTTTTCTTGGGATTAGAAGTTAAAAGGAATTCTTCTAGCTTATTCTTATCTCAGACGAAGGATGCACTTGATTTACTGGATAAAACAGATATGTCAGGTGCAAAACTAGGTTCTTCACCGATAGCAGTCAACTATAAACTTGGTGCTTCTGATGGTACACCTCTTGCAAATCCAACAGAGTACAGATCTTTAGTAGGTGCACTTCAATATTTGACTTTTCTTCTCTTATGATGAAAGTGTTTTCTCGTGCTTGTACCACGTCTCCCGAATATTCTCAGTACATATGGCACAAGACGATTCCACCTATCGAAGTCAGAATGGGATCGGGTCTTTCCACATCTCACCAAAGCGCCCGGTTTTTCTTTAGAAATAATGTACAAGAGGGAAAAGACCAGAAATCAGTTATGTTGTCAATCAAGTGTGTCAGCACATGCAAAATCCAACAGATGTACATTTCTTGCTGCTAAGAGGATTCTAAGATGCATCAAAGGAACTATTGATCATGGTATTCTTTTTAAAAAGGGACTTATGCAATACATGGATTTAGCGCTGCTAATTGGGCTGGAGATCCAGATACAAGGAGGAATACAGGAGGTTATTGCATATTTTTTTGGGTCTAATCCAATTTCTTGGTCAAATAAGAAGCAAAATACAGTGTCAAGAAACTCAACAGAAGCTGAATATCGAAGTCTAGCTCAAACATCAGCAGAAGTAGTTTGGCTGTGTCAACTACTTAAGGATCTTCAAATTTTCTTACCCATACCTCCTGTCATTCAATGTGACAATGTGAGTGCCATTTCTCTGTCATCTAATCATCAGAGAGCTTGTGTAGACCAAGGTTTTAGATGTTGACTACATTTCTACTGTTGATCTGGTGGCAGATATCTTTACCAAAGGTTTAGCTGGACCACGATTTAGCTTTCTATATGATAAGTTGAAAGTTTTTGCTGCCAAACTTCAGCTTGAGGGGGTCTAATAACAGCTGCAGTATTTTCTGGTTTACATTACTCTTACACTGCAGCTGTTAACTGTCACTGTCTTTAATAGAGGTCAGTTAAGACATGTCAGTTTATGACTGGTACATGCTTAGCTGTATTTGTTTGAGTCTCTGTATAAGTAAGTGCATTGTGTGAGACCAAGACAATTGACAGGATCAATTGCATCTGTAATTTTCTCAAAAGATAATGAAAATATTTTGTTCTACTACATCAGTGAACCACCAAAATCTGTATTACGCGTGAAAGTGGAAAAAAGGAAAAAAACCCAAAAGGCATATGCTAGATCTACTGATCCTAAGTCTTATGACAAATCCTAAGGACTAGATTGCGAAATCTGAACATATACCATCTGAGTGTATCCATTGAATACAGATGAGTCGAATCTGCTTAAGCCTAACCTTTGAAATAAGCCAAACCTTCCATCCTCCACAACTGGACTAACCGAACGTGCAGGATCATATCGTGTCTGATGTGTCAGTGATGGACCAGCAACTGGAGGCAGCTCCCAATATACATCTAGAACTGATTCAACAAACCTGCTGTTTTGAAAATGCTCCTTATACGATATTGCCTTGTTGGTGTGGTTGAAATCATCTCGCATATGCCCTCTGACACCCCACCATGCTTCACCAGGCCCACAAAGTTCATCTACGTCAACTGCCTTCTCCCAGAACTTCTTCCTTTTCTCCCTTATTCTAGCTTCATCACTATCTTGAAAACAGCTATGTCCACCACCTGCACACAAGAGTAGCTTACGAAAATGAAGTTTGACACTATCTAATACCCAACCCATCTTTAAATTACATCTAGAGTCTCAAAAGTTATAATCACAGCTATGATCAACAGATTTTTTTTCTAATGATCCGAAAGATTATGTGCTTCTGAGGCTAAACACGATAAGGGCTTCTTAACATTTAATTTAATTGTGACATCCTTGTACTTATCCTGAGGGCAATTCAAGTGTTTCGACACTTGTTTCAACAATAAAGGCCTAAGATATATAGACATGCCTTCAAGAAATACCAGGGCATAAAGTTTTATGAAACAACCGAATATGAAAAATTGTGAAATCTTTATTTCCATGATGAATACCTTCCTCTATCAGATGCCACTAAGCATTATTATGGTTGCATTGCATGTTCATATCCCTACGACTGGTCCAGATATCATTTCTAAGTATGTAATTCAATCCCGGAAGTTAAGGGTAAGGTGGAATAGGTCATAAGATGATCGATTTTGGAGAAAATATATTACTGGTTTCTTTAAATGCTATATTTACAAGAGAATTGTCAGTGGTACCTAACTCTTCATTTGATAAAGAAATACATTCCTTCAGAGGACACATCTATCACCAATAAATAAATCACATAATGTAAAGAGTCAGAGATGTATTTCTTCAGAATAATACATCCATCACTGATAAAACCACATAATGTAAAGGGATCCATTACTATTTACTAGGTGATTTCCTTCTATGCTGCATTGCTTCTCAAGCATTTCCTATCTGTCTATCTAGATTCTTATGTTAATGATACTAATTCAACATTAACAACTGTTTCACTACTTGAACAGTTACTCCTTCAGAACAATTATTTTCCGGCTAACCACCACCGCTTTATAAATTTTCCAAAAAAGAATATACACACACATAAACAATCCACAGTAGTTGCAAGTAATGGTAATGAGATGTTTAGTATGTAAGAGTATGCACCTCTGATATAGGATTGGTCACATATTTGCCTCAAAGAATAATGATCACCAGTACCAGTATCGTAATTATCCTCAAATATCAAATGCTTGAACCCAGCTTTCAGTGCCTGCTTCAATCTATCAACACGAGTATACAAAAAAAAAATTACCAATCAAGAAAAACAAACTTATAAGCCCTAACATAAGTAGAATTAAAAACCAACTTTTGTGAAAATGCACCTTTTAAGTTCATTTTGATGATCATCGAAGAAAATAAGAACCCGACTTAAGTCAGTAACACCATGTTTCTTCATCACACTCTTCCAATCCACATTTCCAAAATCCACAAAATCCTTCCCAGCAAAATAAGTACAGTTGCCATCAACATAAGCAGGCCCCTTCTTGAGATACTTCTCAGGGTGTCTAGGTGTAAGTGACAGTATCGGTGTGTCTGGCATTGCTTGACGAAGAACCCATGTTGAATGCCCTTTGAAAGCACCACTCTCCATCATCAGATCAGGTTTTAACCACCTAGTCATAAACCAAAGTCCAAAACTATGATCAAAACCCATCCCATACTGATTATTCTTGATTGGCCGTGTCTCATAGATCGGCACAAACTCTTCCAGTCCTTTTAATAAATCCTTCGTTGTCCATTCCACCGTTCGTCCCGATTTCGATCTGCCTTTTGACAAGGAGAAGAAATTAAAGTTGGGGTTTAATGCAAACACTTAGAATACCAATTCACCCTACTCTAATCAGATGTTCTTTTATACACTAAAAATGAGCTAACCAGTAAGCACAAAACACATCAAATTCCCTCTATTGTCAAAAAAAAAAAAAAAAACATATTCAAATCAAGAAACCCCAAGTTTAGCAAGATCTTCATGAGCAAATCACTGCGCATATCAACTAAAAACAAAGTCCCTAAACTGTAGAAAACCCCAATATTCAAATCAAGAAACCCCACGTTCTGCAACATCTTAATGAGCAAATCACTACACATATCAACTAACAACAAGTCCTAAATCATTGAGAAACGCCACTTCAGTGATAACTAAACAAATGCAGATGCCACATTCTGCAAGGTCCTAATTAGCAAAACACCACAAAATTGAACTTCAGAAAAGTCCTAAAACAGTGACAAATACCAACATTCTCTGATAATCAAACAAATTTCAGTAAAAAAACCCTAAAATTAGTGACAAAACCCACATCCAAAATCCCATAAAAACCCACATCAAATCAATCAATAAAACCCCTAGAATTGAAATAAAAGAGATCAAGGGTAAAAGAATGAACTTACACCAAGGAACACCAAGAGTACCAAAATCTGAATCCAACCCATCAATCCCAATCAAACTTCTTGAATCCAGAGTCGAAACACAAACGGAATTCCTCGAACGAATAATAATTGAAGAAAGAAGAAGAAGGAAGGAGAAAATAATGAAAGAACATGGCCAAAACACCCCAAATTTGTATGTAATTAGATTTGTTATTCTCATTGCTAATGAAATCTTTCTTGTTTTTGATTCATCATCGTCTCTTTCTTCTTCATTTCCTCCTACTCCACCACCTCCGATTCCTTCTTCTTCCGTCGCTTGTGTTGTTCTTCCTCTCATTGATAATGCTCTTTCTAACATTTTCCTCTGTGTGTGTTTTTCCTTTTATTATAGAGGGAGAGAGAGTGATAAAGAATTGAATAGGCAGTCACTTCACTGTTGTTTACACAGAGTTCAATAGTAGATCTGGAACTGGAACACGGTAAAAGAAGATACATAGAATAGAAAGCAGGAACACGGTGGTACACGAATCCTGGTGCAGGATAATCCTTATAAAATAATAACGTCGGGACCGATAAAATTTATCAATTTATCGCGGTATTAGATAATTGCGTAAATTAATAATTATTAAATTATGTATTAATGGAAAAGCATACAAAGTCAGATTTTACAAAGAGTTTGTTGGCAGCTAGCAACACCAATCTGAATAGAATACGATGAAAAAGAAAACGTCATATTTTGGAATTAGCATCTTGACTAGCAAGACGATTCTTCAACCTTCTAAATAGTAATAAATTAATAATTTATTAATTTATCAAAAATATTGTTGAATTCTAGAAAAAATAATCAACAAAATGAACCAATACACCTTATTCATTATGCACATTATTGTGGGTGCAGTTGATGGATACTAATTTATTAGATAGTAATCTTTAGTAGAAGTTAGTGGAAGCTAATTCCATAGACGCTAAACGATATTAGATACTAATCTTTAGTGGATCTAAGTTCATGGACATTACATCAAATTTGTTGATTGACGAAAAAAATAAATAAGAGTGTCATTGGAAAGACGAAAGTGATGATATAAAAGTCGAAGATGAAAGTGTATTTAGAGAGACAACCATCTTCCCGTAAAAAACCTACCAAAGCTGTAAAGATATTGAATATGTTTTTATTACATCAGAAAACTACAACACCAAAGACTCTTCTAATGTCAAGAAAAATCCAAAATGAAATTCAATGTGACATTAATTTTAAGAAAAAACAAGTCACAATTGAATCATTATTTACTAAATTAGCATAAATGTAAAGCTAAATTTATATAAATTGGAGAGTTATCAATTTATATATTCGACAGGACCTATAGGAAGATAAAAAACTTTATTATCTTATAAATTTAGCGAATTATTAATTTAGCATGTTGGTCCCAACTCGGTACCGACAAAAATTATTAATTTATCGTGATTATTAATTTATCGCGGATTAATTTATAGAGGTTCTACTGTAGTTGTTGGCTGAGTCCGATTTTATCAACATTACTGATCATACGGGTACCCAATTTTATTTTTTTTGATGTGCATGGCCAAACATAGGGTGAGGGACATCTTTTAGCTTAATCACACCACAAAAACTAAGTTTCTGTATAAATAGTGAGTTGTCGTTTTTTTTTCTCAAATTTTATTCCAACTGATTTAGATAAATATTAATATTTATGTATCAAAAAAGTTTTAAGAGATAAAAATGGAGATATAATAAGAAAAATGAAGAATTAAAAGTGAAAAATTAGGAATAAAACTGAAAATTTGGAAGCGGAAGCTATATCCTTTTAAAATCACACGGAAACAGAGTTTCCATAAACGCACTTTTTAAACGGACACTGAGTTTCCGCGAGAATTCTCTCATCTTAGAGAAGTATCATATCTGATCAACTATTTAGAGTAGTGAAGGGATGTCACCACGTTGAAGCGAAACGAAATATCATAATAATTGGATTTCGCTACAATTAAGCTATAGTGAAGCGAAATCCAACACCATTGCGCTTGGCCTAACAATTCATAGTTGATGAATGTTTTGTCTTTTATGAATTTTGATGTATCCTCAAATAAATTGGTACTTTCATTAGAGCAAGTCCAACGAAGAAGGGGCAAACTCAGTTTCTCACTAACGAGAAAAGTTTCTCGAAGATGATTAAATCGGTCAGCCATGGTTTGGCCGGTCGTCCCAAATTGAGCAGCGCTTCAACTTGAGCCAATCATCGGGTAAATTGGACCCGTTATCCAAAGGTTTTTTTTTTTAACCATAGTCCAACGATTGTATCTCCATTCTAATTGTATAAATCTCCTCCTATTCACCAATTAACACAACAAAACTACTATCTATATTCTATTTTTACAGAAATTAATCCAATTTCTCCAATATATTATTTGTTTTCAGTACTCTTTTCAATCAAGATTTTCTTTTTCTTATGGATCATAATTTGGACAATGAAGAAACACGTCCATATGTGCTAATATTTCTCCAACAAAAACAACAAGTATTTATGTAGAAGTTGGATCAAATAGATGAAGATTCAAATGATGAGAAAACGTTCATCAACACTATAATACAATTGTGCACATGGAAATATTGCGAGCTCCGGAACCAAGTGTAATATTGACAAGAAGATATACATGAAGATTTCGAGAGGAAGAACACCAACCGATGATGCATGATTATTCAAAAATGGATGTATATACTCTAATGAAGCTTTTTAATGTCGCTTCCGCACTTCCGAAACACTTGGTCATTAGGATTCTCGGGGAGCTTTGCCGAATAACCCTAAATTCAACTATCAATTTGACGCACAAAACGTATGAGGACATAATCTTGAACAAAAGGTGATTATATCTTATGGGTATCCAGCATATCAGTATGATTAGTTTATTCAAAGAACAAATCGATACGAAAATCTCAGTATATTCAGCGGAACTGTAGTCAACTGATGAGTGCTAAAAAGTGCATATTTTTATATATTTTTCTTGGCATTTAACTCATCTTTTGTGCATTAATTCTCCATTTTAACCCATATTCTGTATTTTCATTGTTTTCAAGAATAAATATTTTTATTAACTAATTTTGCATTTTTAGGTAATAAATAAAGTTTGGATGAATAGCGGAGCGGAAAAGAGCAGAAAAGCGGTGAAAAGCCGGGAGGAATTACACAAGGAAGCCGCGAAGAATGTTGTGCACAAGACCAAAAGGCTAGAAGTGGGCTTGAAGAGGAAGAATTGTTCTTAAAGAAGATATGGGCTTGGCATACCCAAGGCCCAAAACCCTCACCCAAATCCATTTCATATATCCATACCCGTTTCCTTTTCTAGCCGTCAGATTGGATCATCTCAGCATCCTATGGTCGCAGCATCACCAGTACATCAAAGTCTGAAGCTCCTGTCTAACACTACAGCACCTAACTCCATCTTGAGCCGTCAGTTTCGTTGTATCACGCATCCGACGGTCGATACCAGCCTCTTCACTTGTAGCCGTTAGATTTATCTATCATTTCCGCATCCCACGGCTCAGCTTCGCTGGACATCGAATTGATGATCCCGCACAACACCCTAGTACCTAATATCTATACCCCAAAACAAACGATCCCTAAACCTAAATCCATCGATCTCTTCTCCTCCACCTCCTCCCTCACCGTCTGCAGAGAAAACCCATGTCCGCCATCACCACCACCTGCTCTGCCTATACCGCCACCACTACACTCCATCATTCTCCTATCCCCTAGCCACTCATTACATCAACCCCTCAACCTATTCTTCCCACTGAAACCCTAGTTTTAGGGGTTGATGAAATTAGTGAGCTAGAAAAGCAATTAAAGGTGTGGGAAGCATCAGGAGACCATAAGGAAGCATGGGTCGACACACTCAAGAGTTTTCAGAGATTAGGTAAGGGCTAATTCAATTTTTGATAAAACCCTAATTTTGGATTTTTGGGGATTTTATGTTTTAATGATTGTATGTATGAATTGGAAGCATGGGTGAGAGCTACTGAGTGAATTCAGAGAATTAGGTGAGGTTAATTTGTAATTTTTACAAACCCTAATTTTGCTGATTTGGGGGAATTTTGGGGTTTCAACTGTATGTATAAATAGGGGACTTTGGGTGTTGTAGAGAGTATGCCTGGACTAGCCAGTGTGTCACCCAAGAGCACTGGAATATTCAGTGTCTCAAGGGTTGTAGTTCAATGCTCTGTTTATGTTCAATATTTGAATTCATGTTTCAATTATCTTGTATGATGTATGTTTGTGTTAGCATGTTAGTCATGAGCTAAGTCTCACTAGCTGAGGCTCAGATGAAGCTTTAGTGGACTGTTAGGTAGTGGAATGTTAGGTTAGAAGCCTTAGTTCACTGAATTGATTGAGCAATGGGAGAAATCAGTGCTCACTAGTGCTTGTGATTGATTATACTGTCAAAAGACAGTCAATACTAGGAGCACATCAGTTGAGCAAGCTGATTATCTTGCTATTCCCTTTTTGTATGCTTAGGATCTTAAGTTGGCCTTAACTGTCACTTAGTTCCATTAGGGATTCAACCTAGAACTACATTATTTGGCTCGGTCACAAGGGTGGATTCAAAGCCGTAGCTTAGCCCACAATTTGTTTTTACAGTCACTTGCAACTCTAATTCTGTTATTCTTATTGCTCAGTTGAGTTTTCCTTGCTGTTTTATTTAGCTTTTGCACTTCACATCTTGTTGTGCACTGAAATCAGTGCACTGCCTTCCCTGCCCTTGGCTCATAGCCTTGGTTAGATTTTTTACCGTATCTGTTTCACTGTCACTGCAGCCTTGTGACCTTGCATTTAGTTTTGCATCAATTATCAACATAGTGTAACTTCATTGCACACTCCCAAGTCCCTGTGGAATGACCCTGTTCTTGCACACAAGCTACAACTGACCCTGTGCACTTGCAGGTATCACTGTAGGCATCCATTTATTGTCTTATTTTCACATCTTTAAGAGCCTACCATCAACCATTTTGGTCAACGTTTTTTACGATAACCGATGCAAGACGATGTCAAACGACTATTAAAACAAAATATGAAGAATGGCTTTCCCAGAGTACTTGGTAATCTTGATTGCATTCCTTGGGTTCCGCATGTATATCCTTATGCTTGGCAAGGTCAGTATAAGAGTCACTAAACAAAACCAACTTTTGCTATGAAAACGACGACTTCTTATGATTGTTGGATATGACATGATTTTTTGGAGTCTCCTGTTCAAATAACGACATCAATATTTTGGGTAAATCGTCTTTGTTAGAAGAACTGAAATATGGAACTTCTCCAACTGAAAATTTCAACATCCACAGAAATAACTGACGGACGGAAGTTATCCAGCATGGCCAACTTTAGTTTAGGCTTACACTGAGATACCAAAACACGAGAGAATCATGTTAATGAAGAACCTGAAATTTAACAGCCTTTAGTCCAAGATGATGAATAAGTGAATCCTCCATAGATGATTGGGTCTGTGTTTCTATATAAATTAGAAATACAGAAACATCTTAGCTCTTAGTGTGTTTTGAATGAATGTCAGTATATGATTGAAAACAGTGACAAAGTTACGAGGCTTTTTGAGTGAACAAAAAACAAGATAGTTGTCCATTATGTTGGAGCACTTCGGTCGAACTCACAAGTTTTGATGTTAGATGCACAAAACTATATCTTAATTTCTAGTTTACTAAAGTCAAGTCTCGAACTAGGATTAGAGTATGTTATTTGAATATCAGACATCACTGAGTAACTCTCGAAGATTGAACATTGAAAACCAAACGAAGACATTTAGAGAACTTCATCGACAAAGAGGTATATGAAGACTAAACAGACATATTTACTCGCGGTATTTACTATTCTATCTTATGAGACTATGTTATATGATTTTAGTAGGTTTTATCAAAAAGTGTGTTTTGGTAAATCTCTCGAAATATGATTCAAGCAATGGATGTCCATAGATCCTTAACAATCTTGGTTATTAAGAAAAATTATTGTTCATGATCTATTTTTGTTTCAAGTTGATCATTTGGGAATTACCCAAGCAATTTCATTAATCATCCATGGCAATTAGGAGTGTTTCAAATTGCTTAAAGAGAGTTTTCAGAATTTACTGAATCTCTGGGCACATGGTTGGGTATGCATACCCAGTATGTGTACCCTAGTGGTCTGAGTTCCATAATGGGTAAAGGTAAACATACCTAGTACGCGTACCCTAGGTTCTGAGTTCGTTAATGGGAAAGAAGTACGCATACCCCAAGATCTTTAGATTGATAACGACTAAGGGTACACATACCCAGTACGCGTACCCTAACAACCTGAGTTCAAAGACTGATTTGTAGGTATGTTTATCCCTACACATACTTACCCAGTATCGAACTAATCAGGTGATCATTAAATGTTTTCCTAAATACATTTGCATTTCAACTCATAAACATTTTTAGGAGTGTTTACGCTTATAACTTCATAAAGAATATTTGCCATGAAATGTCATTGTACACGGTTCCAGTATCTTGGACCATATATAGTGTATATTCTTATGTATAATTTGAAGGAGAATTTCTCACATACTTACATGAATTCCTAATAATAATTTCATGTAAACTGAGAAAGTATTTGCTTGAAACTCAAATTATCTTCGCTTGAATTTAAAGCCACACAGATCCTTGAATATATAAATAGAGATGCTCTTGCAACTGGAATTTTTAATCCCCGACACTTTTATATCCTAGTTGCTTGCTAGATTAGTACTTTATTAACATAGGTTTACGACTTAAATACTTTACTTAGGGATTTGTAAAGCCTGGTTCGACGATCTTTTACCTGATATTTCATGCATCCTGATCTTCTTCTTATTGATCGTTGAGGTTTTCGTCAATCTCCGATTAAGAACAAGATAGATAGAAATCGTAAAGTTTTCTTCATATCATACTTTGTGATTCCTCAAGATAAATATCTAAAACTTTTCTTTCATTGACTTTTTTAGATTGTTCTCGAGAGGTGGTTAGTAATCCAGGCTTCCCAGCTTACTGAATATAAGTGTTCTGATTTCGTGAGGTTTGCTAGAATATATATATTGCAAACAAGTTTCAAAATCTAGATCGAAATATCAAAAGGGAAATCAAATAGGATTATTTATTAGGTACATATTGGTATCAAAAGTATTCACTTAGGTTGGAGCAACACTTAAAATCAAGTGCGTAGGGTCTTGCGAGGTTCAAGTGACGTAAGGAGCATGACTGCAGCTAACTTGCTTGGAGAGTTAATTCAGTTTCAACTACGTTTCATTCCAAAGTCTGGTAGTAGGCTAGAGTCTGTAGCGGCTTAATATAGTTTGTTGTTCAAATCTGGACTACATCCCTGGCTTTTTATACAGGTGCAGTTTCCTCGTTAACAAAACTTTTAGTGTCTTGTGTTTTCATTTTTTCGTATTATTTTATTTTATTTTTATAATAGGAATATCACAAGTAGGACATAATCAGTCTACGTAGTTTAATTCCTTATCAATTTTGATGAATAACGAGACTTGTTCTTATTGAATTCGTATCTTGAAAGATAGATTACCAGTTTCATACTTGTCAGAATTCAGATCCTCTTGATTTGGATATGACTAAATTGATCTTGGATATTGATTTGAGATCGTCCAAGAACTCTTCTACAATCAGGTTCACTGATTTATTTGTCAAGAAATATTGATTCTGGAAGAGATAAAGATAAAACCCTACATATACATATTGTTCAAGGATATTTAATTTAAATCTACTTGAAATTATATTAGGTTTTTCTATATAGGTTGGCGAAAGAAAAAAGTTGGTGGTGTACTTGGTACCCTCTACTTTTAAAATTATTTGTGTATGCTAGGAAAAATCAAAGTATCCAGCACTTTGCGTTAGGGTTGTGAACTTAGAACCTACCTGTGTAAGGAATCTAGTAGAAACAGATTTGCAGACTCCCAATTTTTGTTGATGTGGTACTAGAGAATCGGATGAGGAGTTCTGGCAAGTGATTCCAAAATATCTGCAGACTTTATAGTCATTCACAACACTATAGGACTTACACTAAAACAGATCCAAGTGAATGCAGAATTGCAGGTCATAAATCAAACAAAGATAAGAGGAAATCAACGTCTGTTGGGAATCGTCTCAACCATTTTCTTTTAAAAAATACAAATTTACATCTATTTCAATACCTAGTGGAACTCTAATGGAGAAGATAATCACTCAAAGCTTATTAACTGTTGGCTCTATGCAACAAACTGTTCCACATACTTTCGCAGATAAGTAAAAGATGAAGTGGTTAGGTTATATTTGCTATTAAGGAGTGTATTTAGTTTGTATGCTTCTTACTTTTTATGTTGTGAGCATAAAACTCTTTAATTAGTCGTTTGCTTACTTTTGAACATGATTAAATTTCAGATGCAACAAGTATATTCTGGTTTTGACATCCTTTTGGAACCAGTAAACAATTTTATTTTGAACATCTTTACCTCTCTATGGTATGGTATGAAAGTATCTGAAATATGGTAGTCTATTCAATACAGGTTTTGCATACTACATTTCAAGATTTTTTTTCAATTTCCTTACACAAAGCAGCCACTTGGACTCTTGAAATCTAACTAGTCTTTCGTTTGGAGCAATGGAAATGGCATCTGAAGCACATATTACATTCACTACAGCTAAGGTAAGCTATGTTCTTATTATGCTTATTGTTGCATAACATCAGCTTGACTATGGATTTGCTGGTTGATTTGAAGCAACTTGATTTTGCAGTGGACATTGTTTCACCCAGTGATCATTTTTTCCACATACATAACATGTAGTATGTTGGTAACTTGAGGAACTCTGGTTTACATGGGTCACGAGCATCTTCAAACCGACCGAAGAAAGTGCAAGTAGCAACAGTACACTTCAACAAATTTTTTCTGTATTTTGCAGTTATTGTGGATAGAAAGAACACTCTTACACCATTACGTGGAACATGCTTGTACCTGGAATAGATCCAAGGATACGCTTGTGTCTCGTGATTCCGTTGTTCACACATTGCAAAATCAATTAGAGTATTTTTTTAGTCTCACCTTACTGTTGCTAGCTGGAGAGTCTCTCACACCTCCAAAATTACTTATATATATTAGGCTTTTTTGGGGAAAAATTGGTTACTGGTGCAAAAATTTGATGTTGCAGAAATCAGGGTTTGTCCCTATTATAAACAAATGTTGGAAAGATGAAGACCATTATGTTTCGACCTATTTAGGGTCGTACGTTGATATTTTATGTTTAAATTTTATATCATGCAATTATACAGAAAACACATGGGTCTAGAACAACTCGGTATGAGTTTACTTGAGTTGCTGAATAAATTAGACCAGGCTCACTTTGGGATTATTAAATGACTTTTGCAGGTGAAATAAAGTGACACATATCACTAACAAGTAACAATCCTTTAAAGAAGTTCCCATGGACTCAACAAAACAAGGATTTCTTCATTTTGGTCCCACTATGGACTCAACAAACATGAAAAATAGATTTGTTGAGTGAGATGAAAGAACAGGCGCGCGCTCGATGGAAGGCCGGGAGATCGTGGCACAATCGCTGGCGTTTGAGACAGAAACGCTGGCGTTTGTCTCAAAAACTCTAGCGTTTGACACTAAATCGCCGACGGCTAAATCTAGACGCCTGCAAATGATTGTCATCCAACGGTTAAAATTTTGAGTTCTATAAATACTCCCCATTTCAACTCCGAATTCACACATCTAGTCTTTTTTTACTCTTCTTCTCTGAGCTTAAAAATATTCTTCAATTCTTGAATTCAACAAATTTGTCGAAAATGTCTCGGCCTTTGTTAGTTCGGCGATCTCCGTATACTGAAGAAGATGATGAATTTATTTGCAGAAACTATGTTTTTTTATTTGCTTAGCTTGGTTCAGCAAATTATCCATGGGTGAATTTCTGGGCGGTTATTCACGACGGGTTCTGCAGTGACACCCGTAATCCGAGTCGTCGTGCTATATGCGAAATAAAAAATCGTTTTGGTACAATTAAGAAAGAAGTAAATGATTTTGTAGCTTTCACTATGCAAGTCAATCAGTATAGAATGAGAGGTGAAACTGATGCTGAGATGGTAAAAAGATCTTTGGCAGAATGGCGAAGATGGAAAAATGTGGATTTTCGTTTCGAAAAATGTTTTGAGATCCTTAAGGTGTTAAAAAATTTCAACCCCTTCTTTGTAGTTGTTATTCCACCTAGTACTTCTCACCGGTCAAGCTAATGTAAAATGTTTAATTTTAAACATATGTAATTCAGTGAAGCTAATGTAAAACGCTTAATTTTAAACATATGTAATTTCACTTAAGTCGTACTTTTAAAAATAAAATTACAAATGTAGGAGAATTTAAAATTACAATCTCTCTAACGTCGCTCATCGCTACCCTCATCGTTATCTTCTGGAGTCATGAATTCTCCAAGACCTGGATATCCCTAGCTGCCAACATATTAACTAAATTTCCATAGGGGGAAAAACTGGTTGAACAACATTAGGCGACTGGAAAGCACTCGGTCCTCCAAACATATAAGATGTTTGTTGTTGTTATGGTGGTGGTCTAACCGTATATCAATCATTTGGGGTGTAGGGCGAGAATGATGATGAAATGCGCCTAGGATCTAGCTAAATTACTTGAGGTTGAGATACATGAACAACATGTGGTGAAGTACTGTTCCGTACCTGTGGTGAAGAACTTTGTTGTACTTTTGTTTCTCCCACCATTGTTTCATCACTATCGTGCCATGATCTGTTGCTCCTCGTGGAATTGGTAGACCGCGAGCGCCCATCATCATTTACAGTTGGACTCAATCCAAACATTGTGTCCGTCTACCATTTTCGACACACACCCAAGTTTATAGCCTTCATTTGCCGATTTAGCCAATACATATCGTTCAGTTGGCTCTTCAACTCTTCGTAACTTGCATCCACATTGTAGTAAGGATAACCACGTTCCATAGCTTGGGAAACAATGGGGATCGTGATTGGCTCACCTTGTGAAGTAATACTTGGCATCTCCCAATGAATTTCGGGCATATTTGACAAAGATGATGAATAACTTGCACCCGTGGTGGGGTAAGTCATACATCATGGCTCTTTTGGAGGTGGCTGGCTAGAAACGATATTTGCATCATGAGCCAGGCGTGATAACCCTAGGAAATCAAACCCATAGATGTGCATGTTGTGTGTCTCAATTACAGGCTTCGCAATCGACTTGTACCAGGTGACATACTGTGCTTCATCAATATTCCTCTTTGTATTTAGTTCATACCTCTCCCAATTGATTCTTCTTAGCCGATCAAAATCTGATCCATAGGTTTGCATATGTTGTGGCGGGTTAATTGCAGTTGCATATATACCTTGTATTTGGTACTGCAGTCTTTCTCCCAGATACCAAACCCATTTATCCAAATTTGGAGTGTAAAAACAACTCTTCAGAGAAAATAATCAAGAATAAGTTCTCCATCATTACCACCATACTAAGGAAAATCAATGTAAGGGTGAACAACAACATTCTTGTGGCTCCTAGTCATCTGTTGAAACCTCTGAACAAAACTGGAACCCGGGACGTCGCTGCCAGTGTCCTTCGCCCAGTTGGTCGAGACGTACATGTCCAAGATTGTAAATCTATGGGTATCGTCTTTAAGGATTGGTTTGCCAACACGGAAGTAGGTATACCACCAATACTGCAAATTACTCCATAAGTTTAGTACATTTTGACTTAATCTACATTTGTTCATAAAAAACTAGATGACCGCTGCCACGGTGGGACGGCCGACCGAAATAATTGACACAAAACTAAATTTTGTTCTCAAAATTTAGTTCCTCATAATGACACGGAATCGTACTTGTAAATTTGTAAAGTAAAATTGTAAAGTTCGACTAGTTTACTGTTTTAACTCACTGTACTCCAGTCCCAATCGAATTTTACCTATAATCTGATTGTTCCCTACCGATTCTATTTTTAAATCCGCGTATACATTTCTACGATGCACGCCATTTTGTTTTATGCTCGTGAGAATGCCCGCATAATATAAGAAAAATATAAATGAAAATAAAAATAATTATAAATGAATTATCAACAATTCGGTAATTTAACAGGGTGTCACGCAAGGTATTGAAAGCGTGAAGCGTTTTTCATTTTTAGGAAGCGATGCGTATATCGAAGCGTGAAGCGTCGCTTCACGATTGATGTTTGAAGCGGATGTTTTGTTATAAATAAATTAGTCGTAACTAGTAACTATATATTTATTAGGAAGATAACATATATATAAATTTTATATAAGTCTAATTATTATCAAAAACAAAGCGTGTGCACATTAATTCAACCTTCTCCAGGCGAGTGGGAGGTGGGGTGTTTGATTTCCCCTAAAAACATTCATATTTTTCTTTTAAAAGCTTTAAAAATTAGGTGGGAAAGAAGTTGACTAAGTCAAAAAGCGCACTTCACATAACTGCTTCGGAACGAAATGCTGAAATTTGAAGTGAAGCGTATGCTCCGAAGCGTGAATTGTACGCTTCATGAAAGATGCGCTTTACATGACCGCTTCAGAGCGAAATGCTGAAATTTGAAGCAAAGCGTACGCTCCAAAGCGTGAAGCGTACGCTTTTAAAAACCATGGTGTCACGTGTTACTGGCGCATGGTCACCAGGTGTTCAAAAAAATTTTAAGAAAAAAAAAGTAAGGATAGGCTGCTAAGTATGATTCCGCACGTGTCATTAGGCTGTAAAAATAGTTTTACTCGGCTTGGCTGCTTTACAAACTGTCCAAATTCAAGGCAGCGACTTCTGTTGCCATCTTCCTCTCTCCTTATCTCAAATAGCAGCAACCACCACCACCGTCTCTTCCAATCACCGTCGGTCTCTCTTTCTACCACGATTGATGATTTAATGAACTTCTGGGTTGTCTAGAAAATGTCATACTCGATCTTCTGCTTCTTCTTAGTAATTTTATTAATAATCAAAATCTTAGATGTTTGTTATGAGTTTGATTATAATTGTTTGTTATCAGTGTTTGTATGATTGATTGAAGTAGAATTAGTTAATTAAAGCATGTCATCAGTTTTTGTACGATTTATTGAATGAAAATTGTAGTGTTAAGGTGGTGTTGATGTTTTCGCTGGTTACGGTGGTAGGTGGTGGTTATGGTGGTGAGTGGTGGTGGAGATTCTGATTATTATTGTGATTAGGGTAGAGATTTTGGCTATGAACGATTAGGTTGGAGAATTTGGTGGTGGTGTTGGTGTTGGTTACGGTGATGGTGAAATAGTGGAGAATCTGTTGGTGGTAGTGATGGTGGCGGTGGTATTTTTGGTTGTGCTAATGGTGGTGGTGGTATTTTTGTTTGTGCTGATGGTGGCGATGGCGATGGTGGTGCTGGGGATGTGCAATGGCGGTGGTTGTAATCATGTTGGCGAGAGAGATTTTTGTTGCTGTTCTTTTTTTTTTTAACAAAGGGATATATTTCATTAACGAAAGCTCTAGCGAGCAACGTTACAGGACCCCAAAACAAGTAAACCCGTTGCCGTAACAGTGACCCATAAACGGACAAGCTTCTTACAGAATACTAATTGGAAATCCATACTAATTGGAAATCCCCGGAACAAATCCTAAAGAACAACTAGCATCCATATTTCAGACAACTAAAGAAGCCAGACTGATATATAAGTAACCGATTCTGAAGACAGATTCCACAGAAACCAGTGGAGACAACATCAATGGTTTACAAACAACAAATGAAAAACACGCCAACGATAACTACAAACAACAAGCTAACACAGCCAGTGATCTGCTGATCCAAATCAACGACCGAAAACCATCAAACAAAGAGATCGCTGCCGATGACCGTCAAATCTACCGAGAACTTCCAGCATAAAGCCTAAACCAGTGAAATTATCATGAACCAACAGAAAAATGACTTGACCCGATCCGATCATAAAACTTGACCCGGTACCCAAACCCTACCCGAACCATATCTGAAACCATAGCAGATCAAATCTCCATGATTACAAACACCAGCAAAAGGATCATCACAAAAACAACAGCACCATCAACAAAACACCACCATCAAAATCAGCAAAATCAATACCCAATCTTTAAATTCAAGGAAGAACTTGAAAGAATGAGAATCAATTAAGAATCAACATCGATACAACATCTTTAATTAAACAAGTGCTACAAAAAATTTGAAGTAACCCAGAACCACCATCCCCAAAAATGAACGACATCACCTCTCTCAAATCAAGATGCTAATCGATTGATTTATAGAAAACCACCCACCCATCACAGAAAAAGAAAAGATGGAAAACATCTAGATATTTACAGTACCAAAAAAAAATCAAATCCACTTTCGGAGGATTATATCTGAGCTGGTCTGAGTCAAAAACTATCGAACTTTTTTCCTCTCTCCTTTCGCCGCTATTTCTCTCTCCTAAAAAGATAAGGACGAAGCCCACTTTGATCATCAGCAGGCAAACAATGATTTCTGTTGCTGTCCGTTTGGTAGAAAGAATAGAAGATTAGAGATAGGAAGAAGAATAAGAAAAACGGAGGAAAAAATGAAAATTTTGGAGGTGGGCCGGGATTCGACCCCAAGACCTCTAAAACTACTCTCGTGTTTTTGTGTTTTTCATTTTACAAAAATGTCCTCAACATTTCAGTTATTTACATCTGTTTAAAGAAGGAAAAAAAATTAAAGAAGGACTGTGTCGTCCTTTCATCGTTGAACCAAATCCAATCTTTTGTGTCTAATTGGAAAAAATGTCACGCTTCACATTGACACAAAGTCACCGTATATAGGGTCCTCCCTCGATTCGCTCGGTCGGCCCAATTATTTAAATTTAAAAATAATAATTTTGATATTTACCTCTATGATGTCCCAGAAACCAGTGAAGTTAGTTATACCCATGGATGCTTGATCCATCCTATAGTACATTTCTGCTAAAATTGCAGAGCCCCAGTCATATTCTGGTACTTTGTTAAGATCTTCTAACGCTTCAAGACAACCAACAAAATCAACAGAAGTTGAGTTTGGAAAGAACGTCTGACCCAATACCCACCCATAAGATAAACATCCTTTCAAGTTCATGATAGTCATCTACATCTTATGGGTTTCTGCTTTGGGTAAGGAAAGTCTTCTATGCTGAATATTCCACATCCTTTCAAATCTTTATGATCATCACGTAAATATGATTCCATAAAAGAGGGAAGAAGCGTCTGCCATTTACTATTTGATATTCATTCGTCTTGGTTGTATGATGCCGGATCTCCCACTCTACTTGTAACCCACAAGTGAAATACAAATCAAGGGGCGTAATTCTTATTAAAAGAACAATATCAACTATGATTAATTGTTTTGATTATTTAATAATTATTTAAAAATTAAAATTTAAGTTAAGTTAAACAAGTACTAATTTCAAAATCCATAAAATGGAACGTGTGCGTCGTTGGCCACCACCTTTCTATCAATGTTGTCGCAATTTTGTTGTTGTGTCTTCTAGGCTTCACACTATAAAGCGCACGTCAGGGATATTTGTCAACTCTTTCTCGGACTTGAGGGGGTAGACCTTCATAAACATCCTTTAAGTCTGAAAATCTACCTCTCATTCTATAATAAACCTCACACCTATCTTGATGCCCCGATACATGACCTTGGACTAATGATGGAGCAACAACGACACTCGGTGAAGAAAACTCTGCTTCCCGAATTTGAGAATAAGCTACACATATGGCAGGCCGCAGTACCGGTTCATTTCTTCGATTTCTTCTCTTCTTTACAGTATTGACCGCTTTTCTTGATAAGTTGGTCATATTGTATCAAAAAAAAATTGGTTTAGAAGAAGGAAATAGTAGTGGTGTGACTGAAAATGAATTCAGTTGAAGGAATTTGTAGTTTTGAAAATAATAAACGTTGAAAATATGGGCATTGGAGAATTGGCCATTGGCGATTTGGTTTCTCACGCCCGCGTTTGTGTGACCAACGCCAGCGTTTTTGTCTTGCACGTCAGCGTTTTTGCTACCAGCGTCGCGTCTAAGGTTAACACACCAGCGAGTGTCCGTAGCCCTGACGCTTGATAATTAACCGTGCACTGTTGTTCCCATAATGGAGAAACCTGTTTGGCCATCCACCTGACTCAACAAAAAAATGGATTTGTACATTACCATAAGAATTTCCTTTAATCGTTTTTCTTAAATGGGGCGAAAAAAGTCAAAATGAAGGAACTTTAACAAAGTTGAAAAAACTGCTATCTAGTGGTATTTCAAATGGAGATACTTTAATATCCCTTCATTTTTCTAGACGAGAGATTCGTATTCCACTTTTTCTCAAAAAAACGATTGGTTGATCTTCCAAATCGGTTTCAATTCTCCCTAATATGTTTTTGCGAGTTTTTAAAAGGGTTATTTAATGTTTGGTACCCAACAAATGTCCTACACGTAGCTTTGGTACCCAATGTTTAAGACATTAACGGTTGGTACCTACACTACCCGTTGACCGTCATAGTCAAACTTTGACCTAACAGTTATTAAATTTCAGTAATTTTAATTTAAAAAATAATAATTTAACAATTATTCCTAACCCTTATCTCCTTTCTCCTTTTTTTTCTTTTTCCTACGAAGTAACGATCCGTGTCTCTTCCACTTTAGTATTAGGTAATGTTGGAATATATATTTAAAAGCATAGTTTTTTAATATTGTACCAAACTTAAAGACATAGTATGGTGGTATTATTTTGGACTCCCACACTATAGGCTTGGTTTCAAGTCTCATCCCACACATTTGATTAGGTATAGCCATTATATATATATATATCTATATTACTTAATAAAATCCGGGAGGTCTGGTGATTCAGAAACTGATTTTTTGCCGTTTTAACTCTTGATTTCCAAAACGGTTTTCTACTGCATATTCTTTAATTAACTCTATTAATTTTTGGTAATTATATTGTTACCGTTTTATGACTGTTATGGAGGATTTTCAGTGAGCAATAATTACGAAATTTATTTTCATTAAAAACCGTATTGATTTCTTTTTGAGATATGAAAGAACAGTTTCTGGAGAAGATGAAATACATTGTTTTTCATCTATTTTTGAATTCTGAGCAAGTGAAGAAAGAGTAATTGTTGGTCCAATTTCTCATAGTGCAGAGAAATCGAACAAGAGAGTATCAGCTGTTTTATCCCATAGGGTTTTCGACAAGCTTTGACTGCTAGCACAATCAAGAGGCAGAGTCGCGAAACACCTTAAAGATAGCGACCTAGTCCACGACTCAGCTGTTTGAGATTTATTTTTGTGAATTTTCTATATGTTTCCAACAATTTTAAGGTGATTGATTTTGCTATGGAGGTTGAAAAGAAGCGCGTTGATGATACCAACAAGCCATTCAAATTTGAAGGGCTGCATTTCAGAAGATGGAAGCTGAAGATGTTCTTTTATCTCAAACTCATGAAGCTGCATATGATTGTGTCGAGTGTTCATCCTGGAACCCTGGAACCTGCTGCTGATAAGACTGTTGCTGTTGATAAGACTGTTGTTGTTGCTGCTGATGCTGATGATGGTGTTGCTGCTACTGATCCACCTCCTACCGGTGGTGCCAAAGACGTTGTTTCTCAAACTCCCGAGGAGAAACAGAAGGCTGTTGACAAATGGGTCGATGATGACTTTGATTGCAAAAACTACATTCTTAACGCATTATCTGATGATTTAAATGAGTATTATTCAACTTTTGAAACTGCTAAATATGTGTGGGATGCATTATACAAAAAATATGACACTGAGGAAGCTGGTGATAGACGCATTTATGTGTCTATTTTCATCTCTATTGTGTATATTGTTAGTACCCATTTTTGTTCTTATTTCGGTATTTTATCTCTTTGTAGGTGTTTTTGGAGAAATAAGCTTTTGCGGCGAAATTGGCTCGAAAAGTTGTTAAAGGCACCTGGGAGGACATTTGCTATTCGGACTCTCGCTTTGGATAAGGGGTAACCCATTTCTAGGCATGTGCTAAAGGGACACCAGAACTGGATAGGGGGAGGCCATCTTCTTCAAAATTCAAATGCAAAAAATGTTGGGAAAAGTTGCAACAGTTCTGGCAGATTTAGGGTTGGATTATTGGACGTGTTTTAATGAGATTCAATGGCCTATTTTCATGGGATGGACGTGATATGGATATACAATGCTAATATGGGTGATTTCATGGGTTGAATTGGGCTGGAATGGCCGGAAAAAAGAAACAGAGTAAAAAAGGAAACACGGCCCCTGTCGAGTTTGTTTTTGGACATTCAGAGATATTAAAGGCAAGAAATTCCTTCCAAAGATACATATTCTATCTAAGGAGGAGTTTGATATAATTGGGAGAGCTTAGAAACGCGTGAAACGAATTAGGGAAGAGATTATTGTCGTGACTGCCAAGGAAGGAAAGAAGAGATTTCGAAGCGATTTGGGAGAGATTTAATCGTCCTTTAATGTATAAATATGTTGCTTAGGGTCCCAATAAGGGAGACGAAGAGTTTGGAGTAGTTTAGAGCACTACAGAGCTGAGAAGATCGAGTTGCAGGAAGTTACGTGTTTCTGCTGCTGCTGAAGAACAAACGTTGCAAGGAAGAACAGTGTCTCAAATTCGGAACATCACTTCTCTGTAACAGCTGAACTGTCCGTCACCTTTTCTTTCACTGTAACAATTGAACAACGCCTTTGCATCAGTTATTTCTGTTGCAATTTTTCTGTTTTACTGTTTCACCTCTTGTAAACACTTTTTGAGCTATAAACATATATTTTGAGCAAGTGATTAATATGAGGAGCTAAACACCATTGCTGAGGCGATAGAGGAAGCTATTTTTCCAACAAGAAGTGGTATATTCTATTTTATTTATTTATTTGCAATTATTTTATGATTATTTGCCTTGGTTGAAAATTGTTTGAATGATCCTTGTTAAGCAATTGTGATTTCTTTTGATAGAACATACTTGGACCTAGGTTTTTGATGTTATATGCTTTGGATTTACACTTGTTATTTTGAGAATCTACAAGTTGCAATAAGTTAGAATAAACTTGAACGAGAAAATTGCATAAATATAAATATTGGGATTAAATCACTTTGAACTTTGAAAATAGTGGAATCTTAGCCTTAGTGTTCTTTTAATATTGATATCATCTTTGATTGAGTTTGTGACAATTTTTAGTTTTTTTTCTATTTTAGTTTTAGAATTTAAGTCTATATTTTATCCTTCGCAAGTCTGAGAATCGAACCACTTTTACCACTATCTCAAAACCACATCAATTTTTGGCGCCGCCGACGCGGATTTGCTTTTAGGGTTTTTAGACTTAGTTTTTTTTTTAGGTTTTTATTATTTTTGTTTTTTTTTACGTTTTTGGGTATTTATCTTTTGTCTACAGGTTTTGGATCATAAAGTGAATTGAGCCAAGGAGTTTGGTGATTTCGTAAAGACTGGAACTTAAAGCATAAAAACTTGGAGCAAAAGATTAAAGAGAAAAGAACGGAAAAGAAGACAATTTCTTTTTAGATATTTTATTTAGTTTTTTTTTAGTTTTTTTTAGGGTTTGTTTATTTTTCTTTATTAAAAAAAAGAGAGAGAGAGAGAGAGAACTGTTTTAGGGTTTGCTATTTTTGTAATTTTTTCTTTTCTTTTTGGACACTTGGACATTGGACTTTGGACATTATTATTTTTAAACCCTAAGGAAGGGTTGGTTTAAATACAAACTGTGTGCAGGGAAGGACGGTGATTACGATATCACCTCGGCCCCTCGGGTTCGTACATAACATAGGAGTTGTGACCCGAGTCGACTTCAGCGGTTCTTCGCCCGTCTGGTACGGGAGGTAAGTTTTCTGAAACACCCGAAAATCCCCTGTCAGCGGGTTTACTGTATTCCTTAAGGTGAATATATGCTGATGATTTGAATACGGTTGCTTTTAATTCCTAGTAAAGGGCAAGGACTGGCCATACAAGATAAGGGTTCAAATTTCATCACCGTTCTCTTCTTGCCCGCCTTAGGAACACGAAACCAAACGCGAACCTAAGCCTAAAATTTTGACTAGAACGAGACTTATAGGGTAACGAGCTTAATAGGAAAGTCGTTCGAAGAATATTGATTACTCTTTTGAGCATACTTCGAAGTTCTTGACGGTTTCTGTGAGTTGAATGCGTGACTGCGCCGCCTTGTAACCGGTGAGGCCTTGGGTATCAAAGCTCCACTGAGCTTCCCTCGCCTTGATTCAACTTACTTTGACTCGGATTGATTCCAGAGGGGTTTGCTCAGATTGTAACGAGTTCCTTTTAGAAAGAATAGAAGCTGGTCTAGTGACAATCTAAGTGGAGCCATCATGCTTTTTGTTTGCTAGAAATTTAGGTTTGATTTTGTCGAGTCAGCCTTGCTTTGTTTTTGCATAGAATTCCCTTCCTTATTCTGTTGCATGCCTGAACGTAAAAAAGACGCCCTAGGTAGATTTGTTAAAGAGAAACCTAGTAGTTCTAAGCGTCTTGATTACCTCAATTTAGAGAGTCCGATTCGTGAAGACTCCGTTTTTGAACGTCCGTTTGAAGAGAAAATCCCTGATAGTCCAATAGCGCCAGAAATGGCAACTTTGAAAGCCTTGTTGAATCCTACTAGGACTACTCGTCCCTCGTGTATCAAGTTACCTGAAACTGAAGCAAATTATGAACTTAATGCTGGAACCTTACAGTTGATCCCAATCTTTTTAGGAAAAGAAAATGAAAACCCCTATTTCCATGTTAGGGACTTTGAGGAAATCTGTAGTACCCTGAAAATTAGAAACCTTGATGATGATGCTTTAAAACTCAGGTTATTCCCCTTTTCCTTAAAAGATAAAGCCAAGTCGTGGATGTATAGTTTGGCTTCCGAATCAATTGAAACCTATGAACAACTTACATCCGCCTTTTTGAACAAGTTTTTCCCTAGGCACAAAACCTCATCTATTAGGACGCAAATCTGCACGTTTACACAACAGGAGGGAGAATCTTTGTATAGGTATTTGGAAAGGTTCAATGATTTATTATCCCAATGTCCTCATCATGGTTTAAAAAATGTTAGGTTAGTTCAGATCCTTTATGAGGGTTTAGATTATCCCGCCACAACTACAGTAGAGTCCATGTGTACAGGTGGGTTTGAAAACCAAACAGTTGATAATGTGATGACATACTTGCATGAAATCGCCGAAAAGACCCAACAATGGGAAAGTAATAGGGTACCCCAGAAAACAATTCTTCTAGGCAGAGGAAACGTTAATAGGGTAGAAGAAAGCTACGAATTAGATGCCAAAATTGCTGCTATAACAAAAAGGTTAGAAGCTTTAGAAGTGGGTCATACTAGTGGTAGAATATAGCCTTTTAGGAAAGGCAATACTGTTGAAGAGCAAGCCAATGCTCTCTATAATAACACTAGGTTTGATAACCGTCAGAAGTTTGACCCATATTCAGAAACCTATAATCTTGGCTGGAGAAACCATCCCAACCTTTCCTGGTCTAAGGGACAGAATCAAGGTCAGTCTAGTAACTCTCAAGCTCCCCCAGGTTTTGGCTATACTAAGAATCCTTCAGCCCCGGCACAGTTTCATAACCCTCCGGATAAGAAGATTATGAGTTTAGAAGAGTCTCTTGCTTTGTTAACTCGTAACACTATGCAGTTTCAGCAATCTGTTGCTCAAGGTATACAAGAAAATAAGAGAATAAGTCAGGCTAACTCTCAGGATATTTCCGAGTTGAAAACCCAGGTTAGTCATATAAATGAGTCTTTAAGAGAAAGAGGTAAGTTTCCTAGTCAAACTCAACCCAACCCTAGAGGATCTCATGAAGTAGGTGCCCAACCATCGAATCAGTTGAATGCTATTAGAACCCTCAGGAGTGGTAGAGTAGTAGACAATCAGGTAAACATGCCCAATAGTGAACATACTGTAGTTCACCCCTCAAGATCTCATCCCTCAGGACCGCTAACTGAGGGGACTGATAAAATTTCCAATGATGCTGACTCGGTTCCTTAGAGGTCTGATTCTGTGCCTAGAGCCCCATTTCCCCAGCTATTAGCATCAACAAAGAAGGAATCGAACTTTAATGACATATTGGAGGTTTTTAAGCAAGTTACCATAAACCTTCCTTTATTAGATGCAATTAGGCAAATTCCTGCTTATGCCAAGTTCCTTAAGGATATGTGTACGCGAAAGCGAAAACTTAGCGTCCATAAGAAATCCTTTTTATCTAGTCATGTAAGTTCAATCATTCAGAACACTATCACTCCAAAGTACAAAGACCCAGGTTCCCCAACCATTGCTTGCACAATAGATAAACATCGGGTAGAAAGAGCTTTACTTGACTTAGGAGCCAGTGTGAACTTACTGCCGTACCATGTGTACTTACAGCTAGGTCTTGGTGAAATGAAACCTACTCAGATAACACTGCAGTTAGCTGATAGGTCTGTCAAAATTCCTCGGGGAGTTATCGAGGATGTTCTTATTGAGGTCGACAAGTTTATTTATCCTGTGGATTTCGTGGTCTTAGATACCCAACCTGTCCCTGACCCAGAGAACCAGATACCTGTGATTTTAGGTCGCCCATTTTTAGCTACGTCTAATGCGATCATAAACTATCGAAATGGTATTATGAATCTATCTTTTGGTAATATGACTATTGAGTTAAATATTTTTAATGTCAATAAGATACATTCTGAGCTAGATGACACGTGCATTGAATAGGTGAACATGATAGGAACCTTAGTTCAGGAGTCATTACCAAATATCGCATCGGAAGATCCATTAGAGAGTTGTCTAGCCCACTTTAACATGGATTTAGATGAAGATAGCAACATTGAACAAGTGAATGCTATGTTGGATTCTATTCCTATGTTAGATACTGATAAATGGAAAGCTAGGTTCGAACCATTACAAGCTTTTGAGTCTACCTTAATCCCTTGTTTAGAAGAGCCTCCTAAGTTGGACCCTAAATATGCATTCTTAGGGCCATCTAAGACTTTGTCTGTGATTATAGCATCCGATCAGGACAGCAGGCCAGAAATCGTGCTTCAAGACAATAAAGAAACTCTAGGGTTGACCATACAAGATATGAAACATATAAGTCCTACAGCTAGTATACCTCAAAAGAATTTAGAGGATGAACCACCCCATTATAATTCAGAGAAAGCAATTGACCTTTTTCAGGAACCTGATGGTCTAGAAGTTAGGAATATTGTGAATAGTCTATTTAGAGACACCCAAAATTCTAAGTTTGGGGGTAGTGATCGTCAAATAGAAGTCCCTAACTTGGGACTCGAGCCTACTGCATATGAGGTATCACTTGAGTCTATTCAGACTCCTCAACCCGATCCTCCTGATACTATCCAGGAGGAAATCCAGCTATTAAAGTCCCGTTTTTCGGATGAATCTATTTTTCAAGACGCTCATATGAATCCCAATCCAGTTGTCTTGCAAGAAACTTTCAATGAGGTTGTGCTCCTTATGTTATTTTTTCTGATCCTGTGCAGTTGTTTCATATTAGTGGCAGTTTTATTTGGTTTTGATGACCCACAGTTATTTCGACTACTGATATATGATTTGAAAGGTAACTAGCCATTTTATGAAACTTGATGTCTGGCTGAAGACTTTAAACTTAGCAATTCTTGGGAGGTAACCCAACATTCATGCGACACGGTAATATCTTTCCTTATCTTTTTTGCTTCAAATGGTAACAGTTTCTCCTTGTTCATGTTTTTAATTTTATCTTTAGAACATTGAGGACAATGTTAGATTTAAGTTTGGGGGTATGGGAAAAACTTTTTAGTTGAAGTATGAATAAATAAACTCCAGAACCTAGAAAGTTATGCATATTGATGATTGCACTAACTAATCTAAGTGGATGGAAGCATTTTGGTTGTAGGAGTTGAGGAACCAATCTGATTAGATGGAAACATCTAAAGAGTCTATTCATAAAAGCACAGAGCTCAGGTGTTAGAAATAACATGATAGTTTCACCATATCTCGTTGAGTCATTTTCACTTCTATTTTTATTTTATTTTGTTTTTAAACTATGTACTCTAAGTGATTAGGTGGGGCTCACGATTCAAGTTGTTACCAATGCTAGGGTGAATTAGAGTGACTGAGATACCATGAAAAAAAAGTTGAAAAAGAAAAAGAGAAAAAAAAAGAGATGAAAAAAAAATGGTAGTTACCAAAAAGTTGAAAAAATAAAAATAAAATTTTTTTGAGACCAAACCATTTGACCAAAAGGAATAAATTCAATAAAGTCGACCACTGGTATCCTTGTATATGCCAGTTGTGTTGACCTAGAGTTAGGTTATCGACCACTGGTTCCCTTGTATATGCCAGTTGTGTTGACCTAGAGTTAGGTTATCGACCACTGGTTCCCTTGTATATGCCAGTTGTGTTGACCTAGAGTTAGTCAGACTAATATCTCAATCCATTAGGATAGGTTCATTTTGGCGGAGGCCTTCAGACAGATATGGGAAACGCCGTTCACTTAGTAACCATCAAAACCATCTATGTTTTTCTATATCCATCTTCTTGATCTATCCATGTGATTAGTTTTGACTCCGGATATTGATGTCCATAGTGCAACTATTTGAGTAGAGCTCTGTCACTTTATATGAATTTTAGTATGCTTGAGTGCAAACTCGTGTACAACAATTGGAATTTCGCATCAGGGTACTTCTTCCTGTAGTCAATAAGTATGCCAACCAAGGAGATTCTTTAGTGCCTTCCAAGGTTCTGCGTAGATAGCTAAGGTCTGGAGTAAAGGTTTTGTGGGTATATCTTTAGTAATCCCTCCCGAGACTATAACTCGGCCACTAGGGACACCTAGGGGTTTAAAGGCTTATTGCATACGCTAAATGCAATCGAGGATGCCTGCGACAGTGAGTTAGGATTTTATTTTGTAGTTTTTATTTGCTCGGGACTAGCAAATAATAAGTTTGGGGGTATTTGATAGACGCATTTATGTGTCTATTTTCATCTCTATTTTGTATATTGTTAGTACCCATTTTTGTACTTATTTCGGTATTTTATCTCTTTGTAGGTGTTTTTGGAGAAATAAGCTTTTGCGGCGAAATTGGCTCGAAAAGTTGTTAAAGGCACCTGGGAGGACATTTGCTATTGGGACTCTCGCTTTGGATAAGGGGTAACCCATTTCTAGGCATGTGCTAAAGGGACACCAGAACTGGATAAGGGGAGGTCATCTTCTTCAAAATTCAAATGCAAAAAATGGCGGAAAAAGTTGCAACAGTTCTGGCAGATTTAGGGTTGGATTATTGGACGTATTTTAATGAGATTCAATGGACTATTTTCATGGGATGGACGTGATATGGATATACAATGCTACTATGGGTGATTTCATGGGTTGAATTGGGATGGAATGGCCGGAAAAAGGAAACAGAGTAAAAAAGGAAACACGGCCCCTGTCGAGTTTGTTTTTGGACATTCAGAGAGATTAAAGGCAAGAAATTCGTGCCAAAGATACATATTCTATCTAAGGAGGAGTTTGATATAATTGGGAGAGCTCAGAAACGCGTGAAACGAATTAGGGAAGAGATTATTGCCGTGACTGCCAAGGAAGGAAATAAGAGATTTCGAAGCGATTTGGGAGAGATTTAATCGTCCTTTGATGTATAAATATGTTGCTTAGGGTCCCAAGAAGGGAGACGAAGAGTTTGGAGTAGTTTAGAGCACTACAGAGCTGAGAAGATCGAGTTGCAGGAAGTTACGTGTTTCTGCTGCTGCTGAAGAACAAACGTTGCAAGGAAGAACATCGTCTCAAATTCGCAACATCACTTCTCTATAACATCTGAACTGTCCGTCACCTTTTCTTTCACTGTAACAATTGAACAGTGCCTTTGCATCAGTTATTTCTGTTGCAATTTTTCGGTTTTACTGTTTCACCTCTTGTAAACACTTTTTGAGCTATAAACATATATTTTGAGCAAGTGATTAATATGAGGAGCTAAACCCCATTGCCGAGGCAATAGATGAATTTTATTTATTTATTTGCAATTATTTTATGATTATTTGCCTTGGTTGAAAATTGTTTGAATGATCCTTGTTAAGCAATTGTGATTTCTTTTGATAGAACATACTTGGACCTAGGTTTTTGATGTTCTATGCTTTGGATTTACACTTGTTATTTTGAGAATCTACTAGTTGCAGTAAGTTAGAATAAACTTGAACCAGAAAATTGCATAAATATAAATACTGGGATTAAATCACTTTGAACTTTGAAAATAGTGGAATCTTAGCCTCAGTGTTCTTTTAATATTTATATCATCTTTGATTGAGTTTGTGACAATTTTTAGTTTGGTTTTTATTTTAGTTTTAGAATTTAAGTCTATATTTTATCCTTCGCAAGTCTGAGAATCGAACCACTTTTACCACTATTTCAAAACCATATCAGCTGGCTCAAAGAAGTATGTTGTGAGCCGGTATTTGAGATACCAAATGGTGGATGATAGGTCCGTTGTTGCACATGCTCATGAACTTCAAAAAATTTACCACAAAATTATGACCGAAGGTATGAAAACTGATGAACAATTTCAAGTTTCTGTAATGATTGACAAGTTACCACCTAGATGGAAAGATTTTCGTAATACTTTGCGTCACAAGACTAAAGAATTTTCTCTTGAAAGTTTGATTGTTAAGCTCAGGGTTGAGGAAGAAGCTCGGATAAAAAGGAAGAGATTCTCATTGTTTCTAACAATAAGACTGATCCTAGTTTGAAACCTAAGAACAAGGACCTGGAACCTAACCCGAACCAAAAGAAAGGAGGAAGGCCTAATCAAAACAAGAACCAACACCCATCAAGAAATTGACAGAATTCCAATTCTGAGTTTCTTTGTTATACCTGTAATAAACCAAGCCACATGGCTAGGAATTGCAGGTTTAACAAGGAAAAGAATAACGCACAAGCTAATGTTGTGGGTGACGTTATAATTGCCATGGTCTTTGATCCAGAGTTCTACATGGTTGGTGGATCTGATGGGTGGTGGATAGATAGTGGTGCTTCGCGTCATTGTTGTTTTGATAGGTCCATGTTTAAGACTTATGCTGAAACCAAGGATAAGAAAGTGTTGTTGGGAGACTCTCACAGCATTATGGTGAAAGGTTATGGTACGATAGAGTTGAAGTTTACTTCTGGGAAGACACTCATGCTGAAAGATGTCCTTTACACTCCAGAAATGAGAAAGAACCTTGTTTCCGTCTATCTTCTCAACAAGGCTGGGTTGTATCAAACTATTGGGTCTGTATTTACACTATAACTAAGAATAAGAGTTTTGTAGGAAAAGGTTATGCTACTGATGGAATGTTTAAGCTTAATGTTGATGCTATGAATAAAATTGAATCTTCTGCTTATATGGTTTGCAATTTTAATGTTTTGCATAGTAGGCTTTGTCATGTGGGTAAAAAGTTAGTAAATAACATGAGCAAGTTAGGTGTCCTCCCTGAATTTTCTGAAAATGAATTTGAAAAATGTGAATACTGCAGTCAAGCAAAAATAACCAAAACCTCACATAAATATGTTGTAAGAGAATCCAAACCACTAGACTTAATACATTCTGATTTATGTGAAAATGAAGGTATCCTAACTAGAAATGGAAAAAGGTATATCATGACGTTCATTGATGAGTGTTCTAATTATACTTATGTTTATTTGTTGAACCATAACAATGAATCTATTGAAAAGTTTAAGATATTTATTGCTGAAATTGAAAATCAATTTGGTAGAAAAATTAAGAGGTTTCGTGGTGATGGAGGCACTGAATATGATTCTGCTCCCTTTACTGAAATTTATCAAACTAATGGCATAATACATGAAAGAACTGCTCCATATAATCCTCAAATGAATGGGAAAGCTGAAAGAAAGAATCGTACTCTTACTGAATTGACTATTGCTTGTTTTTTAGTTCCGGTGCTGCTTCTCATTGGTGGGGTGAATGTTTGTTGACTGTTTTCCATGTTTTGAATCACATTCCCAATAATAAAACCAAAATATCTCCTTATGAAATCTGGAGAGGTAGAAAACCTAATGTCTCTTATTTTAGAGTTTGGGGTTGTTTAGATTTTGTTAGAAAACCTGATCCTAAAAGACATAAGTTAGAACGTAGAGCTTATGAATGTGTTTTTATTGGTTATGCTCAAAACAGTAAAGCTTATAGGTTCTTTGATATTAATAATAAGGTTATTATTGAATCTATTGATGTTGATTTCTTTTAAGAGATATTTCCTTTTAAATCTAGAAATAGTGGGGGTAATAGTGAGGGTTCAATACCAAGTACTTTACCTAGTTCTGATTCTGAACCTAGATTAGAAGAACCTAGAAGTGAAGAAACTAGGATCACTGAATTTGAACCTAGATGCAGTAAAAGAGCTAGGACTGAGACAAAAGATAAAAATCCCGACTTTGAATTTTACGCTATAGAGGAAGAACCTTCTAATTTACAAGAGGCATTTAGTTCTGCAGAGTCTAGTTTCTGGCAAGAAGCTGTAGATAATGAATGGGATTCTCACATGTCTAATGGAACTTGGCGTATAGTAGATTTACCTCCTGGTTGTAAGCCTATAGGTTGTAAATGGGTTTTTAAAAGGAAGCTCAAACCTGATGGAACAGTAGATAAGCACAAGGCTAGACTGGTTGCTAAAGGATTTAGGCAACGAGAAAACGTAGACTTTTTTTATACTTATTCTCATGTTACTAGATTAACATCTATACGTGTTTTGATTGCTGTTGCTACTGCTCATAATCTTGTTATTCACCAAATGGATGTTAAAACTGCATTTTTGAATGGTGAACTAGAAGAGAAAATTTACATGGAACAACCTGAAGGTTTTGTAATTCCTGGACAAGAACATAAAGTATGTAAGCTAGAGAAATCTCTTTATGGTTTGAAACAAGCTCCTAAACAATGGCATGAGAAATTTGATAATTTAATGATTTCAAATAATTTCAGAATAAATGAGGGTGACAAATGCATCTATTATAAATCTGAGAATGATGTGTGTGTGATTTTTTGCTTGTATGTGGATGATTTGCTGATATTCGGTTCCAATTTATCTATTGTCAATGAAACTAAAAGCATGCTTAGTTCGAATTTTGACATGAAAGATTTGGGTGAAGCTAGTGTAATCTTGGGAATCAAAATAACTAGAACTGATAGTAGTATTTCTTTAGATCAATCTCACTACATTGAAAAAATTCTGAGGAAGTATGAATATTTTGATTGTAAACCTGTTTGTACTCCGTTTGATCCTAATTTGAAATTGTTTAAGAATACTGGAGAAAGTGTTAGACAATCTGAATATGCTAGTATAATTGGCAGTCTGCGTTATGCAACTGATTGTACTAGACTAGACATTGCCTATGCAGTAGGAGTTTTGTGCAGGTTTACCAGTAATCCTAGTTTGGCACACTGGGATGATATTGACAGGGTTATGCGGTATCTGAAAAGAACCACAAACCTAGGATTACACTATAAGAGGTATCCCGCAGTCTTTCAAGGATTTAGCGATGCTAATTGGAACACTCTATCAGATGATTCCAAGTCTACCAGTGGATATGTTTTTACTATTGCTGGGGGCGTTGTATCTTGGAGATCAAATAAAAAGACAATTATAGCCCAATCTACGATGGAGGCTGAATTGATGGCACTAGAAGCAGCTAGTGAAGAGGCAGGATGGCTGAAGAGTCTGTTGTCAGACATTCCAGTATGGGAAAAACCGATACCAGCCACTTTGATCCACTGCGATAGTACCGTGGCTATCAGAGTAGTAGAGAATTTTTATAATAACGATAAGAATCGACAGATACGTCGAAAGCACGACACAGTTAGATAATTTCTCACAACTGGTGTTGTTAGAGTAGATCATGTAAGGTCTGAAGGAAATATAGCTGATACTTTGACGAAAGGATTAGCAAGATAAAAGGTATGGAATATCTCTAAAAGTATGGGACTTTTGCCCGTGAGAAGTTGAGTCATTTGTAATGGATACCCAACCTAGAAATAGGTTCAAAGGGACTAGACGAAGTTACAAATGATATGATAGAGTCATGCATTCCCATAACATGATATCCTGAAGTGGGAAACATGCTGAGTGTTTAAACTCTTAATGATGTCTATAGCTCTTAAGTTAGAGTGGGATACACATGAGTATTCTTGATAGACTCACCTATACGGATGTGAAGGTGTGGCCTCCTTCTATGAGAACTTGGGCACTTCTCTAGACCGTTCGTTAAAAAAAAGGGATAAGCACATGGCCTTAATGTGCGAACTTAAGGACTTTACTCTAGATATAGTTGTGTGTGTTGAATAATCTAGTATTAGTTAGAGTTCAAGACGCGAGACACTCTACCTGATACTTAGAAAGTTTAACACTATGTAGAGGTTCAAGTCGAAAGGCACCTTTGCTTATGCACAACTGTATATCACTTGCTCAATGTTTTGAAATATAAGTGGGGGATTGTTGGGATATATATTTAAAAACATAGTTTTGTAATATTGTACCAAACTTAGAGACATAGTTCGGTGGTATTATTTTGGGCTCCCACACTATAGACTGGGGTTCAAGTCTCACCCCATACATTTGACTAGGTATATTATATATATATATATATATATTACTTAATAAAATCCGGGAGGTCTGGTGATTCAGAAACTGATTTTTTGCAGGTTTTAACTCTTGATTTCCAAAACGGTTTTCTACTTAATATTCTCTAATTAACTCTATTAATTTTTGGTAATTATATTGTTACCGTTTTATGAATGTTATGGAGGATTTTCAGTGAGCACTAATTACGAAATTTATTTTCATTAAAAACCGTTTTGATTTCTTTTTGAGATATAAAAGAACAGTTTCTGGAGAAGATGAAATACATTGTTTTTCATCTATTTTTGAGTTCTGAGCAAGTGAAGAAAGAGTAGTTGTTGGTCCGATTTCTCATAGTGCAGAGAAATCGAACAAGAGAGTATCAGCTGTTTTATCCCATACGGTTTTCGACAAGTTTTGACTGCTAGCACAATCAAGAGGCAGAGTCGCGAAACACCTTAAAGATAGCGACCTAGTCCGCGACTCAGCTGTTTGAGATTTATTTTTGTGAATTTTCTATATTGTTTCCAACAGGTAAAGGTGCGTACTTAACTTAATCCATTTGGAATCAAATGAACAAACACGAGTCTTTGGGTCTAATTTTAGGTGAGATACATGCTTGGGCCACCACTATCTTCTTTTTTTATCTCACGACAGATGTGCAGCCGTGATTGAATTCGGATGATCATCATCTTGATGGTGGTTAATCTGATTTGAGCGGATTTCGAATTCAACTGAATTATGGATTTATAAGGATATTTGAGGACGTGGGTTGTGTGTGGTATTCAGAAGAGCTTGATTGCGGTGTTGCTGCCATAAACGGCAGTGAGGAAGTGGTGCTCGAGTTTGCGATTGATGATGATGCTCTCGAGTCTATGGTGGAGATAGATGTTGTTGCTGTCGTTGGCGATAGGATTGAGATGGAGTTGGTCGTTGCTGCCATGATTGAAGATGGGGAAAAAATAATAGGCTCTAGTTCTCGGCCAACGATAATGAACAGAGAAGGTGGAGCTGAGCTGCTGGATGGTTTAATGAAACGAGAAGAAAACAGGGGAGAAGTTCTTTCTTCCTTCGATGAGGAAGAATGAGTTGTGAAAGAAAATCCGTTTTCTCGACTTGGAAGTGATGACGAGATGGGTTATGAAACTGTGGGTGATGTTCGACTGATGGCTGGGTTCAGGCTGTAGTGGCAGTGTTGATGAAGTGGTGAAAACAGAGGATGCTGGTATTGATGATATTTTATGAAATCGATGGTGGTGGTTGATGGAGTTATAGGCAGAGTTAGTGGTGATCTACGAGTTGACTCTATCACCGAAATCTGCAATGCAACTGTTAACTTTCCATATGGAAGAATTTCTTTTTGATTTTAGGGTAAATCTGTAAAATCAGATTTTATTTAAAATGATAATTAGCAATAATAATTAAATATTAGTCAATCTGTTTAACTTGACAGTCAACGGCTAGTCAAGATACCAACCGCTAATATTTCAAATATTAGGTACCAAAATTAGGTGTTGGACATTTACTGGGTACCAAACGTTAAATAATCCTTATTAAAAATATTACTACAAAATTCTGTAGCATATGATATTCTCTCATATATAAGAGTTGGTGGTATTGGTCACTAACTTTACTCATGGGCTTAAATGGATGCATAGACCTTCATAGCATGATGTCAGTCGTGTGTTTCCTATTTACCCTGCGTGTTGTGATTTGTCATTATGCCAGTTTATCTAGCACATCAAAGTAACACCTGATGATACCGTGGTGTGCTCAAATTTTGACCTATAGTATTGTGCAATAAATAAGAGTCCTAGCTAGCTAACAAGGAACAGAAGGTGATGAAGTTACATGCTGACATAACCCGCTTTATACCTCAAGTTTAGTTTATTCTGGTTGTCGACTGTCAAGAAACAATTAAGGTACCATTTCTTAGATTTTGATAAATGGAAATCCTGATGCAAAAGTGGAGTTGGATAAAACATACTCCTTCTGTATTAGGAAAATAACTCTTCTGTAATCTAGGGTTATAATTTTCCTAGCGAGTCAAGTTAAATATGCAGTTTTTTGCATGTATAGGTTTACTGGTTTAAAGATCGGGAGGGGTCTCATTTGGAAAAAATACGGTTTAGTCCAAAATCTCATCTAAATTATTAGTTGATCCTGATTCATTCGACTAGACACAAATTAGTCATTTTTTTTATTTGAAATATCGAAAGTACACAATAACCTTTTTGATTTACAATTAGTTTAAATATTTATAGTTTAGTCCAAAGTGACTCAAGATGATGTCAGCAATATTAAATAATATAAAAATTATTAGAAAACAATTTATCTTTCGAACCACTTGTCCAAAATTAGCAAACTTTATATATTCGGAAAACTTTTTCCGAGATCCATAAAAGAATACCCGTATGAGTGGTATGATTATATAATTTTTATTTTTATTTTATTTTTTAATTTACATTGTGTACAACTTTGTACACATCTGCAAAAATCCAGGAAATCCAACATCCATATTCACAAAACATGCAATATATCCATGAGACAAGACAATGGTGTACAACTACGTACACATCTACAAAATCCAGAAAATTCATCATTCATACCCACAAAGCATGTCATATATTCATGAAACAAAGATAAGGTGCACCAGTTTGTACACACATGACTTGAATCTTGTACCTAAGCACCAATAACGCTACACATATTGTATAAAATATAACATGGAAACTCGGATAGATTTGAACCATCAGCCTCTGAAAACCTTGTAATAGGCTAGGGTGCTCTACCATTTTGAGCTTATGAGTCCCTGAATTTAACACATATAAAACCAACTAGGGGTAATTTGCGTTACCTCCCCTGGCGAAGATTATAATTTGAGTTGCCTCCCCTACATAAATAAAATTAGTAAAACCTCCTTTCGTCCAATATTCCGTCCAAAGTCAGTAAGCTGAATCACCAGCTGTGCACAAGTGGAAAAACAAAAACGTGGCATAGCCAATAAAATATTGAAACTTCCAAAACCCAAAAATACCCTCACACTTTTTTCATCACCTCTGCGTCTTCTTTATTCTCGAACTACGAATGAATCTGCTCAATACTTAAAACATTTAGGCAAGTAAGTTTATTAGGAAAGACACCATTAAGGCTGGGTTTAGTAATGCTTTTATTTTTACAAAAGAACTTTCAAAATTTATATATGTCAATAATTTCTGAAATTAGTGTTTGGTAAAAAAAAAACTAAAGTGCTTTTTATCAAAAACACTTGCCAAATTCCTCAACTTTTAAAAGCTGGGAAGGAGGAGCTTTTAAAAGCTACAAAAGCATAAGTTGTGGTCCCACCCAAATTTAATGCTTGATTTATCATTCTTATCCCTAGTTCATTTTATAAAAGACAAAACTTGCCCTTAAATTTATATAAAATCAGTTTTTAATTTCTTGTGTTTTATTCTTTAAAAATTATTACTTTTTATTTTCAAATTATTTTATATACCAATTCCTTCAATTTGTCACTATTAAAAATAAAAATTAATTAATTTAACTTTGATTTTTTGTTTTACAAAGTGCCTAAGTACTAATTTTTTTTAACAATCATAATAATAGTGACCATTAATAAATTTAATATTATTTATATTTATAATATAATAATAAAAAAAATGAATTATTTATAAGCTAATAAAATTAAGTAAAACAATTTTCAGAGATAAGCATGTTTTTGTCATTTGCTACAACAACGATGGTTGAATTTGATATTTTACCAAACACAGTTTGATAGTTTTTTTAACCAGCTTTAGCTTTAATTAATTTTTTACCAAACGTCTAATTGTTTTTTGCTCACATCACATCAACGCACAACAAAAAAGTACTTTTACAAAAGCCGCAGCAATACCAAACTAAGCGTAAATTAAAAATTGGATAAAAATTTTGTAATCAAAAGGTGTTTTTCTTGAATTGGTCATATGAAAAAATAGGTATGATTGAAATTATACATGTGATTAAAGATTTAGGGGATCTGATGTGGGGATTTTCTGAAATCGGTGTATGATTCAATTCAGATTTTGGATTTTATTAAGATTGATCGATTTAGAACAATCAATTTTCTATCTATTCACAACTATCACTAGTTTTATAACCTTCTCGACCAAAATCACTATCAAGCGCTACCTACTTGCACCACGATCTTGATAACACTACAATGGGCATTTAGTGACAAATGTTTATCCATCAAACTTTTTTTTGTCAGCAAACATACTCACATGTGACGAATCGCAAAATTGTCGGTATAAATAATTTTTTTGCGCCGAAAAAACTATTTCGTCTTTAGAATTGTCAAGGAAATTATGGATGACAACAAAAACTTGTCACAATTTTCTCTGTCGCCAATGATTTGTTCAGCGAGAATTTTGCTAGTCACGAATTTTACTTATACTGACGATGATAGACACCGGTCGCAAAAAACTTAATTTGTAACCACTATTTTGTTTTCTCGTTAAATATATATGGGGACAATACCCATCGGTCGTTAGTAACCTTTAATTGTGACGAGACGAAACTTTGTCGCCATAGTGTTTTGGTGTCTAAAATACTTCGTCGCGATATAAATTTTAGGCGAGAAATACAATATTAATGCTATCGTGATTTTTTTTGCCGCAAACAAGAATAGTCCCTAGAAATATGTTTACAGTGACCAAATTTTAGACACAAACAAAAATTTTCCAGTGACTAAATAATTTGTTGTCTGGATTACTTATACATTAGAGACAAAAAATATTTGACAGTAAAATCTGAACTTACAACAACAAATTTTAGACACTAAAACAAATACGGATGACATATAAAATATTATTGTTTTGAATGTAATTTCCTTTTCGCTTTCAAGGATTATAAATATAGATATTAAAGAATATATCTAGAATAAATTATAAACGGATCACCTTTAGACATTTCTTTTTCTTTTTTGGTTGTTAATATTTCTCAAATTCGGGTTAATATAAAAATGTATGATAGTTAATACGAATTTCCATCACTTGATAAGAGGTAACCGGGGGTCTCCGTTGAATAAATTTCTAAAGGAGAAAGAACCCCGGAATAAAGAAGCTGATAAACACATTTTTGTGTCTAAATTGTCCTCGATTTTCTCTATCTTGGTACTCGATTTTGTACTTATTTTGGTATTTTGTGTGTTTGTAGGTATTTTTGGAAAATAAACGTTTTTGGAAGAATCGACTCGAAAAACTGCTAAAGGTACCCCCGGAGGACATTTGCTAAGCGGACCTCAGATTTGGCTAAGGAGAACCCGCGGTTATGTGCAACCCAAATTTGTTCTCAGCACCCAAATTACTATCGACACCAACAGAAGGATAAGAGGCACCCTTCATCTTCAACATTCAAAAAGAATATTTGCGGGAAATTTGGTTCCACCGGTAAAGGGTTTATTATCTTTAAGATAAGAATATCTTCTTGCCTTATAAACAGGAAGAATTTGAAGAAAAATGAAGTTATCTTGTATTAAACAAGAGAGATATCCTTGGAAGATTTTATCTTGGATTTTATTTTGCGAATTAAAGAAGATATGGGTTTAGTAAAGAAATATGGAGAATAAAGAGAATGAAAAATTCCTGAAGATATTTTTGATTAAAAAGAAGAAGATTTTAGAGTTATGGAAGAATATATTCGAGTAATGTGTATTTGTGTGTATAAATAGAGAGCTAGAGAGCACATTTGAGGGGGAGAGTTGGGGACAGAAAATAAAATCATTGCATTAATAATTTTCTCCCATTTTCATTATTTTTAAACACTTTGAGCAATGAAATTATATTTCGAGCGTGTTTCCAACCTAATGAGCTAAATCCAACATTGGGATGACGGAGGAAGCTGGATTTCATCAATGTGGTAATTGATTAATTCTTTTATTTACTTTTTGCACCGATTTTAAATGATTTATGATTTCTACTAATCAGTTGTCATCTTGTTAGATAGTGTATGCTTAGTCTTAGGTGCTTTAGATACACTATGCTTGTAATTTACAATTGATGTTTTACGAAACCTATCCTTGGAAAAATATTAGAGTTGATATTTCTTTTGTTTGAGCGATAAATGTCTAGGATTAATTTTTGAACCACTTGAATATGAAAGCAGTGAAATCCTGAGTCCCAGTGAATTCTTCATACCGTGACATATTTTGTATATAATTTCTTATTTTTAGTATTTTTATATGTAATCCTAGAATCAATTTCAACAAGTCCGAGTGAACGACAACCTTATTTACCACTATTCAAAATTCGATCAATTTTTGGCGCCGCCGACGCGAATTTGTTTTTAGGTTTTCTTTTTCTTTTTATTATTTTTGTTCTTTTTTATGCGTTTTGGTATTTCATATTTGCTTTCAGATTTGGAGCTAAGCTAAAGAAAAGGGAGAAAGTGTTGAAAAGAAAGGCAAAGCCCAAAAAGGAAAGAAAAGAGAAATCCAAAAGGAGTGAAGAAAAAGATTTTGTAAATAATTCTGTTTTTTTTAGAAACTGTAATTAAGGTTTCTATTTCTGTAATCTTTTATTTTTGGACCTTTTTTCTTTTTGGACTTTATTTTTGGACATTGGACTTTATTATATTTTTAAAAACCCTAAGGAAGGGTAGTTTTAAATAAACTGTGTGCAGAGAAGGACGACGATTACGATATCGCCTCGGCCCCTCGGGTTCGTACATGACATAGGAGTCGTGGCCCGAGTCGACTTCAACGGTTCATCCCCCGTCTGGAACGGGAGATAAGAATTCTAAACACCCGCGAATCCCCTGTCAGCGGGTTTACTGGATGATTTTGTATGCATATATGTTGAGGAATCGAATACGGCTGTTTTAATTTCCTAGTAAAGGGCAAGGCCTGGCCATAAAAGATAAGGGTTCGGATTTCATCACCGTTCTCTTCTTGCCCGCCTTAGGAAAACGAAACCAAACGCGAACCTGCCTAAAATTTTGACTAGAAAGAGACCGATAGGGTAACGAGCTTAATAGGAAAGTCATTCGAAAAATATTGGTTACTCTTTTAAGCATACTTCGAAGTTCATGATGGTTTCTGTGAGTTGAATGCGTGACTGCGCCGCCTTGTAATGTGGTGAGGCCTTGGGAATCAAAGCTCCACGCAGCTTCCCTCGCCTCTATTCAACTTACTTTGACTCGGATTGATTCCAGAGGGGTTTGCTAAAATTGTAACGAATTCCCTTTCAAAATAATAGAAGCTGGTCTAGAAACAATCTAAGTGGAGCCATCATGCTTTTTGTTTGCTAGATAAAATAGGCCTGTTGTGGTCGAGTCAGCCTTCTTTGTGTTTGTTTATAATTCCCTTGCAGTTAGGATGTCAAACTGATAGCCAATACAATGATTATCCGACTGAGCAGCTTGGACATTATCCTTTTTATGACCATAGTGTGAATAGTGATTGGGAACGCGAAACTTTTGAAGGTTACGGGTCATACCATGGTGAGCCAAATTACTATCCACATGCGCACAGGTCATACGAGCAAAATAATCCTCCTATTTCTTTAGAATAGTCTCTCAAGAGTTTTAATGAGTCAACACAGAAGTTATTTATGAAAGGGACTTATAATATTCCGCTTCCAGAAGAGTTCGTAGAGCAAACAACTAAGATGTCTCTAGAGGATTCCCTCAAGCAATTTACTGAAAGTACAAATAGGATTATGGAAAGATTTGCTCAAGATAGTCTTAAATTCCAATATAATGTTCCCAATACCACCCTTGAAAATAATGAAAGTTTTTATTCACATAATCAAGATGACGAGGTTAGAATTGGTAACACTACTTGTTTTGATGAGGTTCGACCTTTTTCATGTTATTATAATGAGGACTGTGATGAGGATAGTATTGATGAAGAATCTGAAATATATAGGCATAATGCTGAGGAATCTGTTACTCCCAATGAGCTCTTTAATTATAATATTATTTCTAGTTCAAATCCAAATAATTTTAATAATTATTCACCTATTCAAAAGGACGGGGATTTGACTAGAGATACCCCCGTTTTAGACGATGTAGTATTTCCTTTTGATTACGATGCTAATAATGGTTTAGAGGAACGAGTTTCTTTTGAGAATATTGTTTTAGAGTCTACGATTTAGAAACATTAGTCTTAGAAAAAGATAATGAACTCGTAGAGATGAGTGAGGATGAACCAGACTTAGAAAAATTAATTGACCATTTTCAGGAATCTAATGACCTTGAAATTAGGGAAGTTGTGACTAGTCTTTCTAGAGACACTGAAAACTCTAAGTTTGGGGGTGATTATCATTATCCATGTGCTTTAACTCTTAGAAAGCTCCCTAACTAGGGACTTGATATTTGTGCCTCAAGCATTATGCCAGATTACCGTCATACTAGTTCTCCCGAACCTAATAACGTCCAGGAAGAAGTTCAGTTGTTAGAAACCCATCCTCTGATTGATGTGGTTAACCCAGGATATGATATCAAGATTGACTTTGTTTTCCCACCAAATTTTTTTCAAAGAATTGTGGGAACGTATAAGTTTCAGATGTGTCAATTATTAAGTTTTGAGACTAAACCTAATTACTTTAGGAGAATAGGGTCGACATATTTTCTTAAGGAAAACCACCTCTTTCATTGTGGTCAGCTGTGTGAGTCAAATCTGATTGACTTAGAGGATCCCCAGTTACTCAGGCTTTTGTTATGCGCTTCTAAGTTCTTACTTAAGTATTTCCAGATTCTTCAACCTGATATTCATAATGCCTTTGAGGAAATCCAACCAATGAAAGCTTTTTATCTAGACCCTGTTATAGAACCTGAACCTGAACCACAGCTAGATATAGTTGTCTTAAACAAGGGTATGTTTGGTATCTTCTTGGTCTGTTGCAGTTTCCTCTTCTTGTGGTTAGCACTTTTTGATCCAGAAGACCCACAGTTATTCCGACTACTTCTATATGATTCTATGAGGTAACTAATTCCTTCCGATGTCTGGCTGAAGACTTTAAACTTAGCACTTCTTGGGAGGTAACCCAATCTCATGCAACACGGTAATATCTTTCCTTAACTCTTTTTCTTCAAATGGTAACAGTTTCTCCTTGTTCATATGCTTTTAATTTTATCTTTAGAACATTGAGGACAATGTTAGATTTAAGTTTGGGGGTATGGGAGAAACTTTTTAGTTGCAATAAATAAACTCCAGAGCCTAGAAATTTTATGCCTATTAAGGATTGCACTAACCAATCTAAGTGGATGGGAACATTTTGGTTGTAGGAGTTGAGGAACCAATCTGATTAGATGAAAACATCTAGAAGAGTCTATTCATAAAAGCACATAGCTCAGGTGTTAGAAAAGAAAACATGGTAGTTTCGCCATATCCTCGTGATGGAAACATCGAAAGAATCCTAATCACTTCTTTTTTGTTTTTACTATTAATAGGGTGAAATAAAGTAACTGAGATACAAAAAAAAAAAAATTGAGACCAGACCACCAGACCAACCAGAATAAATACAATAAAGTCGACCACTGGTACCCTTGTATTTTCCAGTGAGTTGACCTAGAGTTAGGATTATCGACCACTGGTTCCCTTGTATTTGCCAGTGTGTTGATATTAGTCCAGACCAGTATCTCAGTCCATTAGGATATGTTCACCTTAGTCAACATCATCTACGTTTTTCTCTACATCTATCTTCTTAATCTATCCATGTGATTGGTTGACTCCGGTTTATGATGTCCAGAAACTATCTGAGTAGAGCTCTGTAACTTTATATGAATTTTAGTATGCTTGAGTGCAAACTCGTGTACATCAATTGGAATTTCGCATCAGGGTACTTCCTCCTGTAGTCAATAAGTATGCCAACCAAGGAGATTCTTTAATGCCTTCCAAGGTTCTGCGTAGATAGGTAGGGTCTGGAGTAAAGATTTTGTGGGTACACCTCTGGTAAACCCCCCGGAGACAACACTCCGCCGCTAGGGCCACCTAGCGGTTTAACGGCTTGCTGCTCATGCTAAGTGTATACTTTATTTTCTAGAATAAATTTGCTCGAGGACTAGAAAATAATAAGTTTGGGGGTATTTGATAGACACATTTTTGTGTCTAAATTGTCCTCGATTTTCTCTATGTTGGTACTCGATTTTGTACTTTTTTTGGTGTTTTGTGTGTTTGTAGGTATTTTTGGAAAATAAACGTTTTTGGAAGAATCGGCTCGAAAAACTGCTAAAGGCACCCCCGAAGGATATTTGCTAAGCGGACCTCAGATTTAGCTAAGGAGAACCCGCGGTTATGTGCAACCCAAATTTGTTCTCAACACCCAAATTACTATCGGCACCCCAACAGAAGGATAAGAGGCACGCTTCATCTTCAACATTCCAAAAGAATATTTGCGGGAAATTTGGTTCCACCGGTAAAGGATTTATTATCTTTAAGATAAGAATATCTTCTTGCCTTATAAACAGGAAGAATTTGAAGAAAAAGGAAGTTATCTTGTATTAAACAAAAGAGATATCCTTGGAAGATTTTATCTTGGATTTTATTCTGCGAATTAAAGAAGATATGAGTTTAGTAAAGAAATATGGAGAATAAAAGAAGGAAAAATTCCTGAAGATATTTTTAATTAAAAAGAAGAAGATTTTGGAGTTATGGAAGAATATATTTGAGTAATGTGTATTTGTGTATATAAATAGAGAGCTAGAGAGCACATTTGAGGGGGAGAGTTGGGGAGAGAAAATAAAATCATTGCATTAATAATTTTCTCCCATTTTCATTATTTGTAAACACTTTGAGCAATTAAATTATATTTCGAGCGTGTTTCTAACCTAATGAGCTAAATCCAACATTGGGATGACGGAGGAAGCTGGATTTCATCAATGTGGTAATTTGATTAATTCTTTTATTTACTTTTTGCACCGATTTTAAATGATTTATGATTTCTATTAATCAGTTGTCATCTTGTTAGATAGTGTATGCTTAGTCTTAGGTGCTTTAGATACACTATGCTTGTAATTTACAATTGATGTTTTACGAAATCTATCCTTGACAAAATATTAGAGTTGATATTTCTTTTGTTTGAGCGATAAATGTCTAGGATTAATTTTTGAACCACTTGAATATGAAAGCAGTGAAATCCTGAGTCCCAGTGAATTCTTCATCCTGTGACATATTTTGTATATAATTTCTTATTTTTAGTATTTTTATATTTAAGCCTAGAATCAATTTCAACAAGTCCGAGTGAACGACAACCTTATTTACCACTATTCAAAATTCAATCAGAAGCCCAACTGGCCCGAAAAAATGTACATCGGCCATTGTAATTTCATCCCTGTGCATATTAAGCTTAGTTGTTGTCTGTTGCTACTGCACATTACATAGTTCTTATTGTAGTCCTCCACTTGTTTTGTTTTTTTTTTCTCTTTCTTTTTATTTCTGATAAGCAAAAGAAAAATTACATAAAGGTAACTGTAATTCGGCTGTCGCCCAGTTCAATAGCTTTATCCTGACTGTGCTCAAAATGCGAAAAATCCCACTCCGTGGATAAGAGCCATTTGAACAGGTAGAGTTTGCATTAACTTAGCGGGCTAATGCAAAAGATGCCTGATTAATAGGCTTCAACACATGATTTTTTTAAATTCTTAAAGCTATCATTACTCAAAAGGTTTGTGGTTTATAGTCTTTCCAGTAACTTTGCTTGCCATCCCATTGAATTTTTTAACGAGATTATTGCAGCTGGACTCTATGATGATATCTTGGTTTCCAAAATAAATCTCCCAAACAAGTGCCTCCACAATTCCCATTTGGTGCAGTCAACACATTTTGCTGCGTAGGAATATAAGTTTTTGAAAGTTCTATCCATAGATTGGATGCTTCCTGGGTTAGGACGTGTTTTCTCGAAAATCTTCTCGCATCTAGCCTTCCAAATGTGTCAGAGAACTGAGATACAAAAGGCAGGGTTACTATTCCAATCAAGAATCCAATTTTTAACAGAAATAGGCATCAAGCCTGAAGATAGGGCTGCCAACAGGTACCCGATTACCCGGAACCGAACCGGACCCGGATCTATCAGGTCCGGTTCCGGGTCTTAAGATTGGACCCATTAGCAAAATAATTACCCCACGGGTAGACTCGTTAAGAACCGGTAAGCTTTCGGGTCCTAACGGGTCTTACCCGCCGGGTACCCAAATATTTATCTTTTACTTAATATTTTTACTTAAAATTAGGGTTGTAAATGGGTCCGGGTCCTCCCGGGTATCACTAGACCCGGACCCTACTTATAAAGGTCGGTTCTGGTTCCTAACGGTTCCGAATTCGGTTCCTAAATTTGTGGACCCAGAAACGGACCCTTTTAAAGTCCCGGGTACCCGTTGGGTATTAAAAAAACTATAGTGAAAATCTTAAAAACTTAATTTCTTTCTTTTTTTAACTCGAATCTATATTATTTTTATACAAATTTATTATTATTTCTTTATTAATGTGTTAAATAAAGATTAAATGTAAGGAAAAAATGAAAAATGAAAAAAAAAATCAAAGCCGAAACTAGCAAAACACCTATAATTTTGCTAAAAAGATGAATAAAATAATAAATAACCAGGTACCCATTACCCGCGGGTACCCGCCGGGTAATGGTATTACCCGTTTGGATCCTTTAATATGCGGGTCCAATCGGGTAATTACCCACCGGGTCCTAAGTTGCTAATGAGTCCAACTCTAGGACCCAGAACCGGACCCGAATCTAGCGAGTCCGGTTCCGATTCCGGGTAATGGGTACCCATTGACAGCCCTACTTGAAATAGGAAGACTTTGTGTAATTTCTCTAAATTGTTTTTTCATTTTTCCTCTATTCTCTTATGTTTAACCTTAATTGGGACAATTAGATACATATAGTAATAATTTTATATGAAAAATTATTAGATTCAAGCTAATGTAAAAAATATAAAAATAGATTAAAAAAAATTTGGTTGATTTTAGAGGACCTGATAAATATCCGGATCCAACGGGTATTTAAGACTTTTATCGGGTCCGGTTCCGGATCCATCAAAATAGGAACCGGACTCGGAACCGTTAGGACCCGAAACCGATTGAAATTAACGGGTCCGATTCCGGATAATATACTACCCGGATCTGATGGGACCCGTTGGCACCCCTACCTGAAGACAAGGGGTTGGCAGTGCTGGCAAACCAGCACTCCTTGAAAAATGACATTGGAGAAAAGGATGCTCCATTGTCTCGTCGTGGTGATCACAAAAAGTACAATTACTAAGTACAATTGTTAGTGTATCTAGAAAGAATAGAGATAAGAGGGAGCATATTCTGAATACTCTTATAGATGAACATTTGAACTCTAGGAGCAGTTTTGATATTCCAGACCCTATCCCAAGATATTTTGCTATCATTAGTGAAAGGTTTCATTAAAGAGTATACCGAAAGATTCCATATAACAGAGTCATTCTGTCCATGTCTAATTCTAATTACAACCTTACTGCCTTAGCAATATCAAGAGTCAAAATAGCAAACACGAAACATTCCATGAGTTTGTAGAGTCATCAATAAGGCCGCTGACCATAGTCAGACAAGAAGAGTTGGCACTTGTTTAGAACAAATAAAACGAATAAGATATAAAATACCATTAAAGAAAAATGAAGTGACAAGATAATAAATTAATCCATTAAAGGGGAAAAAAACACTTCTAAAAAAATCAACTAGACCTTCATTGACATTACTGAAAATGTTTAAAAGACCCGACACTTTAAAAATACTATACAAACTGTAATTAGGTTTATAGAAAGTCCACAAAGAATCTTTAATTAGAAATGTAATCTCAGTTGATTCAACTTACATAATGAACACCAGCTTTTTCAGATATCCAAACACGCTGATCCTCTTTGATATGCGTGTGAGTATCGACAAAGAAAAACATAAATATTTTTTACACAATACTAATTTTTAATCAGAAATACCTTCTTTTGGCACACTTGAAACGCCCGAGAACCCCCAAAGTGGTTGTACTCGTCTTTCTTCCGATTGTTCGACCATGTTGCAGACCACTTCTAAAATTTAAAAACGGAATTAAAATAAATATGCATAACCTATAATTTATAATTAAGAATACCAATTAAGAACCAATTACTTTACCTTAAATTTCTGTGAAGAAAAACGGTCACACGGGCCACATCCATAACCAATTAAGACGTTCTCGAATGGCTTCGAACGAGCTTCTTCAATAATTTTACACTTTTTGAAGTGCGCTGACATTTGAGTCATGTAGTTTCTATATCTTCTAGCCATACAATCATTTAGGTATTTCTTGATAGAGGGCCGCGTAATGTCCAGTTCGAACTTGTCCTACAATAACATAACAAAGTTTGATATGTGGATCAAAATTATCTCAAAACAATCAAAAACAACAAAAAAAACATCTCAAAATACATCTCTGGAAGAGTTCTACCTAGATTGACACTTTCAACTAGAACAACCCTGTCTCGATCAGGAATTTTCATCCAAGACGTATATTGCATCGGAGCAAAGTCATGAACAATTATGCCGAATTAAGTAGATAATTTGCAACTATTTGTGGAGATTGGTTCGCCCGTAACATCTGAGAATTTGATAGGCAATTTTCCATGATGGGCGACCCAATCATCCAGATCTATACCGCGTGATCGTCCACAGACATTCAGTTTCCCCAATGCAGATCCTACAATTATAAAAACAACAATGAATATATTTTGAAATGGTTGCTGACATTTCAAAAAGCAAGACGTCTCGTTATCCACTGTAATCATTTGTCGAAACCATAAACACTGACTTGAGACATACATGCTAACAAAGAAAAAGGCAATGGATTTTCTAATTAGTGAACTATACCAGCGTCATTTGGAGCACCCAAACGTTCCAGACGTTCCATTATGTCTTAGTAGTTTGTAAACCTAATTAAGGAGAAAAACAAGATCATAAGGAAACATCATATATATATATATATGTGTCCAAAGATGAGAATCAAGCGCAAAGAAACTATCTGTGTACAAGTTACTCAATCATGCACTCTTCCGTTAATGCGCTCTTCCACAAAGCTGTAAGAATACCCTTAACACGATCCTTTGTCACACATACCACATACTTCCGAAATCACTCCAATCAATAAAAACAAGTACAAGAGGTGGTGTATGAAAAGAAAAAGAAAATCATTATCATCAGTTTTTCTAGATTTAAAGCCATCATCCAACATGATTTAAACCATTAATCCATTCATTAAACAACATAAAAAAAGAGAAATAAGATGATGCATTCATTAAAAAAAAAATCTTCTCATTGAGATAAACAATCAAGCTTTATAATCTACTAATAAATCTAGAAAATTAAAGAATTAACAAAAATTTGGAAAGAACAATACCGTCTTTCAGAGGTGATGTATATGAACTTTGTGAGTCAAGTCAATGATCTTAGGGATGCGGGAAGGATCCCTCCAAAGGAATTTTGCTTTTGATCTACATCCCGCTAAAAATTGAGAAGTTATCCTAAATCGAAACAACCCACTAAAACCGGTATCTCTTTGATGGTTGCAACCGCATCGGTATTTTTTTGTTCATCCATATCTTCCTGAAGTTCTTTTTTAACACGTCATGGTGGGGAAGCAACCTATGAGACTTAAGTATGAGAAACTAAGAACGACTCGGACCTGAGGAAGACTCGAAGTTTGTGATTCAAGTTAATTTTGGGTGTGAGAAATCAGCCATGAAATTGAGGTGTTGTTGTTGAAATTGTAGGATTAAGATAGGTGGGTTTTCTCCGGTTCGAATTTGAATAGAAAATTGAGCTATAAAAGCTCATACCAAGTTGTCGACTTTGCAACACTATACGAAATGTCTTGATGCCAGAGTATTATGGAAATAAAAAAAATAACCAAAAACTTATCGATTTAGATTTCCTAATTTGTCTATAAGAGCATCTCCAATGCTAGAGGTCAAGGTCATCCTATATGGATGTCTTATTTATACCTTTTGGGTTGTGGGTCACTTACTACATGACAAAAATAGACAAAGATAACACTCTATGCCTAAATTCCATCTCCAATGTCCAAGGTCTTATTTAACACTTTTTTTTTTAAAAAATTTAGACACAAAAGATGATGTGGACTTATGACCCAAGGTCATAAAGAAAGTCATATTTAGACTTTCTCCTTTACCCCAACTTTAGCCATGTCATCTTTTCTATGACCCTCACATTTGCATTGGAGATGAAACTTTGGTGAAAAAGGTACTAAATCCTATGTTTCATACTAATTTAAGACCTCTACCCCTTGCATTGGAGATTCTCTAAACATTCAGGTTTATAAAAAATTCGTATTTGCAAGAAACTAAACTTCCGTTTTACTTTGAAAAGATACTAGACACAGGTGTCCTTTTCTTTTACCATAGTTTTAATTCGGTATGACGTGGCTTCGCCTCGCTCTATCGTGTATTTTTGATTAGGTGTTGTGAGGTTTTGCCCCGCCTTTTCGCGATGCATTTTTGATTTCTTGCGGTTCAGTTTCGCCTCGTCCGGTCGCTTAGTATTTTTGATGTATACTAAAATGAACATGAACCCCATGTTATAACTCTTTTATCATTTTTATTACTAACATCATTAGAAATAGTTAACACAATAATCTATTTTGACATTTAGAATATGTAAAATAGAGTAGACTATATAAATATTTTGTTTGGAACCAATTTAAGTTCCAGAACCTTAGAATAACTTATATCCCGGAACCAAGATGATATGGAAACCGAATCCTAACTTGGCTAGTTTTCCAATTCTTCCACAAGGACCCGGACGATAAAGAAGAAAATTCAGTATCTATCTCTCTTCTCAATTGTTGTTAGATAAAAAAACCGAGAACGAAGTTCTGAAGCTGAACTCAAAGAACCCAAATCCTTTATCGTTCTGATTGATTTTTTATGATTGATTAATTCTCATCGTGTTCTTAGGATTGAATGTTTTGTGTGCATAATAAATGCTCATACATTCCTTCACATATTTGTTGCACTTAAGCATTCATGTTATTTACATGTAAATAATGGCTTGGTAGCGTTTAGGTTATTACTTCACCGCTATTTTGAGCGCCTTCTTTCACTTTTTATGTTATAGTAGTTCAACTTTTCTATCTTTAACCGTGGTTTTCCTCTACCTTCGATATACTCACAGAGATTTCAGAGGAAGCTCATGGTGTGACATTTGAGACAATTATAGCTTTTTTTGAACGAAACAAGGGTATACTTCTCTTGTGAAATAAAACTTATCACAACCACAAACCACCACCACTGCAAAGGTATTTCTTTCATATGTTAAATTGATCAACAACCACAGTTAGCAATGTACGATAATCTGGTCATTTATACAAAATCTGTTCTATTCCATATCCGACTGATCAAATGTACACCAAGGATTTATCTCTAGCAATGTGAACCAGTGTATGTCTCATGTCATCTGTGATTAACCAAATTATATATATTGTATATATACATGCATTATTAAATTAGAAAATCTTATTTATTTATTTCTGGTTGATCAGAATGTACACCAGAGGTTTATCTCTAGCAATGTGAACCATTGTATGCCACGTGTCATTTCCGATTATCCAGAATATCTATACCAGATCTCTAAATGCATCATTAGACCAGAAAATCTGTTTTATTTCATATATGGTTGATTAGAATGTAGAGTAGAGGTCTATCTCTAGCAATGTGAACCAGTGTATGTCTTGTGTCATCTCAGATTAGCCAGAATATCTATGCCGGATCTTTAAATGCATTATTCGACTAAAAAATCTGCTTTATTTCATATATGGTTGATCAGAATGTAGACCGGAGGTCTATCTCTAGCAATGTGAACCGTAATATTCCTCATCATCTCTCCGATCACCAGGATTATCTTTAATGGATCTCTAAATGTACCATTGAACCGCAAGATCTGTTCTGAATTAAGCTGCACATATATATATATGTGCAGCTTATATCCAAATATTATTTGATGTAAGTTCGATCTCAGAAGCTTATGTTTACTATTCACCAGGATAATCTTCAGTCTGGTGTAGGTCAAATACATCTTCAGATGGGTGTTCAACCTCGAATGTCAGAATTTCTTTTTTCATCATTTCGTTATCTGAAACTCAAGATTTATTATAGCCTCTGTGCTCTTATATTGAAATCCGATGAGAGATTCAAGCATATCTTTGAAGACGATCAATTCCGACATGACGATGATCATGCTTTATATAAAGAAGATCAATGGCTATCAGAATGGATCGCGATTACAATGATTAGTGGAAACTACTTTTACAACAGATTTCATCTCACTGAAGAAGAAACCTCTAAATGGTTGAAGATTAATCAAAATATATCATTAATCAGATTAGTCTTTTCTGCTTTTCTTGGTTTCATGTAGATCAAAAAATTAACATTATAAATTGGTTGTATCAGTGTGCAATGTATAATGATGACACAAGAGGATATGTTTATCTACCACTTCTGTCATGTAACAATCCAAACCTCAATTTGAATGAGGTATAATTCAATAAATATTTCAAGGGTTTTCCAAAGCCCCTCTTTCCAAAAAAAAAGGGCTATTTTGTCTTTCCTCCCCTCCCAAGATCGCTAATTAGCGTATCCTCCCCAAAAAGATTAAAATTAGTGTTTCCTCCCATCGTTAGTTTTTCCATCCAAAACCCGGTTAGCTGAGTCAACGAGAGTAAATACGTGGCAGGAATATTCACCTGTCAAACAAACTTCCATAAATACCCTCGTCTTCTTCCTTGAAATAAACCAAACCATTAGCATGTTCTTCCTCCCTGAAATAAACCTCCATTTCCAGTTCGCTCCCTGACTCTCGACTTCGCACAACGCAAAATTGAACCCATCTGGTAAATTCATTGCAACCTCCATCTCCGTAAACCCATTTCAAATTCTTATTTCTTCAATCTACCAACAAACAAAAACCCTAATTTCACCTGACCCCATTTCTCAACTCTAGTCTTCAACAAACAAAAACCACAATATCAATAGTTTCATCTCCATCAAACAGTGTTCAGCAACACCCATCTCCGCAATTTAAATCAACCCCCAAATCCCATTAATTCAACGACAACATCAACTTCTAGTAATCTTCACCAATCATCTACAATTACCGCATTGAAATCCATCTAAAGAAACTTTCCCTAATTTCTACTTCCATTTTCAATCACCATTAATGGCAGAATCTAAAGCCTCTAAATTCAATAAAAATTAGAACGACTTGTAAACCCATTAAACGACGACAATCTAAAATTTTGATATAAGAAATCAAAATTCAAATGATTAAAAAGAGTTTCTGATACCTGGGATCGAAGAAATTGCAAACCCATTCAATCGTGGTAAACCAAAATAGTGATATCAGAAATCAATTACAAATGATGAAAAATAGGTTGGTGATACCTAGGATCAATTTCAGGAACATGTTCTTGGATGTGCTTCTTTTTTTGTTCAATCGTTTTAGAAGATTTCATTTAGCCCCAACCATTTTAAATATACAACAGAAGAAATAGGAAACCCTAGAACTACATAAAATCAACAGAAAAGAGATTAGTTTGATTGAGGATGAAATTAATGAATGCTTAAGAGTCCGGGTTTGTAGATATCAATGGGTTGTTATGGATTTTATTTTGTAGGGAAGGAATTTAGTAAAGAAGTAGACGACCAACAGAGTTCTCCTGTGACCATCTGTGAAATGCATATCACTTGTTTGAGAGAAGGCTCAAGTGATCGGGTTGCTCTAGTTATATTTCGAGAAATGAATTAGGTTTGACACACATATTTCGCACAAATTTAAGAGGGTATTTAGGGTAGATTGTAAATAATATTATTAAATTTTCCACGTGGATAATACTGCTGACTCAGGTAACTAGATTTTGGATGGAAAACTAACGACCGGAGAAAACACTAATTTTAATCTTTTTGGGGAGGAAACGCTAATTAGCAATCTTGGAAGGGGAGGAAACTCAAAATACCCCAAAAAAAAATCGTTTGGGGATCCAACTCTACCGTGCGAAATATTTTATACTTTCTCCGTCCCTAATAAGATGACCTACTTGGTTTTAAACTTTGTCCCATAAATAGATGACGTATTTCACTAATCAAGGGATATTTCTAAAACTACCATTTTAATTGATTATTTTTCTATAAGAAATATGTATAATTTGATAGTCATGTTTATAAAATTTATAAAAAACCGTGGTATAGTTTAAGAGATAAATCGTTTCTAAATTTTATTAATTATTGTCCATAAGGGTATAATTGTAAAAAATAATTAAATATACTCCACTTTTCTCCTTTCTTAAAATTTGTGCAAACTACAACGAGGTCATCTTATTATGGATGGAGCGAATATAAAAAAACATAAAAGGTAAAGGTTATTGCCCGTTTCAATTTCCACTTCCCATTCCTCCTTTCTTTTTCTCGGTCTGTTTTCCTCTCTAACTCCGCCTCAACCAAATCTCTAACAAAATTTCCAAATCAAAGTCTAAAAAAACGAACTACGAATACGTAAAGCAGAGATCACATACATGGCGTTGGATCTGATCCTTAGGCGTTATTAGGAACTTAAACTCAAAGATTGAAGAAAGATCTAGGGTTTGTTTGATCTTCTCTTATATCTATATATATGTTAATTTTCGTAGTTTATTTGGTTTTCACTCAGATTCATAACGATTATTTCATGGTTCTGAACTATTTGAGCATATATTATGCAGATTTCGCCATGTAAAAAGGTCTAAAAATGGGTTTCAATTTAAGGTTATTTCTGATTCCTCGACAACTCAAAGCATAGACATCAAGGAATTGGTATTTTATGGTAACTTTTTTACCATTAGCATTAGTTGTCTCAACTGTGCTCGAAGGCTAATTAAAATTATAGGGTTTCCAGTGTTAATTTTGTTTGTTAAATGATGCAGATGTTATAGTTTCTAGTGGGAAAATTTGGGGGAAAATTTCTTGTGGCAGAGGAAGATGATTCATAAGGTTAGGTTATTACAGTTCAGACTTGTGTCTGTTTTTTCTAGATTTTGAGTGAAGTCTTGAAATTTTATCATCTTTAAGAAAGTTGGCATTTGTGGAATGAATGCTACTCTGTGGACCTATGGTTAATATGTGTGTTTGAATTGTGAAGTAGAATAAGTAGTCTGATCTGCTACTTAACCTCTCTAACCCCCCTTTCTGAAACCAGATAAATTTAACTTGAGACACAAGAAGGTGATGAGCAGGGAAGATTTTGGATTAACTAATTTATGTAGATGAAACCATTAATCATTGGCATCCTAGATGCAAATACAGGTCTGCTATATCTATTTTAAATTTATAGAATTTGTGTTTGTTAAGCTTTTTTTGTGGTTTAATAACCAATTTCATATGGTTTTGATATTTTTTCTTGTTGATTTTACAGATGATTGATGAAACACACAGCTTGAAGACCTAACCAGTGCTGACAGGTGAGGCCCTATATTTGTATTGTCTTCAATATTTTATGCATCACGTACTATATATGTGTCATGATATAAGACAATAATAAGTCTTGTAACTACTAGCATCTGCAGGGTATTACTTTTGTCTATCTTCCTAGCTGTTGTAACGGCATTTGCCGATGGAACTCTAGTCAAGTGTACTCTAGTGTTACTAACCTACTTGCAGGGCTGCATATAATACTCTTTTGCTTGTTATAAAGTTCGTTTTATATTTTGTTTCCTCATTAATTAACAGGGTCACTGTTTGATTTTTGCTTGCAAATATGGAGTTGCTCTAGCCGTTTAAGAACATAAAGAGGTAAATGCTTTATCGTTCTAAAATGTCGAGACGGGTAGTGTTTGATGTTTTGGGCGTTAGATTTCAACATTTACACCTGTCAAGATCAGCATTATTCTTGTTATTCTTTACTTTCACCATTATTCTTGTTATTCTTTACTTTGTATGCCTTTTGGAGTTCGATCTCCAAGTAACCGAACAAGAAATAGCTGACTGAAGCCTATTTTCATCCCCAGCTGACTGTAAATGTTACCTGGTCTTGATAGGTGTAAACGCATCCCTTTCACAGTCCGGCTAATGGCTTCTCACTCTCTCATGATTCATATTTTTCTAATTGGTCCATACTCTGTCACTCTGGATCTTTTTTTGCATTTCATTCATCTATAAAGACTAAATTTTTATGCATTTGATGTTTACCTTTTCTTCCATGTATTATCCGGAATGTAGACTTCTCATTCAGTTAATGAAATACATGTTATTTTCTTCCAGAAAATCCCGGTTAAGCTTTGTCCATGGAGTCCATGTGATACAACTATAGTTTATGCGTCTGAGCCTTCTTGTTAGTCTGGATCTACTGCTGGTTCTCTTAAGAAGTTGTACAAACATCGCTCCTGGAACTGGTGCTGTAAAATTCTCCCTTTTCTGGCTTGCCTTTTTCTGTTCTGCAATGGATTTAAGGCTAATAATTTCATTATGAGTTTGTAGTTCCTTAAGTTTCCCAGTAATTGTTCGTTTAAGTTCACCTAAGGATAATGCTATTGGTGTGGTTAATTGCCTAAAGCGTATGCAATCATGCCTTGTCGTGATTAGCTCATGTATAGATTGCTTCAAAAGTTTGGTCATGTGTTTGGTCCGCAAAGCAGGGTCGATATTGTGTACAATTATCCCAAGGATTATTATGTTGCAATGTTTTAGTTAGTATGTGAACAGATACTTAGATTAGCTTCCATGCACTCTTTTATTCGTAATCACTTAATATCCGATGACCCGTCGCATCTATCTCCCTAAGTGTGTCTATTTTCTATTGTCAAGTGATTCAGTTGACCATGGTAGTCTTTCTAACATCAATATCTCGTGTGTGCTGCAGATTCTTGTCAGTGTCATTGTTGTGATGGCATTGAAACATTTTGGATAGTGGCAACAAGTGGATTGTGGCAATTCCCCTCTATAATGATGCAGTTAGGATACTTATTCTTTTGGTTGTGGCAACGAAAAGTGGGTTGCTTGCTTGGACAATCTATCAGTTTCATCTCTGTGGTTTTTAAGTTGAACCATCCCAACCACTTCCGGTAAGATTCCTGACTGATTTAAATCCACTTTGTGTTTCTTTCATCTCTTTTAGTTTTATATATTGTGATCAATTCCTTGGCTTTGTATCTGTTGATCTCGTTGTGTGTAAATGACTAACATGAAAGAAGGTATAAGAAGAGCAGCACCAGGTAATATCACAATCAATAAAGTGAAACATCTTTGTGGTTTATGCCTATCTACAACCCCTACAAGGAAATAAAGAAGGTATAAGAAGAGCAGCAGCAGGTAATATCACAATCAATAAAGTGAAACATCATTTCTAGTTCCTTTTTTCTGTTCCATTATTCAAATTGCGGAATCTCAGTGCTGGAGTCTTAAATTTCAGAAATGTCGTGATCGTCATGAGAATTTTAAGGCCTGAAGGGCGTACATTGTCAGGTTCAAGGGACGACAAAGGCTTCAAGGGCATACGTTGCCAGTTTCACGTGACGGAAAAATCAATCTATACATAGAGAAAATGGAACAAATTAAGGAAGCCCAATGCAAGTTCCAGGCACAGTGCACTCGGTTAAATATCTTGATCCAGCTGATTCTCCAACCATTGAAGATCCAGAAGCTGCTTAGTGCTTAATTTTGTGTTTTTTGACACGCTACTTAGATTTATGTTACTCCTTGTTAGTTTTCTTCAGTATTTTAGAAGTGTTGTCTCTTAAATAGTTCAATCGGCAACTATGAGTGCAATTACTTCACAAGTTCTCAGAATATTATTCAGTTTAAATGGTTTTCTTTTCTATATCATTTTCACATCTTAATGAATTACATTTTGGAAACAAACATAGTTGATTGCAAAAAAAAGGTACTTGTCTTCAAATAAAAATTGAAAACAAAGTTTATCCTCGCCTAGAAGAATTATTTGGAAACAAGAAAATCGTTTAATCACCAAATCTTTCGTCAAAGGCAAATGTATTTGTCACCAAATTTATTTGCAAGCAAAAGCATTGGTCTGTTTAATCTGTTTTCATAGATAAAATTCGTAGCTTCTTAAAGAAAGTGGATTTTATCCCTGAAAAAAGCTTTATGAGACGAACAAAATTTGTCTATAAACTCTTTTTACAACGGCAAATATATTAGACACAAAAAACTAATTTTGGCGCAATTCTTTTTCTGTCACTAATATTTTTTATTCTGAAACCAATGTTTTTTGTCTATGAAATGAATCTTTGCAGATTAAATGCGTTAGTCAATAAAAAAGTTCGAGACCAATTTTCTTTGTGTATAAAACTCTTTTTTAGTGGTTGAAATATTCGTTTCGAAAACCATTTTTAAAAACGGCCGTACCAATCATCCAAAGCTATCTTTGGAGACAAAAATACTTGTTGGTAAAGTATGATTTAAAGACAAAGTCTTTTGTCGCTGGAGCTTATTATTAGGACAAAATTAAATTGTAATGAAAATATTTAATGAGAATTTTTTTTTATTGCCAGAATTAACTTTTGATGACCTAATTTTTGACGTTAATTTTGAACTTTGAAGATAATTTATCGTAGTCATTGAAAGACATATACAACGACAAGAATTTTGGTTTCACCTAAATTATCTTATTTTACCATAAAAAGTTTCCACGACAATGATTAGACGACAACTTTTTTTTTGTTCCAAATTTTATTTTGCGACTAAACAAGGTAGTTCTGTGACAAAAATATTTGTCTCTAAATGCCCTTACAACAACTTCATTCTCGTATAACGTTTAGGAGAATGAGTTTGGTTTATTTGGATTCAAGAGTACAGGTTTGGATGTTGGCTTTATTTCTAATGTTTACTTGATGGCACGTACAGAGATACATAGATAAACTGCAAGGGGTGGTGCTTGACGTGAGCCTGTGGTGGCCATCCATTCATCAAAGAGAATACCAGTGTACAAGTATGTACACATATACAAAAAAAGTAAGAATATAAATCATTTATTCAAACAAAACAAGTTATATGCATTCATCGTAGAGAATTTCAGTGTACACATATGTACACAACTACCAAATAGAGCACCAGTTCAAACAATACAACCCGTTTATTCATCACATATCATTTCAGTGTACAAACATGTAGACAATTACAAAAAATAAAATAAAATCGAATATCCATTCAAACAAACATAGGTATCTATACATGAGGTCCAATCAAGATTATATGCTTGAGATTTCTTTCAATAACATAACTGATAAAACATGTGATTTTTTCTGTTAATTAAAGTTTTGTGAATACAAAAAATAGATCAAGAATGGAACAAAAAAACAACAACTCAGAAACGGGTAGAAAACTGAAACAAGAGATCAAACATTGTGTAAATATATTTGATCTATCAATAGGCAAACATAAAACAAAAATCAATATGTGAATCTCATGAACAAATCACCTCTCTCTCTATGAACCTCATATAAAATCGGACCTCTCAGATATAATCTAAAACAAAAACAAAATTTTATAATTTCATATCAAAAATGTTGATTAAAAGAAAACTTGAGTTCAGTCTTATAAAAACCCTAGAAAAAATTTAGCCAAAATTCAATATCAAAAACGTTAAACTAATAACTCTAGATAGAAATTAGTGATAAGAGAAGATGAAACTTATCTTCATAATCATTTTTGCTGACGAAAATCGTTAGGTTCAATTGTTGATGATGATGCTCATCACGTTTTCAACACTAATTTCCAGTAGATCTTCAAGAACAAGTGTTGTTGATGATGGTTTTTTTTCGTGCTTGTTTTGAATTAAATCTAGATAAAACAATTGTTTCTGAATCTCCACTTCGATATCGCCACTCTCCATTCTTTCTCTCTTTTTCTCCTCTGTTTCCGATATGATTTTCCTCTCCTCCAAAACGAACATTGTAGTTCATGGATACTTCGGGTAATAGAAAAAATCTACTTTTTTGGGTCGATGAAAAAAAAGATTGACTCCTCTAAATTTTGGACTAACTTCTATGGGCAGGGGATTTTTTTATTTTTTTTTCAATATGAAAAGAAGATTCATTGATCGACTTAAAAAGGGTCGGGATACATTGTTCATCTCTAATAAGAGATTTCAACCATATGGAACTGAGGTCCAATATTCATCGACTCTAAAATTCCTATCCCTTTTAGGCTATTAGCTACTCCCCCCGTTCCTTTTTAATAGGTTGGTTTTGTTTTTAGAGAAAATTAAGGAAATTAAGAGAACTAATCATCGAAAGTGGTCCTCATGACACTTGTCAATAAAAGAAGTGAAGTGAAATGGTCCACATGACACTTGTCAGCAAAAGAAGTATAGTGAAATGGTCCACATGACACTTGTCATCAAAAGAAGTTAAGAGAAAAGTGGTCCCAGAAAACTAAAGTAACATTTGACTTTCCCAATTAGGAAACCAGCCTATTTTTTGAAACATTTATTTTGGGAAACCAGCCTATTAAAAAGGAACGGAGGGAGTACTTCATTAGACTCTCTGTGCATAAAGGTGCATTTCCAACTCATAAAACACGCTAATAAAATCCTGGATTACATTATTATTTTTCCATTTGACAAAACCTAAACAACCATTGATAGCATTTACTACATTTAGACAATCACCCTCCAAATGCAGATTATGAACTGCTTCGACTTTTAAATTTATGAGATTAAACGTTAATTTCTGCATTCCATTTGGCAGTTCCCATGGGGGTGGGGGAATCCGTCCCATTTAGCCCCCATCCCGACCCGCCCAATTGGAACTTGGAACGAGGAACGGACCAGGGATACATTGAGTTCATCTCTAATAAGAGATTTCAACCATATGAGAAGAACTGAGGTCCAATATTCATCGACTCTAAAATTCCTAGCCTTTTAGCTAAGGCCCTCTGTGCATAAAGGTGCATTTCCAACTTGTAAAATACGCTGACAAAATCCTGGATTACATTATTATTTGTCCATTTGACAGAACCTAAACTACCATTGATAGCATTTACTACATTTAGACAATCACCCTCCAAATACAAATTCTGAACTGCTTCGGCTTTTAAATCTATGGGATTAAACGTTAATTTCTGCATCCCATTTGACAGTACCCATGGGGGTGGGGAAGAGGAATTTACCGTCCCATTTAGCCCCATCCCGACCCGCCCAATTGGAACTTGGAACGAGGAACGTGCCAGGGATGGGGAGAAAAACTCACAACAGGGCTTAGGGTGAGATTAGCTATCCTGCCCCATTGGTGTCGAGCCCCAGCGTTTATCCAGTGCATACGCACGACCGGATTGAAACGTAAGTAGTTGATGCCATGGAGGATATTTTCTCGAGAAGAGTTCAAATTTATGCCATGGACGTGGGCCCACGCACGCCGTGTTCACCGGGGCGGTCAACACTGTCCCAATCATAATCTTTATTGGTTGATAAGATTCAAGTGTGTGTGGTTGATAGGATTCTTCCACGTAGAAAATTTTCATCAGGTTTTGTTTTTTTGTTTCTTTTGAAGTCTTGCTTGACTCTTGTCTGGTTGCATGCATGGTTGACGAGATATTCCCATGCAAGAAACTCTTGTTTGTTCTTATATCAATTTCGTATTCTTTTCATTTTTCTCAAGTCTTTCTCCAAGACTGCAAGTCTGCAACAGTTTGCGTGTAGGAAAATGTGTGGATATGAATCTCTCTGTATTCTATAAATATGAACACTCTTGATGAACTGAGAGAAATATATCGTCCAACTATTTTCTAAATATCAATGGAGTTTAATTATAAGGCGAGCTTCATGTTGTTCATTTGTTTCACCCTTGTTTCATTCTGGAATATCCTACCTACATCCCAATCTATCATCGCGCAAACTGATCGACTAGCTTTACTTGCATTCAAAGACAAGATAACCGATGACCCATTGGGAGTACTAAATTCATGGAACGCATCGTCTCATTGCAGCAATTGGACAGGAATTACATGCAGTCGTCGGCATCCAAGCAGGGTCACTAGGTTGGTTCTGGAATCCATGGGTTTGGTAGGTACTATATCTCCATACATTGGCAATCTTTCATTCTTAAGAGTTATATCCCTGTATGACAACCAGTTCAGAGGCGAAATTCCACAAGAAATTGGTCGTTTATCTCGCCTCCAAACTTTTTTTGTGGAAAATAATACACTTATAGGGAAAATTCCTAGGAATATATCATCGTGTAAAAATCTCGAAGTTTTTTCATTATCATGGAATGATTTGGTAGGAGGAGTACCTACCGAGCTTGGTTCCCTGTCTAAGCTTCAAAATTTGGGACTCTCCGTGAACCACCTAGGAGGAACTATCCCGATTTCACTATCAAACCTTTCGGTTCTCGTTTTATTTGATTAAGCATACAACAATTTACACGGTAACATTCCATCCGAGCTTGGCCAGTTATCTAGATTAAATCTTTTTGCAGTCCCATCAAATAACTTGTCAGGAACCATCCCACCCCAACTTTTTAACATCTCTTCGATCATTGTTTTTTCTGTAAGCGTCAATGAATTCCACGGAACCATTCCACCCTACATCGGGACTACTCTGCCTAATCCCGAAGCCCTCTTTTTAGGTGGAAATAGATTTTCTGGTGTGCTACCTAATTCAATTTCCAATCTTTCTAGACTGTCTACATTAGATCTTGGCAGTAATCAGTTCACTGGGTCTGTACCTCCTAGTTTGGGTAACTTGAAAAATCTCACTCGTTTAAATATTGAGAGAAATTATCTTGGAAGAGGGGATATAGATGGCCTTAGATTTCTTAACTCATTACCAAATTGCAGTAAATTAGAGACGCTTTCGATTTCTTTCAACAATTTTTCAGGGCAACTACCAGATTCCATAGCTAACCTCTCGACAAAGCTTACGATACTGTATGTGGGGGCAAACAATATATTTGGTAAAATTCCTCCCGGAATTGGAACCTTGTCAACCTAAATGGATTAGGCATGCGGGGTAACCAGCTAACTGGAAATATTCCTGTTTTTATAGGAAAACTTTCTAATTTAATATCACTTGACCTGTCGGGTAACCAACTCACAGGAAAAATTCCGTCAAACATTTGCAATAACACTCGGTTGGAAAGAATTAGTTTTAGTACCAATAAATTGCAAGGTGGAATTCCGCCAATTTTTGGCAATTGCCAGAAAATGATGGTATTGGATCTTTTCAGAAAATCAACTTACCGGTCCAATAACTAAAGAACTCATTGGTCTTTCTTCGATAACCGCTCTGCTAGTCTTGTCTGGAAATCAGTTAACTGGTGACTTGCCATCAGAGGTTGGTAACTTGAATAGGATTGTCTACCTCTACTTGTCAAATAATCAATTATCTGGGAGAATTCCAGATTCTTTAGGGAAATGTATTGGTTTGGAAGAACTTTCCTTAGCCGGTAACTTATTCGAATGGGTCATTCCTGCATCCTTAGCAAGTCTGGAGGGACTGCAAAGGTTAGACATGTCAGGCAATAAGTTGTCGGGGAGAATTCCGAAGTATTTGGAGTCCTTTGTTTCCCTCAAATATCTGAATCTCTCTTCCAATGACTTTGAAGGTGAGGTACCGAAACAAGGGATTTTCAAGAATGTAACTGGGTTTTCAGTCCGCCGAAATGATAAGCTCTGTGGAGGAATTCCGCTACTACATCTGCCGAGTTGCCCAAGACCTGGCTTTGATAAAGCAAGTAAGCGATCCCCTCTCAAGAGATTGCTGCTAATAATATTCGGTGTTGTTGTCTGTGTTATTCTTCTGGGTTTCTTTCTCATATGGTTCTGGAGAAGAAAAGCAACAAAGAAAACTTCTTCGCCTTTGAGCAATCCTTTGGATAATATGTTTCAAAAGGTCTCATACAATGAACTTCTCAAAGCGACAAACGGATTTTCGGCAGAAAATTTAGTTGGAGTTGGAAGCTACGGATCTGTTTACAAAGGATTGTTATCGCTGACCCATGAGGTAACAACAGTTGTTGCAGTGAAAGTACTAGACCTTCAAAGGCGGGGAGCTTCAAAAAGTTTCATGGCGGAATGTGAAGCAATGAGATGTATTCGGCATCGTTTTACTTCAAAAAGTTTCACACCTATAGTTCACTGTGATCTGAAGCCAGGCAATGTTTTACTTGATAATGACATGAACAATCGTGTTGGTGACTTTGGATTAGCGAAGTTTCTTGGTGGAGTCATCATCAATGTTGAATCTGGACATCATACCCCCAGTACTTCAGTCGGGATAAGGGGCTCGGTTGGTTATGCTGCTCCAGGTAGAAGATTCCTCTCCCTTTGATAAACCTGTAGAAAAATTATAGTATTAAAAACCATAAAACATATAATCCATTTTCCTTTTACTGGCATGCAGAGTATGGAATGGGTAGAGATGTACTATCGACTCATGGAGATGTCTACAGTTATGGGATCATGGTGGTAGAGATTTTCACTGGAAGGAGACCTACAGATGACATATTCACAGATGGACTGAACCTTCATACCTTTGCTAAGACGGCTCTCCTTCAAGATCATGTGATGAAAATTGTTGATTCTACACTGCCTGGTCATGTCTGTCTCGAAGATGGTAACAACACCATAGCTCCAATCACTGTCGAGAACGAGACCAAGTTATGCGAGGCTTTGGCAAGGATTTTAAATATTGGCGTTATGTGTTCAATTGAGTCACCCAACGAACGGATGGAAATGGCAGAGGTCACGAAAGAGCTGCAATCAATTATGAAAGGATATCTCTCCAGACTGGGATAAGATGGCAGATTGTATCATTAGATCCGCCATAGATAATATATAGTTCTATGTTTCTTTTCAAACAAAGCCACTGATACTTTTAGCAAACATTACGGTTCTCTTTTTTAAAGTACGGGGTTAAAAGGAAAAAATATCGGTGTATCTGGTCATGACTGACTGTTGCTACTATACATTTCAATAAAATGCATTACTCATATTTGATTCTTATTTTAAAACGGTTTATATTTAAAATTGAAATCTAAATATAAATTTTCCACAAGTTGATCAAGTCGGATTCTAGCCCTTAACCTAGTGAAATTTTATGTCCCATTCTCAGAAAACTAAGCATATGTGGTTATCAAGGACAAGACAGAAGTGTTTATCAGAAAGATAAAAAATGAGAAAAAAATGTAGTAGCTTAGTCGTATATGAAACTAAATATATGCGGTTTTGTGCTCATAATTTGTTAGCTCTGATTATTCGTGGTGGTTAATCCACATTTTCATACCATGGTGTTGATCGGTATATGTTAACATGACGTGTGGCTAATGGCAAAGTTTTCATGTCTAACTTCACTCCTACCCTACATAACAAACATGATACTAACCGGCGCATGTGTGTGTGTATAAGAGATCAACTTAACAAGCACGCCTTGACTACATGCTCAATAATTGAATGTTAGGCATTTTTCACATGATCGCCGTAGGGGGTTACCAAATTCTATGGAGGATTGCATGTTCATCTCCCTACAACTGGTCTAGATATCATTTCTAAGTATGTGATTCAATCCCGAAAGTGATGCGTATCAGGTCGTAAGATGATCAGTCTTGAAGGGAATATATTACTGGTTTTATTAAAGGCGAATAAAAGAGGACTGTCAGTGGTACCTCATTTGATGAAGAAATGCATTTCTTTCAGACGATACATCTACCGTTGATAAAGTTACACAATGTAAAGAGATTATTTCTTTCAGAATTACATCCATCATGGATAAAGTCATATGACGTGAAGAGATACATCTCTAGGTGTTTTTCAATGCTACATTGCTAATCGAGCATTTCCAATCTGTCTATCTCGATTCTTATACTAAATAGTGCAAGTTCAACATCAAACAACTGCACCACTACTTGAACAGTTACTCCTTCACAATTATTTTCTGGCTAACAACTACCACTTTATAAAGTTTCCTAAAAAGAATAAACACACATATAAGCAACTTTATTTTCTGGGTAACAAATACCCTGTAGTTGCAAGTAATGGTAACAAATGTTAAGGATTGGTCACATGTGCCTCAAACAATAATGATCATCAGTACCAGTATCATAATTATCCTCAAAGAGCAAATGCTTGATGCCTTGAACCCAGCTTTCAGTGCCTGCTTCAATCTATTCAGAAGAGTATGTACAAAGACATATTCAGTAACCCAGAAAGACAAATTTATAAGCACTAATATAAGTATAACTCGGAATACGATATTTTGGAAAATGCACCTTTTGGGTTCATACTGATGATTTAAGAAAATAAGAACCCGACTAACACCGTGTTTCTTCATCACACTCTTCCAATCAACATTTCCACCTTTTCATCCCAGTTGCCATCAACATAAGCAGGACCCTTCTTAAGATTCAACATAACCCGACTAACACTGTGCATTTCACTTGGCTCTAACCAATGCCGAGAATGAGACCAAGTTACGCAAGGCTTTAGCAAGGATTTTCAATCTTGGCGTTATGTGTTCAATTGAATCACCCAAAGAACGGATGGAAATGGCACATGTCGTGAAAGAGTTGCAATCAATCAAGAATGCATATCTCTTCAGAGTGGATCTAATTAATGATCAATAATAAGATGGCAGATTGTATCGTTAGATCCAACATAGATAATATGTAATTCTTGTTTTCTTTTTAAGGAAAGACACTGATAGATTTAGCAAACACTGTGGTTCTCGGTTTAAAAGTATGGTCATGAATGACTGTTGCTACTATAACTTCAAGACAATGCATTAGTTATATTTGATAATTATTTATTTTCTTAAACAATTATATTTAAAATTGAAATCTAAATACCAAATTTCCGCAAGTTAATCAAGCTGGGTTCTAGCAAACACAAGACTGTCAGTGGTTCCTCACTCTTCATTTGATAAAGAAATGCATTTCTTTCAGAGGATACACCAATCACCAATAAAATCACAGTGTAAAGAGATGTATTTCTTCCAAAATTTTACACCCATCACTGATAAAATCACATGATGTGAATGGATACGTCACTAGGTGATTGTTTAGAACCTGTTCCTTCTATTCTACATAACTACTCAAGCATTTCCTATCTATCTCAATTCTTATAATTAAGTAATACTAGCTCAACACTAAACAACTGTAAACTAAATGAATAGTTACTCCTTCAGAACAATTATTATCAGACTAACTAACACTGCTTTATAAAGTTTCCTAAAACAGAATATACATAAACAATCCACAATAGTTGCAAGTAATGGTATTGAGATGTATTACAAGGACAATATTTCTCAACTATAACCTAGTTTAACCAAATGCCAAGTGTGTATGAGTATTCACCTATGATACAGGACTGGTCACATATTTGCCTCAAAGAATAATGATCACCAGTACCAGAATCTTAATTATCCTCAAAGATCAAATGCTTTCAGTGCCTGCTTCAATCGTAACACGAATATATAAAAACAAAAAATTAGCAATCAAGAAAGACAAACTTATAAGCCCTAACATAAGTAGAATTTAACAAACAAGTTTCTGGAAAATGCACCTTTTAAGTTCATTTTGATGATCATCGAAGAAAATAAGAACCCGACTTAAGTCAGTAATACCGTGTTTCTTCATCACACTCTTCCAATCAACATTTCCAAAATCCAAAAAATCCTTCCCTGCAAAATAAGTACAGTTGCCATCAACATAAGCAGGCCCCTTCTTAAGATACTTCTCAGGGTGTCTAGGTGTAAGTGACAGTATCGGTGTGTCTGGCATTGCTTGACGAAGAACCCATGTTGAATGCCCTTTAAAAGCACCACTCTCCATCATCAGATCAGGTTTTAACCACCTAGTCATAAACAAAAGTCCAAAACTATGATCAAAACCCATCCCATACTGATTATTCTTGATTGGTCGTGTCTCATAGATCGGCACAAACTCTTCCAATCCCTTTAATAATTCCTTCGTTGTCCATTCCACCGTTTGTCCCGATTTGGATCTGCCTTTTGACAAGGATAAGAAATTAAAGGTGGGGTTTTAATGCCACTTGGTACATTAAAAATGAGCTAATCAGTAAGCACCGAACAAATGAAATTGCCAAATTGTCAAAAAACCCCACGTTTTGCAAGATCTTGATGAGCAAATCACTACACAAATCAATTAAAACCAAGTCCTAAATCAATTGAGAAATGCCACTTCTACACCAATATTCTCTAATGATAGCTAAACAAATGCAGATGCCACTCTAGTAACAATCCCACATTCTACTTCAAGATAACCAATTTCTAAACAAATGTCCGAATCAAGAAACCCCCAGTTCTGCAAGATCCTAATTTGCAAATCAACATAAAATTGAACTAAAAAAAGAGTCCTAAAACAGTGACAAATACCAATATTCTCTGATTATCAAACAAATTAGAGTAAAAGTAGAGAATATCTGCAATATTCTCTGCGTAAAAACCCTAAGATAAGTGACAAAACCCACATCCAAAATCCCATAAAAAAACCCACAAAGATAAAAAAAGACTGCATCAAATCAATATTCTCTAATGAGCTAACCAGTGACAACTAAACAAATGCAGATGCCACATTCTACTTCAAGATAACCAATTTCCAAACAAATGTCCAAATCAAGAAATCCCAAGTTCTGCAAGACCCTAATTAGCAAATCACCACAAAATTGAACTTAAGAAGAGTCCTAAAAACAGTGACAAGTACCAACATTCTCTGATGATCAAACAAATTTCAGTAAAAAACCCTAAAATTAGTGACAACCCCACATTCAAAATATTGGGATTTATAATCCAAACACGGTTAAAAAACATGTGTTATGTTTAAAGTTAGTAAATGTTATCTCCTATTAATTAGGGAGACTTAAACGTGTTTTAGTGTTTGTTGAATTGTTACAAGGCTACAATTTAGGAGCTAAATGTTAGTGGAACAATTAGTATGTGGGTTAGTGTTTCAGTGCATGTAAAAGCCTATTTAAGACTAATTTTGATTAACGAAAAGTGTAGAGTGGTTTAAGCAATGTAATCTTTATGTGAGTTTTGTTCAAATCTCTCTCTCACTCCTCTCTTGATTCATGAAATCTAACATGGTATCAGAGCTGGGGTTGAGAGTTGAGTTGAGGGAGAGGGTTATAAAGAAAAAGGTGTTTAGAAGAGTTCATAAAACAAATGTCTGGAGTTTTAAGAAAATGTCTAAGAGTTTCAAAAATGGTTTATTTGGTGGAAAAAGCTTTATGTGAGAAGGAAAATCAGTGTGATAAAAAAAAATGAGAAAGGAAAATTGCTATGAAGAAAATTGATGAGGATTATTTTTTTTTAAATATATATGGTTCAAAAAAAAATGGGTTTGTTTATTTTGTCTTGCAGGTGTTTGATATTCTGCTTTGAAAGAAAAATTATGAAGATGCACATATGGTTTGCATAATTTGTTAGGTTAGTTGTAATGATGATCAACGAATAATGATGATGATGAAGATCGTGACGACGATGATTTTATGATGATAATGATGATGGTATGATGATGATGATGATGATGATGATGACAAACAATCGAAGATGTTGCTAATTTATGATGATGAATGACTAATGATGCGATGAAGAATTAAACGTGTGAATTAAGGGAAGGTATTGGGATTTATAATCCAAACACGGTTAAAAAACATGTGTTATGTTTAGAGTTAGTAAATGTTATCTCCTATTAATTAGGGAGACTTAAACGTGTTTTAGTGTTTGTTGAATTGTTACAAGTCTACAATTTAGGAGCTAAATGTTAGTGGGACAGTTAGTATGTGGGTTAGTGTTTCAGTGCATGTAAAAGCCTATTTAAGGCTAATTTTGATTAACGAAAAGTGTAGAGTGATTTAAGCAATGTAATCTTTATGTGAGTTTTGTTCAAATCTCTCTCTCACTCCTCTCTTGATTCATGAAATCTAACACAAAAACCCACAAAGATACCGAAAAACTACATCAAATCTACCAAGAAACCCCTAAAATTAAAAGATCCAAGAACTGAACAAAAGGGGTAACTGAAATTGAAAGAGATCAAGGGTAAAAGAATGAATTACACCAAGGAACACCAAGAGTCCCAAAATATGAATCTAACCCATCAATCCCAATCAAACTTCTTGAATCCAGAGTCGAAACACAAACAGAATTCCTCGAACGAATAATAATAGAAGAGAGAAGAAGAAGGAAGGAGAAAATAATGAAAGAACATGGCCAAAACACACCAAATTTGTACGTAATTAGATTTGTTATTCTCATTGCTAATGAAATCTTTCTTGTTTTTGATTCATCATCATCATCTCTTTCTTCTTCATTTCCTCCTCCACCTCCTACCCCTCCGATTCCTTCTTCTTTAGTTGTTTGTGTTGTTCTTCCTCTCATTAATAATGCTCGAACACGGTAAAAGAAGAGGAATACATTGAACATACGAGAACGGTGATACACGAATAATAATACTACTAGTACTTGCTGGCTGAGTCCGATTTTGTCAACGTTATTATAGGGGTACCTAATTTTTCTTTTTTTTTTTTTTTTTTTTTTTTTTGGATTTTCTTGGATTTTTTTTAATTTTTTTTTTAAAGTTTAATTGCTAGAAAAAATCATCTAAAGGATTTACATCATACAAGAAGCTTGTTGGGAGCCTAACCACAAGCTGGGCTCTGTACTACCACACTTAACCTATGGAAGAGGAACTCTCCCATACGCACATCAGCATCATGGCGAGCCATGTAGTTGCGAAGACGTTTAATGAAGTCTGTGGTTTCGACCCCAAGCTCATCAAGAGTAGTAAAATCCAAGGCTTGAAAACCATAACCTTGGGAGGTGCACTTTTCTAAATACTTGTCTTACGAATAACAACATCCTTGATGTCCTGTCCCAACTCCAAAGTGCGACTATTAACTCCAGCAAAGGGTGAAACAATAGTCACATCCAAGCAAAACATCACGACCATTATCCCAATTAAGTACGAGAATGTCCGCTGGTCTCAGAAGTGCCATTACTAGCAAGGAGACCCAAATCTACCTCCTTACGTGCCGGTACCCCAACTCACTTCGATTTCGATATCGTCACTCTCCTTTTCTCTCTTTCTTTTTCTTCTTTGTTTCTGATATGATTTTCCTCTCCTCCAAAACGAATATTATAGTTTCATGGATACTTCGGGTAATAGAAAAAAATCTATTCTTTTGGGTCGGGAAAAAAAAGAATTGTCTCGTCTAAATTTTGGACTAACTTCTATAGATAGGGGACTTTTTATTTTTTTTCAATAAGAAAAGAAGATTCATTGATATACTTAAAAAAAGTATACATTGACACTAGTGGAAAACAGAAGTTCCGCGACCGTCAGGACATGTCATATATACGTGTTATACGACTACTTTCAACCGTCTCTGTTGGGGTCTGTGATAAAGCGTCGCTGTCTCGTACGACCCTGAGTCGTGGGTCTCAAAATAACAACCGATTTCAAGGGTACCGAGGTACAGACCCTTAGCCGTGGGTCTCAGATTTAAATTATAATATAAAAAAAAAATATAGATTCAGATTTGCTGAAATGCCTGAATGGCTAAATCTGAAATAATCTGACTGCATCAAAGTCAAGTCAAATTAAGTGGAACACAAACTGAAATTCGAATGATACTTCAAATTTAAACTCAAACTATGAATTCAACTTTCATTCATTTTATCCATTGGGTTTAAAACAACACAAAAAAGTATGAAATTCTGAGTTCATAACAATACATGGCTGAGCTAGATAGTAAATTCTAATAACAACATTTTAAACAATAAAACGATAAGCACCTCCGATAACGATGAACTTAGACAATACTTCATGATTGATATCAAGTAGAGCACCCATGTATTTGTCCCTGGTTCACATATGACAAAGAACATCATTCCTGCAAAGCAAATCAACAACTTCGTTTAGTTCATCATACATGGTTGAGCAAAATAAGTTACTAGAGATGACATTATTATTAAAAGTAAGTTAGGTAATATGTTACAGAATTCAATCAATGATCTGGACTCCAAACTGCCCTCCACTAGAAGCATATGTAACTTAACAACTAATAATACTATCTCGGGTGAAGATGACCATCAAGACATGAAGTATTGGCCACACACTGCAGGAAAGTTATCCCACAACCATGACTACGAAAGGACAAGCTTGAAACAAAACAAGAGCTTCAGGGCAATCGAAAGCTGATACAAAGAAATGGGTTGAATCCTTTGGAAGCTCATGTTTTTTTTGTAAGTAACAACATCACAGGGGAAGAAGAAGACACTTCCACAAGCAATTTCCCTCACGAATACGGCTTAACTAGTAATACAAGAAATTAGAAATCAGAATGCATATGAGTGTTCATTAAAGACATCCAAGATTATGCATATGAAATTATAAATCATCAACATCCAACATGTTATATATAGTGGAATACAAGCGGTTAAAATACTCAGAACATCACTGCCATTGCAAGAGTGCCCTATTTAATACAACTAGCATCATATTAAGCCATGTGAGAGGACAAATAATAGGTAGCTTAAGTAATTTCATGGACCACTTTGCAGACACATATAAGCTACAAACAACTCCATAAATTTATAAGACGTCAGTCAAGTGATTTGAATCGAGTCATCCAAAGCATAAACAGTTCCCCAAAGAAAATCATTAAGCATAACCATCACCAGTGCATCCATTTAATTCTACTTGTGACACACTTGAAAGAAAAAAATAATGATAACGTGTTCTAGATTGTTGAGCACCCTACAATGACCATAACTTTGAGCACCATACATAGTACATAAAGAATGCAACTTCTTTATTAAAAAAAATAACCCAATCAAGTTAAAACCAACAAGTCCCAAGACTAAACCACAGCCTGCAAGATTATCATGCAACACCAACATCGCATCCCTACCATTACTGAAGTAAATGAGAATGCAATAAGAATTTTACCTTTTTTTCTGTACTTTCAGGCTTTTTCTCTAACACTTAATGTGGAGTTCTGTTGATATTTTGTTCAAGATTGCCTTTTGTTTCCACACCTCAATTTCCTTAAAGAACGAGGCCAAACTGCAGAAGAGAAAACCAACACACAATTAGACCAATAACCATCCTGGAATCAACAAAAAAAACCAATTTTTCAATTGAAAAACTAACCATTCTGGTAAGGAAAGACCATTAAGTTGTACTTCCAATAAAAATGAGATAAATAATTCAGATGTGCCATTCTGGTAAGGAAAGACCATTAAGTTGTACTTCCAATAAAAATGAGATAAATAATTCAGATGTATTTCAATTGTGCTAATAATGACGCACCCTCTGATTTCAACAAGATCGCCTGTCATGTCATAGTAATATGTCATAACACGTATAACAAAACAACAAGTACTCGTTAAAACCTAAAGGAGCCACATGATAAGTAAATAAATCACCACAAAAAGGAAGTACGTCTACCAGGTGAAGGGGATTTTGAATTTCAAAATTTATAGCATTAATTCACATAAATTAAAATCAAAAATTGCAAAATCAGAATTCAAAAAAAAAGTTTTATAAGTTAATGTGACAGGGATTAGATTATTCTAACTTCCTCCTAATTATTAGTTTGTACAAGTATTTCAGGTGACCGGTACAGCTACTGGTATTCCTGATATAAACTAATAGGATGTACTGCCCATAACAGAATGAAAACAGAAAAAGATGGAACTTAAGTTGGAAGAAGAAAATATAATGGAAGAAAAACTGTGGAGTGAATCTGTTAATATTGCTCTATATTCCATAAAGGTGCACCGAAATAGTACCGGTCAGCATCAATATGATCGGGTATCAGCTGATAGGCTCGAGTATTAGCTGATACTGTGAACCATGAATAAAAATACGTGATCAGGATAGTACAAAGGAGCTACAAGAGACCAAACATAAAGAACAACAGTGGCCCATTGAGTGCATATTTGAACTGAAGTTGATGTCCAGCTAACATTAATCAACTCTGAGTTGAATGACGGTGAGCCAGTCCAACCTGTAATAAGCATGTTTGAATGCATGCTAGCGAACGCGAAAATCAGTGGAAAAATGTATAGGAATAACCAAATGGCACAACATCAGGTTCTCTGTCCTTTCTCTGCTCAAAGTTCACAAAAGGGTTTCTGTCACCTACACCAAAAGGTCAAACATGGTCAGAAACAAACACAAGGAAAATGGTGCTGTTTTGAGAGGGCACATACGAATTCCATTTTTGATGACTGTTTATCGCCAGAGAACAGAACTTAACCATCCTACAATGGAAGTTTATATCTTCCTAAAAGATAGCATGTTCTTATCATATTACTATGAAAGGGTCTGTAGATGAAGCCTTGAAGGTACCTGACTTTAGCGAGGATCCAGCCCGGCAAGCACAGTACAAGACAGAGATAACTGTTGTGAGCATACCAAGAATTAGCTTACGCGTGGTTACTCCTTTGAACTGTTGTTGAGACCATTGCACACGTAATCTCGAGACTCACTTGAGAGAGCACTGTAGAGCACATACGAACAGTACACAGAAATAACAGAAGATGGCAAAAGACTTGCATTAGCCTGTATCAACCCCAAAAACCCACAGCATTATAATTGAGCATTGAAGAATATCTCTGATGCAATGCTGAATCAGATGTCTTTCACTATAGGGGGGAAAAGAGTCAAAATTTTCTATACCTGCAATGTAATAATTACAAAACCAAATGCGAGAATGATGGTCATGACAATAAAGAACACATTAAGATTGCAGTCATGGCCTGAGGGGTTGAACCAAGCGAACATTAGTCCTGATATTGTAAGTGTTGTTATATAGCACACAAATACAACAAGTAACGGTATGCACCTGCAATAACCCATCAATTATATAAAGCAAAGACTGAAGAGAATTAGAGAAATATACTTGTCAAAGCGTACTGGAAAGAAAATGAAGAGGATAAGATGGAAATGTTTTTCGTACCATTTGCGTTCACCTCTCTCAACCCAGACATCATTCCATGTATTTGTGGCATCCAGCAGTATAATAACTGGAACCAGAAGAAACAACCCCGATCTAAAGTTTGATAATGTTCCTGCAAATTCAGTGTACGAGTTTCAGGATGAGAAGCAAGCATATTATTTGTTTGCATAGAGCAGCAATAAACCAATTTAAAGTATTTTATACACGCATTTGAAGACAGAATTCAGAACATTAACTATGAACCTAGAAAGAAGGAAAAATAAATTAGTCTAAGTTCAAAAAAGAACATTTACTGACATAAATCAAAAGACAAGTCAATACACCCACAGACCGTATAATGAGATAATGTTATCAGGAACGAAAAACATGAGGACCAAGAGCAAATCCCACACCACAACCTTCACAGTCCTTCATCTCTGGGTTCTTCTGCTTCTTTCTCTCTCAGTAGATTGAACCAGTGGAAGACTCTGCACCTACAAAAAAAAATCCCCAAATCAAAATTAAACCCAGATTCAGAAATCTAAGATCAAGAAATTGAAACCCTTAATTCAGAATTTATTAATTAGCCAAACCCTGAATCTAAAAGAAATAAATATCAAGATCAAAACCCTAAATCAAAACTTCTATTTCAACAATTCATGATCAATAAACGAAAACCCTTTATCTAAAAATCAAAACCCCTAATCAGAAACTCTGATTCATCAAATAAAGATCAAGATATGGAAACCCGTTATGAAAAATTTATAACCCTAAATTTAAAAACCAGAGATGAAGAAAGTTATACCACAGTAGGATTAAATTCCTTCAACTTCTGCAATTTCGTCAACTCAATTTAAGTTTCAGCTGTTCTTTCCCTTGAATCTCCAACTCATCTTCTTTCAATTTCAACATCTCGTCACGATCTTTCTAGATCTCTTCAGTTTTCTCCTAAACCGCAAAGATGAAAAGAAGAAGATGGTTCAAGAACAATAGATGGATTTCTTCCTGACGGGGAAAGGGGCTATGTTTAAGAGCGACGATTTAATTGATTTCTCCATTTCCATGAAGCCAGTTCCTTAGGTTAGAGAGGAGACCAAGAGCAGAAGAAGAAAGAGAAAGAAAAAGAAAAAGAAAAAGAAAAAGACTGGAAATGGGTGAGAGAAAGAAGTATTTATATGCTCCATAAAATAATAAAAAAATTATCAAATGTGAATCGGTTTGGAAGGGTCGCGGGATCGGTAGTAGATTTAGGGTAAAATAGTAATTATTCTGAGACGGCTATTAATGCTCTCGGAATTTTTCCTTGTTTTTATCATATCAGAGACTGCTTTTACGGGTCAGCGGCCCAACTACTGTGACCGGGGGTCTCTGCCGTAGGTCGCTAAACACCCATTTTCCACTAGTGTGAGTTCATCTCTAATAAGAGATTTCAACTATATGGGAAGAAGTGAGGTCCAATATTCATTGGCTCTAAAATTCTTAGCCCTTTTGGCTAGGCTATTAGCTATTTCATCGGACTCTCTAAGCATAAAGGTGCATTTCCAACTTGTAAAACTTTTTGGTAAAATCCTGGATTACATTATTATTTGTCTATTTGAAAGAACCTAAACTACCATTAACATTTACTACATTTACATAATTATCCTCTCCAAATGCAGATTCTGAAATGCTTCGGCTTTTAAATCTATGGGATTAAACATTAATTTCTGCATCCCATTTGGCAGTTCTCACGGGGAAGGGGAACCCGTCCCATTTATCCGCCGTCCCGACCCGCCCAATTGGAACTTGGAACGAGGAACAGGCCAGGGATGGGGAGAAAAACTGACAACAAGGTTTGGGGCGAGATTAGCTATCCTGCCCTATTGGCGTCGAGCCCCAGCGTTTATCCAGTGCATACGCACGACCAGATTGAAACGTAAGTAGTTGACGGAGCGATGGGGGATATTTTCTGGAGAAGAGTTCAAATTTATGCCATGGACTTGGGCTCACGCAGGCCGTGTTCACCGGGGCAGACAACACTGTCCCGATCAAAATCTTCATTGGTTGATAAGATTTAAGTGTGTGTGGTTGATAGGATTTTCCACGTAGAAAATTTTTGTTTTTTGTGTCTTTTCAAAGTCTTAATTGACTCTAATCTACTTGCAGGTAGCGGTGATGAGATATTAATTTCGAATTCTTTTCGTTTTTCTCAAGTCTTTCCCCAAGACTGCAACAGTTTGCGTGTAGGAAAATGTGTGGATATGAATCTCTCTGTATTCTATACTCTCACTGACCATAAATATGAACACTTTTGATGAACTAAGAGAAATATATCATCCAACTATTTTCTAAACATCAATGGAGTTTAATTATAAGACGAGCTTCATGTTGTTCACCCTTGTTTCATTCTGGAATATCCTACCTACATCCCAATCTATCATCGCCGAAACTGATCGACTAGCTTTACTTGCATTCAAAGACAAGATAACCGATGACCCATTGGGAGTACTAAATTCATGGAATGCATCGTCTCATTGCAGCAATTGGACAGGAATTACATGCAGTCGTGGGCATCCAAGCAGGGTCACTAGGTTGGTTATGGAATCCATGGGTTTGGTAGGTTCTATATCTCCATACGTAGGCAATCTTTCATTCTTAAGATATTTATCCCTGTCTGATAACCAGTTCAGAGGCGAAATTCCACAAGAAGTTGGTCGTTTATCTCGCCTCCAAACTTTTTTTGTGGCAAATAATACACTTATAGGGAAAATTCCTAGGAATATATCATCCTGTAAAAATCTGGAGAGTTTGGAAATATTTAATAATGATTTAGTAGGAGGAATTCCTACAGAGCTTGGTTCCCTATCTAAGCTTCGAATTTTGTCACTCTCGACCAACCACCTTGAAGGAACTATCCCGATTTCACTATCAAACCTTTCGGTTCTCGCTTTATTTGATGTAGCAGACAACAATTTACACGGTAACATCCCATCCGAGCTTGGCCAGTTATCAAGATTATTTCTTTTTGGAGTTTCATTAAATAATTTATCAGGAACCATTCCACCCCAGTTTTTCAATATCTCTTCGATCACTATTATTACTATAAACTTCAATAAATTCCACGGATCCATTCCACCATACATTGGAACTACTCTCCCAAATCTCGAAATCCTTGCTTTAAATGGCAATAGATTTTCTGGTGTGCTACCTAATTCAATATCCAATCTTTCTAGACTGTCTACATTAGATCTTTCCAGTAATCAGTTCACTGGGTCTGTACCTCCTAGTTTGGGTAACTTGAAAAATCTCACTATTTTAAACATTGAGGGAAATTATTTTGGAAGTGGGGAAGTAGATAACCTTAGCTTTCTTAACTCATTAACGAATTGCAGTAAATTAGAGAGGCTTTTTATTTCATTCAACAAATTTTCAGGGAAACTACCAGATTCCATAGCTAACCTCTCGACAAAGCTTACGCGACTGGAAGTAGGGTACAACAAGATATTTGGTGAAATTCCTCCTGGAATTGAGAACCTTGTCAACCTAAATGCATTAGACTTTTCGGGTAACCAGCTAAATGGAAGTATTCCTGTTTTTCTAGGAAAACTTCCTAATTTGATATACATTTCTCTATCGGATAACGAACTCTCAGGAAAAATTCCGTCCAACATTTGCAACAGCACTCAGTTGAACCGAATTGATTTTAGTATCAATAGATTGCAGGGTGGAATTCCGCCAAATTTTGGCAACTGTCTTAACATGATGATATTGGATTTTTCCCAAAATCAACTTACCGGTCCTATACCTAAAGAACTCATTGGTCTTTCTTCAATAACTAGTGGGCTGGACTTATCGGGAAATCAGTTAACTGGTGAGTTGCCATCAGAGGTTGGTAACTTGGAGAGGATTGTTCAACTCTTCTTATCAAATAACCGATTATCTGGGAAAATTCCAGATTCTTTAGGGAAATGTATTGGTTTGGAAGAACTTACCCTAGCCGGTAACTCATTCGAATGGGTCATTCCTCCATCCATGAAAAATCTAAAGGGACTCCAAAAGTTAGATATGTCAGGCAATAAGTTTTCTGGGAAAATTCCGGAGTATTTGGAGTCCTTCGTGTCCCTCAACTATCTGAATCTGTCTTCCAATGACTTTGAAGGTGAAGTACCGAAACAAGGGATTTTCCAGAACATAAGTGCATTTTCAGTCCTTGGGAATGACAAGCTCTGTGGAGGAATTCCGATACTTCATCTGCCGAGTTGCCCGAGACCTAGCTTTGAAAAAGCAAGTAAGCGATCCCCTCTCAAAAGATTGCTGCTAATAATGTTCGGAGTTGTTGTCTGTGTTATTCTCCTGGGTTCCTTCCTCATATGGTTCTGCAGGAGAAAAGCAACAAAGAAAACTTCTTCACCTTCACATAATCCTTTGGATAATATGTACAAAGAACTTCTTGAAGCAACAAATGGGTTTTCTGCAGAAAATTTAGTCGGAGTTGGAAGTTACGGATCTGTTTACAAAGGATTGTTGCCGGTAAGCCATGAGGTAACAACAGTTGTTGCAGTGAAAGTACTAGACCTTCGAAGGCGGGGAGCTTCAAAAAGTTTCATGGCTGAATGTGAAGCAATGAGATGTATTCGGCATCGAAATCTCGTGAAGATGTTGACATCATGTTCTTCTACTGATTATAAAGGAGATGAATTCAAAGCTCTTGTTTCCGAGTTCATGCCAAATGGGAGTCTTGAGGATTGGTTGCACCCAACACCAAATGACGTACAATCATCCTGGAGACCGTTAACTTTTATGGAGAGACTAAATGTAGCCATTGATGTTGCTTCTGCTTTGGATTATCTTCATCATCATCGTCAGACACCTATAGTTCACTGTGATCTGAAGCCAGGCAATGTTTTACTCGATAATGACATGAACAGTCGTGTTGGTGACTTCGGATTAGCGAAGTTTCTTGGTGGAGTCATCATCAATGTTGAATCTGAACATCATACCGCCAGTACTTCAGTAGGGATAAGGGGCTCGGTTGGCTATGCCGCCCCAGGTAAAATATTCCTCTCCCTCTGATAAAACAGTAGAAAAATTATAGTATTAAAAACCATAAAACATATAATCCATTGTCTTGTACTGGCATGCAGAGTATGGAATGGGTAGAGACGTATCGACTCATGGAGATGTCTACAGTTATGGGATCATGCTGGTAGAGATTTTCACTGGAAGGAGACCTACAGATGACATATTCACAGATGGTTTGAACCTTCATACCTTTGCTAAGACGGCCCTTCTTCAAAATCATGTATTGGAAATTGTGGATTCTACACTGCCTGCTCATTTCCGTCTCGAAGAAGATAACAACACCAGAGCTCTAATCAATGTCGAGAATGAGATCAAGTTATGCGAGGCTTTGGCAAGGATTTTCAATCTTGGCGTTATGTGTTCAGTTGAATCGCCCAACGAACGGATGGATATGGCACAGGTTGTGAAAGAGTTGCAATCAATCAAGAATGCATATCTCTCCAGACTGGGATCTAATTAATGGCGAATAATAAGATGGCAGATTGTATCGTTAGATCTGACATACATAATATGCATTAGTTATATTTGATAATTATTTATTTCTTAAAACAATTTTATTTAAAACTGAAATCTAAATACCAAATGTCCGCAAGTTAATCAAGGTGCGTTCTAGCCCTTATGCTGTGGACTTTCATACGTTTTCCTTGTCAAAACACTAAGCATGTGTGGCAATGATGGACAGGACCAAGTGTTTATCAGAAAGACAGAAAAAAAATGTACTAGTTTAGTCGTATATCAAACTATATGTACGTGGTTTTATGCTCGTAATTTGTTAGCTCTGATTATGCTTGGTGGTTAATCCACATTTTATTACCATGATTTCGATTGGTATATGCTAACATGACATGGCTTACGGCAAAATTTTCCTGTGTACTTCACTGCTACTCTACACAGCAAACATAATACTAGTCCTTGCCAAGTCTTCTAAGCCCGGTTTGGCGTGTCTCTACAGCTGCTTGCCTGTCTAAAATCTAGTCCTTGCCTTGGTTCGCCAAGAACTGCCCATTTCCTTTTTATGATTGGGCTCTCTCCGACTATGATATTTTTGGGGTATCTACACTTTCCAAGATGGAAATTTTGAAATGCCCTTCATTTAACGGTATTGACTGCAGAGTTAAGGGGAACGGGGATTGACCTCTCTGACCTATTTAGCTATTGCAGGGTGTAGTATGACTTATTTAGCTATAGAAGGGTGTAGTACACTTGAAAAGGTGTGCACTAAATTTATTGTACTGCTCTCATAAAATTGCACACCTCACACAGGTATAAGAATAAAAGTATTCTTGAAAAGGTTATGCGGGTGTCCGAATGGGATAACGTCATACTGGTGCCCATGGCATTATTTCTTACCCGGAACTTAAATAATGGGGAAAAGGTCCAACTTCTTTTTTTTGCTAAGAAAACACCATAACTATATTAACTTAAAAGAAAATTACAAACATTTAAAAAGGTTCCCTTCTAATCAAATTGTCCAAAAAAGAAGGATAAGAGACTCATACATCTTTAATACAATACTTCCTACCTCGACGTGCAAGTCGATCAGCTATCTTGTTTCTTGTACGATTAATATAAACAACCTTAAAAGTACTACTACTTAAGAGTAAAGATTTGCAGTCCACCAAGATATCCAAGCATCTCCACTCGACACGAACATTGCCTCCATTGATAAAATCCACAACTTGAAGACAGTCACTGATGAACACCACTTTGGATAGTTTGATCTCCTTTGCACAGGAGATAGCCAAAAAAAGAGTTGTTGCCTCAGCACCTACAACATCCGAAACCAATCCAAAGTCCGAACGAGATTGAGTTATTGCACCTGCATTATTGCACAGAATCATGCCAACACCCATGTTAAAATTCTTGAAAGAACCATCAACAAATAGAAAATGATCCACAAGTTCAATAAGGATTTTAACATCCATAATAGCCTTCCGAATCTTTATGGGAGGAGCAATGTAAGTGTTTATCGTTCTTTTCGCATATAGAATGATATTATCCATATTAATAGAGGCTTTACTGAAAACCACATCACATCTACATTTCCATATACACCACATAATAATTGCACCTATACTTGGCTAATTAACTGTAAAAGGGGATAATCCTAATCTATCATCAAACCATTCTAGAAAATAATCTTCAGCACAATCCAGATCAAATTTAACTAGATGTTGAAGTGATAAACCAAACCAAACATGAGCAGCAACAAGACAGTGAAAGAACAAGTGAGTAACCGTTTCAATATCATTTTTGGAAAGAGGACATGAATCATCAACATCATGATTGTAGTTTTGAAGTAAAGTATTTACTGGCAGCATACGCAAATATCTTCTACATAAAAAACTTAATTTTAGGCAAACAATTCAAAGACCAAACCTTTTTCCAAAACAAAGCATCTTCCTCATTACTGAATTCATTCTTATAAACTCTATAAGCAGATTTTATTGTGTAAGTTCCATCCTTAGTATGTGCCCACATTATTTGATCTTTAATAAGGAGATTAACCTTTATAGTATTGATCCTAATAACATCCTCAGGAGAGAACAGAGAGTTTAACAAATCAACATTCCATATACCTGTATCCTTATCAATCAAATCATTAACAAAAATATAATCATTATAGCTTGAATTCAAAGAAGAAGGAGGAGAAGAAAGACCAGGAAACCAAACAGACTCCCAAATTCTAGTATAGTTACCATCATTTATCCTGAAAACTATATTGGGTCTTAAGAAAAACAACTACTTACAATACCCTTCCAAATCCAAGAAGCAGAGTCAGCTGCTTTATCAATCTCTAACAGATTCTGATTAATGAAGTACTTGTCTTAAAGAAACTTAGAAATCAAATGATCAGGATGTTGAATGACCCTCCAACCCAGTTTAGCTATAAATACTCTATTAACAGCATAAGTATTCCTAATACCAAGGCCCCCACACCTTTTATCCTTACCTATATCCCCCAAAGAACGAAAATATGCTGCATGCTTAGGATCTTTCTTAGACCACCAAAAATATCTCTGAATTGCATCAATTTTAGAAGTAATCTTCTTAGGAAGAGGGAAACAAGCCATATGATAGATTGCAAGACTAGATAACACATGATTTGTAATCACAGTTCTACCAGCACCATTTAGACTCGATGTTTTTGAGTTTCCTAATTTGGAATAAAACTTATCTATCAAAAAATGAAATTTTTTAGTTTTGTCACGATTAACAAAAAGAGGAGTACCAAGGTACTTCTCAGAAGAACTCATGAATTTAATCCCTAAGGTTTATGAAAGAAGCTTCTTATGTTTATGATGCATTTTAGAACTAGAGAAAAACCCTGATTTTTCAAAATTAATTGCCTGCCCAGAAGCTTTAGCAAAAACATTAATAATTTTCATCAAATTTCTAGCATACAATAAATAAGCTTTTGATAAAAGCATACAATCATCAGCGAAAAAGAGATGCGAAATTGAGGGACTATCTTTTCTTAGTTTGAAACCGTGTATCAAATTATCATCTTCACCTTTCAAGAGAAGTTGAGACAATACTTCCATACAAATTATAAAGATGTAAGGTGATAGACAGTCACCCTGCCTAATACCCCTAGAAGGAAAAAAGACATCACCTGGTGATCCATTCACCAAAACAGAATAGGACACTGTACTAATACATTGATTTATAATCTGACACCAATCATCAGAGAAACCTAGTTTCTTAAAAACCGGAAGAATGAAAGACCATTCCAGTCTATCAAATGCTTTTGAAAGGTCAACCTTAATGGCCATAAAACCATTTTTTTCAGTTTTCTTTTTCCTTTTAAAAGAATGCAGGATTTCATGACTAATTACTATATTATCATGTATTTGCCTATTGGCAATAAAAGCAGATTGAAATGGCGAAATAATAGAATCTAATAAAGGTTTGAGACGATTTGTTAAGATTTTTGAGATAATTTTGTAGATTGTGTTAGGAAAACTAATAGGTCTGAATTCATGAGGCGAAGATGGATTATTTACCTTAGGAATTAAAGTTATGAAGGAATGATTGAGTTGTTTCAAAAGAAATTTTGAACGAAAAAAGTTCTGAACATGATCAATGACTTCCTTCGAAGTTTCTTGCCAATTTCCCTAAAGAAACCAGCTGGAAATCCATCAGGCCCTGGTGATTTCCAGGGTGCCATGTCACTTACTGTTGCATGAATTTCTTCAACAATTGGAATAGCCACCAAAATAGAATTCATTTCATTAGTAGTAATTGGCTTAACATATTTAAGAGCTTCCTCAATATCATTGTTACTAGGATTCGAAGAAGTATAAATGTTCTTAAAATGATTAGAAAGGAGAGAAACAACTTGATCTCTATTTTCCAACCAATTTCCTTGATTGCCTTTAATAGTGTGAATAGTGTTGTACATATTCCTGAGCTTGACTGTATTATGAAAGAACTGTGTATACTTATCGTAATGAGTAAAGTAGTCAATCCTGGATTTTTGTTTGTAGAAAGAATTTTCTATTTCATACCAATAATCTAATTGTTTTGAGTAATTCAAGATGTAGCCTCAAATATCAGGGGAATATGGCAACATTTGCAATCTCAATCTCCACATTTATCTTACTGATAGTATTTTTAATATGACCAAAGGATTCAATGTTCCATTTACTTAGATCAGACTTCAGGTTTCTAAGTTTTCCTGCCACAATAAAACTAGGAGACCCATTGACTCTCTTGTCCCAGGAATTTCTAAGAACATCTTTAAATTCAGGACTTAGCTGTCAACACTTGAAAAATTTACAAGGAATGTAAAGTTTTTGTTCATGATGAAATTTTTGAGAAGAATAGGACTGTGATCCGAATAAAGTCTTGCTAGATTAGTAATACGAGTTTGAGGAAGCAACGAGACCCAATCATCATTCGTAAAACCTCTATCTAGCTTCTCAAATATCAGGTTAGAAGGATTATTAAATATTCTATTACACCAAGTAAAAGGATTACCATAAGCAAAGACTTCATTCAATCTCAATTCAACTATTTTATTTTTGATAAAATCAGGGGCCAAGGAAGAATCTGGATTACCTCCCTGCTTTTCAGAGCTATGGAGAATAAAGTTAAAATCCCCTAAAAGTAACCAAGGTTTGATTTCATCTTCATTCATATGACTTAAGAAGTTCCACCGATTCTTCATACCAGAATTATTTAAAGAACCATAAACAAAAGAAACCATACAATTCTTGATAGTAGGTGTTATGTCACATAATTAATATATGAATCATATTAAGAGAACTGCTTATGACTTCTATATTAGACCTAGCAAAATAACCTAAAGCTAAGCTACCAGATTTTCCAATAGCTGGCACAACAAACCATGAATCAAAAGGAAGATGGTGACTGAATTTTTTAAAGGTTTCATTATCGACCATAGTTTCCAGAAGGCAAACAACATGTGGCTTATGTTTTTTATACAAATTTAGAAGATGTAGCCATTTTTTATCAGAACAGCACCCATTCATATTCCAGCAAATAAAATTCATGATATCAAAGAGAACAAATGAAAAAGGAAAAACACTGTAACTTTAAATATAAAGGAGATTAAAAAGCTTTAGAGAAATTGATTAACTTACAAGGTCATGATCCATAAAAGGCTCAGCATCCATAGTGTCCTTAGTATCCACCATCATGAGGTTAACCTCCTTTTTCATCAGCAACTATAGCTTCTGAAGGTAGAATAGCAATTGGAGTAGGTTCAGGAACAACTTCCTTAACCAAGAAATCTTCAGGTACTGAATTTCTCATCATAGCAATTGTCAGAGTACTATATCTGAAGAATAGTTCATCTCAGTAGAAGTGTTAAAATTCACCAATAATCCACCAAAAATCCACTAAGATTATTTAACTTGCAATAAAAAAAATCTTCAGTTATAAGAAATTCAATATCAGCAGAACTTCTATGAGTGATTGAGATTATCAATTAAGCCTCAACTAGCACACTATATCTTCTAAAAAGTTGTTCCACAATGAAAAACATCACCATCCAATTGCATAGAGTAACTCAAAGAGTCTATGAAGATAGGTAAATCATGAATCATTCTTGAATATCAAAAACAACCTAAACAATGTAATAATATACCCAGAAAATTGAAACCATAAGAATATATAAATCCAATGAATAATTGAGCTTAACAATAAAGGCTTTACTAAGACACCATCCCTTCTAACTAAATGTTCTACAAGAAAACCCACTTGCCAAGTGCACAGAACATCTCATAGAGTCTATGATAATAGGCAAATCATGAAACAAAGCTTGTATATGGAAATCAGCTTAGAATATGTAATAATATAATTAGCTTCTTAAAATTCTCAAGAGGAAGAAACAAAATCTAGGTAGAATAACAAATCCCTACCTAAGTAGGATCTCATGACGCTAAAGAGCAGTTCCAATTCAGACCATTCTTCTTTGATTTATCCTGACATAGCTGAGCATCTCTGACAAAATCCAATATTAAGAGATCCTTTGAAGATGAAAATTAAAATTAAACCAAGCAGCGACACAGACCAAAAACTCCATATCTTCTTTCATAAAATAATCTCACGATGATGAACTAGTAGGACCCTATGAATGCTACCTCCTTTAGCTCATGACCTAATCTAAGGACAAACAAAAAAGGGAAAACTTAAACAGTTAGTTACAAGATTTATCACAAAAAATAATTGAAATTTATACGTTAAAAAATTGATTTAGACATTTAAAATAGAGAGCAAAAGATTTTGAAAGCTTCAATTTTCGAGACCTAATTGATTCATCCATAAAGCCTAAAGAATTCGACCCAAAATTAAAAATTAGGGTTTTTTGAAAAAGCTACAAAAGGAAGCAGAAAAAGTAGGAACTAGTTTATAAATTAACAGCCATTAGAAACAGGAGAAGCTTAGAAAATTATAAGAACTAATAAGAATTTGATAAACATGGAAAGAATTGATCGAAGAAGATGGAAGAGAATTCAGAGTTGACAAAAGTCTACGTCGCACGAAATATCGCCTTGACCCAGAGCTCTCGCCTTCTAAAGCGGTTCTATTCTCAGTGGAAAAGGTCCAACCGCTAGCTCATTCAAGGGTATGTCCACCATTGACTATTCGCACGCTATTAAAACTTTGAAATAATAGTTCATCATCCAGTGTATACGTTAGGAGGACTGGATTGATACGTAAGTAGTTGATGGAGCCATGGACGTGGTCCACGCCGTGTTCACCGGGGCAGACAACCAATTCCACTGTCCCGATCAAAATCTTCATTGGTTGATAAGATTCAAGTGTGTGTGGTTGTTAGCATTTTTCCATGGAGAAAATTTTTGTTTATTTTTACAAAACTACTGACAAAAAATCAAGGTAACCAAATTTGTGATACAAAAATCCCACTCAAATGTTGGGAACCATTAAAACTTAATCTTAAACAAAATCGATACAAAAATTCCATCAAAACAAAATTGATACAAAAACCCCAATTTTCAAAATTTGGTTTGGAGTTTTTGTATCAATTTTGTTTTGATGGGGTTTTTGTGTTACTTTTATTTTGATGGGCTTTTTGTGGATGGATAGTGATGACTTTGAAGTTATGTGGACCGTTATTTTTAATTAAGTCTTGCTTGACTCTTGTCTGGTTGCTTTTTCTTTTCATAGGTGATGAGATATTCCTACGTAAAAAACGTTGATGTCATTTGTTTGTTCTTATATCGTTTTTGTATTCTTTTCATTTTTCTAAAGTCTTGCTCGAATCTAATCTAGGAAAATGTGTGGATGTGAATCTCTCTGTATTCTACTCTCAGCCCAGTGACTATACATATGAACACTTAATGCAACTGAGAGATTTATCTCATCCAAATTGTAGTTGCTAAAATCCTAACAACCATCCCCATGAAATCCAACACCTAAGATGAAGATCTACTCAACAAAGAAGAAATGAAGTGCATCAAAGTAAATACGGAGACAAGGATTTTTACGTGGTTCGTCCATTAATGAAGCCTACCTCCACGGGTATCACTATGATCGGAATTGTTATAAAGTCGGAAGAATTACACTAAACTTCATTAAAAGGGATTTGAGTTCTTCTCGAGCTCTAAATTTTCGAAAGAAGAAGAAGAAGCCCCCTTAAAAACGTCTCTCTCTTTCCCTTATAAAGGGTAGGGATACACACCAAGTTATCATAATGCCCATAGGGCTGACTAGGTAGGATAAGAGCTAGCAAGGTCTTATTCCCTACAAACAATTATATCTAATTAAGCTACTCCCGCTCTAATCTAAGGACACACATCGGTTATATTTTCTGCTCCTATATTTATGCCCATTTTCTTGAGGTTTGCGAAAAGCAATCCTTAAGAAAATACTAGGTCTGCGTTGTTGTTGATCGCTTTCTTCTGACATCTTTGCTTCGGGTCTTGGCTTGGTGATGATTCTATGTGTACCCAAACTGGTTGTTACTGGACTATCAACTTGTAGCGACTTGGGCTTTTCGTTGGGCTGCGAGTTGTCTGAATTTGGGATTCTTACAAGCATGCCTCCCGACTAGGTTGTACTTCCCGATTGTTTCTTATGTTTCCACTTAACCCGATGTCGTGTACTTATTTCTTCTTTACTCGGCTCTGGCTTTCTTTGACATTACAGACGATTAGTGTTGTTATGCCGGCTCGGAGCCAAGTGCCTCGTCTTGTAAGATCTATCCACTTTGGTTGATTTGAACTTCTTGGGTATACTTCTGGCTCGGCTTAAACTTGCATCTGGAGTTGAAATTCTTGGATGGTAGCAGTTCTCTTCGTGACAGCTGTTTTAACACTTGCTCAAGGTGGTGTTGGTGTCTGGAGTGTCTTGATGGGTTGGGTTCGAAACAGCTGAATACAGTTGGTGATAAGGTCTCTCGGTGCTGCTGACTATCGCTTCTATGTTGCATTCTTGTTGGGATATTCTGCTGTTGAGCAGCTCTTTTTGGTTTTATCGGGCTTCCTTTTCTGATACGAGTCCGGTGGTGTATGCTTTTGTTTGGTTAAGTTGATAATGTTGGCTGAATTGTGCATCGGATGTACTTTGCAGTGAGCTTTTCACTGTTGCTGAAGGAACTGAGCAGAAGAATACAAAATGCGTCTGCAGTATGCATACTTGCCCCTATTCTTGTGCGAAGTTTCAAAGCAATTCTTGGATCAAAAATTGTTGATTGTTGTTGTCATGCCGTGATATTCCTTGTAACTCCGCTACTGTAGGATCGTACTGGCTGGGCTCCACTAACAATTGCGGATCACTACATTTGCCCCGAGCTATCTATCTCCCTCGGTAATTGTTGGAGCTCGCTCCGAGATGCTTGATAGTTTCTTTTTTGAAGTATATGAAGCATTCTTGAACTGACCAGACACTTGAAAATATGGTCATGCACTCATCCTGTTCGAAGTTGTCACGATCACGCCTTGGTAGTCAATGCTCAACTCTTTGTCCGGTTCAGTCGTCGTCAGTTCTTAACAAATAATAGTTTCTGAAGCTCTTTACAGGAACGAGGGTACCTGCTACTCATGAAGGAAGGTGGTAGTTGCCATTTCTCAAGTACATTTATGATACAAATTCAAAAACCTTAATATTAGCATAAAGTTCACAGCGAATCAAGTGATAATGTGATAATATTTTTTTGATGATGTTGTAGTAATGAGGTTCAAACTCTCGGACTTGTGAAGATTAAATTTATAGATTTCATAAAATTATATACAAAAATATTAACAAAGTGGGCGAGAGGTATGAGAAAATAACCAAGACACTGATTCCACTATTACACATAAATTAATGATGGTAAATAATCCAAAACTCTAATTATCTTTTAAGTCCTTTATATCTTAACTCACTAATAATCAAGCAAATTCTCAAACATCAATTGTATCCCTTAATCATAGATTATCTAAACAAAGCATAACCTATCTAATTGAATCACAACTGATTAGGAAAATTACAAAAACAATTTAAAACTCTGCAAAAGCAGTGATTGAGTGAATTATAATTAAATATTAGAGAAAATAAAATAGTTACCAATTATTCATGCGTAAATAGCTTCCTCATTGCCTTGGTTGTGGGAGAATTAGCCGCTCATCATGTTGGAAACACGCTCCAAAATCATTATTATTGCTCAAAGGGTGTTTACAAATGATGAAAATGGAGAAATAATTCAAAACCGGGTTTGTAACAATTATATTTGTTACAAACCAGAGAACTACGACCCACAGTATGTGTCATTGATACTGTTGCTCTAAGACCCACGGCTCTGTGTCGCAAATGCTGACAAATAAGTCTGCCTATGATGTACGACCCACGGCTGTGATTCGTTGTTACTGTTGGAAAACGACGGTCTTGGATGGTCCGTTCTTCGTGTTCTTCATGTTCATCAACAGCAGCAGCAGCAGAAACCGAGTTTGGGAAAACTCGAATTTCTTCTTCTCTGGCTCTCCTCATCCCCCCAAACTCTCGACACCCCTTTTCTATGATCCCATCCACCTATTTATACTTCTTAGACTCATTTAATCACGCCATGATTCTCAATATTCTTCATTGAACTCGGGCAGTAAAGAAAATATTTTGGGAATATTTTCTTCCTTGATTTAGCTTCTCACGCGTTTCTACAGCTGCAAAATCTCCTTATTTATCTTTTTCAAGGTCCAAAGTGTTGCTAGAGTCATCATACATGAGCAGAACACGTTTAAATTCTCCAAAACTCATGTAATCCCGTGAACTGTCCCTCTCATGCACGTGCTTCCCTGATTTCTTCTCACGGATTTTTCAGCCAAATTTGATAGACCAAAAACACTTGTAATAGCTTTGTATATGTCCCAGGAACAATCCCATAAATTTTCAGCCATTTAGTCTCCCTATAACACCTCCAAATCCTTGATTGAAATCAGACAGTGAATAAAAATATTTTCCCGCCAATATTCAGTTCAAACGAAGGGGATGAAGGTGCCCCTTAACCAGCTGCTTGGGTGCCAATAAAAAATGGGAGATGTGGACAAATTTGGGCTACATATAGCCTTGGGTGCTGAAGATGAATTTGGGCTACACATAACCATGGGTGCCCCTTATCCAAATCTGGGATCCGTATAACAAATGTTCTTCGGAGGTGTCCCGAGCAACTTTTCGAGCCGAATTTTCCAACAATGTTTATTTCCAAAAAATACCTATAAACACACAAAACACCATAATAAGTACGAAACCGAGTACTAACAATATGAAACATTGAGGACAAATTAGACACATAAATGCGTCTATCATAATGACATGACAGACTGTTCACAGATTAGGACAGGAGCGGAGTACTATTCACGTCCAATGCTTTCATAGAGTTAAATCAAGCTGTGTACTGGTTACTAAAGTTCAAGAATGAAAGAGAAATGTAAAGTTGTAGGCTTTGTCCCTTACTGTCCTATTTGTCAAGGGTTTTCCGTCTTAACCATTTTGCACAAGGTTCACGATAAGCCTCGAGAAGTTCATATTTAACTTCAATACGAAGGAGAGGGTCTTCTAGATATAGCATTTCTACGGCCAAGCATGTTACTGTGCGATTGTAAGGATGTAAACGATTGTTTCGGTTCCTGCAATACTGTTCACTAAGCATGATCACGGTATGCGTCAACAAGACACTATGTATCCAAAGTAGAAAGGCATGCGCGACCCAACATGGCCTGTCAAGTTTTCGAATATCCGAGTGCCTTAGTCACTGTGATTACGCAAATGAATAACCACTGAATGCACACAATAGACAATTCTCGATATGGATGATACTTATCTTTCTTGTTAATCGGCTGACAGTCTTAGCATCCCCGGTTTGCTTCAAACGGTGAAGGTGTTCCCGTGCCACTCCCAAGCATTTTTCTTGCGTCAGTCTTGTAATTATATGATTGTTGTTGAAGGGACTGCGCAAAGGAATACCATCAGCACCTTCCTAGTACGCGTACTTGCCCCTGTTCATTTGCGGAGTCTCGAGACAACAATCATGCCTCGGACCTGTGGGATGAGACACTTAAGCCTTGCATTTTCGGCGGTAAGTTTTGGCTTTGAAAGATGCTGAAGTCAATACATTCGAGTACACCGTTCTGCCATACTCTACAACAGCGTGAAAAGGCTCATTGTAGGATGGACTCGTACATTACTTGCTTCATAATTGGACTGCATAGTTGCTTGGGAACTTGTTTGCTGCCAGTAATGTTGATACGGTACGGTTCGTTCCTGCAACTCTTTACTTGATTCATAAACTTGTGAGACTCCATGATGTCGTCGCCTCCTTCATTTGGTTTGTGATCTCGGTCCGTAGCTTTGCTGCTGACAATTCTTGGACACGATCATAACCAAGACAGTTATTCTCCCTAGCTTTCGTGCCCCTGTATGTAGCCTCCATGCACTATTTATCCCTATACGTGTTATTCTGGCATAAATTCGGTTTCCATCGAACGTTCCTGCTAATGCTTACAATTTTTTAAATAAAAATACGTTATCAGTCACATGCTTTTCCGACTTTCAAATATTCATTGCATCTGTTGTGCTTTCTCATGAGTTTCTATGGTAAATGCCACTAGACAATGTCTAACATTGAAGGCGAAGAGGTAAGAAAGCTTCCCTGTTGAAGTTTCCCTATTGAGGTTGTTTGTTCACGAGCTGAAAGATGTGTCTCGGTATGATACAAACTTCTGATTTTTCGCCCATGTGCTTAGAAGTAGCCTCTGCTACTGACGACTTGTAAAACCCATGTACGTATTTTATTCAAGTCTCACACGCTGATGACCCGACAGATCCGTCGTCCCCATTGTGTTGCCCCTTTTCATGTATAACCGCTCATAGTCTTTGCATATATATATTCCTGCAATACTAATCATTTCAGAGTAGGCATTAGTTAATATTCCATATCTGTCGAACACACTCAACAGGGAGGGTCATCGGGCCCAATGCCATGTCCCGATTGAGGTATCTCATCAGCGTCATTTTGATCTAGTGGAAGGGATTCAGTCATTCCTAAGATCTATAGCTCGATATCCTGGGTGCCATCAAACGACTATCCCGGATCAAGTGAGTTACCAAGTACTCATGCCTTGATAATCGATCACACTTGCGATGGGAGAAATGTTGTATGCTCGACTATCAAGTATTCGTGCCTTGATAATCGTTTACTGGTTTCCAACCACCAGAACCCTTAGGCTACCTCGGCACTTGCACACTGCCACTGCCCCGAGTATCGAATATCCAGTCGACTGTAAGTCACCTCGGCACTTCCACACTGGTATTGCCCCGAGTACGAATAACCATTTGAGTGTAAGTCACCTCGGTACTTCCACACTGGCATTGCCCCGAGTACGAATGACCATTAGTCGCTCATGTCATATTTCCTGCCCCTCACGGTTTTAAAGAAATAAATGACAAGTTAGATCACCTAGGATCATTCCGTTTGATGACCCGAGTACGAATGACCTGTGTGTTACAGTACACTAACAACCCAAGGCGTCCCCCAGGTTATTATTTACCAAAGTCTGCTAGTCTAAGTTGGAGTCATAAGTCTTAGACCATCCCGGGCCATTCCGTTTGATGGCCTGAGTACGAATGGTATATCGTTGCGTTTGTCATATTATCGCCTTATCGTTGTACGTTTCATTTAATATACTATGTTCCACAGATATTCACTTTCAGTCCTGTTTGGTTGCCACAACTTGCAAGTCCTTTCATTTAGTCGGCTGTTGTTGCGATATAATCAATTTCATACCTATGGTGCCCGAGATGATTCACTGTCCACCGATCGAGGGTGCGTCCAAGTCATTGCATGTTGACCCTAACTGAGTCGCTCCCAACTCATCAAAACGGAAAGTAAGTAGTCGCGAGTAGGTTCTGAAATAGATGATGCCTTATATACACTGGTCTGTGGCGTTTCTGGACCGAAGTACCTGAGTACTGAACGTAGTTGGCATAGCCTTGCGGTCCAAGTGATTATCTTCGGAACAACATTTGCTCCTTGCCCATTCTGCGTCACACGCTAGAGGAATATCTCAGTCACACATTGCTCCATGTATCACCGAATCTCCCACGCTTGTAGACTAATTGGGAAGAGAAGTGATAGCTGCTATTTCGGTTCACGACCACTCCAATATCGATGCTCACCATCATGCTGCCGTCATATCTCGCCCGATTAACCTCAAAGTTCCGACTGATTGATATATCTCGATGAAGCTTGGTTGACTGTTGTGACGAAATTGTTCGAAGTGGTTGTTTCAATCGAGTCTGTTGACCATCATCATTTTGATCGGGTGCTATATCCCTATGATCATTCGCTGCGAGGAAGTGTTCACTGCTAGGACCCGAAATGGATTGGATATGCCCCAATACGAGTTGGCACGAGTAAGCGCAACAGCTTGGTATATTGCTTTGTCCTGAGATGACTGATTGTTGTTCATAGTCCGACTGGCATATCCTAATGAACTTCGCAGACTTAAGCGGACTGTCTAATTTGGTCGTGCCTCCATTGTGTAGATTCTCCACGTGATTAGAGTCTTCTTATTGGCCTTTCAAACTTCTGCGAGCTTTTGTGTGCTGGGATGCGTTAGTTAGGAGAAGTGTTCTCGCTTATCGCCCGAAAATGATGAATGCCCGATATATGCTGGTTACAGACGTTACTGGCTGGAATCCGAGTGGTTTGTATGTGCCCCGATGTGATCTAGCGCGAGTAGTTGCAGCTTCAGATACTACTTCCTTGCTTTCCGAGTTGATTGACCTGAACTATTTGTTCCAAGATAGCTTCCTTAGACGAGCAATGATGGTTCATGAGAAGACTCCCAGATGGTTGATCCAAAGTGATTGTTCATAGTAGGATTCTTCCAAGATAATCTCGCTGCAGGGTCAATATACAATCATTTTAATGCAAGATCCCATTCCCATTATCATTTTTCATTTTTCGTAAAATTCGATTGGAAGATTCACTAGCATTTGATCGATATACGTATCTGATAGGCACATTTTTGTGTCTTATATAATCTCAATTGTATATATATTAGTGCTCGATTTTATATTTATTATTTATTTTTATGCCCCTGTAGGTATTTTTGGAGAAATAAGCTTTTGCGGCGAAATTGGCTAAAAAAGTGGTTTTTGCGCTCGTGGGAGAAAATTACTATACAGACTCTCACTTTGGATAAGGGGAGGTCATCTTCTTCATTTGAAATTTGAATTTTGGAGGGAAAATAAGAACAAAATTAGGGTTGAAGAATTGAAGGTGTTCTAGGGAGATTCAATGGCTGAAATCAAATGGGTTTGTCCCTCTTGGCTAAACAGGGCTGGTAATGGTCTTATTTTTGCCCAGAATTGGCTAGACAATCTGCAGGAGATGAATCAAGTTTTATAGTTTTTGGCGGGAAAAATATGCATGCAACTGGCAGAGTTGGGGATTGAATTCGATCAATTTTTCCAGAGTGATTCAATGGCTAAAATTGATTGGGATTACTCCCTAGGCCTAAACAGGCCTGGTGAAGTCTTTTGTTTGAACCCAAATTGGCTAGAATAGCCGGAAAAAGAAATAGAAGTCAGGTTTTGCACGGGTCTCTGTATGACTTATTTTTGGAATTCTAGGAATACTAAAGGCAAGAAACTCTTCTGAAAGATACATATCTATCTAAGGAATAGTTTCTTTCCTTTAGTCTTCCTAGAATTCCCCGGCAGCGGCGCCAAAAATTGATGTAGTTTTGAAAGTGGTAGTAAAGTTCGTTCAACTCAGATTGTGTAAAGGTTTGATTTAAGAACTAAGAATAAAAATACTAAAAATATATTCACAAGGTTGTCACGAATATCGAGAGGTACTGAGACTTAGGATTTCACCACTAATCACATTCAATTGGTTCATATGATGACTCATAACAATTCTAGCTCTTTTGTTGACTCTTTTCTTTGCCAAAAGTAGATTTTATAAAGCATTAGATGTAAATCACAAGCATGACGCATCAAAAGTTCCTAAAACCTAGCATGCGACATCAAACAAAATCACAACTAATCAAGAAAAATCATAAATCGAGCCCTCAGCTTGACCAAGCCCTTAGCTCGGTCCCCCAAAGTCTCTACTCCCTTCTATGAACTCCCAGTAACTTATATATATAGCCAACAGAGTGATTTAATATACCCAAAACTTCTCGAAATCTCTTCTTTTCTTTTCTTGGCAGTTACGACAATAATCTCTTCCCAAAATTGTTTCACGCGTTTCTGAGCTTTCCAACTTATCTCAAACTCTTCCTTAGATAGATATGTATCTTTGGGAAGAATTTCTTGCCTTTTGACTTCCTAGAATTCTAAAAATAAGTCATACAGAGACCCGTGAAAAACCTGACTTCTATTTCTTTTTTCGACTATTCTAGCCAATTTGGGTTCAAACAAAAGACTTCACCAGGCCTGTTTAGGCCTAGGGAGTAAACCCAATGTATTTCTGCCATTGAATCACTCTGGAAATCGATCGAATTCAATCCCCAACTCTGCCAGTTGCATGCATATTTTTCCCGCTAAAAACTATAAAACTTGATTCATTTCCTGCGGATTGTCTAGCCAATTCTGGGAAAAAATAAGACCATTACCAGCCCTGTTTAGCCAAGAGGGACAAACCCATTTGATTTCAGCCATTGAATCTCCCTAGAACACCTTCAATTCTTAAACCCTAATTTTGTTCTTATTTTCCCTCCAAAATTCAAATTTCAAATGAAGAAGATGACCTCCCGTTATCCAAAGTGAGAGTCCGTATAGTAATTTTCTCCCACGAGCGCAAAAACCACTTTTTTAGTCAATTTCGCCGCAAAAGCTTATTTCTCCAAAAATACCTACAGAGACATAAAAAGCCATAATAAATATAAAATCGAGCACTAATAATATATACATTTGAGATTATATAAGACACAAAAATGTGCCTATCAAATACCCCCAAAATTATTATTTGCTAGTCCTCGAATAAATTAAATAAAATAAAATCCTAACTCACTGACGCAGGCATCGGCGATTGCATTTAGCGTATGCAATAAGCCTTTAAACCTCTAAGTGTCCCTAGTGGCGGAGTGTTGTCTCCGGAGGGCTTACAATAGATATACCCACAAAACCTTTACACTCCAGACCCTAGCTATCTAGGAGGAACCTTGGAAGGCACTAAAGAATCTCCTTGGTTGGCATACTTATTGACTACAGGAGGAAGTACCCTGATGCGAAATTCCAATTGCTGTACACGAGTTTGCGCTCAAGCATACTAAAATTCATATAAAGTGACAGAGCTCTACTCAGATAGTCGCACTATGGGCATCAATATCCGGAGTCAAAACTAATCACATGGATAGATCAAGAAGATGGATAAAACATAGATGGTTTTGATGTTTACTAAGTGAACAGCGTTTCCCATATCTGTCTGAAGGCCTCCGCCAAAATGAACCTATCCTAATGGATTGAGATACTAGTCTGTCTAATACCAACACACTGGCATATATACAGGAACTAGTGATCGATAATCCTAATTCTAGTTCGACACATCTGGCATATACAAGGGAACCAGTGGTCGACTTTATTCACTCAAATTTTTTTTTGATATGTTTGGTCTAATTGGTCTGGTCTTTTTTTTTTCTTTTTCTTTGTAACTCAATCACTCTAATTCACCCTAGCATTGGTAACAACTTGAATCGTGGGCCCCACCTATCACTTAAAGAAACATGGTTTAAAAACAAAATAAAATAAAAATAGAAGTGAAAAGGACTCAACGAGATATGGTGAAACTATCATGTTATTTCTAACACCTGAGCTCTGTGCTATTATGAATAGACTCTTCTAGATGTTTCCATCTAATCAGATTGGTTCCTCAACTCCTACGATCAAAATGCTTCCATCCACTTAGATTAGTTAGTGCAATCCTCAATAGGCATAAATTTCTAAGCTCTGGATTTTATTTATTCATACTGCAACTAAAAAGTTTCTCCCATACCCCCAAACTTAAATCTAACATTGTCCTCAATGTTCTAAACATGAAATTAAAAGCATGAATAAGGAGAAACTGTTACCATTTGAAGCAAAAGAGATAAGGAAAGATATTACCGTGTCGCATGAATGTTGGGTTACCTCCTAAGAAGTGCTAAGTTTAAAGTCTTCATCCAGACTAAGAAAGGATTAGTCACCTCATAGAATCATAAAGTAATAGCCGAAATTTCTGTGGGTCATCAAAACCAAATAGAGCTATCACAAATAAAAGGAATCTGCAACCTGTCAAGAAAATAAACAAATAAAGCACACCCTTGTCTAGTTTCCTGTTTAAGACAACTACATCTAGTTGTGGTTCAGGTTCAGGTTCTATAACTGGGTCCAAATAAAATATTTTCATGGATTGGAATTCCTCAAAGCTAAGATCCGGTTCAGGTATTAGAGTCTGAAGAAACTCAAGTAAAAATTTAAAAGCACATAATAATAACCTGAATAATTGAGGATCCTTAAAGTCAATCAGTTTTGACTCACACAATCGACCACGATGAAACTGGTGGTCAATCTTAAGCAAATGTATCTACCCTAATCTCTTAAAGTAATTAGGTTTAGTCTCAAAACTAAATAATTGACACATATGAAATTTATACGTTCCCACAATTGGTTGAAAAATATTTGGTGGGAAAACAAAGTCGATATTGGTATCATAGCCTGGTCTAACCTCATCAACCAGAGGATGGGTTTCTAACAACTGAACTTCCTTTTGGACATCACTAGGTTCAGGAAAACGTGTATGAAGATAATCTTGCAAAATGGTTGAGGCACATATGCCAAGTCCGAAGTGAGGGACCTTTCTAAGAGTTAAGGCACATGGAGAATGATAATCACCCCCAAACTTAGAGTTTTGGGTATCTCTAGATAGACTAGCTACAATTTCCTTAATTTCTAGATCGTTGGAATCCTGAAAATAGTCAATTGCTTCTTCTAGGTTATACTCAAGAGACGCATCCTCACTCATATTTAATAGTTGTACGAGTTCATTTTCTTCGTCTAAGACCATTATTTCTAAATATCTAGACTCTAAAATGGTATTCTCAGAATAAACTCGTTCCTCTAAAGCATTATCGACTTCGTAATCAAAAGGAAATACTACATCATCTAAAGAAGTGGTATCTCTAATCAAATCCTCGTCCTTTTGAATAGGTGAATAATCATTAAAATTATCGGGAACTGAACCAGAAATAACACTATCATCATAAAGTTCATTTGGAGTAACAAATTCCTGATCATTATGCCTACATATTTCAAATTTTTCATCAAAACCATCTACATCATAATCATCATAATAACATGAAAATGGTTGAACCTCATCTAAACAAGTAGTGTTACCAATTTTATCCTCGGCATCTTGATTATGCAAATAATTATCCTCATTTTCAAGGGTACTATTGGAATCACTGTATTGGAAATTAAGATTATTTCGAGCAATTCTTTCGTTCGTCTCAGCTATCAACTTGAAGGATTCCTCTATACAAAGTTCTCTTTCGTCATAAACTAAGTTATTCATCTCAGCTAACTTACGTGTCGACTCCTCTAATTTCCTGAGGGACTCTTCTAAAGGAAAAATATAAGAATTTTGCTCGTATGACCGGTGCGTGTGTGGATAGTAATTGGGCTCATCAAGGTATGATCCATAACCTTGAAAAGGCTGATGTTCCCAACCACTATTCACATTATGGTCAAAGTAGTAACGTCCATTTTGAAACTCAGTCGGATATTAGTTGTATTGGCTCTTGTAATACCAGTTCGACATTCTATTGCAGGGTTGTGAGTTGTCACACAAAATAAAACCCACTGACAGGGGATTCGTGGGTGGATAGAGTCTTACCTCCCGTACCAGACGGGCGATGAACTGTTGAAGTCGACTCAGGACACCGACTCCGATGTCAGTGTACGAACCCGAGGGGCCAAGACAGTATTGTAACTGTCGTCCTTCCCTGCAAAAAGTTTATATTTAATCTTAACCCTAATGTAGGGTTTTAAAAAATAATGTCCAACCCAAAAATAAAGTCCAAAAAGTGTCCAAAAATAAAAAAAAAAATTACAAAAACTAAAACCCTATTTACAGTTTCTAAAAGTAAAACAAAATAACTATATACAAAATATTCTTCTTTATTCCTTTCGGATTCCTCTCTTCTTTCTTTCTCTGGCGATGCTTTCCTTTTATAGTACTTTTTTCTTTCCTTGTAGCTTCGCTCCAATCTGAAAAGAATCGAAAAATACCAAAGGCGTAAAAGAGAACAAAAATTCTAAAAGAAATAAAATAAATCTAAAACCTAAAACCTAATAGAAATCCGCGTCGGCGGCGCCAAAAAGTGCGAAGGATAAAATATAGACTTAAATTCTAAAACTAAAATAGAAAACAAACTAAAAATTGTCACAAACTCAACCAAAGATGATATCAATATTAAAAGAACACCGAGGCTAAGATTCCACTATTTTCCAAGTTCAAAGTGATTTAATCCCAAAAGACTGACTGTTACAACGAAGTCATTGGAGCAGTCGCAGAGAAGTTTGTAACACTACAGAGCTGAGAAGATCAAGTTGCAGGAAAACCAGTGTTTCTGCTGCTGCTGCTGAAGAACAAGCGTTGCAAATAAGAACAACGTCTCAAATTCGTAACGCTGCTACAATGACTTCTTTGTAACAGTCAGTCCTTTGTTTTGCAACACCAATACATCGTTGCAAACAATCAGTGTTATAGTTTTTCATCTTTTAATCAGCTTTTGAACCATAAACAAATATTTTGAGCAAGTGATTAATATGAGGAGCTAAACCCCATTGCTGAGGCGATAGAGGAAGCTTTTTTTCCAACAAGAAGTGGTATATCCTATTTTATTTATTTATTTACAATTATTTTATGATTATTTTCCTTGGTTGAAAATTGTTTGAATGATTTTTGTTAAGCAATTGTTATTTCTTTTGATAGAGCATACTTGGACCTAGGTTTTGGATGTTCTATGCTTCGGATTCACACTTGTTATTTTGAGAATCTACTTGTTGCAATAGTTAGAATCAACTTGAACGAGAAAATTGCATAAATATAATTATTGGGATTAAATCACTTTGAACTTGGAAAATAGCCTCAGTGTTCTTTTAATATTGATATCATCTTTGCTTGAGTTTGTGACAATTTTTAGTTTGTTTTCTATTTTAGTTTTAGAATTTAAGTCTATATTTTATCCTTCGCAAGTCTGAGAATTGAACCACTTTTACCACTATCTATAAACCACATCAGTATCACAATGAACAAATTCATTATATGCTCTGTATTGAATGAGTTTAGGCATTTGGGGAAGGTGATACTGTTGTAATAATTTTAATGCGGTAAATAAGAGTTAGTTGCTCGGACTTGTAAAGATTTAAAAACATAAAAATATATACAAAAATTTGTCACAGGATCAAGAGATACTAGGACTCAGGATTCTACCAATTCTTATACTCATGCGAATCAACTATTAATTCTAGACAATTATAGCTTACAATGATAACAAATATCGACTCTTTTCTTTGCGAAAAATAGATTTTGTAAAGTATTAGATGTAAATCATAAGCATGATGCATCAAGAATCTCATGGATTAAGCATACAACATCATACAAAATCACAAATAATCAATAAAAATCATAATTCCATTCATAATAGTGCAAATAGTCATAAAAGAATTAAATAAAAATTACTCATGCATAAAGAATGGTTTCTTCCATCATCCCAGTATTGGGGTTTAGCTATTCATATTAATCATACACTAAAAATATTAATTCAAAGATCAAAGTGTGATCAAAAGAGTCAAAAGTTATAAAACAGTGGTTCTGTGACCCAAAAATTTGTTGGTTTTCCAAAAGTTGTTGTAGTTGTGGTAAAAACTGGGTTCTTTTCAGACTTGTGAAGGAAATAATTTTTAGACTTAATAAAAATAAAGATAAATAAAATAATTCAATTTTAGAAAAAATTACCAAGACTAGGATTCCACCATTGACCAAATAAATAGTAAACTCTAAATAGTTTTATGCAATTCTATCTTTAAAATCAATTCTAATATTTGCCTCAAATATGTTTTTGAAGTAATAATTGTAATCAAAAAGTATAAAACATCAAAAGTTATTAAAACCCAACATGCTTCATCAAATTAATTCACAACTATTCAATAAAAACTAATATTTCAATTTCAATTCCATGCAAATAATCAAATAAAAATATTGCAAATAAATAGTAAAATTAGAATTATACCAATTAATGTGGAACAATGGCTTCCTCCGTCGCCTTGGCTAATGGGTTTAGCTCCTCATCCCAAAAACACACTCACAAGATGTATCCATGGATTAATATGTGTTTTTATTGATGTAAATAATGTAGAATTGAAGTTTGTAACGCTGTAATAGTGTTACAGTGTCACTGTTACAACAAGGAAAGAGTTAAAAGTTAAACGATACTTTTCTGTTGCTGTAAAACAACGACACTCGTTTCTGGTTTTAAGACTGTTGAAGAACGACTGCCTTAGCAGGTCTGTTCTTCCTCTTCTTCTTCCTCCTCGAACAGCAGCAGCAGCAGCACTGTAACTCTCTGTAATCGCTTCTCCTCGGCTCTCCTGGACTCTAAACTCTCTCCTAAGGTTTTCTCAAAATATTTGAAGCTAAACAGAACTTACGTGTCCTGTTTGAGCTTTGATCTCTTCTTCCGGCTTATCCAGCCCAATTGGTTGGGTTAAATTGCTTGTAACAGGCCTGTTTAGTCATAAACCAAAGTTAACGATTCAATATCCCTAGAATCACGTCAGAATCCGATCTCCAAATCTGCCAGTTATGTAACATGCTTTCCCGCCAAAAATGCATTTTTGAAAACGTGAAGAAATGTGACCTTCCCCTATCCAGTCCCGGTCTCCCTTTAGCAGATGCCTGGAAATGGGTCACCCCTTAGTAATTAGGTTACCCCTTATCCAAAGTGAGAGTCCGTATAGTAATTTTCACTCACGAGCGCAAAAACCCCTTTTTTAACCAATTTCGCTGCAAAAGCTTATTTCTCCAAAAATACCTACAGGGACATAAAAAGCCATAATAAATATAAAATCGAGCACTAATAATATATACAATTGAGATTATATAAGACACAAAAATGTGCCTATCAAATACCCCCAAACTTATTATTTTCTAGTCCTCGAGCAAATCAAATAGAAAATAAAATCCTAACTCACTGTCGCAGGCATCGTTGATTGCATTTAGCGTATGCAACAAGCCTTTAAACCCGTAGGTGGCCCTAGTGGCCGAGTTATAGTCTCGGGAGGGCTTACAAGAGATATACCCACAAAACCTTAATACTTCAGGCCCTAGCTATCTAAAACGAACCTTGGAAGGCACTAAAGAATCTCCTTGGTTGGCATACTTATTGACTACAAGAGGAAGTACCCCGATGCGAAATTCCAATTGATGTACACGAGTTTGCACTCAAGCATACTAAAATTCGTATATAAGTGACAGAGCTCTACTCAGATAGTTGCACTATGGATATCATACTCGGAGTCAAACTAATCACATGGAAAGATTAAGAGATGGATATAGAAAAACATAGATGGTTTTGATGTTTACTAAGTGAACGGCGTTTCCCATATCTGTCTGAAGGCCTCCGCCAAAATGAACCTATCCTAATGGATTGAGATACTAGTCTGACTAATATCAACACAACTGGCATATACAAGGGAACCAGTGGTCGATAACCTAACTCTAGGTCAACACAACTGGCATATACAAGGGTACCAGTGGTCGACTTTATTGAATTTATTCCTTTTGGTCAAATGGTCTGGTCTCAAATTTTTTTTTTTTTTCAACTTTTTTTTTTTCAACTTTTTTTTTTTTTGTAACTCAATCACTCTAATTCATCATAGCATTGGTAACAACTTGAATCGTGGGCCCCATCTATCACTTAGAGAAACATGGTTTAAAAACAAAATAAAATAAAATAAAAATAGAAGTGAAAAGGACTCAACGAGATATGGTGAAACTATCATGTTATTTCTAACACCTGAGCTCTGTGCTTTTATGAATAGACTCTTTAGATGTTTCCATCTATTCAGATTGGTTCCTCAACTCCTACAACCAAAATGCTTCCATCCACTTAGATTGGTTAGTGTCATCCTAAGTACGCATAAATTTCTAGGCTCTAGAGTTTATTTATTCATACTGCAACTAAAAAGTTTCTCCCATACCCCCAAACTTAAAACTAACATTGTCCTCAATGTTCTAAAGATGAAATTAAAAGCATGAACAAGGAGAAACTGTTACCATTTGAAGCAAAAGAGATAAGGAAAGATATTACCGTGTTGCATGAGATTGGGTTACCTTCCAAGAAGTGCTAAGTTTAATGTCTTCAGCCAGACTTAGGAAAGATTAGTCACCTCGAATCATATAGTAACAGTCAAAATAACTGTGGGTCTTCAAAACCAAATAGAGATGACCAAAGGATACTGCAATAAACCAGGAAAATGAACAAGACTAGCAACCCCTTAACTAGTTTCCTGATTAAGATATCTATATCTAATTGTGGTTCAGGTTCAGGTTCTATAAAAGGGTCTAAATATATTTCTTTGGACTGCAACTCCTCAAAATTGAGATCCGAATTATTAGGTCCTAGAGTCTGTAAAAATACTCAAATAAGAACTTAGAAGCAAATAATAATAATAACCTAAATAATTGAGGATCCTCTAAGTCAATCAGGTTTGACTTACATAATTGACCACAGTGAGAGTAGTGGTCATTCTTAAGAAAATGTGTCGATTCTAATATCCTAAAGCATTTAGGTTTAGTCTCACAACTTAATATTCGACACATTTGGAATATAAACGTTCCCACAGTTGGAAGAAAACTATTTGGTGGGAAAACAAAGTCAATCTGGGTGTTATTGCCTGGGCTAACCACATCTACCAGATGATGGGTTTCTAACGACTGAACTTCTTCTTGGACATTATGAGGTTCGGGAGAGCGAGTATGAAGATAATATTGTAAGATGGTTGAGGCATTGATGTCAATTCCCAAGTTAGGGACCTTTCTAAGAGTTAAAGCATATGGAGAATGATAATCACCCCCAAACTTAGAGTTTTCAGTGTCTCTAGTTAGACTAGTCACAATCTCCCTAATTCCTAGGTCATCAGATTCCTGAAAATGGGAAATTGATTCTTCTAAGTCAGGTTCATCCTCATTAATCTCTACGAGTTCATGTAAGACTATTGTTTCTAAATCGTACGACTCTGAAACAGTATTCTCAGGGTAAAACCGTTCCTCGAAACCATCATCGATTACAGTTTCTAAATCGTTCGACTCGAAAACAGTAGTCTCAAGATAAACCGGTTCCTCTAAACCTTTATCGGATTCGTAAACAGGACATACTACATCGTCTAAAATGAGGATATTTCTAGTCAAATCCTTGTCCTTTTGAATAGGTGAATAATTGTTTAAATTATTAGGATCTGAACCAGAAATAATATGATCATTATAAGGCTCAATTGAGGTAAAAAATTCCTGATCACTATTCCCACATGTTTCCGATTCTTCATCAGCACTATCCTCATCACAATCGTTATTATAATAGCATGAAAATGGTTGAACCTCATCTAAAGTAGTGTTATCAATTCTAACCTTGTCATCCTGATTATGGAAATAACTATTCTCAAGGGTATTATCGGAAACACTATATCGAGCATTCTGCGCCTCTAACAAACGCTTCTCAATCCACTCACAAGATTTCCTGATGGTATCATGTATCGAAGGTTCACTATTAGTTGCGATTCTTTCGTCCATAACTAAGTCATTTATCTCAGTTGACTCATATGTTGACTCAAGTAACCTACGACGTGATGACTCAATTAGCCTACGCACCTCATCTAGAGGAGAGGAATTATAAGATTTTTGCTCGTAAGACAAATTCGCGTATGGATAGTAATTGGGCTCACCATGGTATGAACCATAACCTTGAAAAGTTTGGCGTTCCCAACTACTATTCCCACCATAGTCATAAAAATGATGATGTCCATATTCAAATTCAGATCGATACTCATTGTATTGGCTTCTATCATACCAATTCGACATTCTTAATTGCAAGGGAATTCTACACAATCACAAACAAGGATGACTCGACCAAATCAAACCTATAAAATCTAGCAAACAACAAGCATGATGGCTCCACTTAGATTGTTTCTAGACCAGCTTCTATTCCTTCGAAAAGGAATTCGTTACAATTTGAGCACACCCCTCTGGAATCAATCTGAGTCAAAGTAAGTTGAATTGAGGCGAGGGAAGCTCAGTGGAGCTTTGATACCCAAGGCCTCACCGCTATCACAAGGCGGCGCAGTCACGCATTCAACTCACAGAAACCATCATGAACTTTGAAGTGTGCTTAAAGAGCAACCAATATTTTTCGAACGAGTTTCCTATTAAGCTCGTTACCCTATCCGTCTCGTTCTATTCCAAATTTTAAAGCTTAGGTTCACGTTCGGTTTTGTTTTCCTAAGACGGGCAAGAAGGAAACGGTGATGAAATCCGAGTCCTTATCTTGATTTGGCCAGGCCTTGCCCTTTACTAGGAAATTAAAAACAGTCCAAATTCGTCCTCAATCAATGAATCACCTTAAGGAATACAATAACTCGCTTACAGGAGATTCGCGAGTGTTTCGATGAACTTACCTCCCGTACCAGACGGGGGATGAACCGTTGAAGTCGACTCGGGCCACGACTCCTATGTCATGTACGAACCCAAGGGGACGAGACGATATTGTAATTGTCGTCCTTCCCTGCAAACAGTTTAATTTTTTTTTTATTAATAATAAGACCCTTCCGTAGGGTTAAAAAAAATGTCCAAAAGTCCAGAATAAAGTCCAAATAAAAAGTCCAAAAATTACAAAAATTATGAAAAATAAAGCCTATTTACAAATTCTAAAAATAAATCAATAAAAGCTATATACAAAAAAATAATAATAATAAAAATTAAATCTTAAAAAAAAAATTATGTCTTTTTTTTTCTTCTCTTTTAGCTTTTAGCTTTAAGCTTTTTGTTCCCAAGTCCTTAGTATTCCACTTCGAACCTGTAAATCAAAGACACAAAAATAAACGTAAAAAGGAACAAATAATAGTAAAAAAAAATAAACCTAAAAACAAATCTATAAACAACTCCGCGTAGGCGGCGCCATTTTTTTGTTGGTTTTCCAAAAGTTATTGTAGTTGTGGTAAAAACTGGGTTCTTTTCAGACTTGTGAAGGAAATAATTTTTTGACTTAATAAAAATAAAGATAAATAAAATAATTCAATTTTAGAGAAAATTACCAAGACTAGGATTCCACCATTGACCAAATAAATAGTAAACTCTAAATAGTTTTTATGCAATTCTATCTTTAAAATTAATTCTAATATTTGCCTCAAATATGTTTTTGAAGTAATAATTGTAATCAAAATGTATAAAACATCAAAAGTTATTAAAACCCAGCATGCTTCATCAAATTAATTCACAACTATTCAATAAAAACTAATATTTCAATTCCAATTCCATGCAAATAATCAAATAAAAATATTGCAAATAAATAGTAAATTTAGAATTATACCAATTAATGTGGAACAATGGCTTCCTCCGTCCCTTGGCTAATGGGTTTAGCTCCTCATCCCAAACACACTCACAAGATGTATCCATGGATTAATATGTGTTTTTATTGATGTAAATAATGTAGAATTGAAGTTTGTAACGCTGTAATAGTGTTACAGTGTCACTGTTACAACAAGGAAAGAGTTAAAAGTTAAACGATACTTTTCTGTTGCTGTAAAACAACGACACTCGTTTCTGGTTTTAAGACTGTTGAAGAACGACTGCCTTAGCAGGTCTGTTCTTCCTCTTCTTCTTCCTCCTCGAACAGCAGCAGCAGCAGCACTGTAACTCTCTGTAATCGCTTCTCCTCGGCTCTCCTGGACTCTAAACTCTCTCCTAAGGTTTTCTCAAAATATTTGAAGCTAAACAGAACTTACGTGTCCTGTTTGAGCTTTGATCTCTTCTTCCGGCTTATCCAGCCCAATTGGTTGGGTTAAATTGCTTGTAACAGGCCTGTTTAGTCATATCACACCCAATCCAACCAAAGTTAACGATTGAATATCCCTAGAATCACGTCAGGATCCGATCTCCAAATCTGCCAGTTATGTAACATGCTTTCCCGCCAAAAATGCATTTTTGAAAACGTGAAGAAATGTGACCTTCCCCTATCCAGTCCCGGTCTCCCTTTAGCAGATGCTTGGAAATGGGTCACCCCTTAGTAATTAGGTTACCCCTTATCCAAAGTGAGAGTCCGCATAGTAATTTTCTCCTACGAGCGCAAAAACCACTTTTTTAGCCAATTTCGCCGCAAAAGCTTATTTCTCCAAAAATATCTACAGGGACATAAAAAGCCATAATAAATATAAAATCGAGCACTAATAATATATACAATTGAGATTATATAAGACACAAAAATGTGCCTATCAGATACTTAACTTCGACTTCCAATAACTGGTGACATGGCCTATGCTTCGATAAGTGACATATTTTGACATTAAATGTCAACTATGATCCTTGCTCCTGTATCTGAGGAGTAATCGTCGTTGCCACGACACGTTATTATGCTAGAGTTTTGCACCCTCTGTTGCATGATTCTACCAGGTTCTCCATTTACAGCTTCAAAGTTGAGTCGTCCAGTCCGTTGTGTTGGGCAAAATTATCACATCTGAGATGGTGACTCAAGGTGATCCGATACAAGAAGGATATGTCAGTTAGAGTTGATCGTCTATTCAGTGCTTCTCCTGGTGATGGGTAGTGGCCAGAAGCTGATGAGACCCGAGCAAAAGACTGTCTGGTGGAGGCCAGAGGTGATTTTGGTCCGAGACGGATGATTCAAAGTGATCGATCATAAGGGCGTCTTCTCGAGCTGGTGTTGCTGGAAGTTCTATACATAATTAAATAAATTTCACTCTCTCTTCGACCTTTTTCTGCAACAACAAGTCAAGTAAGTGAGCACCCAAGCTAAACTTAAGCCAAATTGCATATTCAGCATCCAAACTACAAATGTGCAGCAGATGACATGATCTGTCTCCTCCAAAATCAGGCCAAAATATTACTTAGTAACTTAAGGAAAGAGGGTTTTGTTAATCGGTGAAAATATCCAATTTGGACTATTCACTAGCATTTGAAAGTTTAAAATGTCGTGGCAGATGAATTCAAATGTTATGCGAGTTTTAATGAGCCAAGTGTTTGAGATATATGGTACTTAGCTTTCCTTCCTGGTAGGCAGGCATATGTATCAGCTGCGCGCTGGGGGACGTGTGGTGGTTTGGTCGAAGAGGACCGTTTCGACTCTATGAGCAAAGCTTCCTACTCTTGGCGTCTTCGTCATCTCCCAAATCTCATACATGTGCTGCCAAAATCATTTTGCTCCTCAACTGATGCTCGGGATTGGGTTCATGCACCTGCGACTTTCAATTCAGATGAGTAATGGTTGTAAAAATTAAATGACACCTTGCAAATTTCACCGTTGTAGATATTCTGGCTAAGATATCACTTTAACAACACAGGATTATCAAGAACAAGATAAGTGGCACGTTCAAGTAGTCTGACATTACATTTAAGAATTAAACATAGTGACAATCTAAATGGTTAAGGTGATCATTCAAGTAATCAGATTGATGTGTCACTAAGAAGTTAAATGCAGTTTCGGGCTCGATTCAGTGGTAATGAAATTACTCAAATGGAAGGCTCGAATTCATAGTGAATAAATATCGGATGGTCTCTTCTGTATGGTCTCTTTTGAATTCATGGTGATAAACTATATAGCAAGGTATCAATTTACGACGACGAGATATTAAGTCAGGATTGACAATCTGTAATTCATAGCTACAGGCTGCCGAAGCAATTCACATTTGTATGCCAAACGTCAAGGGTCTATGTTCTCAAATTTCTAAAACAAGAACTACTCGTTTTTTCCTAGGTGAGTTTGAAGGTTTCTACAACCTTTGTGTTTTCATTGATAACAAAGACTCCTATATAAAGGAGTTAGGGTTACAACAATATTCTAAAGATATTCTAAAAGAGGTGAATATCTTCTTAAGACAAGTAAGTGAATATATGCAAATATACAAGAATATACCCAATACCCCCCCTCAAGTTGGAGCATGAAGAGTCGAAATGCCCATCTTGAGAAGAAGAGTTTGAGACTGCTGACGTCCCAAGGCTTTAGTCAGAATATCAGCTAGTTGAGAGGTAGTATGAATATAGGATGGACGAATAGTACCTCGAAGTATTTCGTCACGCACAAAGTGACAGTTAATCTCGATATGCTTTGTTCGTTCATGAAAGACGGGATTATTAGCAATATGTAACGCTGCTTGACTATCACAATGAATCAAGACTGGTTTTGTATGTTTTATACCAAAATTCCGTAATAACCCTTTTAACCAAATGATTTCACAAGTTGTGGAAGCCAAAGCACGATATTCTGCTTCGGCTGAAGAACGAGAAACTGTGGTTTGTTTCTTCGTTTTCCAAGATATAGGAGAACCCCCGAGAAAGATAAAGTGTGCCGTGAGTGAACGTCGACTAAGTGGACAACTAGCCCAATCTGCATCACAATAAGCATCAAGAACTAACTTGGAATCAGCACGAAGTAAAATACCTTGCCCCGGGCTAGATTTCAAATAACGCACAACTCGAAGTGCAGCATCCCAATGTGATTGAGTTGGATGTTGTAAAAACTGGGAAAGAATATGAACAGAATAACACAGATCCGGCCGTGTAAGATTAAGATAAATCAGTTTCCCTACCAACCTTCTGTAACGAGCAGGATCAGTCATAGGTTGGTCTGAGGCAAGAGCCAGCCTATGATTTTCTTCCATGGGAGTATTAGCTGGTTTTGAACCAAGAAGACCTGTTTCTGTCAATATATCTAGAGCATATTTGCGCTGACAAAGGAAAATTCCTTTGGAACTTCTAGCTACCTCAATGCCTAGAAAGTATTTTAATTTTCCCAAATTCTTCATGTGAAAACATCTGCCTAGATATTCCTGAAATTCTCGAATAGCAGCTGTGTTGTTACCAGCAATAACAAGATCGTCCACATATACAAGAATATACATGATAATATTCCCATGACGATAAAGAAATAACGAGTGATCAGAAGCACTGGTAGAAAACCCATATGTACGCAAAGCAGCTGCTAGCTTAGCATACCAACACCGTGGAGCCTGGCGTAGACCATACAATGACTTACGAAGTCTACAAACTTTGCCAGAAATCCCTTACTAAAACCAGGAGGAAGTCGCATATAGACTTCTTCATTTAAATCCCCATGAAGAAAAGCATTGTGCACATCCATCTGAACTAACTCCCAGTTGTTTATTGCAGCAACCGCAAGAAGAGTTCGTACAGTACCATCTTTACTGTGGGAGCAAAAGTTTCAGTGAAATTAATTCCTTCCTGTTGATGATTTCCAAAAACAACTAATCTGGCTTTGTAACGCTCAACAGAGCCATCAGATTTTCGCTTAATGCGAAAAACCCACATGCAACCAATTGCAGACTTGTTGGCAGGCAAATCTTCAATTGTCCATGTACCATTGGAAATAAGTGCAGCAATTTCATCCTGCATTGCCTGACGCCATCGTGGATCAGCCATTGCCTCTTTAAATGATTTGGGTTCAACATCATTTGAAATAGCTGCAACAAAAAACGATGTGCAGTAGAAAATGCATCACAATTCACAAAATGAGTTATAGGATAGGGAGTACCTGAGGACTTGACTGGTATAGGTGAAGCTGCAGGGGAAACCAAGGTGTGTTAGATTGTTTTGAAACACCCTGCCATTGGACAAAATCCTTGTGCCTAACGTTCTCAAATTTTGTACGTTTACCCCGGCCAAGTTCCTCGTCTGCAACTATATATGATGATCGACTATCCGTATTTTCCGTGAGAGAAGAAGTAACAACTTCTGTACCAGACGCAGGCAGCACAGCAGAAGAAGAAGCAGGTGCTGAATCAATATGTGCATCATTCTCAGAATATGCGTGTGTGCTGTGCATCATCCAAGAAGACTGACGGATATGAGAACTTCTGTGGAGAGCAGTGTCAACAGGCGAGAGAGTAGCGGAAGAAGAACCACCAGATACATGTGCATTATTGAGTCAGCTTCAAAATGATCGTCAGACAAATTTCTAGTAACTGAATCACTGACCGCATCAGAATACAGTGAGTGCAGTTTCAGAAGCTCATCTATCTGCCAACGGGAAAGTATCTTCAATAAAATGTACGTCTCGAGACTGAAAGTAATGACCTGTGTCAAGATCAAATAGATGCCAGGCCTTCTTTCCAAATGGATAGCCGAGAAATATGCAACGACGACTGCGACTGTCAAATTTATCACCAGGATTGAGGTTTTTTGCGTAACAGAGACATCCAAAAACCCTGAGAGAGTGAATAGATGGAGCCGAACCATAAAGAAGATCATAAGGCGTCTTGAAGTGAAGAACACGAGAAGGGGTTCGATTAATTAAGTAGGCAGCAGTAAGAACACATTCTCCCCAAAAGTCGATTGGTAAGGATGCTTGAAAACGTAGCGCACGAGCAACATTAAGAATGTGACGATGCTTTCTTTCCACCCTAGCATTTTGCTGTGGTGTCTTAACGACAGAGGTTTGATGAATAATGCCATTGTTTCGAAAATAAGAAACGAGACCTTTGAACTCAGTTCCATTATCACTGCGTAAGTCTTAACCTTTCGAGTAAACTGTCTTTCAACTAGTGCGAAGAAGTTTGTTAACAAGGTAGGTACCTCATCTTTGGTTTTCATCAAATACACCCAAACACATCTAGAAAAATCATCAACAATGGTTAAAAAATATCTTGAGTTACAGGCACGATTTGGATGATAAGGCCCCCAAACGTCGCAATGAATTAACTCAAATAAATCAACTGCCCTACTATTACTCAATGGAAACGAAGTACGAGTTTGCTTGGCTCTATGACAGATATCGCAAGCATGAAAATCTAACTGACTATCAACACAACCAATCTGAGGTAGAGACTTCAAGGCTTGGATAGAAGGATGACCAAGCCGTTTGTGCCATAATTCTGTTGCAGTCTTCTCTAACACGTTGACACGAGCTGGTTTCCCCATCAAGCAATACAGCCCATCCATGAGCTTACCCATACCAATCCTCGTCCTCAAAGTATGGTCCTGTATAACACATTCAGAGTTAGTGAATTGAACATATATTCTTCTGTGCATGAGTAGCATGCGATGAAGATAAAAGTTGAGAAACTGAGAGAAGATTGCATGTGAATTGAGGAACAAACAACACATTGTGCAATATAAGAAAATCATTCAACTGCACAATGCCAATTTTGGTTGCTTGTATGCTGACACCATTAGGCAGGCCAACCTGAAGAGGACTAATAGTATGACAAGATTCAAACACAGTGTCATCACAACAAACATGATTGGAGGCTCCTGTGTCAACAATCCAGATGTGACCACGCTTACCAGAGAGACGAACAGGATTTGTAGTTGACATCTCACCAACGACAGCGTTTGCCTTAGCTGCTGGTTGAGTACGTTGAACTGGTGAATCGGTTTTGAGATAAGCTGCAGGTGGACGTCTGGGCTGGCGACCATCTGGATACCCATGCTTCTCCCAACATCGATCCTCAAGATGTCCATTATGACCACAATAGGTGCACTTCAACGGAGTTTTAACAGCTCCTGTTTTCGATCCTTGTGGCTTATTGCCGTGAGCAAGAAAAGCCATTGGAGAAACGATATCTTCTTTCGGCTGAGTATAAGATCGAACCTCTTCCTCTTGAATGAGACGAGAATACACAGTGTGCAGAGATGGAAGTGGTTAGGTACCCAAAATACTAGAACGAACATTAGCATAATAGGGTATAAGACCCATTAAAAATTCACGTACCTGATCATTGTTACGTCGAGTACGTAGAGTGAGATTAAGATCACAGGTACAACCTGAGCACTTACACGAAGGTAAGGCATCAAAGTCATTGATGTCATCCCAGAGTTTCTTCAACCTCCCATAATACTCTTGGATAGACTCTCCATCTTTTTGTTTGCAACCGGCGACATCAGATTTAAGCTGAAAATTTTTTATTCCATTCCCAAGAGAAAAGCGAAGCCTGATATCTTCCCATAAATCAAAGGAGGTGTCACGATAAGAAATTGAGGAACGAAGAACTGGATCAATAGTGTTAAAAATCCAGGAAACGATCATGTAGTTTATAGTCCACCAGTCATCCAGGTCAGAAGAATCATCAGAAGGTTTCGAGAATTTACCGTTAATGAAACCCAGCTTGCGTTTCGCACCCAAAGAAATACGAAACCCTTTATCCCATTCTTCATAGTTTGATCCTTTGAGAACTACATGTGTGATGATAGTTCCTGGTCCATCATTGGAAGCGAGAGCATATATAGAGGACTGTTTGTTTGGTGAAGAGGAAGTTGAAGTTAAAATACTAGACATTGTTACCGGACTCACGATACCATGAAGGTTTCTACAACCTAAGACAAGACGAGATAACTTAAATAACAAAAACAAGAAAGATGATTCAATTGTGTTTTCATTGATAACAAAGACTCCTATATAAAGGAGTTAGGGTTACAACAATATTTTAAAGATATTCTAAAAGAGGTGAATATCTTCTTAAGACAAGTAAGTGAATATATGCAAATATACAAGAATATACCCAATAGAGTTGTATTTGACTAATCCAATCATTCTTTTACCAGGCTTGTATGAAGGAGATTTTAGATAACACTCATCAAAATAACTCTCAAAATAAGGATTCAGGAGTTAAGAATGTTCCCTGTTATAGATGAATGTCCGGATAGAGGTGTGCTTATTCTAGCACGATCCGATTCAACCTTCCCGAGCTGAGTTATTAAAGCGAGACAATTGTAATCTTCTCGAGTTGATCGGCCCGAGTTAATCTGAAGTGACTGCCTTATCCGATATGGTTCATCTTTCCCGATATAAAATTAACTGACCCGAGTGAGTTGCATGGAACTGGTTGATGTAGTTAGCCTCGATCTGTTTCCTAGTATCTGGCTGATGTACTTAGCCTCAATTAGTTGCTTGGTATCTGGCCGATGTAGTTAGCCTCGATCAGTTGCCCGGTATCTGTCCCGATTTGACTTGGCACGAGATGGTTTTGATCCGAGTAAGTTAACTGACTCGCCCCAATATGGAATTCCACGAAGCTGAGTTCCTGTAATTCCCATCCGAGGTGATATCGTACGATGTTAAGAGGCCGATATTGCAGAAGTCTGTAATGGTTCTTCGAGGTGGAAATTGATGAAAGGATGGCAGAGTCGAAACACAATATTCACACTGTAAGAGCTAGCAGGAGAGTCTAATATATTGGCAAGATTGCGACACTTGAACAAATTAATCATAGCTTGTTCCAGCTGTGGCAGTTTGTCCCATGACGATTTCCTTCGAAATTGAGTTGGTGAAATCCGATTAACTTGATGATGGTTTCACAAATTTCATCTTCCTGTAACTCCTGACAGTGAAGATTAGGGATTGAACCTACATTGTTGCTACGAGAATCAGTTGCGTTAACATACGCCATTCGAATCATCACTGCAACAACAGATCAATCAAGTGAATAGTCAAGAAGAGTAATCATATCATTCAAGATAGAAAAATCCCTAGGTGAAACAAACAGATAAATCCCCAAATCAGCTAAGGATTTCGTCACTCAATGTTTTCAAAATAGCTTAAATGAGTTTGCAAAACAAGATCTGCTGATATCAAATCTCCCATCGAAACAGAAATCGAGTAAAGCTTTTGGAAGAAAATTCAATTTTTTCTCAAGAACTAACCCTAGTTTTCCATAAACACCTTTGGAAGAATTTGTACTTAAAACTTTCAAATTGAAGTGTTAACAAAAAAAATAAGAGACAAATGAGAAGAAGATTTGTCCTGTTTCAGATTTGTTCTTTGCCGAAGTATCTCTGTTTCCAATTTTGTCTAAGTTCTCTTTGCATGTGTCTCCGGTTCACCCAAACAGAACTACCGATGTTATTTGCCACTTCGCTGTCTGAAGATAGCTTTGTTCAGTCCGAGTTCCACATTTACCCCTCACACTTCAACACTCTCAGTGGAACTTCTTCTAAGCTAAAAAATAGAGAAGGTGACCCTCGGTCCCCTTAGTCGGCGCCAGAATGTAGTTGCTAAAATCCTAACAACCACCCCCATGAAATCCAACACCTAAGATGAAGATCTACTCAACAAAGAATAAATGAAGTGCATCAAAGTAAATATGGAGACAAGGTTTCTTACGTGGTTCAGCCATTAATGAAGCCTACCTCCACGGGTATCACTATGATCGGAAATGTTACAAAGTCGGAAGAATTACATATAAACTCCATTAAAAGGGATTTGAGTTCTTCTTGAGCTCTAAATTGTCGGAAGAAGAATAAGAAGCCCCCTTAAAAATGTCTCTCTCTTTCCCTTATAAAGGGTAGGGATACACACCAAGTTACCATAATGCCCATAGGGCTGACTAGGTAGGATAAGAGCTAGCAAGGTCTTATTCCCTACAAACAATTGTATCTAATTAAGCTACTCTCGCTCTAATCTTAGGACACGCGTCAGCTATATTTTCTGCTCCTACACAAATATTTCTAAATATCATAAACCAAGTGCATGCAATGGAGTATAATTGTAAGACGAGATTCATGTTGTTCATTTGTTTCACCCTTCTTTCATTCTGAAATATCTTACCTACATCACAATCTATCATCGCCGAAACTGATCGACTAGCTTTACTTGCAATCAAAAACAAGATAATCGATGATCCATCAGGAGTACTAAAGTTTTGAGCTTCATGTTGTTCAGAGCTTTACTTGCATCGTCCCATTGCAGCAATCAGACAGGAATTACACAAAGTTTAGAAAAACCTATTCTTCGAAAGTACCAAAGTTTGAAGCTTAGATAGGTAACCAAGCTTGGTAGGAATTCCTCCAACTAAATCATTAGTAAATATCATAAAAATTTAGAGATTTTTACACGATGATATATTCCTAGGATTTTTCCCTGTAAGTATAGTATTTCCCACCCAAAATGTTTGGAGGCGAGATAAACGACCAACTTCTTATGAAATTTCGCCTCTGAACTGGTTGTCGTACAGGGATAAATATCTTAAGAATGAAAGATTTCCTATGTATGGAGATATAGTACCTACCAAACCCATGGATTCCAGATCCAAGCGAACGACCCTACTTGAATGGCATGTAATTCCTGTCCAATTGCTGCAATGAGACGATGCATTCCAAGGATTACTCTCAATGTGTCATTGGTTATCTTGTCTTTGAATGCAAGTAAAGCTAATCGATCTGTTTCGGCAATGATATATTAGGATGTAGGTAGGATATTCCAGAATAAAAGAAGGATGAAACAAGTGAACAACATGAATCTCGGCTTATAATTAAACTCCATTGCATGCACTTGATTTAAGATGTTTAGAAATAGTTGGGATGAGATATATCTCTCAGTTGCATCAAGTGTTTGCGTGGAGGAAAATGAGCAAGACATGGAAAAAACATAAAAGCCAAAACCTAAAGAAAATTTTCTACATGGAAAAATCTTATCAACCACACATGCTTGAACCTTATCAACCAATCAAGATTTTGATCAGGAAAGTGTTGTTTGGACACTTTACTCCTAGTCCAAAATTCTCCCACCCATAAAATTTCAAAATTTAGACGAGTCAATTCTTTTCTTCTACCGACCCAAAAAGAAATAAATTTTTTCTATTATCCGAAATATCCCTGAACTATAACGTTAATTTTGGAGGAGAGGAAAATCAGATTGGAAACATAGAAGAAATAGAGAGAGAGAGAGAAAGGGAGAAAATGAGAGGGGCGATATCGCAGTGGAGATTCAGAAACAGTTAATTCATCTATATTTAATTCAAAACAAGCACGAAGAACCTAAAAACCATCACCTACAACGATTGTTCTTGAAGATCTATTAGAAACTAGTGCTGAAAACATGACGATCATCATCATCAATAATTGAATCTAATGATTTTCTTCAGCAAAAAATGATTATGAAGATAAGTTTCATCTTCTCTGATCACTAATTTCGATCTTGAGTTATTAGTTTAACGGTTTTGAGATTGAATTTCAGTTAAATTTTTTTCTAGGGTTTTTATAAGACTAAACTCAAGTTTTCTTTTAATTAACATTTCTGATCTGAAATTACAAAAGAAAAATAGTTTTTTTTTTTTAGATTAGATCTGAAAGGTTCGATTTTATAATATATGAAGTTCATATAGAGAGAGAGGCGATTTATTCATGAGATTCACATGTTGATTTTTGTTTTTTGTTTGCTTTTGATCAATATTTACTCAATGTTCGATCTCTTTTTGCAGTTTTCTATTCTTCTTTGAGTTTTTCTTTTTTTATCTCTTGATCAGTTTTTTGTATTCGTAAAACTTTAATCAACAATAAAAACACATGTTTTATCAATTATGTTATTGAAAGAAAGTTTAAGCCTATGATCTTGATTGGACCTATGTTTGTTTTAATTGATGTTCGATTTTGTTATTTAGTTACAGCTGTAATACCTGCTTCAGCGGTATTCAAGCACTTGTAGAACTCCTAGCAGAACACCGATTCTTTTTAGAAATTCTTCTCGTAAATCTTCTAGCAGAACACAAATTCTCTTTAGAAGTTATTCACGAAAATCTTCTGGCAGAACAAAGTTCTCTTCAGACACTCACAAAAATATTCTAGCAGAATGTTAGATCTCTTTAGAAGATGCAACAACACGGTTGGTACTTTTCAATCCTTTGTATTCACAAAAACACCGATTTTATTTCCCTTTAGATGTGAATCAAGATTATGTAAATCTTGTGTTTGTTTTGAGAAAAACAATTACTAGGTAAAACTAATATCAAAACAAACTTGTAGATTAGGGTTTATTATACTCTTCAAAAATAGGAAGAGAAATCTAATTATTCTACAAAAAAAACAACTAGAATAAATCTAGAGATACCTTGTTTAAACCTTCTTAAGGATTTTTACGAGATACCTTAATCAGAGTTTTCTTTATAGCTCTGATTTCGACTAACAAGTGTTGGTATACAGTCAGAACTGAAATCTATCAAAACCTAGATTTTATGATCAACAACTCTTGAGTAGTCATATATGAGAAGAGAAGACCTTAGAATAGACAAGAGGTGATAAATCTAGATTACAAGTTGTGTAACTTATCACGAAGATTGTTACTAACTCGGCTTTGTGATCCCCAAATTAAAGACTTTTATCTCACTCTTGTTCACGAAGAACAGAAGATATGGAAAACAACCTTATGAACCTTACACCAATTTTACAAGGGATGAAAAATGTGCTATTCACAAACCCTTTATTTATAGTGAACAAGGTAGCTTCAAATCCAAGCAAGGGTAAGCTATTTTTCTTTTTCAAGACTCTCCTAATTTTGGGAATCTTTCCTAAGTTACAAATGTCTTATGTAAATAATTAAATAAACAATCATTAGCATATATTGTATTTATGTGAATAAATCACAATTTAACTTAGAAAGGAAATCTAAAATATCACAAATAATTTAATATGGTAATCAAATATATTTGGAGTAATAGCCATCTTTCCTAGATAAGGGAACATCAAAAGCATGACTAAAAAAGGCCTCTAGTCACGTATTTGGGCTCAAGTTTGTGAACAGTTACAAACAGTTCGGATTGTTTCCTGCTAACGAACTGCAGCAGTTTTAACTTATAAAAGTTGCTTTAATAAATCACTCATAACTTCATCGTTATAACTCGGAATTGAGTGATTCTTGGCTCGTTGATTTCGTAAGCTCATTCACTATAACATAAAAACCTTTCGAGGGATAAAGGTTATTTTCAAAAAATTCGTGGCTCAAATAACCTCGAATATATATACATAAATGTACACGGTTGAACCCACTAGCCACGACACCAAATATGGGTTTTAGAAACTCAGATTCGCAACAGCTAAGTAGCTGTTGCGAATTTTCTGTTGCTAATTGCAGTTGCGAAACATTTACAACCGCTGAGAACAATTACAAAACTCGCAACTGTGATTTGCAACTAAATCTAGTTGTACGCGCGTGAAAAATTAGTGTGGCTTCTTACACCTTCGGCTGACTCATTATTCAGCCCATTCAGATAGGTGGGAAAGCTGACTCGTTCTCGTATCTCTTTTATCCATGAACAGCCTCTCATTCTCCATCTCATTTTCTGCCCTTCTCTCTCTCGTTCTCCCAGTGAGTTTCCCTGTTTCTACCACCACCACCATCGTTATCCTCAAGATCAAAACCAAACCTTATTGTCGTCGTCGTCGAGGAAGAAAGGTATCATCACTACCAGCAGATGAACTATTTCTTCTCCTTTTTTGTTCCACTTATATGAAGTAAACCCTGGATTCTTCTCCTTTTGATTTATTCCCCCTAAAAATATTAACCCAATCTTAGTTCAGAGTCATGCTCATCATGTTATTATCTGGATTAATTTGATTATAAATTACTATTTTTTTACCTAATGAGGGAAATCAGAGTTAATACGATTCCAAGTTCGTTTCTCTGTTCTATGAGTGTTTTTTTGGCACATATTTCCCCCCCAAATCCCTTCTCTTTTTTCAGAAGGTTTCTTTGGAAACCCATTTAGAGAGTCGTTAACTCTTTTCTTAAATTTAAGTAATTTGGGTTTTTTCTTCTTCAAACGTCAGATGTAGAACAAAGCTATAAACGAAACCCTCGGTTTGATTTATGGTTTTTCTATTTCAATTAGATATAATCGCAAGTTATGATTTGTTTGGTTTTACTGCAATAGTGTCAAATTGATGATAAAGATTTCTTAATTTTGTTTTTGTTGATGATAAAATTTGTTATTGCAGTATAATGAATGCTGGAGATTTGATTTTTTTCTGTAAATGAATGTGACTGGAAGATATTGTGTTTTGGTTGGTTCAGAACTAAGATGAGATGATCATGTTAGCTAGGCAGGCTCTCTGAACCATACAAGGAAATTGGAGAGTGTTTTGGAAGAATAATCAAGGAAGAAGGGTTTGGGGCCATTGCGGAGAGGAAACACAGGCAATGTCATATGTTACTTCCCTACCCAGGTTGGATCATATATCGACTCTTGTTATTTAATTTAACCTAAATATGTTCTCATATTCTGGATTTTTGTAGCTTGATCAGTAACTTGTTTTAAAATCTGTTCTCAGGCCTTGAAATTTGCATAGTTTCAAGAAGGATAGAGATGGCTACTGTAATTTGCTGGTAACTTGGCATTTGAATGCGCTGCTGGTGCTTCTTCAGGTGATCTACACCGTTATACACACCGTAGGAACACTTGGCTTAATTTCACTTGGATAAATCCTGAATGTGATAGACAGATAGTAACACTTTGAATTCGTTTTTATTTTTTCTTGGAATGCTTAGGAGCTTCTTCCCTTGGTGTGTACGTGCACATATCCATATATAAAGTAGCCTACTGAAATGGTTCAGATATGTGATGGAAGATTTATTAATTAGGACTCTATAAGCTGTTTTAATTTCTGGTGTACATTAGAGTTTTTTTTATGTCAGGGGATATTAATATAGTGGCATATAGTTGTCTACATACTTTCTTCGAGGTGGTTGCTTGGTTTTCCTTATTAGGTTTTATCTTCATTTTGTATTGTATTTGGTATAGAGATGGCTAACAAATTTGTTTCATGGATCAGATGAAGTAAGTGGTGGACTTGAAAAAAGGCTGAGGTGGGGAACAAATTTGTTAGCAAGAAATCGATGTTGTTCTTACTTCATCTGATCAATGGCAAGTTCTTGTTTCATTGATTAAATATGTTTTTGGATCTCCATAGTCTCAGCAAGAACTCTCTATTGCTCCTCCTGGTTCAACCATCTCTTATTGAGGTTGAGCTTGTATCTTTCATTAAGGTTGGTGGGAAACAACTTCTTTTTCTACTTTCTAGCACTTGTGGGTTTATTTTGGTTTTTCTTATTCAAGTTGTATGTTGACGTTATGTACGACAGGGTATAGAATCGTGGGACATGGACAATGGTGAGAAGATTGTAGCTGCTGTCAAAAAGAAGAAAAAAAGGTAGTGCAAGATATGTGAGACCAATTATTAAAGTATAATGATCCAGGGAAAGTAGTCGAGTGTGACCAAGTATTTCTTTTCTTGTTTATAAGGTTAGGCTGCAAAATTTGTTGAGTACAATTCTTCATTAAGTGAAGAGCAGAAAAACAAAGCTAAGACTCTCAAGGTCATCTGCAACCTTAAGAACACATCATGCAAGCTGAAAATTAAAAGCTACAAGGAGGCCAAGAAGCTTTGCACACAGGTCTCAACTTTAACCCTTCTTCTGAAAAATTTTAGTTATATTAAGTGTATGTTTTAGCTTCTGTGCTATTGAGGTTGAATTTTTGTAATTTTATCTTTAGTTTTATTCTAAACTGCTTTCGGATGTAGTAGATTTATTATATGTATTGAAAATGCGGGGGTCTAACAACCACACCCAATATTTCGATTAGAAATCTGTATGGACTAACTCCAATATACTTCTAAGAGAATCAACTAGACAGTTAGACTCAATCTGAAGAAAAATATATCAAGTAGTTAAAAATCTCAATCTCTAAATCAATCTGCAAATAGAAATTTGTGAGCCCGATTGAATATAAGAGATATAAACTTGGATGGTAACAAAGACAAATATCCAAGGATCAATCAACAACCAAAGGTTGGATTTCTCAATTGATTAATACAACACACAACCTGTGATATTTCAATTATATAACAAAATATAATGCGGAAAAGAAATAAAAAAGATACCAGAAGTTTTGTCAACGAGGAAACTGCAAATGCAGAAAAACCTCGGGACCTAGTCCAGATTGAACACCACACTATATTAAGCCGCTACAGACACTAGCCTACTACAAACTAACTTCGGTATGGACTGTAATTGAACCCAAATAATTTTCTCACACTGATTCATGGTACAATTTCGCTCCTTACGTCTCTGATCCCAGCAGGATGCTACGCACTTGATTCCCTTAGCTGATCTCACCCACAACCAAGAGTTGCTACGACCCAAAGTCGAAGACTTTAATAAAAAAATCTGTATCACACAGAAAATTAAAGTCTACGATAATAGATAAATATGTCTCCCACAGATAAACCTACGAGTTTGTTCCGTCTTTTGATAAAATCAAGGTGAACATGAACCAATCGATAACCCGGACTTATATTCCTGAAGAACAACCTAGAATTATCAATCACCTCACAATAATCTTAATCGACTAGAGAAACAAGATAATGTGGAATAAAAAACGATGAGACGAAGATGTTTGTGACTTCTTTTATTTTGCCTATCGGAGATATAATTTCAAGCCAATCTTACGATTGTACTCTTACAATAGAAATGGCAAGATCAGATCACTAAACTACAAGAGAAGTAGTTCGGTCTGGCTTCACAATCCCAATGAAGTCTTTAAGTCATTAACCTACAAGGTCTGGAGAAGAAACCTAAGGTTAAAGGAGAATCGACTCTAGCTTAACACAACTAGTATCACACAGGAGGTGTGGGGATTAGGTTTCCCAGTTGCTAGAGTTCTCCTTTATATAGTTTTCAAATTAGGGTTTGCAATCAATGTTAGCTTAGTAACAAATCGTTCAATATTCACCGTTAGGTGAAAACCTCATTATATTCAAGCTAATATCTTTCAGCCGTTAGATCGAAACTTAGCTTGTTACACACAAATGAAATGTATTCCATTTAGGTTTGAGTAACCGTACCTAAAAGTGTACACTTAGTTGGTGCAACAATAGTTAACCAATGGTTAGCCATATGCGCATTTTCATATCAACCGTATTCATCTTTATCACTACTAGTTCAAATGACTTCAAAAGAACTAGTTGGAGAGTTGTTCAATTGCTTAGGTCTTTATGAATAGAAATAATAGAAGAAAAATCGGTTTGATTCATTTGAATCAATTCATGAACATTATAGCCACGGTTTGCAAAAATTGCATTCCTTATAATTTATTTGTTTAAGTTCATGAACTACCGATTTGAGAAAATAGCCAGCTCAAGTATGCGTACGGGCATGCGTACTTAAGCAACCGGATTTGAGTTGGTTTTGGTTTCCAAACTTAGCAGAAAATTTCGGGTAGAAAATTTCCGCCAGTATGCGTAAGGGTACGCATACTTTAGGTGACTGGTTTAAGGGTTTGTAAACTCCAAACTCAGCAGATATTCACGGACGTGAACTTCCGCCAGTATGCGTACGGGTACGCATACTTAGCATGTCTCCTTCCCCATTTTCGTATATACACATATGCATACACTTGGTTCCCGGTTTATGGATTTATACACTAATGTGTAAACGCACTATATATGCTTATATCCAAAGATGGTTACATAATCTCAACTCTCCATTTCAATCATTGAAACATTCTTAGAGGATATTGAAATGTCATCATGACATTCTTCACGAGTAAAGATGAATCTGTTTAAAGAGAAAGCTTACCAACACATATTTCGAGAAATAGATAGGCGAGATAAACTCGGCTCGAAATAGCAAATGTGTATAATTTAAAACTATATACTTATACGACTTTTGTCTCAAAAGTAGGAGATAAAGTAGATAGATTTTTGAGTGATAGATAAGTTCAAGTCTCCACATACCTTTTAGTTGGATGAAGTTCCACTGGTTCCTTGAGTAGTTCTTCGTCTTCGTAAGATGATCGCCGTGGAGTTTGGAGCTCAACTACACTTAACTATCCTAGTCCGGGACTTAGCTATAAGTAGACTAGAAATCAAGACATATAGTTTTGAAAACTAAATTTGACAAACAAGTTTGACATAGCTACTGTTAGAGCATTGCTCGGTCGAACATGCATGCGTTGCTATCTCAAGCATGTTTGTCAATGTTAGTGATCAAAACTATAAGTCTTGATTTATGGTCTACTATAGCTGAGTCTCGGACTAGGATAGAAAGTGTAGTTGAGCTCAAGAACTCCATGGAGATTCATCATACAAGACGAAGAACTACTCAAGGAACCGGTGGAACTTCATCAACTAAAAGGTATGTGGAGGCTTGAACTTATCTATCACTCAAAAGTCTATCTACTATATCTCCTATTCTTTGAGACAAAAGTTGTTTGCTATATATAGACTTTCATTATACACATTTGGTATTTCGAGCCGAGTATACCTCGCCTATCTATATCTCGAAATATGTGTTGGTAAGCTTTTCGCTTCAACCGAGTTTATCTTTACCTAGTGACGAAAGTCATGTTGTGTTTCAATCACTTTGAAAATTGCTTTGACGAGAAATGGTGTAACAACTATATAACGTCCTCTAAGAATGTTTCAAATGATTGAAATGAGAGTTTAAATTATATAACCAATGGTGGACATGAGCATTGTTGTGGAAACACATTTATGTACAAGTCCTATTCCTTGAACCAAAGTTTGCGAACTTTGTTGATCAAGAGAAACGGAATGTGGCGTGATCCAAGTCCGCGAACTCAGTCCACGAATCGGTGGAAGTTTTCGTCCGAGAATTTCTGCTGGAGTTTGTGAAATCCTTCCTGAACTTAAGCCCGAGAACTTAAGTAGGTTATACTAAAGATGATGAACGTGAACTAATACTTATAAAGACTAAAGAATGCAGTATGAAAACCGTGGCTGTAAAGTTCATGAATCGATTCAAGTGAATCACATCATCTTTGCTTCAATTGTGTCTTGTGTATTACATGATATTTTCTTGCAATTGAACAACTCTCTAACTAGTTCATTTGAAGTCATTTGAACTAGTTATGGTGAAAAAGAACATGGTTGATATGAAATGCTCATATGGCTAACCATTTGGTTAACTATTGTTGAACCAACAAATGTACACGTTTGGGTACGGTTACACAAACCTAGAAATGTACATGTCATTTGTGTGTAACAATCTAAGTTTTCGATCTAACGGTTTAAAGATATTAGCTTGAATCTAAATTAGGTTTTCATCTGACGGTGAATATTCATTGCTTTGTTACCAAGGTAACATTGATTGCAAACCCTGATTTGAAAGACTATATAAGGGGAACTCTAGTATCTGTGCAAAACTAATTCCCACACCTTCCGTGTGATACTAGTTTGCGTGCTAGAGTCTATTCTCCTTTAACCTTTGGTTTTCTTCTTCTAAAACCAGGTTAACGACTGTTTATGGGTGAAAATTGTTCCTACTGATTTTGGTAATTTCAGTGAGTGGGTGAGAAACAAATCTAAACCCTAAACAAATGTACTTCACGAGAGTACTTTAGATTCGAGAGATCAATCTATACAAATATGACCTAAACCAAGAAATGGTCATTCTAGATTTGCGTCGGTCACAAAGAGGATGCGAAGGGATGGTTTAGGGAGGGAAGCGAAGAGAGTGTTGAGAGCAGAACAACTCTGGAAGAGTATTACTTGACTTGTATCAGAAGATGAAAGCTTTGAGAAAGCTAGCAAAGTTGCCTTTCTGAGTGTTGTATTTCTCCCTGACCAAAAACTTGTGTTTTGGTGGAAATAGGTGAAACCTATTTATACAAGTCCAAGTGTAACGTACTCTGGCCTCATAAGAAAAGAAACTGATGAGTTAAATGGGAAGAGGTGGTAACGCCTGGTATTGATGGAATTTGATGGAATTGATGTTCCATAATGAAAGAGCGGTTCACCATTACTTCCTGTATTTACTAACCGTTTAATTCTTAATACACCGTCTTGAAACTGGCATTTGTGTATGCCGCACACTGTAAACCGCCAAACCAAAACCCTAAAGAGAATCCCCCAGTTTGTGGCATGTGTTGATGTCTCGAGTGTTTTCGTGGAAAACATGTAGCATGTCGCTGGTGTTTCATAAGCTGAGCTTGAGAGACATGTCGGCTCAGTGGCGACCTTCGACGGTCGAGATTTTTCATCTTAAGAGGAATCGTGGCATTTGATGTAGGCGCGACATGCCAAAGTGCAAGGGTTGCATGGCATGTGTGGCATGCCTTGGCCGTAGGTTGCACATCGGGTGCAAGTGGCGATGCCAAAGCGCAAGTGTTGCACGACACGTGCCAATGGCATGTGTGGCATGCCATGGTGGCAGGTTGCACATCGGGTGCAAGTGGCAATGCCAAAGTGCAAGTGTTGCACGACATGTGCCAATGGCGCGTGTGGCGGCTTTGTCCCTGGGTTGCATGGCTTTGGCATGCCAGGTTGCAAGAGTTTCTTGGCATGTGCCAATGGCGCGTGTGGCGGCTTTAGCCTTGGGTTGCACGACTTTGACATGCCAGGTTGCAAGAGTTGCTTGGCATGTGCCGATGGCACGTGTGGCGGCTTTGGCCTTGGTTTGCACGGCTTGGCATGCTAGGTTGCAAGAGTTGCTTGGCATATTCCAATGGCGCGTGTGGCGGCTTTGGCCTCGGTTTGCAAGACTTGGCATGCCAGGTTGCAAGAATCGCTTTGCATGTGCCAATAGAGCGTGTGGCGGCTTTGTCCGTGGTTTGCACGGCTTGGCATGCCAGGTTACAAGTGTTACTTGGCATGTGCCAATGGCGCATGTGGTGGATTTGGCATTGGTTTGCACGGCTTGACATGCCAGGTTGCAAGCGTCGCTTGGCATGTGCCAATGACGCGTGTGGCGGCTTGGGCCTTAGGTTTTCACGGCTTGGCATGCCCTAAGTTGCAAGGGTTGCTTGGCGCGTGTGGTGGCTTTGGCCTTGGTTTGCACGGCTTGGCATGCCAGGTTGCAAGCGTCGCTTGGCATGTGGCAATGGAGCGTTTGGCGGCTTTGGCCGTGGTTTTCAAGGCTTGGCATGCCAGGTTGCAAGCGTTGCTTGGCATGTGCAAATGGCGCCTGTGGCGGCTTTGGCCTCGGTTTGCACGGCTTGGCATGCCAGGTTGAAAGCGCCGCTTGGCATGTGCCAATGGCGCGTGTGGAGACTTGGGCCTTAGGTTTGCACGGCTTGGCATGCCCTAAGTTGCAAGGGTTGCTTGGCATGTGCCAATGGCGCGTGTGGCGTCTTTGGCCTTGGTTTTCACGGCTTGGCATGCCAGGTTGCAATCGTCGCTTGACATGTGCCAATGGCGCGTGTGACGGCTTGGGCCTTAGGTTTGCACGGCTTGGCATGCCCTAAGTTGCAAGGGTTGCTTGGCATGTGCCAATGGCGCGTGTGGCGGCTTTGTCTTAAATTAGTGTTTGTCATGCCGAAACCCTAATTAGCGCCCTTCACTAGAATCGCTTTAGAATCCGCGTACGGACTCGGAATTTGGGGGTCCGCCCCTTTATTGGACATAAAAAAAGAATTCTCTATATCCCGCGCGGGAATATTTAGGTTTTGAGCTTGTTTAGGGGGCTAAAACAGCTCGACAGCAAAACTAGGAAGAATTCGGAAGGGGTGGCAGCATGGCCAAGGTTAGATTTTGGTTGTACAGCTGGCATGGTATGCCTTTGGCGTGCAATGAGTGCGTGGTATGTGCGTTTGGCACATGTGGCATGGTTGGCATGCCTTGGAACGATGGTTAGGCTGGCATGATTGGGATGTTGTTGGCACGGTGGTGCGGATAGCATGTCTGACATGCTGCTAGCACGGTGGTGCGGCTGGCATGTTTGGCATGCTTCTGGCATGGTGGTGCGGCTGGCATGTTTGGCATGTTGCTGGCACAGTGGTGCGGGATTTAGTGTTTGGTGTATCGAAACCCTAATTTAGCGTTAAAAAAGGTACCCCGGTAATTCTTGCGTGAGCGCGTTAAATTATTTACTAAATGCGCTAGCGGCGTTAGTGACGTCATGTCAGGTGCGAAGTTTTACGGTTTTACCCCTTGTCCTAAAACCACCATCAACATTAAGTCCCCTGCTTAGCTTGGAACATGGGCCTTGTTGCGAGGTAAGCATAAGATGGTGACAGACGAGGATAGAACTGAGGCAGTAAGTCATGAAAGAGGGCCGAGGAGATTTGTATGACCTTTTTCGAGATGTAAGTAGAATCCACAATTCTTGCATCTGGTAGCTTTGCAAAAATCCCGATATAGATGGGTGTCTTTGGTTACAGGCTTTGGAACGCGAGGCGGAGCTGCTATCATAGACTTGGCATGAAAGGGATTTGTCAGCACCAATGGGCTTGGAATGGGTGTGGGCCGCTTGGCAAAGCATGGCATCGGCAAGGGAAGCGCGGCAAGAGAAAACGCAGGTTGCTGGCAAGGCTCTGACATGGTCCACTGGTAGGGAGTTGGCATGGAAAGCGCGGATTGTCCTGGTTGGCGCGGAGCGTTGGAAAGACTGGCACTAGAAAGGAAAGTGCGGATGTCTTGAGAGTGGCAAGGCTTTCTCTTGTGGGCCCGATCGCCTTTCTTCATGCGCAGCTTTAACAAGGAATTATTTCCTTATTCAAAAATATTTTTCGAGAGGTAGGTAGCATCCGCAATCCTTTCATCTGGTATCTTTGCGCAAATCCCGGTGTGATTGGGTGTCTTCAGGGCTAGGCTTTGGAACGCGAGGCGGAGCTGCTAGCATGGACTTGGTATGAAGGGGACCCATTAACACTGACGGGCATGGAACGGGTGTGGGCCGCTCTGTAAAGCACTTGGAAAGGCATGGCTCTGGTAAGGGAAGCGCTTTGGAAGGTAAGTGCTTGCAAGGGAAGCGCTTGCAGTTTAGGGTTTGACACGCCGAAACCTAATTAGCGCCCTTTACTAGAATCGCTGTAGAATCCGCGTACGGACTCGGATATTTATGGTCTGCACCTTTATCGGACACGAAACAAAATTCTCTATCTCCTTACTCTAGAATATTTAGGTTTCGAGCTCTGTTAGAAGGTGAAAACGGCCCGACAGTGAAAATCAGGAAAAAGCCAGGAGGGATGTTGCGGGCCCGGGGTGGCATAGTCGCGCACCAATCACCTATTCCCGTTCATGGATCAAGAAGGAGTCTTCATTCTGTTCAAGCTCTAAAAACTCTGTCCGCATAAAAAGAGGTATCGACCCTCTTTTGTTTTTCTGTTGTTCGTTTGGATCCTTGTTTTCGTCTGCAGTGTCTCTCCAGTGGATTCCGAAAATTTACCAAAACTCCGATGTATTCTTGGGACAGATGGATGAAATATATGCTTGGAAACGATCACGCCAGGGATAATCTTGGATATTGTGGTTGCGTCGTCGGTCCATCCTCGACCGTAGGTTGTTTAGCGGACCTTCTGATCGTGATGATGATGTGTTGTGAATGCTTGCATAGTCGAAAACTTCTGGCGCCCCTGGATGAAATAGGGAGACGTTCCATTGCTGATGTACTGACATCAAGTCTCCCGGGACTTTGTTCCAAGCTACATCCTTCGAACCATCTTCTGAATCTTGGACTATCGTACGAAATGGGATGCGGTGAGAAGTCCCCTGTTATACTTCGGTTTCATATGATGGCATGGATGAATATGTGAATGTAACCTTCTGGCGTGCTTTTGGAGTCTTCGGTGCACATGTACGGCTTCATGTTGAGAAATTCTCGCGGCTCGTAAAACCTCGACAGTGACGATGTTGAAATCAGTAATAACCTGGTTGAGGGGAATGAAAGCGTCTCATGCTGGTAGTCCCCATGTGTAACCTACTTTCATTACATCACCTTGAATCCTCGTCCGAGGGATTTGATATAAGCCTATCATACTCTTCCTGATGCGACACTGGGATGCTGAGAAATTACATGATGAAATATTCTGGATAGTGCAAGCTTGGGATCCTCCGAGGCCTCGTAAAGTGTTGAAGGCGTCTTCTAGACAGAAAGGTAATGATATTCTCGCGATGCACCCTTGAAGAGTAGATGACCTTGTTGTGGGTACGGCTTTTTAGTTGACTGTGTCTTCTGAGATTTGAGAGTGAAGGGATTCCGTGTATTTTTGTAGTAATTGCTGATGTGGTGAAGCTCTGGCTGGTATCAACGAATGAGCGACAACAGTTCTTGGTAGGAGATGTAATCAGAAGAGACTACATTGTCACGAAAACAAAGTAGGTTGGCTGGAATTGTATGGGCTACCATGGAAGTAAAAGGTTTGGTTGGATGCGTAAGCGAGCAAACTGTCCATGATCACGAGTTTTGGCGAGATGGATTAAAAGGTGGCCATGACTACGAAGATTGGCTGGCTGTGACCATGATCCTTGTCATGGGGAGCGTGGCGGTACGACCCTTAGCAGGAAGAAGTGGCGTTGAAGCAGCTTCGACTCTTGGAGAGGATGTTGAAACTTAAGAAGTCAAACTCTAAAATCTTCGGCTTCGGATCCTAGAGGAGCTTATGGAGAGAACGCTGAAGCGAAGCGGCTGCTGGAGCGAGCGTTGAAGCGGAGAGACTGCGTTAATCAGTGGGCTGTCAAAACTGGACACCCTTCAGGCGAAAAATGGTGGAGTCCCCAGTTCCATCTATCAATCGTGCTTTCCAAGAGAGGTTAGGGTTTGGGAACGACTTCTCTGGTTGGAAACGGCCGCTTCCCTGATGCGGTGCGGTTGAGGGGTGCAAGTATGTTTTGACGTTGTGCCTTGGGGAAACATAGAATCTCACATAAATGTTTCATCATGGACCTCACAGTTTTGTGGGAAAAGTCCCCAGAAATCATGCGTCTCTTGATAGGAAGAGAGTCTTCGTGAACCCGGTGGGTTTGCTGATTTTCCTTGCTTTGATTTTGGAGAAGTCGTTCCTGATATTTATGCGTGATGAAATCAGATTGCTGATTCCCTATGGGGCGTTCAAGTGCAACGCTAGAAGGATGCAAGTTTCTAGCGCTGGGAAGATGCAAGCTGCTGTAAAATGCAAGATAGAAGTGTAAGTGTGACGCTGGAAGGACGCAAGTTGTCAGTGCTGGAAAAGATGCAAGTTTCCGGCGCTGGAAAAATGTAAGATGCCGGCATCGGAAGGATGCAAGATGTCAGCGCTGGAAGACACAGGTTGCCGGTGCTAGAAGGACGCAAGTTGTCAGGGCGCCGGAAAAGATGCAAGTTGCTGGCCCTGGAAAGATGAAAGTTGTTAGTGCTGGATCTTGTTGGAACGAGCGTTGGCTTGTCATGAATCCTGGTTCGGCAAGGCGCTGGCTTGGCACGGGTGCTGGTCCCGGCGTGGCGCGGTAGCAATAAAGTGGGCCAGCATATTACAGGTATGTACTCCAGCGTTTCTTGTGTTGGTGCAAACCCTATCCATAGGTATGCCTCCCATAAATCTGTAGAAATATTTTTCTTCTCTTCCTATATTACCTTAGTAGCGTCAGATACCTCATGAATAGTGACTGGTAATCGTTATGATGCAAAGTAGGTACACATGGGCATGCAACTGATTCCACGAAGACTGGGCGTTAGGGTTTCTCTGAGATCCAAGGGTGCAGGCCAAGGTGACCAAAGGTCCTTATGCGGACGTGGTCAAACAACAAGATGCGGAGGTTGGAAGGTTGTCCAAAGAGTTGGAGCTGAAACAGGCGGTCTTCCAAATGACGAAGGACGTCTTATTCGAAAAGAGCAAACCACTGTTGAATAGCTTCCTTTGGATGCATTTCTGTCTTCTGAAATTCTTCTTCTTTTTTTTTTGAAAGGAAAATGAAACACCTGGCTTATGGTTTTGATTTTCTGGATATCTGGGTTGATAGACAAGTGTCACAGGGTTTTGGGTTATTATTTGGGATGAACCGTTTTAGGATGATGCCGTTTTTGGTTATGATTGTAAGTGATACGAACATCCCAGGGAAGATATGAAACCGTGAACGTTGCGTGTTGGTAGATGACATGGGATGAAACATAACATGGATATTGGTTTTATCATTCCCGTGAAAACTTGAAATTGTAAACCATATGTTCTGTCTAGGCAAGACTTAATCGGTTTCCCGGATCTCCTGATGAAAAAGGGATCCTCCGTGTGTAAGATCGGAGTTTTGTGGGAAGCACCGCCGTGATTGTGGAAATTCCCCATTCGTTTTGAGTCACTTGATGACTGGGTCGTTTGCTTTCGGTTTCTGTGAAGTCCCCATCCGTCTCTTGCGGTTTGCGACTGGTAACCAGGTTGTCTAGTAGTCGAGTTGTGGATCCCTGAACAGATCGCTCGCTTCTGCCGTCCTGATGTCTGGATCGAAGTATGAGATCGAGGTTTGAAAAATGACATTGTAACCGAAAGACTAATCTCCCACTATGGTCGCCAATTGTTTATGGGTGAAAATCGTTCCTGCTGATTTTGGTAATTTCGGTGAGTGGGTGAGAAACAAATTTAAACCCTAAAAAAATGTACTTCACGGAGTACTTTAGATTAGAGAGATCAATCTATACAAATCTAGCCTAAACCAAGAAATGGCCGTTCCGGATTTGCTTCGGTCACAAAGAGGAGGCGAAGGGCTGGTTTAGGGAGGGAAGCAAAGAGAGTGTTGAGACAAGAACAACTCTGGAAGAGTAGTACTGGACTTGTATCATAAGATGAAAGCTTTTAAAAAGCTAGCAAAGTTGCCTTTCTGAGTGTTGTATTTCTCCTTGACCAAAAACTTGTGTTTTGGAAACCTATTTATACAAGTCCAAGTGAAACGTACTCTGGCCTCGTAAGAAAAGAAACAGATGAGTTAAGTGGGAAGAGGTGGTAACGCATGGTATTGATGGAATTTGATGGAATTGATGTTCCATAATGAAAGAGTGTTTCACCATTACTTCCTGCATTTACTAACCGTTTTATTCTTAATACACCGTCTTGAAACGGGCATTTGTGTATGCCGCACGCTGTAAACCGCCAAACCAAAACCCTAAAGAGCATCCCCCAGTTTGTGACATGTATTGATGTCTCGAGTTTTTTTGTGGAAAACATGTAGCATGTCGCTGGTGTTTGATAAGCTGAGCTTAAGAGACATGCCGGCTCAGTGGCGACCTTCGACGGTCGATATTTTGCATCTTAAGAGGAATCGTGGCCTTTGATGTAGGCGCGACATGCCAAAGTGCAAGGGTTGCATGGCATGTGCCAATGACATGTGTGGCATGCCTTGGTCGTAGGTTGCACATCGGGTGAAAGTGGCGATGCCAAAGCGCAAGTGTTGCACGACATGCCTTGGCTGCAGGTTGCACATCGGGTGCAAGTGGCAATGCCAAAGTGCAAGTGTTGCACGACATGTGCCAATGGCGCGTGTGGCGGCTTTGGCCCTAGGTTCCATGGCTTTGGCATGCCAGGTTGCAAGAGTTGCTTAACATGTTCCAATGGCGCGTGTGGCGGTTTGGCCTTGGGTTGCACGGATTTGGCATGCTAAGTTGCAAGAGTTGCTTGGCATGTGCCAATCGCGCGTGTGGCGGATTTGGCCTTGGTTTGCACGGCTTGGCATGCCAGGTTGCAATAGTTTCTTGGCATGTGCCAATGGCGCGTGTGGCGGCTTTGTCCTTGGTTTTCACGGTTTGGCATGCCAGGTTACAAGCGTTGCTTGGCATGTGCCAATGGCGCGTGTGGCGGCTTTGGCCTTGGTTTGCACGACTTGGCATGCCAGGTTGCAAGCGTTGCTTGACATGTGCCAATGGAGCGTGTGGCGGCTTTGGACGTGGTTTGCACGGCTTGGCATGCCAGGTTTGAAGCGTTGCTTGGCATGTGCCAATGGCGCGTGTGGCGGCTTTGGCTTTGGTTTTCACGGCTTGGCATGCCAGGTTGCAAGCGTCGCTTGGCATGTGCCAATGGCGCGTGTGGCGGCTTGGGCCTTAGGTTTGCACGGCTTGGCATGCCCTAAGTTGCATGGGTTTCTTGGCATGTGCCAATGGCGCGTGTGTCGGCTTTTTCTTATATTAGGGTTTGTCATGCCGAAACCCTAATTAGCGCCCTTCTATAGAACCGCTGTAGAATCCGCGTACGGACTCGGATTTTGACGGTCCACCCCTTTATTGGACACGAATAAAAGAATTTTCTATCTCCCATCTTGGGAATATTTCGGTTTTGAGCTTGTTTAGAGGGCTAAATCACCCCGACAGCAAAACCAGGAAGAATTCGGAAGGGGTGGCAGCATGTCCAAGGTTAGATTTTGGTTGTACAGCTGGCATGGTATGCCTTTGGCGTGCAAAGAGTGCGTGGTATGTGCGTTTGGCACATGTGGCATGGTTGGCATGCCTTGGCACGATGGTGCGGCTGGCATGATTGGGTTGCTGCTGGCACGGTGGTACGGCTGGCATGTTTGGCACGGTGGTGAAGCTGGCATGTCTGACATGCTGATGGCGCAATGGTGCGGCTGGCATGTTTGGCATGCTGCTGACCCGGTGGTGCGGCTGGCATGTTTGGCATGCTGCTGCCACAGTGGTGCGAGATTTAGGGTTTGGTGTATCGAAACCCTAATTTAGCGTTAAAAAAGGTACCCCGATAATTCTTGCGTGAGCACGTTAAATTATTTAATAAATGCGCTAGCGGCGTTAGTGACGTCATGTTAGGTGTGGGTTTTTACGGTTTCACCCCTTGTCCTAAAACCACCATCAACAACGACTTAAATACTTCATTGCATCTTCTATCGTACGAGTACAATCAGATTGATTGGCTTGAGATTAATATCTCGGATAGGCAAGATATGAAAAGTAATCACAAACATCTTCGTCTCATTGTTTGTGATTCCGCAACATCTTGTTTCACTACCATACGATTAAGATTGTTGTGAGGTGATTGATAACTTTAGGTTGTTCTTCGGGAATATAAGACCGGATTATAAATTGGTTCTTGTTCACCTTGATTATTATCAAAAGACGAAACAAAAATCTTTAGAGTTTATCTATGGGAGACATATTGATCCTTTGATAGACTTGTCTGTGTGAGACAAATTTGTTTATTATCAAGTCTTCGACTTTGGATCATAGCAACTCTTAGTTGTGGGTGAGATCAGCTAAGGGAATCAAGTGCGCAGTATCCTGCTAGGATCAGAGGCGTAGGGAGTACAACTGTACCTTGGATCAGTGGGAGACAGATTGGGGTTCAACTACAGTCCAGTCCGAAGTTAGCTTGGAGTAGGCTAGTGTTTGTAGCGGCTTAATACAGTGTGTGTTCAATCTGGACTAGGTCCCGGGGTTTCTTGCATTTGCGGTCTCCTCATTAACAAAATTCTGGTGTCTGTATTATTTTTATTCCCACATTATATTGTTTGATCTTTATAATTGAAATAATAGAGGTTGTGCGTTTAGATCATCAATTCGTATATCCTACCTTTGGTTGTTGATTATCATTGATTGATCCTTGGATATTGGTCTTTGGTACCATCCAAGTTATTCCTTGTATTTGATAAAAGCTTTCTGATTTCTATTAGCTCGAGTAAATCAAAACAAGAGAGAGATATTAACTCCTTGAGATACTTTTACCTAGATTGAGTCTGACTGTCTAGTTGATTCTCTAGAAAGTATTTCGGAGTTAGTCCATACAGATTTCTAAGCGAAATATTGGGTGGTTTTGTTAGACCCCCGCTTTTCAATTGGTATCTGAGAGGCAAACACGTTCAAGACCTTACAAGTCTGTGTTTGTAGCGATCTGACTCTATGGACAGTTGTGTTATCTCAGAAAACGTACCACCAGTCTTCGATGGCTCAAACTACCTATGGTGGAAAATTGTTATGCGTACTTTTCTTTAATCGCGTGATTTCCATTCATGGGTTTATGTTGTTAATGGCTATGAGGTTCCCTTCGTTATAGTTGAAAATGCTACCATGCCTAAAAACATCGGTACATATATTGTTGCTGAGTCACTTGCTGCAAAGCAAAACTCCGACGGTTTGAATGCCATCATGCATGCCATTACCCCAGATCTTCGACACCATGTGGCTTCATGCTCCACGTCTAAAGATGATTGGGATACTTTAGAAAATGTATTTGAAGGTAACACCAGCGAAAAGGAAGCTAGGATTCAAACCTTAACTCCGAATGGGAAAACCTTCATATGGCAGAAGAAGATTCATTTGATGAATTTTATCACAAAATGTCTGAAATTGTTAATGCATCATGTGCATTGGGTAGGACTATTACTGAAGGGAAAATTGTGATGAAGATTCTCAGATCGCTGCCATCTAAATACGAATCTAAAAAACATGCCATCATTGAGGGAAATAACCTTGATAATCTTTCGCGAAATACGCTTGTCGGGAAGCTTAAAATTTTCGATCGCGAACCTAAATCAAGAGATAAACATCACTTGTCTAGTAGTCATGTTACTACTCCTGATGGAAAATCTCACCGTCCTAACTTGATTGATAAGAAAAATGAGAATTGCTTTGTTTCTATGTTGTCTCGGTTTATACAACAACTTAAGAAAATTCTTAGACGAAGTAAAAGAAAGTCTCAAAAAGAAGTTCGATCAATCAAAAAGGAGGATAAGAGAGTTCGGAAAAACTGTACTAGAGAAACTAGTCTCGTGTGCTGTAAAAGTATTCATACTTCCAAAGGTCCAGATACTGATTCATGCCCTTGGAGAAAATAACCTTTATCCCTATAAAGGATCTCATGTTATAGTGAATGAGCTTGCGAATCCAATGAGCCAAGAATCACTCAATTCCGAGTTATAACGATAAAGTTATGAGTGATTTAAGTTCATTAGTAGGAAACATTCCATGAGCTTTGGAGTGGTCCGCGAACTTGGGCCCAGTACGTGACTAAAAGGGATTTTTGGTCAAGTTGATGATTTTTGGTCAAGTTGATGACTAAAAGGGATTTTTGGGCCCAATATGATCTCATTAGTATTAATTTTTATTTGTGCATTTGTTCCAAAATATATATACATAATTGTACATTTACGGTCATAAGAATTGTTCCATAGAGTGAGCATTTATCTCGATAGATTAGAAAGGTAGAATTGAACAGGAATCCAAATGAAATCAATAACATACCTTTGATTATGAAGTACTTGTTGATGTCTTCTTGTAGCCTTCAATCTTCAATATTCATCCTTTAAGGATAGCTTCGATTCAACTTCTTATACCTAAACTAGTCCGAAACAATATTTAGTATGCTAAATCAAGAATGCATTTTGGCAACTAAAATTGTCAACTAACTTGACATACCAACGCTAGTGGGTTCAACCGAGATATGCTCTAACAATCTCCCCCTTTGTTAGTGACAAAACCATTTTACCTATGGCTTTTACTTGTTAAAATCAAAATCGACAAGATTGATCTCCTTGGTTCTTCAACTCTTCATGTGTTCATCCTATACTTGTTGAAGATCCATCATAGTATTATTACACAGCATCAAAGTTTCATTGTATCACAACTTTGACAATAATACTATGGTGATATGTATCACTCCCACTTAGTCAATACTCCATCTTGATCATGGAAACCACTCCCCCTTACACGATGATCCGAAAACCATATGTATTTGTAGTATGAACTACACATTAATTCTCCCCCTTTTTGTCAATATAAATTGGCAAAGGTACAAGAACGGGTTCATAATGAAATTTACACAAGAGACATTTCATAGACTAAAAGAGAAAAATACATACCAACTTAATTTAGATGCAATCATAAAGCCGAAGCTAAATGCATTCATCAAGGAGTTTTAAGATACAAGATAACCCCTTTAAAATTCCACAGCCGCACTCCCCGCAAGATAATACCATTAAGCACAAGTTCAAAAGAACTCTCCCCCATTAGATGTCATTCCCGTAAGAACAACAAGAGCGACCTTACTCCAGAGAGAAGGATTTAAAATAGATCTTAGAAATCCTACAAGGAGATATGATTTAAGAATCAATCATTGAAAGTTTCTCATGAGATCATGTTACTAAAAAGTTTAGAACTATCTCATGGTAACAATATATAATATGTGATCATGAATATCAAGTACTGTGATCATCTTTTCTAAGATACAAACTTGTATAAACAAGACTTGATATGCTTAGAAGGAAGAATAAACTTTTCCATAAGGATTTACACCAAGAATGGTTACCATAAGAGTATGAAAAAGTTTCTTTGACAATAAAAACCAACATCCGTGGCTTTGATAATTGCTTCTAACCTGTTAAATTTAAGAATTTCAATCACAAATCAAGTTAGGTAATTAATACTCATACATGTGGTATCTAGCCATATGATCACTTCCATATTAACCATATTCTTCTTCACCATAACTAGTTCAATTGACTTCATATGAACTAGTTAAAGAGTTGTTCAATTGCAAGGAAATCTTATGTACTACACAAGACACAATTGAAGCAAAGATGATACGATTCACTTGAATCGGCTCATGAACTTATAGCCACGGTTTGCATATTGCATTCCTTAGTCTTTTAAGTTTATTTCCAGAGCACATCTTTAGATCATAACCACTTAAGTTCACAAACTAGTTCGCGGACTTAAGATAAACCGGTTGAGTTTTCTAAACTCAGCAGAAATTATCGGAAAGAGAACTTATGCCAGTTCGCGGGCTGGGTTTGCGGACTGAGTTCGCGGACTGGGTTCGCGGATTGAGTTCGCGGACTAAACACACAAACGAGTTATAGGAAAATCCAGCAGAAGTTCTCGGGATGAGGACTTCCGTCATTTCGCGGACTTGCAAGCTAATTCCACAATCCTACCGATTTCTCTTGATCAACAAAGTTCGAAAAATTCTGTTCAAGGAATACATGGTTATTTAATATAAACTTTAATTCCAACCATTGAATCATTCTTAGAGGACATTATTCAGTCGTTATTCACAACCTTTCTCGTCAGAGAAATTTCCAAAGAAATTGAAACTTTTCATGACTTTCGTCACTAGGTGAAGATAAACTTGATCGAAGCGAAAGCTTACCAACACATATTTCGAGGAATATATAAGCGAGTTAAACTCAGCTCGAAACAATAAATTGTTCCACATATTCAGAAATTTCCCAACTTAATATGTGCGCCCCAATTCTTTTGCAATCCTCACCGCATTTAGTAGGGCTCCTTGGTGAGGATGCACTTTTAACACAATCAGGTTGTGTTGAGGTGAGCAATATCTTGCTCACAACAGGTATCCAAAACAAAATCATGCATAGATTCTAGGAATTTAACAACTTCCTTGAAACTTTCAATAAATGTTCCATACCTTTTTAAGATGTTATCCCTTGTCAAGCTCTTGTCTGGGAGATCCTTCTTAATAGTACTCGTTGCTTTATTAGTCATCTTTGGTACCCATTTCTAAGCAGCTTTTGGAGCAACATATTTATTTTTCTCCCCAATATAATTATGAAACTTCTTGGGGGGAATGCTAAAAAAACTGATATTATGAGACACAATTTTTCTCCAGTTTGGAACATCAGATCTTGTCATCCTTACAAAATTAGATCTGGATTTATCTCGTTTAAGAAATCTGCAATTCCTTTGCAAGTGACCTGGTTTTCCACAATAAAAACAATGTTTAGTAGAATGGAAAAATTTATGTTTAGTATTACCTGAATGTGTATGTGCTTTCTTTGGAGCTTGCCAGGATTTCCTCTTTTCGCCATCCGCTATTTGTAGAGATGTTTTCCTTTTGCCAACCGTGGAAGGTTTTGGTTGAGAAGAATTTTTAGTTTTGACAAATTTTACCTCTTTGCAAATACTAGGAGCGTATATTCCTTTATAGCCCAATCCTCGTGTATCACGATGAATTCTACATGCTCCCAATATCGAGGTTAATTTGTCAGAGCTACTATTTCTAGACAAACTCTCTTTTAAGCTCGAGTTTTCTTATTCCAACCTTTTGACCTTCTCAAGCGCAATAACTAGATCATTCTTGGAAGATTCACATTGAACTTTGCGATCTTCTCATTCCGAATCGAATAACGTGTTCATCTCCACGTTCTCCAAGTTATCTAGCTTTGCCTGAAGAACAATTTCCCGATCTCGACCTTCGGAAATTTCTTCTTTAAGATTTCGTATTTCGTTGAGATAATCTCTTGCACCACTAGAGTCAAGTTGATCTTTCAAGTCTTTATTCCGACTACGAAGTCTGTCATATTTAACTTTCTCACTAAAAATGGTGCTATGAACTTCTGAAAATTTCCGATGACATTCTTTAAGAAGATTATTAGCAACTGGATCATCATGGAACACTTCTTCGTCAGAATCAGTATCGGAAAGAATTTTTCCAGAAGCTAATGCAACCTCTCCTGAGAGCTCTTTAGGATTATAAAATTCAGGACCATCATCAAGAGTAGGCAAATCTGCTGCATATGCCAATTGTCTGCGACTCCAGCTAGGACATACTAAAGAAAGATTCCCGAAACCACTTACATCATCAATAGAAGATTTTGTAACTTTAGAAAAAATCTTTTTCCTGTCTCTCAAGAGTTTTCTAAATTGTCGTGGAGTAACATCCTTAGTATCTGGCGAACCAGATTTATCCTTAGGGGATTCAGAATTGTTTGCAGCTTTAAGAGAAATCACATCTTTTCTTGCGTGCTTATTATCAAAGATATTTAACTTTCCAACAAGAGTATTTTTGGAGAATGTAGAAAGATCGTTTGCTTCTTCAATGGTATGTTTCTTAGACTCGTATCTTGATGGTAGAGACCTGAGAATTTTGCACATAATATCTTTCTCTGGAATAGTTCTTCCTAATGCAAACTAGGAGTTCACTATTTGAGAAAGTCTTTGGTCAAACACATCAAAGGTTTCATTATCATACATGTGAAGGTTTTCCCAGTCAGATGCTAGGTATTGAAGCCTCGCTTCTTTTTATGCGACATTCCCTTCAAATACGGTTTCTAAGATATCCCAAGCATCCTTAGACTTTTTGCACGTAGTCACGTGGTGCTGAAGCTCTGGGATAATGGCATGGATAATAGCATTCAAACGGTCGGAATTTTGTTTTGCAGCAAGTATCTCAGCAGGTCTATATTCACCAATAGGTTTCGTAACGTTTACATCTCCTACTGACACAACGGGAGCATCATCGCCATTAACAACATATACCCATGATTGAAAATCACGTGCTTGAAGAAAATCTCGCATATCAATTTTCCACCATAATTAGTTCGTGCCATTGAAGACTGGCGGTACCTTTATAGAGATAACACCTCTGTCCATAGAATCATATTGCTACAAACACAGACTTATGAGGTCTTAGCGTGCTTGCCTGCTCTGATACCAATGGAAAAAGCGAGGGTCTAATAACACCACCCAATATTTCGTTTGGCAATCTGAATAGACAAAATCCAATATACTTTCAAGAGAATCAACTAGACAGTTAGACTCAATATATAAAAAGTATATCAAAGAGTTTTGTATCTCTATCTCTTGATTCAATCCGCAATCATCAAATAGGGATTTGCGAGCCTGATTGAATATAAGAGGATTAACTTTAAAGGTACCAAAGACCAATGTTCAAGTGTCAATCAATTCACTCAACAACCCTAAGGTCGGATACAAGAACTGATTGATCTTAACGTACAACCTGTGATATTTCTATTATATAAATAAAACATAATGCGGAAAAGAAATAACACAGACACCAGATTTTGTTAACGAGGAAACCGCAAATGCAGAAAAACCCTGGGACCTAGTCCAGAATAAACACACACTGATTATAAGTTGTTAAACCAATTTCCTACTACTTATTCGGACTAGATGTAATACCTTCTTCAGCAACTTGTAGAACTCCTAGCAGAATACCGATTCTCTTTAGAAATCCTTCATGCAAATCTTCTAGCAGAACCCGAGGCTCTCTTTATAAGATACCACAACACGATTGATACGATTCGATATTTTGTTTGCACACAACACCGGTTTGATTTCCATTTATATGTAAATCAAGGTTTTGGAAATCTTCTAGATTAGGGTTTTAACTTACAATCAGGATACGTAGACACAAGGAGTCCGTGAACCTGATTTCCATAAGTGAACTCATATGGTACCAAAGACCAATATCCAAGTTAGAAAAACCCTAACAAAGCTACAACAAGAACAACTTGAATAAAACTAGAAATATCTTGTTTAAAACTTCTCAAGGATTTTTACGAGATGCCTCAAAAGAAGTTTTTCTTTCTAGTCTCCGATTTCGACTAACAAGTGTTGGTATACGATCGGAAACTGAAATCTATCAAAACCTAGGGTTTATAATCAACAACTCTTGAATGGTTTTATATCATAAGAGAAAACCTTAGAATAGACAAGAGGTGAAAAACCTAGATTACAAGTTGTATGATTAATCACGAAGATCAAATCCAACTTGGATTTGTGATCCCTATTACAAAGACTTTTATCTCACTCTTGTTCACGAAGAACAGAAGACGTGGAAAACAACCTGCAGAGATTATGCCAATTTTCCAAAGGGATGGAAAACGTGTAAACTCGCAAACTCCTTATTTATAATGAACAATAGCTTGGAAGCTAAGCTAAGCAAAGTTATTTTCCTTTTACAACTCTCCTAAATAAGGGAGTCTTTCATAAGTTAAAACTCTTGCCAAAATAATTAAATAAATAACTTATTTAGAAAAAATTATATTTATGTGAATAAATCACATTTTAACTTAGGCTGGAAACACAAACACTTTAATATGGTAATCAAAAATGGTTGGACCAATAGATAACTTGCCTAGATAAGGAAATATCATCAACTTGACCAAAAATCCCTTTTAGTCACGTACTGGCCCAAGTTCGCGGACCACTCCAAAGCCCGTGGAATGTTTCCTACTAATGAACTTAAATCACTCATAACTTTATCGTTATAACTCGGAATTGAGTGATTCTTGGCTCATTGGATTCGCAAGCTCATTCAATATAAGGAGATCCTTTATAGAGATAAAGGTTATTGTCTCCAAGGTCATGAATCAAATAACCTCAAGTATATATACATAAATGTACATTTACCGTCATAGGAATTTTTCCATAGAGTGAGCATTTATCTCGATAGATTAGAAAGGTAGAATTGAACAAGAATCCAAATGAAATCAATTACATACCTTTGTTTATGAAGTACTTGTTGATGTCTTCTTGTAGCCTTCAATCTTCAATCTTCATCCTTTAAGGATAGCTTCGATTCAACTTCTTAGACCTAAACTAGTCCGAAACTATCTTTAGTATGCTAAATCAAGAATGCATTTTGGCAACTAAAATTGACAACTAACTTGACATACCAACACTAGTGGGTTCAATCGAGCTATTCTCTAACAAAAGTAATCACAAACATCTTCGTCTCATTCTTTGTGATTCAACAACATCTTGTTTCGCTACCATACGATTAAGATTGTTGTGAGGTGATTGATAACTCTAGGATGTTCTTCGAGAATATAAGACCGGATTATCAATTGGTTCATGTTCACCTTGATAATCATCAAAAGACGGAACAAAACCTTTAGGGTTTATATATGAGAGACAGATTGATCATTTCATAGACTTGTCTGTGTGAGACAGATTTGTTTATTGTTAAAGCCTGCGATTTTGGGTCGTACCAACTCTTAGTTGTGGGTGAGATCAGCTAAGGGAATCAAGTGCGCAGTATCTTTATGGGATCAATCATAGGCATAAGGAGTAAAATCGTACCTTGTATCGGTGGGAGACTGATTGGGGTTCAACTACAGTCCATTCTGAAGTTAGCTTGGAGTAGGCTAGTGTCTGTAGCGGCTTAATACAGTGTGTGTTCAATATGGACTAGGTCCCGGGGTTTTTCTGCATTTGTGGTTTCCTCGTTAACAAAATTTTTGGTGTCTGTGTTATTTCTATTTCCGCATTATATTTTTTATATAATTGAAATAATACAAGTTGTGCGTTTGAATCAATCAATTGTAAATTCGACCTTTGGTTGTTGATTGATATTGATTGATCCTTGGATATTGGTCTTTGATACCATCCAAGTTATTCTTTGTGTTTGATTAGAGACTCGCTGATTTCTATTAACTTTAGTAAATCAAAACAAGAGAGAGATATTAACTCCTTAAGATACTTTCATCTAGATTGAGTCTGACTGTCTAGTTGATTCTCTAGAAAGTATTTCGAAGTTAGTCCATACAGGTTGCTAAGCGAAATATTGGGTGGTGTTGTTAGACCCCCTCTTTTTCAATTGGTATCAGAGCAGGCAAACACCTCAAACCTTATAAGTTTGTGTTTGTTCGATCCTCAAAAGTCTATTCTTATGGGAAATCTTTTTGGGAGGCTTGCTCGTGGCATCTGTAATGCACACCAGAATTCCTTAAAGGTTGTTCAAAGATTATCACACTTCATTCCTTTGGGTGCACATGATAATCCTATGCCATCTAGCATGTCAAAAAATATTGATGTGAAGAAACGATCTAAGGAAAAGAATAAAAAGGATTGTCGAAGAAAACATGGTCAACGCTCAAGGGTATGGACTCTCACGAGATTTAATCTTAATCTCTTTGAGGAATACTACCATAAAGGTTCCATTGACAAGGAGTTGTACAGAGTGTTTGAAAGTGTTTTGCAATTCTTAGAAAAGCTTAATTCCATAGAGAATTTGAGTTGTTCTGACAAAAGTGTTGTGCCTGTCAAATCATTGTCTAATGATGCACAAACTATTCTCAACATCGATTTATGTGAATCCGATAAAAAGATTTCGCATGAATTGGGCAGAAGAACCATTTGTCAGAAAAGGTCATCTCTTTGTCATAAGAAAAAGAATCCATATGACTCTAAGTATTATCATTACGATTATACTCCTGACTCTGGGTACAAGTATCAACAAAAAAATTGCATGGAAAATTCTATGCAGTTTCCAACACCTGATTTCAGGATTGACTCTACCCATTTGTATATAACTTGAAATGGGGTAAGTAACATGTTGATTTTTGTTTTAATCTCTCTTTTCTTGTGTTTTTGTGATAAGAGATTTTCTGTAGGTACTTTTTCTCTTGTGCTTGTATATTTCCTAATCCTCAAATGGGTCATGGTTCATGCACGGGTCAAAGCCCATGAAGGGTTTATAAAAAATGTTTGCGGACGTCTTCATCATCTTAAAACAGTCCGCGTACGTGAACCTCTAGGGTGTTATTGCCTTCCTCCATTAAAGATTCTTTGGAGAAATTAAAAGGAAGGGTGTTCAAGTCTCACTCCAAGTAAGTATTTTCCTTTTGATCCTTGCTTATTTCTAGATCTATGATGAATTCTAGAAGCTCAAAAAGGTGTTCAAAAAGATCAAAATCCTCTAGCTTGAATTCTCCTTGTGACCAAAATTATTTTAAAATTATATTTATGAAAAGGATTCATTCTAGAAAAGAGATTGGATTTCTCTAGTGGGCATGAAGAGGATTTGGTTTGCTTTAAAAAATACAATCTTGGAAATATCTTTGATGGTCTTGGTCAAGGGTTTGATTCTCTTACAATGATTTTCTATGCCAACATTCATGATGTTGATTACAACAAGAGCTAATTGTTACTCTGAAAAATCTTAAAGTATTGAAAACTGAGTTGGAAAAGGTTGATGCTGACCTTGGTCTCATAAAATATTACATCAATGATCTTCGCAAAGAGAATCACCTCTCTGATGATGCAATGAATGCTTTTCTTCACAAGCTCAAAAACCCGTTATCTCATGAGGATTCTGAACCGTCCATGTGATCTTAGTTCGTGTTCGGAATAGCACTAGAGTCGGTTTTTCCTTTAGCTTGTTTTATTTGTTGCCTAGTATGTCTTCCTTTTGGTTTAGATGGAAGAATAACTAGTGCTTAAAAATGATTGTGACTACACATAGCTATTATTTTTCATCTACTTATTCTTTTTTAGGTTTATTGGCTTTAAATTCTAAAAATATTTGGAGGATGATGGTTTGCAGTATTTAATCTTTATGATTTGTTATATTGCAATTTCTTAGGGGATATTGGTGTTTACATCCGTGAACTATGTTTGTCTCATACTTTGTGAAAAGTAATTCGTTCGTGGTCGGTACACGTACTGGTAAAACAATGAATGAACTTTTGACATATACAAAAGTTAAGCCTATATTTTCAATTATTTGATGGAAGATAGGTTAAAATCTTTTATTTTTCAAGGATTATGTCTATTAATATGATTATGAAAATAGTGATGGGAAGATAGAACGAATCCTTGTGTATTCCGCAGTATCGATCATCCCTGATCCATATTTTTATGTAATACTGTGGGGCTCCGTTATGTGTCTTATGCTGAGAACAATACAACGAAGTTGATTATTTTTGGCTTTGTTGGTTGTTTCGTAAGGTACTTTATGTTGAGCATTTTGAACTAAATTAATCATCTTGTTTGGTTATTTAGTTATTGCTCCGTAATCCTTCTTATGTCGAGCAAAACAAATGACAATTAAATTAATTACTTTTGTAATTAGTTTGGTTGTGTATTCCAATTAGATTAATTATGGGTTCTCTTGTAATTAATCTAGTTGAGTATTTTTGTGTCTCCATAAGTTCTCTTATGTTGAGCACAATCAATTGAATTGATCACTTTGTGTGTTTAATTTGATTGCGTATTTCGATTAAATTAATCATGGGTTTACTTGTGATTAATTTGATTGAGTTTTTGTATATAGAAAATCATTCTTATGGTTTTTGGTGTCCAATAAATTTTTTTTTTTCTTTTGAAATTAAGGTTTCTCTTGTTGTTCTTTCGGGAATGACATCAAATGGGGGAGAGTTCTTTTGAACTTGTGCTTAATGGTCATATCTTGAGAGGTGTGCGGCTGTGGAATTTTATAGGAGTTATCTTGTATCTTTGAACTCCTTGATGAATACTATGAGCTTCAGCTATATGATTACATCTAAATTAGATGGTATGTATTTTTTCTTTTAGACATGAAATTTCTCTTTAGGAAATTTCATTATGATCCCGTTCTTATACCTTTGCCAATTTTATTGACAAAAAGGGGGAGAATTAATATGTAGTTCACACTACAAATACATATGGTTTTCGGATCATTGTGTAAGGGGGATGGTTTCCATGTGAGATGGAGTATTGACTAAGCGGGAGTGATACATATCACCATAGTATTATTGTTGAAGTTGTGATACAATTGAACTTTGACGTTGTGTAATAATACTATGACACTGTATAACAATGATCGAAAACTATGTTTTCTCATTGTTATAGCTACGGATCTTCAACAACGGTGATGCTAAACTTACAACCTTTGGGATCATTGGAGTACTTGGAAGTGACGAAGATTTCGAGGAATGTTAAAGATTAGACATGTGGAATAGGAGCTACTAATGTTTCTTTATCTTTTTTATATTCCATATGTATTGATAGTTTTGTCACTAAAATGGACAAAGGGGGAGACTGTTAGAGCATTGCTCGGTCGATCTCGCATGCGTTGCTATCTCAAGCATGTTTGTCAATGTTAGTGATCAAAACTATAAGACTTGATTTCTAGTCTATTATAACTAAGTCTCCGACTAGGACAGAAAGTATAGTTGAGCTCAAGGACTTCATGGCGATTCATCATATAAGTAGAAGAACAACTCAAGGAACCTGTGGAACTTCTCGACAAAAAGGTATGTGAAGACTTGAACTTATCTGTCACTCAAAAGTCTATCTACTCTATCTCCTACTCTTTGAGACAAGAAGTCGTATGCTATATATATAGACTTGGATTATACACGTTTGGTATTTCGAGCCGAGTATACGTCGCCTATCTATATCTAGAAATATGTGTTGGTAAGCTTTTTGCTTTGATCAAGTTTATCTTTACCTAGTATGTTTCAATCATCTTGAAAATTGCTTTGACGAGAAATTGTGTAACAACTATAGAACGTCCTCTAAGAATGTTTCAATGATTGGAATGAGAGTTTAGATTACATAACAAATGATGGACATAAGTATTGTTGAGGAAACACATATGTGCATAAGTCTTATCCCTTGAACCAAAGTTTGCGAACTTTGTTGATCAAGAGAAACCGGAAGAATGGCTTGTTGCCAAGTCCGCAAACTCAGTCCGCGAACTGCCAAACTTCTCATCCCGAGAAATTCTGCTGGAGTTGACAAACTAGTTGCGTGAGTACCATTCCGCGAACCGGCGGAAGGTCTTTGTCGAGATTTTTTTCTGGAGTTTGTAAACTCTGCCCGATTGCTTAAGACCGCGAACCTAGTATGCGAACTTAAGAAGGTTATATATCTAAAGATGATTTCTGAACTTTAACTTAAAAAGACTAAGGAATGCAGTTGAAAACTGCGTCTATAAAAGTTCATGAACCTATTCAAGTGAATCAAATCATCTTTGCTTAAATTGTGTCTTATGTAGTACATAATATTTCCTTTCAATTGAACAACTCTCTAACTAGTTCATATTGAAGTCATTTGAACTATTTATGGTGAAGAAGAACATGGTTGATATGAAATGCTCATATGGCTAACCATTTGGTTAACTTTTGTTGAACCAACAAGTGCATATGTTTGGGTACGTTTAAAAAACCTAGAAATTTGCATTGTAAAGTGTGTATAACAAGCTAAGTTTTCGATCTAACGATTGAGAAATATTAACCAGAATCTAAATCAGGTTTTCATATAACGGTGGATATTGAGTGCTTTGTTACCAACGCAAAACCCTGATTTGAAAGACTATATAAAGGAGAAATCTAGTATTATGCAAAACTAATCCCCACACCTTACGTGTGATACTAGTTTGCATGCTAGAGTCGTTTCTCCTTTAACCTTTGGTTTTCTTCTTCTAAAACCAGGTTAACGACTTAAAGACTTCATTTGGATTGTGAAGCCAAAACGGTACTACTTTTATCGTAGTTGTGTGATATGATCTTGCATCTTCTATCGTACGAGTACAATCAGATTAATTGTCTTGAGATTGATATCTCTGATAGGAAAGATATAAAAAGTAATCATAAACATCTTCGTCTCATTGTTTGTGATTCCACAACATCTTGTTTCGCTACCATACGATTAAGATTGTTGTGAGGTGATTGATAACTCTAGGCTGTTCTTCGAGAATATAAGACCGGATTATCAATTGGTTCCTGTTCACCTTGATTATTATCAAAAGACGGAACAAAACCTTTAAGGTTTATCTATGGGAGACAGATTGATCCTTTGATAGACTTGTCTGTGGGAGACAGATTTGTCTATTGTTAAAGCCTGCGATTTTGGGTCGTAGCAACTCTTAGTTGTGGGTGAGATGCTTATGATTGTGGAGTATTTAGGAGTTGGAGTAGATTTTTGTGAGTTTAATTTAGGAGTTGGGGATTTAAATGCTTTGTGGCACATGTTAAGTGTAACCGTAATTTCTATGAAAGTGAGTTAGGTTAGATAATTGTTTTCGAGGACTAGCAAAAGGAAAATACGGGATATTTAATAGTTGGTTACACTAGTTTGATATTCTAATTAGTTGATTTATTTTTAGCTTTCATATTATTTTTTAATTTTGTTTGTTCGAGTTCTTTAGGAGTTTTGAAGCTGGTTCAACTAAAGAAGAAACAAAGAGTTTGTTGCAACATAAAATGAGCAGGGAAGTAAAGCTATAAGTGAAGACAAATCAAAGACCAAGCGGAAATGATTAAAATCCTTGAATTCTTTTTTACATATAGGAAACGAAAGCAAGAATCCAACGGAGAACGAAGGACTTCATCCCAACGTTGGACGAATAAGTTAATTATGGAAAAAATAGTCGAAATGAAAATGAGTTGCTCAAATACAGAATCGGCCGGACACTTAAGCCAAATACAAGAACAAGAATATTTTTTAGGAATAAAAAACTCTCGGTTTTGGGTCCTTAAAATCGGGAAGGTCATGGAAATCAAACCTACCAATTCGTGACACTTTTCTGAACACAAAACTTGGTTTTTGGGTTCTAACAATCAACAAAAACGAGGGGACCAAGTTTCCAATTCTAGCGCGACGTGTGGGATTTTTTTTGACACATTTTTTACTTCTAAAATTATATAAAAAAAAGAAAATTGTTACAGGGCCTACGGCCCATGGATGTGCGGTCCATCCACTTACCCATTTTATTGTAACTTATGTAATAAAACCATTGATCGCTCTAATACAATGGTTCTTCTTCTTCTATCTACATCTCCTTCCTTCATCTTGAATCTTTAAACAATCAGATCCATAAGAAGAAGAAGAAAATGTTACTATCAAAGACACTAAGTTGGAATTTTTGGAATCGTTGGAATCATTGGAACCAATGGGATTGTTATCGTCAAATAAGCTAAGTTTGATCAATTTTTTTCTCTTTGCTTTTGATTTTTGCATACCCAATTTAATTGGGATTATTAAATTTGTGTTGAAAGCGTTAATCCGTGGGTGAAAACTAATTTAATCGTATCTCTTTATCGATTAAATCGTATCTCTGCATTATTAAGTCCATACTGAAAATTGATTTGATGCTATTCCTACTGTGTAGGTGTAGCCCATGTGCTATAATTTATTTATTTTTTGATTCGATGACATTCGTATTGGGTTTATAATATCATAATATTTTTTATCATGTTTTGATTGGGTTTATAGTATTATAATTTTTTTTTTGATTACGTGTTGATTGGATCTCGGTTATTCAAGTGTAGCCTGTTAGGGTAACGAAGCGTTTCTGTAAAGGAGGAAGAAGAATCTCCTATTTCTGTCCGTGGAGAACGAAAAATCCCGGTCCAGCAAACCCGGTTCATCCTAAAACGGTCCATCAAACCCGGTCCATCCCAGACCGGACCAGATCAACCAGGTCCAATCCAAATCGGTCCAGTTCAATCTGGTTCAGATCGATCTGACCTGTCCTGTTCCGATCAGTTATCCCGTCCTGTCATGTTCCAACCTTGGTTCTAGGTTGTGCGCGACCAAGAGTGTTTTGGTTTTGTGTATGTACATCGGGAACCAAAATAAGAGGTACATGATTAACGTAAAATTTTTCCATTTACATTGAATATTTGTTGGGCTTATTTATCTGTTTTTATAACTTATTTAGTTCTGTTTAATTTTTTCCCATAAGATATGTCCACATATATGAATGGTCAACGTAAATTATGATTGTTGATCATCAAAAATTTTGGTTTTTATTGTCATTTTGTTCTCTTGAATATGATATCGGCCTGAGTTAAATGATGTTTTTTTTGTTCAATTGGTTGTACCAACTCTATTTCGATGTATTCATTTGGGGTTTAAAAGGACTTAAGCACCATTATTGTGTACTTGATATTTTTCTCCAAATTTGAATGTTCTGTGGAATGTAATCACTTGTTTGACTATTAATCGGTAGTTTTAAAAGATACGTTGCAAATAAAATCACATGTTTCTAAATTTTTGTGGAAGAACTCACAAAAGATGATATGAGTCAGAAAATTTTCATTTCTCTACTTCATCCATAATACTAACGAACCGGTGTATGTTGAAGTATGAAACAAGAGAATTAATTATTTTTAATAATATATTCAACCTAAAGTAAGTGGTTGACATGTGTAGCGAAATTCTCTTGGCCTCTTGAGATAAAGAATTTCTCAAATTAAGCTAAACGTAGCAAAAATTTAAAATGGAAAGAACCCCGAAGTGATAAGGGTTAGACGTAATGACTCATCTAAAGCATGTGAAAAGGGACATATATATCATGATACGGAAATGTATTTTTTCCAGTAGTAATGACACCAAGGTACCGGTATCAGCTGAATATGAGATGAAGCTAAGATGTAATTCTACCTCCCGTCATAAATGAAAGAGTTGGAAATGCACCTGGTCATAGGTGTTGATATATACAATGTAATATTTGTATCATAGTAACAACCAATTTTCATATCAACTTTAATGGCAATAAGAACTTTGCCTGACCAATTGACTATTTAAATGAACTAGATCATATGTCTTTCCTTACAGTGAGAATGGATTTGATTGCATCTATAAATTATTTCTAATGAATGTGGAAGGAAGCATATTCTTAGAAAATTAATGTGTCAATCTAGTGAATTGTAGATCACTGGAACTTGAATTACTGAATCCTTATTAACCCCAACAATGATATGATTGGGATTGATTCATAAAGACTTTGACATAACCATAAGGCACATTGGTTGTGACACGATGTTCTGTTTTGAAAGTACTAACACGAGCATCACTTCATTTGAGTGTATAAGAAAATGAACTAATAGAATGCGAAGTTACGACATCTATCATAATCAGTGATTTCTAAAATTACTAGATTTGCACTGCCTCTCCCCATTATGCTTTAGAGTAAGAAAGCATGTCACTCATCTTATAAAGTCTCTCTTTAGTGAAACATGATTGAGACCATCCTGTTTTACTTAGATGCAAATGCTAAATAAATCATTCTCCAAATAAATAAAGTATTTTTAGTGAACATATATCCATGTAGAATGCGGACCATTCAAGTGATTTATGGCTCTGGTGGATGATTTGACGCATTGAATCAGTTATTGCTCATAACAAACGATGCGTTTAATTTTTGTAGAATTCCTAGAACATATTACACAAAGCAAAGTGCAAAGGCTCACCACCCTTGTTAATGCTAGAGAATTTACATCAAAAGGACTTGATGAATATTGCATGTTTAATAAGATCAATATAGAACATCTTATACCCAATGGTCTCGCAGAGGCTACCATCAAAGGTTACAGATGGTGTCTAAGGAATAGGTTATGCTTACCAACCTACCTTTTCTTGCTTTGGGGATATGCAATATTACGCGCATCTTTACTTAATTCGTTTTAGAACCCAATATTAGTCGACCTTTTCTGCGTACCAGTTGGTAACTGAATTTAAGCCTGACATTTGTGTTATTACGTATTTTTGGTTGCACTATATATGTGCCATTACGAGTCCACATCGTACTATGATGGGTCACGAAAATGATTAAGTAATTTTGTTGGATATTTAATCTCAATAATTATCCGCATTTTAAAACCTTTGGCAGGAGATCTGATAGACGCATTTATGTGTCTAATTTGTCCTCAATGTTTCGTATTCTTAGTACTTGTTTTCGTCCTTATTATGGTGTTTTGTGTTTTTGTAGGTATTTTTTGGAAATAAATATTGATGGAAAATTCGGCTCAAAAAGTTGTTAAAGGCACCCCGTATGACATATGTTATTCGGACTCCGGCAACGGATAAGGGGAGACCACTAGATAAGGGGTGACTTTCTTCTCAAATTCAAATTTTCAAATTGGCGGGAAAATATTTTTATTCACTGTCATATTTCAATCAAGGATTTGGAGGTGTTATAGGGAGACTAAATGGCTGAAAATTTATGGGATTGTTCCTGGGACATATACAAAGCTATTACAAGTGTTTTGGTCTATCAAAATTGGCTGAAAAATCCGTGAGAAAGAAATCAGGGAAGCACGTGCACGAGAGGGACAATTCACGGGATTACATGAGTTTTGGAGAATTTAAACGTGTTCTGCTCATGTATGATGACTCTACCAACACTTTGGACCTTGAAAAAGATAAATGAAGAGATTTTGCAGCTGTAGAAACGCGTGAGAAGCTAAATCAGGGAAGAAAATATTCCCAAAATATTTTCTTTACTGCCCGAGTTCAATGAAGAATATTGAGAATCATGGCGTGATGAAATGAGTCTAAGGAGTATAAATAGGTGGATGGGATCATAGAGAAGTGGTGTCGAGAGTCTGGGGGGCTGAGGAGCACCAGAAAAGAAGAAATTCGAGTTTTCCCAAACTCGGTTTCTACTGCTGCTGCTGCTGATGAACATGAAGAACATGAAGAACGGACCATCCAAGACCGACGTTTTCCAACAGTAACAACGACTCAGACTCGTGGGTCGTACATCAGAGGCAGACTTATTTGTCAGCGTTTGCGACACAGAACCGTGGGTCTTAGAGCAACAGTATCAGTGACACATACTGTGGGTCGTAGTTCTCTGGTTTGTAACAAATATAATTGTTACAAACCCGGTTTTGAATTATTTCTCCATTTTCATCATTTGTAAACACCCTTTGAGCAATAATAATGATTTTTGAGCGTGTTTCCAACATGATGAGCGGCTAATTCTCCCACAACCAAGGCAATGAGGACGCTATTTACACATGACTAATTGGTAATTATTTATTCTCTCTAATTTATAATTTATAATTCACTCAATCACTGCTTTTGCAGAGTTTTTAATTGTTTGCAAAAAAATTCTTCATTAGTTGTGATTCAATTAGAAAGGTTATGCTTTGTTTAAATAATCTATGCTTAGGGGATACAATTAATTTTTGAGAATTTTCCAAATTATTTGTGAATTAAGATATAAAGGACTTAAAAGATAATTAGGGTTTTGGTTATTTACCATCATTAATTCATGTGCAATAGTGCAATCAGTGTCTTGGTTATTTTCTCATACCTCTCGCCCACTTTGTTAATATTTTTGTATATAATTTTATTAAATCTTTAAATTTAATCTTCACAAGTCCGAGAGTTTGAACCTCATTACTACAACATCATTAAAAAAATATTAATCATTTTGGTGCCGCCGACGCGGATTTGTGCTTAGGTAGAATTTTTAGGTTTTTTTTTTATTTCATTTGTTCTTTTTACGTTTCTTTGGGTGTGTCTTTGTATTACAGCTTTGAAGTTGGATATTAAAGACTTGGAATCAAAGCTTAAAGCCAAAAGAGAAGGAAAAAGACAAAGCAAAAAAAAAAGCGAAAGAAAAATTAAAAAAAAAGAGAGAGAATTTATTTTATTTTTTTAGAGACCTTCCATTTTTTGTAATTATTTTTCTTTTATTTTTTTTCTTTTGCACTTTATTTAGACTTTCGACTTGGACAATTACTTTTTTTAAACCCTAAGGAAGGGCCCACTACAAGAAAATGAGTCTATTGCCTCACCATCTTGCCACACATCTGTAACTACTGTGGCAATAGATAGGTTTTAGCCTCACTGACTAATATGTGTGGCATTAACTAAAATCTTTTGCCACTCCTTCAAAAAGTTGAGGCAAAAAACTAACTTTTGCCTCGTGTCATTCCTTGGAGCGGCAATAAATTAGATTATTGCCACATAGATGCCGCAAAAAATATAAATTATAATATTCTCGTATTGAAATATTTATTAATTATTATACAAAGTTTTTGGTTGGTAACCTAGCAATAAGTTGGGTTCCAACACCTTTTTGAATAACAACGCCTAATCTATGAAAAATCACTACTAGCGTCGTTACTAACTAAACAAATTCCTTAACAAAAGTTTATTATCAAATTAAATCAAGGAAAAAATAGAATAGCCATTTCACGTGGACCACGTGCTCCCTTATGGAGAAGAACCCACATACGTGTTTTGTTGTCCTCACCAAAAATCCCAACCATCATTTCTTCCCTTACTCTACATTGTCTACAACTAACTGGAAATCTAAAAAGTTTGTTTTTTTCTTTTCAACCGGAAAATTTCTCCCTAAAATTTTAGTGAAATCAAATTCCCTCCTAAAATATTTGTGAAAACTAAATTTCACACTAAAACCGCACAAAGAACGCCCACACACCCAAATTTTGCGTATCTCATCAAATAAAACACTTTCAGTTTTCTCTCTCTCTCAAAAAAAAAAAAAAAAAAATCTCGATCGAAACCCTAGAAAACGACTCACATCTTCTTCTCAAAATTATCTTCCCAACTTAAATAAAAACTCATTCGCTCTAACTTATACAGTCTTGATTCACACACACAAAGACTCGAAATCCGTAATTTTCTATTGCAGAAATCAAAAGGTATAAACCCTAATTTACTATGGCACTTATCTGTACTCTCACTCCACTCGATCATCAAAAATTGTTCTCTGAATTTTTTTTCAGAATTTTTGTCCAGAGATCTATGCATCACTTCGGATTTATTTGGGGGCTTTTGGTTTTCGTCACGCGAGACTAATAACAGGTCATTTCTCACCTCTCTGTCTCTCAATTTCAATTCTAAAACGAATTTTCTTTGAATTGGGTTTTTGATGTTCTTCATTGTTAATATTTTTTTTTTAGGTTTTTTCTTTCTTTTTGAAGATGCAATTTAAAGAAGAGTATGTTTCTGATCCCTATTTTTCTTACTCCCTCCCTTCTTTTTTAATAGGCCAGTTTCTATAAATAAAAGTTTCAAAAAAATAGGCCAGTTTCCTAATTGGGAAAGTCAAATGTTATTTTAATTTTTTGGGACCACTTTTCTATTAACTTCTTTTAATGACAAGTGTCATGTGGACCACTTCACTTTACTTATTTTGCTAACAAGTGTCATGGGGACCATTTCACTTCACTTCTTTTATTGACAAGTGTCATGAGGACCACTTTCAATGATTAGTTCTCTTAATTTCCTTAAATTTCGCTAAAAACAAAACTGACCTATTAAAAAAGAACGGATGTAGTATTTTATAGGCCTTCTGGGGTTTAGGTAGGATTTTTCTGTATTTGGTTCTCATGTTTAATTGAATCTGATTATTGTTTTGTTAGAATCGGGTTTGGTTCTAATGTTCACTTGTACAATAGGCATTTGTGTGGTATATATTTAGTCCAAATCATTGTGAATGTATGGAACCAAATTGACTTCATTACTATGGTATTTCAAGCAAAAAAAGGGAGATGTTACCTTGAATTTAAAGTATAATCAAAATAAATAAACAATTTCTTTACTACTGCATAAATGTGGTTTGACTATGAACTATTAAGCACTCTACCTTTTCACTTATGTTTTAGTTTTGTTTTGAAAATTGTTTTTTGTATACTGGTTTAAATTGATTGCTTTTATCCACATCGAAAGCAAAGCATCAGATTCGTTTGACGAACGTAGTCATATAAGAACTATTATTACCCATCGTATCTAGTCATACAAGAACTATTATTACCTCATATCTAAGCATATCCTGTTTGCCCGTTGTCTAACTTTCTTGCAATCGTCAGTTATCTTATAGAGGAAACTTTGTTGTTTTATAAAGGCAACAAAATGGGGAGCAAGGCCAGCACTCCAATTTCGCAGCTACTTGTAATATGTTAAAGTCTTGTTTAATACTGCTTAGTTTAGATGTATTTTTAGCTGTGCACACAAAATGCTTATATTTCTCTCTTAGCAGCTGCCATTCTTAAAAAGAGAAAGGTTCAGGTGATACCACTCTTGCATCTTTCGTGGGAAAGAAACAACCTAAGGTAAAAGCTGATTTGGATGGAAAACCTAGTAGAGAGAATCAAGTACGATATTATGATGCCATTGGGTGTTGCTTAAACAGTGACGCCTTTTGGCAATTTGTAAGCTTATGAGGCTAAGGATTAATTATGGTGAACATACTCAGCAGAACTTTATATTATGTTTGATTATTTATTTTCCATTTGATTTGTCTATTTAACTTATATATAGACTGAATGTCAAGTTTTTTGTTCTATAAATGAATGTTATAAAACAGCTACAGGTCTCTATTGCTTGTGGAATATTTAAGAGGAAGAAAGCTAAATGCCAAAAAAAACACAACAACACACATGTAGATAATCTGATGACCCAAGGTGTGAACCATAGGGGAGTGGAAGGGATCATTGGGATATGGAAGAGTATCGAGTAAGTTCACACATCTTATATTTTAAGTTCTGGTAATACATTCATGTATAATTAATCCTGACTTGTACATTTGTAAGAAACCCTCTGACCGAAATGTCAAGAGTATGTATGTGTTTAAGTTCTGGTAATACACTTATGTCTTATTCGTGTATTTGTAAGAATCTTTCCGACTGCAATGTCAAGAGTGGAAGCCAACAAAAAGCAAAGCACACAATTGGCAGGAAAAACTACTGTCAATGCAAAGCTTAAATGGTACGTACATGCATATGTTGGTCTTTATGGTTAACCTTCACTCTGTGACCCAAAGTTATTCACGGTATTGTTATTTGGTTTTGGATTTGTCTGTTTATGGTCGAGTTATTTCTTATATTGGTGTGTACAGCTAGTAGAGAGGAGTTAGGTTGGGATACATGAACCTCAAAACATAATTATACCCTTAAAGTGGTTTCTATCTGTAACAATATTTAAATGGTCTTTCTTTCGTTTAGCATGTTTAGCACTTGTGGATAATCTATTTGGCTTAACTGCACACAATTCCTTGTCAAAAATGGGAATACCATAAATGCTAGTAGACTTGGGAGAACTGTTTAGCACTTGTTGGTCATCATTATGTAAGTATCTCTTCCTTGATTTTTAATTCTTATAATTTGGGCAATATCTTAAGCAAAAATGTGAGATAACTGTAAGTGGTCATAGTTGCATGTATGTTAGTATAATATTTCTCTGCATGTTAGTATGATACTTTTCTTAGAGTCCAGGATTCCATTGGTTTAGTTTGTTGATGTAAAATAATATTTCCTTAAGACGTTAGAGATAGATTTAGTATTCCATCTTGAAGATGCTTTTCTTGTTAGAGCCCATATTATCCAACTTTTTATGATAAATCAATTAACCCCTTCAAGCTTCCATTGGACATGATTCTTTACATTTTTTGATGTTCTTCTTACTTGGTGGTCTTTGTTTTGATTTATTTAGCAGGTGCTCGTGGCCTAGGAACAGTGGATAAAATGACTCAAGTTTGAAGTATATAAGGTTTCTTTACTTTCGATTGATGTTGATTAAGATGGGAGATTGTGTAAAATATTTTGTTTCTTTTCTTACGGTGAAATGGGACTCACGACTTTGTAACAAATACTGTATTTTTAATGAAATTAAATTTCGTTGTTTTAATCCAATTTTTATGTATGGATTTAATGTTTCTTTATTACTGTGTATAAATTACATAGCATTACAGTGGTCTATAAATCTGTAAACATGTTCTTGCTACTGGCAAGCAAGGGTTTTAGCTGCATTTAGTGGTGTGGCAAAAGAAATTTTGAATAAAAGAAAATTGAAGAAAAATCACATATATTTAATTAAAGAGTATTTTTCTCTCACGTTATTGCCTCACCAGTAGGTGTGGCAAAAGATTTGAAAATTACATTAAAATTAAAATTAAACAAATATAGGAAATGATTTTTGCCACATATTATTGCCTCACATATTGGTGTGGCAAAAAACCCAGCTTTTGCAACGGTACATTTAAGGTGTGGCAATAATTTCTTGCCACCCAGGCTGTTGCCACTGGTGTGGCAAAATATTTTTGCGTGGCAAAAAGATATAGCCACGCAAAATAGGGGTTCTTGTCTCATGAGTGACGTGTTGCAATACACAGCTTTTCTTGTAGTGCGGTACATTAAATATAAAACTGTTTGCAGGGAAGGACGACGATTACAATATCGTCTCGGCCCCTCGGGTTCGCACATGACATAAGAGTCGTGGCCCGAGTCGACTTCAGCGGTTCTGCGCCCGTCTGGTACGGGAGGTAAGCTTTCGGAACACCCGCGAATCCCCTGTCAGCGGGTTTATTGGATGCCTTAAGGTGAATATATGCTGAGGATTTGAATACAGTTGTTTTAATTTCTTAGTAAAGGGCAAGGCCTGGCCAAATTAAGATAAGGACTCGTATTTCATCACCGTTTTCTTCTTGCCCGCTTTAGGAAAACGAAACCAAACGCGAATCTAAGCTTAAAATTTTGACTAGAACGAGACCTATAGGGTAACGAGCTTAATAGGAAAGTCGTTCGAAAAATATTGGTTACTCTTTTGAGCATACTTTGAAGTTCATGATGGTTTCTGCGAGTTGAATGCGTGACTGCGCCGCCTTATAATACCGGTGAGACCTTGGGTATCAAAGCTCCTCGCAGCTTCCCTCGTCTCAATTCAACTTACTTAAACTCGGATTGATTCCAGAGAGGTTTTCTCAGATTGTAACGAATTCATTTTCGAAAGATTAGAAGCTGGTCTAGAAACAATCTAAGTGGAGCCATCATGCTTGTTGTTTGCTAGATTTTATAGGTTTGATTTGGTCGAGTCAGCCTTGTTTGTGATTGTGTAGAATTCCCTTGCAATTAAGAATGTTGAACTGGTATCATAGAAGCCAATACAATGATTATCGACCTGAATTTGAATATGGACATCATCCTTTTTATGACCATGTTGGGAATAGTGGTTGGGAACGCCATCCTTTGGAAGGATATGGGTCATACCCTGGTGAGCCCTATTACTATCCACACATGCATCAGTCTTACGAGAAAGAATATTATAGTACTAGTTCTTCGTCTCTAGAGGATACAATCAAACTATTGAAAGTAGTCCTTTTTATGATCCCTCTGTTCCTATTCCTCCTTTCGAAGAGTCCCTCAGGAAGTTAGCTGAGTCGACACTAAGTTAGCTGAGATGAATAGTATAATTATAGACGAAAGAATTACAATAATGAGTGAACCTTCTTTAGAAGACCACCTCAAGCGGATAGCTGAGACGAACGAAAGAATTGCTCGAAATTACTTGAATTTCCAATGTAGTGTATCCAATAATACCCTTGACAATGAAGATAGTTATTTACATAATCAAGATAACAAGGTTAGAATTGGTAGCACTACTTGTTTTGATGAGGTTCGATCTTTTTCATGTTATTATGATGAGGATAGTGTTGAGGGAGAATCATACTTATGTAGGAATAGTGATCAGGAAATGGATACTCCAATTGAGCTTTACAATGATAATGTTATTTCTATTTCAAATCCAAATAATTTTAATAATTATTCACCTATTCAAAAGGAAGAGGATTTGACTAGAGATATCTTCGTTTTAGACGATGTAGTATTTCTTGTTTACAAAGCCGATAATGATTTAGAGGAACAAGTTTATTCTGAGAATAATGTTTTAGAGTCTAGCGATTTAGAAACAATAGTCTTAGACGAAGAAGATGAACTTGTAGAGATTTTAAATATGAGTGAGGATGCATCACCTGAGTATAACCTAACAGAAGCAATTGACCATTTTCAGGATTCCGATGATCTAGAAATTAGGGAAATTGTAGTTAGTCTACCTAGAGACACCCAAAACTCTAAGTTTGGGGGTGATTATCATTCTCCCTGTGCTTTAACTTTAACTCTTAGAAAGTTCCCTCGTGTAGGGCTTGACATCTGTGCCTCAACCATCGTACAAGATTATCTCCATACACATTTTCCCGAACCTAATAATGTCCAGAAAGAAGTTCAGTCATTAGAAACCTATCCTATGGTTGATGTGGTTTGCCCAGGCTATGATACCCTTATTGAATTTGTTTTCCCACCAAATAGTTTTCTTCCAAATGTGGGAACGTTTATATTTCAAATGTGTCGAATATTTAGTTGTGAGACTAAACCTAAATGCTTTAGGAAATTAGAATCAACACATTTTCTTAAGAATGACTACTACCCTCACCGTGGTCAATTTTGTAAGTCAAACCCAATTGACTTAGAGGATCCTCAATTATTTAGGTTATTATTATGTGCTTCTAAATTTTTATTTGAGTTTTTACAGACTCTAGGACCTAATAATTCGGATCTCACTTTTGAGGAGTTGCAGCCTAAAGAAATATATTTAGACCCTTTTATAGAACCTGAACCACAATTAGATGTAGTTGTCTTAATCAGGAAAATAGGTAAGGGCATGCTAGTCTTGTTCATTTTCTTGGTTTACTGCAGTTTCCTTTGGTCAGCTCTATTTGGTTTTGAAGACCCACAGTTATTCCGGCTACTGTTATACGGTTCGAGTTGACTAATCCTTTCCTAAGTCTGGATGAGGACTTTAAGCTTAGCACTTCTTGGGAGGTAACCCATGCTCATGCAACATGGTAATATCTTTCCTTAACTCTTTTTCTTCAAGTGGTAACAGTTTCTCCTTGTTCATGCTTTTAATTTTATCTTTAGAACATCAAGAACAATGTTATATTTAAGTTTGGGGGTGGGGAAGAACTTTTTAGTTTCACTTTTGAAACTTCTAGCGTCACATGGTATCCAGTTAGCTAAGTTTACATATTGTTTCTCACCGAAAAGATAGAAATTGGAATGCTAGGGATAACAACCTTTTGAGACATTAGAGAAAAAGACATTGAGATCCTTGAAATTCAGGAGAGAACTTGTTCCTTTTATAGGGTAACCGTGATGGACCTAACCATACATGATGGAAAGGCAAGTAGGTCAGGAAATGCCAGAAAGACAAAGCAACCTCATAATGTAGTCTTAGTTACTGGATTGCGAATCTCTCTCAGTAGAAACTTATCATCATCAACAAGCGGAGCGACATCAAAATCTATGAAGAAAGTTGAATACGTTTTAGGTTAAGAAGCAACAATAGAAAGAATAATTCAAAAATCAAAGTTTATAAGAGCAAATGATATAAGTTGTTAGAATCCATTATACCAAGACATCACAAGTTGCGAAGATCCAAGTTTTGAAAGTCCTTCTCTCATGGCCATGTAAATTGTTGTCTTGTAATTTTTGTTTCCAAAAAAAAAAAAAAAAAAATGAAAAAATGAAAAAAAAAAAAATGAAAAAAATCGTCGTTACGTTTTGTTCAATAAGGCCAAAGGGAAGTAGAAATTTATAAGTCAAGGAAGAAATCGAAGAGAATAGTTAATTGTCAAGGTTCTATGAGGTTCGATAGTTTATCATCAACAGTTGAAGACCGAAGAAGACGTTGTTTCTACTGAGCACTATGAGAGAGTCGAAAAAAAAATACATTTGGTTGCTTTATTAGTCCGCTTTCAATCTGGCACAAGATTTTTCTAGCACTGGTTTAACTCATCACACGTAATTAGTCCAGCTGTGTAGCAGATGTCCCTCTCATATTTATCTCTCTCCTAATCTTATCCAGCTGTAAAGCAGCGGACGCATCTTACAATGTTTATCTAGCTGTGTAGCGGATATCTCTTTATCTAGCAGTGTTGCGGATGTGTCTCCCCTTTGCTTTAGTCAGCTTTAGAGCTGGACCTTTAATTTCTCTGGCATTCTAGTTACTTGGAGATAGGTTGACAATATGTATGTCCTCATAGCTCTTTGGATACTTGTGACCAATTAGAAGTCAAGGTTTTGTGGGTACACCTCTGGTAAACCCTCTCGAGAATAACTCGGTTTTATTATTTATTAGTTTTGCTCGAGGACTAGCAAATAATAACTTTGGGGGTATTTGATAGTTGCATTTATGTGTCTAATTTGTCCTCAATGTTTCGTATTGTTAGTACTTGTTTTCGTCCTTATTATGGTGTTTTGTGTTTTTGTAGGTATTTTTTGGAAATAAATATTGATGGAAAATTCGGCTCAAAAAGTTGTTAAAGGCACCCCAGAGGACATATGTTATTCGGACTCCAGCAACGGATAAGGGGCGACCACTGGATAAGGGGTGACTTTCTTCTCAAATTCAAATTTGCAAATTGGCGGGAAAATATTTTTATTCACTGTCAGATTTCAGTCAAGGATTTGGAGGTGTTATAGGGAGACTAAATAGCTGAAAATTTATGGGATTGTTCCTGGGACATATACAAAGATATTACAAGTGTTTTGGTCTATCAAAATTGGCTGAAAAATCCGTGAGAAGAAATCAGGGCAGCACGTGCATGAGAGGGACAGTTCACGGGATTACATGAGTTTTGGAGAATTTAAACGTGTTCTGCTCATGTATGATGACTCTACCAACACTTTGGACCTTGAAAAAGATAAATGAGGAGATTTTGCAGCTGTAGAAACGCGTGAGAAGCTAAATCAGGGAAGAAAATATTCCCAAAATATTTTCTTTACTGCCCGAGGTCAATGAAGAATATTGAGAATCATGGCGTGATTAAATGTGTCTAAGGAGTATAAATAGGTGGATGGGATCATAGAGAAGTGGTGTCGAGAGTCTGGGGGGCTGAGGAGAGCCCGAAAAGAAGAAATTCGAGTTTTCCCAAACTCGGTTTCTGCTGCTTCTGCTGCTGATGAACATGAAGGACACGAAGAACGGACCATCCAAGACTGTCGTTTTCCAACAGTAACAACGACTCACACTCGTAGGTCGTACATCAGAGGCATACTTATTTGTCAGCGTTTGCTACACAGAGCCGTGGGTCTTAGAGCAACAGTATCGGTGACACATATTGTAGGTCATAGTTCTCTGGTTTGTAACAAATATAATTGTTACAAACCCGGTTTTGAATTATTTCTCCATTTTCATCATTTGTAAACACCCTTTGAGCAATAATAATGATTTTTGAGCGTGTTTCCAACATGATGAGCGACTAATTCTCCCACAACCAAGGCAATGAGGAAGCTATTTACACATGACTAATTGGTAATTATTTATTCTCTCTAATTTATAATTTATAATTCACTCAATCACTGCTTTTGCAGAGTTTTTAATTGTTTGCAAAAAATTTCTTCATTAGTTGTGATTCAATTAGATAGGTTATGCTTTGTTTAGATAATCTATGCTTAGGGGATACAATTAATTTTTGAGAATTTTCCAGATTATTTGTGAATTAAGATATAAAGGACTTAAAAGATAATTCGAGTTTTGGATTATTTACCATCATTAATTCATGTGTAATAGTGGAATCAGTGTCTTGGTTATTTTCTCATATCTCTTGCCCACTTTGTTAATGTTTTTGTATATAATTTTATTAAATATTTAAATTTAATCTTCACAAGTCCGAGAGTTTGAACCTCATTACTACAACATCATTAAAAAAATATTAATCAAGATCTCTTACTGCTAGATTTGCAGGTTATCACTTTAATGAGACAGTCTTCCCGTCGTTAGGGGGAGATAAGAAAAAGTATTTTCTAAGGTAACGACATGAATTGTCGTGGTGTGTTCACACTGTGTCTCATATTGATTCTTGTACTCCATAAATGTAAATGTGAAGTGACATGGAATAATCAATTTTCAGAATGTACACTGATATCGATAAAGTGACAAGATCACACATACCAGCTGCAAATATTCCTGCAAGGATAGAAATCCTCGGTATGGGGTACACCATAGACTAAGGTGTTGCAACTACACTTGGTGGAAGTGTAGTTGAGGATGTGGCTCCATAAAGGAAGATGGAGAGACCACTAGGTTCGATCAATGCTCACCTAGAAAGGAAATAGATGAGTAAGGCACAACCTAATTTGTATCATTAATGAAATCATCTCATTTGATTGTCTCTGACTATGTCCATGAATCAATACTGGAGGACACTCCGAAGTTTTAAATGATTCCAGAGAACAATGAAATCCTGACGGATTATGAAATTACACATGAGTCAATGGAAGGATCATGCGTGCACAGTGATGATATAATCCATAAATAGTTGCTCCAGAAATAGAGCACAATGAGATCGAACCATGCTTTATTTTGATTAATTTCAAATAAATAGCATATTTGGCCTACTCAATCCAGGTAGAACTTAGTTCTTTGGCAAATATACGGGTATTTGGTATGGTAATGCTAACCAACCAAATATAAAGCCTATTGGACATACCTAATTAATTTGTCATAAAGAATAATAAGAAGAAAGTAGTCTTAAAGTACAAAGACTCTCCTTGTGGCGCGAGGTTTCTCACAAAGACCTGAAATTGTTCTCTTGTAATGAATGTTATAGAATTCCGCTACCTAGTTAGCTTGGTAATTTCAAAAGGACTTGAAATGCAGCATATGTATGTGGTTGTTACGTATATCAAAAAGAATCAAGAGATAGAAGATATTTTCAAAAGTACTTGTAGACTTTTGTTGCCCAAATCAAATGACTCTAAACCACGAAGTGCGTTTACAGTTAGATAGAACACTCACTTATAGATTCAAGCAATAATACGGATGTGCTATATCCGTCTAAGTGGCTATTTGATTTGGAGGGGATAGACAAGTAAGTTATTTTTCCTTGCTTGTTCATAAGAAAGTTCCTGATTTGGAATTGTAGCTATTTATGTTGATGGTACGGACATGATGTGTACTCTTGATGTGATAAGAGACCTTAAGAGCTATTTGAAATCCGAATTTGAGATGCAAAATCTGGGGAAAGCTCGACCGAATACTGAGCTTGTGGTATATTATTCCACCAGTTTGTATATGTCTAAAGTTTTCATGCAATTTAACAAAGACATGCATCCTGATAGCACTCCCATGATTAGTTGAAGTACAGAATAAGTAAATGACCATTTCGTCTAAAGAAAGATGACGAAGATGTGTTGGGATATGAAATTCCCCCTATCTAAGTGCAATAGACGCATTGTTGTACTTAGCATAATCTACTTGACCAAATGTTACATCCTCAGTGAACTTGTTAGCTAGATATGGCTCAGCGCCAACGCAACGTCATTGGAATTGTATAATGCAAGTAATCATATACTTAAAAGTAACCATTGACATGAGTTTATTTTATCCCTGCAAAGACATTAAAAATAATTCTAATGAAAGTGAAATTCAAAAGTTGTTGATTATGAAGGAACAATAATCTCTTATCCATCGAAAGTAATCAGGGGGAGATATGGTGGACTATGTTTTAGGTAATTACCGATATTCAGTTTCGAAAAATTCATGACTAAAAGAACTGTCTGGAACAACTCTGAAAGTAATCAGGGGGAGATGCCGACATCAGGGGGAGGATCCAAGGATATGATGTCGACATATTTTACTTCGAAATTGAAGATGTGTTGCACTTTTTTTCCCTTCGATCGAGAATAGTTTTTCCCAAAGGGTTTTGTTACTCGACAAATTTTTTAGCGAGACAACACTAAAAGCATCAAGTATGTTGAACGTCGAAGACATAAAGATCGCGTTAATATTACGGAAATTATCAGAACAAAAGAAATGAATAGAGATAGTCTGTTAAGAGACGTAACTTCCAGAATCACCAACATGGTTCTATAAACATCCAAGTCACCAAAGTAAAGTGTGATAAACTCCTTTTCACTGCATTAGATTAACAAAAATTTTCTGACATCAGGAGGAGCATCTAATGGTGTGTTGAACTCTTTTCCTTCACCGAGGTTACTTTTTCCCACAGGGTTTTATTGCTCGGCAAGGTTTTTAATAAGACAACAACAAACACCGGGAATGTAATTTCCCAGGTAAAGATATTTTCTCTCTCACGAGGATTTTCTGTCTTAGGAGTTGTGAAGCAACTAGTCAACTTCAATGGAGCAAAGTGATCATCTGCAATAGATCACATTTACTTGCATATATGACGTTTTACTCTTTTTCCCTTTGTCAAGGTTTTATCCCACTGGGTTTTCTTTGTCAAGGTTTTAATGAGGCAACGTATATGCATCCAACTATGTTCTAAATTTACCTAATATTGTACACTTTTTCTTTAGTTTAGGTTTTATCCCTCTGGGTTTCCCTGGCGAAGTTTTAACGAGGCAATTAGCTTAGACTCATCGATCCGTGAAGATCATATTGCATGTGATGAACTACATGTAATGTAAGAGACAACATGTGAAGTACTACATGTGAAGAGTTGTACCAAGGTTTTATCCCACTGGGTTTTTCCTTGTTAAAGTTTTAGTAAGGAAATTGATTTCGACACAAGCCATCAAGGAGAGGACGTCAAGAAGAAATACATTCCAATCACTATATGTGAAGCACTATGTATAAAGTTTTGTAATTGAAGCGCACAAGGGGGAGTGTTACAGGGACAACGGTCCATGGATCTGCGGTCCACTTACCCATTTTATATGTATATATTGTAACCTATGTAATAGAACCACTGATCGCTCTAAGACAATGGTTCTTCTTCTTCTCTCTACATCTCCTTCCTTCATCTTGATTCTCCTCAATCAAAAACTTGGTCCTAATAGGATGGTAAGACCTATATTTGTTGGAGCTGTATAATAGGACTTCCTAAATTTCTATAAAGGGCACAGAACAAACTTTACAACACGATGAGAGAATGAGCTAGGCTGTGGAGATTGGAATTGATCTTCTCAATCTATAATTTACTATACTTGATTTCTTGTATATTTTTCGTGGGGTTTGAGAATCTATGATGAACTAATTCTTTCTTATTAGTTAGAAACGTAGTCTGAAAACATCTAACTATAGTAAAGTAAAGATCGATTTTCAACTGAGAAATGTTTTGGTTGACATACTTTTCAAATGAGTGAAATACCCATCTTCTTTCATTGTGCTCTTCGCGAAGGCTAGGGTTTATTCTTGAGTAAATTTTGGTTTTCAATCAAATTTTCAATTTGAATATTTTAAACTCGATTTCTGATAGAGCTTGGCATGTCTCCGTTTACCTTACTCAAAAATTATTTTAAGAAAGAATTATCTTTAATTTTGGGCCTAATTGAGTAACACTGTTGTTGTTCAAAATAGATAATTTGAAAAAATGTGATAAAATTTTCCAACATTGCATGTGAAGTCTTAGAAAAAAGGAATGAGTTAACTATTCGATTTTGATACCTAATCTGAAGTTATTTGTTTCAGACACTTGCTTAAGTTTCTTATCCATCGAAACCTCCATTGATAGAAAATGAAATAAGTGAATTTGGAACCATGAATAGTTTATTGAATAAATGTTGAATAAAAAATGAAGCTCCTTTTTTCTCTTGATGGATGTTATTTTCCTTCTATTTAAATTTTTAGTAATGTGGATTATTGAGATTGGTTTATTTTCCTTTTGTTTGAAAGTTTTTGAGGATAGAAAACATGCTTAGGAAGTTAAATATTTACTGATCATGCGCACTATTTCACAACACTAAGAAGTGGAAGCTTCATAATTAGGCAAATTCATGGAAGTGTTCACTGCGTAAAGAAAATGCTTATATTTTTATTCAATATTATAAGCTAGATGTACCAAAATTATAACTAAACCCATAAAGTTATGAAGGAATGACATTCGAACTCGCGATTCATTCAAAATCATCTCCAAATGAGAGGCGCGGTAGGTATCACCGTTATATGTGATTCCTATACATGTTTATTTTTGGCATCATGGGGCTAGATCAGTTAACTATGATTTTAACGAGCATAAAATCTTGAAATGTTATTTATGTTGATATAAAAACAATGTTCAAGTCGTATGTGCTTTGTTTTTATGGTCAACAAGGAACAAAGCTGTAGAATTAAAAACACCACTATTGACCTGCCTATACATGTTATCAGTCTGGAATAGTATATCATTTTCAATAGGCGTCTTAAGCAATAATAATAAAGTTTTAGTAAATTAAATGTAACACGGTCAATGTAGTTAGAATATATAAATCAAGTGTATCGCGCCTTTATCTTTGCTAGTGTTTATTAATTTTAGAATTCATTCTTAATTTTCATGATATCTTTATCGTTTATGATTTACGATTATTAGCGTCACATATAATTACATGTTTCTTTGTTTAATTAGTGAATATTCGAAATGAGGAGGATACTAAGTAGACTATAATTTTTTCGATATCAAACTATACAGATACATCTTGTATAATCTTGCAGAATGACAATTGCCAAAACATTATTTCAAAAAGGTGTAACTTGGTATATAGCTAAAGTTCAGGATGAACTAATTATGTGATTTTACCAAGTAGATTGCGATTACTACGTTATAACTATAACAATTATTATAATGCAAATTAAATTAAATATTATCGATATACAAATTGATTACCGCAACTTTCGTATAGTTGACCAAGTAAAAATATCATCGTTACTCAATTTCTTCAATATCCCAGCACCTACAACCAATCTGGTCTATCCACGTGAATCCCAAGACAGAATCCATTATCTTGATTTGTTTCGCATGTTTTGAAAACTCCCTATCTCAACTCTTTTAGATTGTAACGCAAAACAACAAATGACTAAATATTTTTCAACAACCAACTCGCGTATCAATCTACCAAATCAAGATTTCGCTCAAAGATAAAGTAAAGTAAAGTATCTTCTATATATTTCTTTAATATAAACTCCTTCAAAGATTAAACCAAGACAAGCTACCATAAAAAAATTAGCTTCATATTCATTTTCATTTGTGTTTCGTAAAAAAAATGGCTCTGAAATGTCAAGCAAATGTCGTTCTGTAAAAATGCTATTTATTAATAATACAATTTGGATTACCAAAACAAAATAGCTCAACCCCATTTTTACTACAAAATATAGTATTAGACTAGGTCTTATGGAGCTTCCCAACCTCTTCCCAGCTGAAAAACCGCGGTCTAAAGTACCTCTTCCTTATTCCCTCACCCCTTCCCTAGTCTCTGGGCATCCTGCGAGAAGACTCTGGAGACGAGAAATGGTTAGCCGTTCTCAAAACGTGAAAAATAGACACTGGTTAACCGTTTTACAACAAAAAAACGGATAACAATTGACCGTTCTTATAGAACGACTACTCATTACCCATTTTGGGTTTTATAAAACGGGCATCTACTGGACGTTCCTTGACCTTTTTTCGTTTATACTCCATCGCACTCATTTTTCAAATTTAGTGTTGAATATATTTGACATTCTCATAACATTGGACCAGGTACACAATTACTAGATTGCTTGTAATACGAATTTTTTGTTGTTGCTGGACCAACGTGTTCATGGCGCATTGTGCTGATCAAATCTTAGAATGACAATCTTTTTAATGGGTTGTTGTTGATACATGAAAACGATTAACAGGGATAGTGAGCCCCTAAAGAGGGTATAAGCCCATCGTGAAACATAGGGGATTTGAGGATTAATGGAAAACAAGAAGGTCATATTAGGAGGAATGCCAATAGTTTTAGACAAGGAAGTTGTAGTTGCAGGAAATCCTACACTACATCCCTCATATGATTTCATTAACACTCAACTCATTTTTAGATTAACTATCTTAATTTTATTGATGAATCTTTGGACAATCTTACAAGAAAAGATAAAGGAATCAAGAATAACCACTGCTCTAGATTTTCTCTCTCCTATTTACTTGTTTCTTACTCAAAAAAGATCTCTCTTTCCTTTACAATTGAACGATTATTTATAGGGAAGTACCTAGTGGATGACAGCTAATTTGTCCTTTATTTTCGGATATGTCTTGCGACATTCTCGCAACCTTACAAATTTTAATCTCGCAAACTCTCTTATTTTTGCAGAATCATTACATTTTTCTCATGATTTTAGCTGACGTCGTTTATTATGTCACTTCTGAAATTGTTCTGCGACGTTGTTGTGTTGTGTTGTTGATAATTTCGATGAGGCATTATTGCTGCGAGATTCTGATCCTACATCTTGCCTCTTCTCATATCTTCTCTGCAAAGTAGAGAATGATGTGAGAAATGCCGCAGTTGTTCATCTCTTCATATTCTGCATTTATCACACGTATTCTTTCTTCCATCTGTTTCTTGACACGTCTTCTGTAACCGCTGCTTTTCAATCGCTCATGTCTTTTCGTCTTAATGGTGTTTATTTCTTCGAGTAAAAAATCTTCTTTATATATTCTTCTTACTCTTCTTTCCACTTTCTTTTTACTCTCTCTTCTCTTTTTATTCTCTCATCGCTGCAATTCTATTTGTTCTTTCGTAAGTTCCGCTACTGTAATCCTTCCCTCTTCAATCTTCTTACTTTTCATTCATTCTCATACTCTATATTCAAATATGCCTCCAAGTGGCCATAAACATGAGAAAAACTTAAAAGACGTCCAAAAAGATCTTGCAGAGAAAGGTTTCACACTTTCTACCATTCCTGGTGAAAGTGCCAAATCAATTCTTTCTATCAAACTTTTCTCTGATCAATATTGTGATGATCAATCAATCATAATTTCGCTTGGTCAAATTTTCGCAGGTCTCCCCATTCCTCTTTATGACCCAGATATTCCTCTGTTATATGAAATTCTCGCTCACTCGGGATTTTCACGAGCTATCTTCCAATTGAGTGGGGATTGCATCCGTCTGATGTTAGAGTTTGCTAACCGTGGTGCTGGTAAAGGATATCTGTACTCCAAAGAGCTTAGGGATCCTAAATTCGCAGACTTGGAGATAACTGCTGAGAAATACACAGTAGCAAGTTTCTTTGAGAATTATGAATTGATCTCCATGAAGAAAGAGAATACTCTCTGGGGTATTCGTTTGAAAAGGAAAGATAACATTGATGAAGCTAAAATACTCATGCAAGAAATTGATTGGCATTCTGGTAAAAACACAACTCCTCGCCAATCCAAAGATGATAAATGGTGTGTTTTTCGCTTGATGCTAAAAGGACCTTACATCGCTGGGTCAAATGTTCCTCCTGAGAATCTCGCTACCTATCAACCTTGGGTATTCTCTTGGACCGAGAAGGAGAAAGAGGTATGTTTCTTCCAGTTTCGCTCACTTTATATTTTTTTATTTGTCTTTATTCTTTTGTTCGCTGACTCTCGCGACATTCTACAGATCCAAAAACTGAAAGATAGTTATAACAGGACTGGGAAGACTAGTACCTTGTTAGCTCTTCGCTCATACACAGATGAGGTAAGAAATATTCTCTTATGATTTTAAACAGTATACTGTTGCTTCCATTTCTTATTTCTATCTGTGTGTGAAGATTATTGCTGAAATAGAAGAACCTGCCAATGTTGCGAAGACTGGTGATAAAGGTAAAGATGCTCTTCGCAGGGAAAAACCAACTGATCCTCCTTCAAAGAAAAGAAAAGTCCGTTCTTCCTCTCCTTTAAATATTCCTTCTCATGAAAACTCCGAGAATGATGAGGACAATGATGACCTTGCTACAAATGAAGATTCTCCATCTGAATCTTCTATGACTAAGCTCTCTGGCCTCTTTTCTGATTCTTTGCAGGGAATGGGAGATAGTCAATTCGCTAACACCTGAAAATCTCTCGCTACAATTTGCGATGTCCCTTTGTTGGATGGTGATAATTCTCTTCGCGAAGTTTCTAGATCAGTGACTCCCAATTTCCTGCATTCTCTTAATAGTCTGGTATGCTTTCATCATTTTACTTCTTCATTGTTGTAACTCAAAATCTCTTTATATTTTAATACTTTTTACATTTTCTCGCAGGCTGGCAAAGCTTCTTTCGTTGTTTCCTCAGATCTAGAGCGGAGACGCGAAAATCTTGAAAAGAAGAATCTTCAATTTCGCACAAAGAATGAGGAACTGGAAGCTGAAGTCAAATGTCTTCGCGAGAAAAACAGACAACTAGAAATTGATTCTTCTTCGTATAAGAACAAAATATCTAGTCTTCAGCAAGCTAATAATCAGCTCTATGGTATGTTACTCTTCTCCTTTCCTTTCACTCATTCATCCTGTTGTTTTATATTATTTAATTGATCCTTTTTGCAGACATTTATGGTCTTTCTGATGAAGCTACCATTCTTCGTTCATTTCCTAATGCCTTGGATAATGATACCCTTCTTGAGCGTCTTAATAAATCTTTAAATAGTTTCTCAAATGATAAAATTTCATCTCTTTCTCTGAATGAACTAAGATCCAAATTTCGCCTCTTAGAAATTGACCATAGATCTAGTTTAGGCGTAGCCAACCGATTTAAGCGTCTCCTCCTTAATTCTAAAGAGAAAATCAATGAGTTGAGAACCAAAATTAGCAGTCTCATAGATGATAAAGATCGCATCTAAGGCTTTGGCGAAATTACAAGAGACCCTTCTTGAAGTTCAACTTGAACGAGATGAACCTAACCGCAAGAATACCGAGCTCTGTTAAAGAGAAAACCAAATTCGTTCTCGTCTTCTTATAAGTAATGAGGATGAATTTGCTTGGGCTGCGAAAATCTTAGACGATGCCAGAAAAGATTTAGGTGTAAATGTTAGTCTCCAAGTTGAGCATACAGCCTTGATTAGAGATATGATTTCTGACAGAGAAGGTTATTAACTGTTCTCCACTAATCTTTTGTTTCTTATGAATTTTCATCAAGTTATTAATTGATTGCCTTTTGCTCAGATTCTGAAAGTAGATATCGCAAAGATTGAGGAACTTGAAGCTGAAAAAGTGGAACTCGCAAAGAATCTTTCTTCTCGCAACGACAAGTATTCTAGATTAAAGAATCAAATCAAGATCACTGTTGCGAACTTTAAGAATGATGCTATGCATTTTCGCAATCAAACTATTCAAATGGTTTGTGATGACCATAGTATTCCTCATTCTGATTATCCTTGTCTCTTGGAAGATCCCAAAGAACATTCCCAGTCTGATTATTTCTGATAGCGAAGCTGATGATGAAGAATCTGATGGTGATGAAGGTTCTGATGGAGATGAAAGTTCTGATGCAGACGAAGAAGGGAACAAGTCTGATGAAAGATCAACTAAGAAGTAGTCTTTGTTTCTTTCTTTAATCTTCTGTAATACTTGTACATTTATTCCTCTTTCTGTATATTTGCGATTCTTTTGGTTTTCCATATTCCTTAATATGAGTTTCTTTCATTTTGACCTGCATTCATTAAAAAATTCTTCCTTGCAATATGGTTAATCAATAATCATTAATTTTTTAATTTTTGCGTAAATCTATCATGTGGAGACAAATAACATTTTCTAATTTCATTCATTCCCATACTTGCCTCTGTTATTTGTATCCAAATGAGAGATTTTGCAGATTTTTCTTATTTTGTGCCTCAACTTCGCAGTTGTTTATTATAATTTCGCAATCTTATGCGAAGTGAATTTTGATTCTTTTCAAAATCTCATTCCTGTGTGGTCTTATTTTGCCTTCCTAATTAAAGGTCTTATTATGCCACCTCTTGTCATTGCGACAAAATCGCAGGACGTTCTTGCACTTTCATGCAAAAACCCATTGATCTTGCCTTAACTTTTTCTTTTGTATTATGGCCTCTTCAGGAATGTTGCGACAATATGATAGGCCTAAATATTCTTGCGAAAATAAAGCCCCATGACATTGCCGTCTTGCGACGAAATCGCAGGACGTCTTCGCACTTTCATGCGAAAACCCATTGATCTCGTCTTATCTTTTTCTTTTGTATTATTGCCTCTTCAGGATTGTTGCACAAATATGACAAGCCTTAATACCCTTGCGAGTAAAAAGCCTCATGACATTTGCGTCTTAAGACACTTATCAGCTCCCTAATGGAGGGTGCCGCCCTTATCTTCCCCCTGGTTGCCCCTTCAAGGAGGCGTACTTCTACCATACAAGGTTAGCTCCTCCCATCCAGTCTTAACAACAACCAGTTGTTTTCGCAGCCTCTTATCCCTTTTACCTATAGGGTTATGGTTACGAGACTGCACCCTAAGTGGGGTTTTCTTCGGGCCGAGTGCAGTATAAGCCAAGACTTGTCAAGAATGGCAAGGTACGCTTCAAACGCCCCTGGCACTCTTGACTCAACCGTGTACCTCGGCGCCTTGATCAGATTCTGCACTCCTTGGGAGAGTCCTTATTACCTTAGTCGCCCAACCTAAGTCATATGCTTAAGCTGAGAATCCAAGGTGCCTCTCCCGGATGGGCTTTATTGACCCCAAATCTCCATGACTCAGGTTCCGGTGGCGGTGTAGCCTTTCCCTGAGCCATGCAACAGGTACCCCCTTATATGACGTACTTTAGGTCTTACATTTGCCTCTTGCGAAATTGTATTCGCGAACTAGGGTGTACGCCATAAAGGTTCGCCCCTTTCTCTTTTGTCATTGTTCTCTGATTGTCTTTTGTAGAATTCATTATCTCTGCGAGATTCTTGCACATCATCATATTGTATTTGCATTTCGCAATCTCAATTTTGTCATTCAATAAAATGTATTTTTGAGAATTTTATTTATTGCGAGAGTGTCGCAACAAATCAATCATTCATACATTACCTTTGCTATCCTCTGCTTCTTTGTTATTTTCTGTACTGTTCCTTGGTAGTGGTATGTTCACCATTTTTTTTCTGAGCTAGCATTAGTTTCGCAACATCTCTTCTTCTTTTCTTTCGATTGCATCCACCATCAACCTCTCACTTCTTTGTGTCTCTTTGATTTTGTGTCGCCAATTTTCCTTCTTGTTTGCTCTTCCTTCGCAGATTCTATCTCAGTTTCGTAACACCTCTTTCCTTCAACCCAATCTCCCTTTATGATTCCTACACCGCTGGGGTGAGGGAATTTGATGCACTGGTGGAAAGTTGAAGCTACACCTAGAATCCCATGTAGCCAAGGTCGACCAATTAATGCATTGTAGGGTGATTCTACATCAACGACACAATAGGATTTCAGAAGATATTCCCTTCAATGGAATTCGCATAGTAACCTCCCCTTTAGGCTTGTTGGCAGTACCATTAAAACCATATATCTTATATGTTGATGGTATAAGATCATCATCTCTTCCTCCCATAGTTTTATAAGTATGATAAAATAAGATGTTCACAGAGCTTCCAGTATCGATTAGAATCCTATTAATTGCCCATGAATCTTCAGCTTCATCATCCTCATCTTCTTTCGGTTTTGGATTAATTTCTAATTTTACTACCAATGGATTATCATGTACCTCTTCACCTTCGGGGATTTCTTCTGCGGTAAAAGAAATAATCTGTTTCTGCCATTCCTCTAGTGGCGAGATTTTCGCAATATTCATAATTTCTCTTCCATCATTATCTCTTGCGAACACTCTACTCAAAACATTGTCATGAAAATCTTCAATTGTCTTGTATGAATGTACGATAGAGTGACAGAATAGATTCTTTGCTTTTGCACCAACTTCTATGAAGAATGTTTCCTTCTTTTTCATCGTGTTTACTTTGTGATGCTTTGGTGGTGGTGGCAATGGTTGAGATTGTGGGTGCCCTACCAAAAAGTGGTTTAGTTTTCCTTGATCTATCATTCTCAGAATAATTCTTTTTACATTTCTGCAATCGTTTGTTGTATGTCCATGAAAATGATGATAAGAACAAAACTCATGATTTTTGTGGTTTGGAGGTGGTTCCGTTCCCATGTTCCATGGTGTTGGTATATTCTCCATCAAAATTATAGCTTCCCATATTTTCTCCACACTTTCATTTAGAGGTGGCATCTTTATTTCTTCCCATACTACCTTGTGACCTCCTTGTCCTCTATTATAATTTTGTCTTTGACCTCCATAAGTTTCTTGTGGTTGATTAATAGATAAATTTTTGTGTCTAATTTGATCTCAATACTATATATTGTTGTCTCTCGATTTTGTACTAATTTTGGTGTTTTATGTGTTTGTAGGCATTTTTGGGAATAAAACATTTTTGGAAAAAATGGGCGCGAAAAGTTGATTTTGGCACCCGGAGGACACATGTTATTCAGACTCTCTGATTTGGATAAGGGGCACCTCAGTTGGACACCTGCTAGTTACACTCCACAGACGGTTAAGGGGCATTTCTTTTCAAAGTTTCAAAACTGGATTTTGGCGGGAAAAGAACTCTGCAGAAGAACAGTTTTAGGGGTTCGAATTTGAGCGAGTTTTAAGGAGATTCAACATCAGATTTTCACTGGGCTGGACTCTGCATGACTAAACAGGCCTGGTACAATCAATTGGACCCAACCAATTGGGCTGGAATGGCCGGGAGAAGTAATCAAAGTTCAAACAGGATACGTATGTTGCTGTTCACTTTCAAAGATTTTTTTTGAAGGATTTTGGGAGAGTTTTACGCTGGATAAAGATGTACCTAGTCGAGTTCAAGTCAGAGAAGATTTTGGGATCAATAGAATAGCGAACAGACGCATACAAAGATCGACAGATGGAATTATTGTTCAAACTGCACGTGAAGAATAAGAGATTTATTCTCGAATTTGATCGAGTTTCTAGGGAATCTGAAGGCTATATATAGTTGGTTTTTTGTCATAGAAGGGTTAGAAACCCTTAGGAAAGAATTGGGAGTAGAGGAGAGCCAAGGAGAAGCGATTACAGAGAGTTAGAGTGCTGCTGCTGCTGCTGTTGGAGGAAGAAGAAGAAGAGGAAGAACAGACCTGCTAAGGCAGTCGCTCTTCAACAGTATTAAAACCAGAAACGAGTGTCGTATTTCAACAGCGCTAGATATGTATCGTTTATAAACGACATTACTCATCTTTGTAACAGTGACGCTGTAACGTTTATACAGCGTTGCAAACTTCTCTTTATCATCATATTCATCAATAAAAACACCTATTAAGCAATTTTGAGCAAGTTTTTGATATGAGGAGCTAAACCCAATCCCAGGGGTGACAGAGGAAGCCATTCTCACAATAATTATGTGGTGATCTCTATTTTATTAATTTATGCAATATTTTTATATGATTAATTGCATTGATAAAAATGATTTAAATGGATTTTATTAATCAACTGTGTTTTCCCTTGATAATGCATGCTTAGTTTTAGACTCTTGATGCATTATACTTGAGATTAACATTTGATATTTTGGAAAATCTGCTTTTGGCATTATTTAGAATCAACCCAATTATTTAAATTGCATAGTAAAAAAAATATTAGATCACATAAGTATTGTTGAATGGTGGAATCTTAACCCCTATTTCTCCTTAAATTTTTACGTCAGTTTGCTATTTTCCTAAATTTTATTTAAATCTAGAAATTTTATTACCTTCACAAGTCTGAAAAGAACCTTTTTACCACTATTACTACAATCACTATTTCAAAACCAACAAATTTTTGGCGCCGCCGACGCGGACCTGTGTTTAGTTAGCATTTTTTTTTAGATTTATTTTTTTATTTATTTGTTCTTCTTTACGTTTCTGTTTTTTTTGTCTTTTTCTTTCAGATTCTTGAAGTTGGAGCGAAAGAAATTTTTTCCAAAGTTTTTGGTGGACATTTAAAGACTTGGAGTAAAAGGCAAAGCAAAAGGAGCAAAAGAAGAAGAATTTTATTTATTCTTTTGATAAAAAGAGAGAAAAAAAAAAAAGAGAAACATTTTTTTTTTGTAATTTTTTTTTTAGACTTTCTTTTCTTTTGTATTTTTTTTATGGACTTTGGACATTAATTTTGGGACAATTTTATTTTTATTTTTAAACCCTACGGAAGGGTATCCTTAAATACAAACTGTTTGCAGGGAAGGACGGTGATTACAATATCACCTCGGCCCCTCGGGTTCGCACACGACATAGGAGTCGTGTCCCGAGTCGACAACAACGGTTCATCGCCCGTATGGTACGGGAGGTAAGTCCAATCAAAACACTCGCGAATCCCCTGCAAGCGAGTTACTGTACTCCTTAAGGTGCTAATTGTTTGAGGACGAACCGGACTGTCTTTATTTTCCTAGTAAAGGGAAAGGCCTGGCCTAAACAAGATAAGGGTTCGGATTTCATCACCGCTCCCTTCTTGCCCGCCTTAGGAAAACGAAACCTAAAGCGAACCTAAGCCTAAAATCTGATTAGAAAGAGACCTATAGGGTATCGAGCTTAACAGGAAAATCATTCGCAAAATATTGGTTACTCTTTTAAGCACACCTCGAAGTTCTTGACGGTTTCTGCGAGTTGAATGCGTGACTGCGCCGCATTGGATCGGTGAGGTTTTGGGTATCAAAGATCCACTGAGCTTCCCTCGCTTCGATTCAACTTGCTTTAACTCGGATTGATTCCAGAGGGGTTTGCTTAAATTTTAACGAATTCCATTTCGAAGGATTAGAAGCTGGTCTAGAAACAATCTAAGTGGAGCCATCATGCTTGTTGTTTGCTAGAAATCTTTAGGTTTGCTGTGCTAAAGTGGAGTCAGCCTGCTGTGTGATTGCTAGAACCTTCTTGTTAGGATTTTTATTTCTTTTTGAATTCTTTTTAGTGTATGCCCGATTTTGTTAATAGGGCTTGGAAAAGAGATACTCTAGGTCGATTGATTAGCGAAAAACCTAGTAGTTCTTCTGATTTAAGCAGGGATCTCGAAGACTCTTCTTTTAAGAGCCCTGTTTTTGGAAACTTCAGTTTTGAGAATTTATCTCTGAGTGACAAAAGTACCCCTAGTACTCCAGTTGTGCCAACGATGGCAACTTTGAAAGATTACATGTTCCCAACTAGGAACAACCGAGCTTCATGCATTAAATTGCCAGCCACTACGGCTAATTTTGAGATAAAACCTAGTATTCTTCAAATGATCCCTATATTCTTAGGAAAGGATGATGAGAACCCTTATTTTCATATCAGGGACTTTGAGGAAATTTGTGGGACAATTAGAATAAAAGACCTTACTGATGAAGTCTTGAAACTTAAAATGTTTCCCTTTTCCTTGAGAGATAAAGCCAAGACCTGGCTGAACAACCTACCATCTGAATCTATTGAAACATGGCAGGAACTTATTGCTGCTTTCTATATGAAATTCTACCCTAAGCATAAAACTGCAGCTGTTAGGCAGAAAATTAGTGCTAGTGTGCAACAAGAGGGAGAGTCTCTTTATAGGTTTTTAGAGCGATTCAATGATCTCCTATCTCAGTGTCCTCACCATGGATTTGATAATATGAAACTCGTACAGATTATTTATGATGGTTTAGACTATTCTACCAAAGCCATGGTTGAGTCTATGCGCGCTGGTGAGTTCACTAGTAAAAATGCTGATGATGCTTTTACCTTTTTAGGAGCTATCGCTGAAAAATCCCAACAGTGGGAATCTTGTGTTGAACCCCCTAAAAGACTCTTGGTCAATAGAAGTAACACCAATATGGTAGATACGAGTTTTGCGTCAGATGCTAAGTTTGCTGCTTTGGCCAGAAGGTTAGAAGCTTTGGAAATGGGTCAGTCTAAAAATAGGTCCCTTGTTGAACCTAATAGAGCCTCTCAAGTCTCTAGTTGTGGAATAGAGCCCGATAATTCATTATGGGAAGGTCAGGTTAGTGAAGAACAAGCCCATGTTGTATGTAACAATTCTAGGTTTGAGAACCGTCAGAACTTTGACCCATACTCAGAAACCTACAACCCTGGTTGGAGAAACCATCCTAATTTCTCTTGGTCTAAGGGCCAGAGTCAAGGCCAGTCTAGCAATTCTCAGCCTCCCCCAGGTTTTTCTTTTAAGAACTCTTCAGGTCAAACCCAGTTTCAGAACACTTCCGAGAAAAAGATCTCTACCTTAGAGGAAGCTATCACTATGTTAGTAAGTAACCATGACATGCTATCAAAGAACCACATGAGCTTTCAACAAGAAACTAGGCAGGAATTGAAGAATACTTCCAAGAGTCTTGCCAAGTTAGAACTTCAAGTAGGACAAATAGATAAGTTTATAAGTGAGAGAGAAGATGGAAGGTTCCCTAGTCATACTGATCCTAACCCTAGAGGAGAGAAATCGTACAATCATGTGAATGCTGTCACGACCCTTAGGAGTGGAAAGAAAGTTGATAATAAGGTCGACATACCTGAAAGTGAACATGCTGTAGTTCACCCTTGTGAGCCAGAAAATGAGGAGACTGATAAAGTCTCTAAAGAGACCAATGAGGGTCCTGTTGAGCGTCACTTTGTTCCCAGAGCCCCGTTTCCCCATCTGCTAGTTCCGACTAAGAGGGAGTCCAACTTTAATGATATATTGGAGGTTTTTAAGCAGGTTAATATCAACTTTCCATTATTAGATGCAATTAGGCAGATTCCCTCCTATGCCAAGTTCCTTAAGGACTTGTGTACGCGAAAGCGTAAGCTCAGTGTCCAGAAGAAAGCCTTCATAGCTAGTCATGTGAGTTCTATTATTCAGAATACCACTACTACTAAGTATAAAGACCCAGGGTCCCCTACCATTGCTTGTACAATAGGTAAATACCGTTTTGAGAAAGCATTGCTTGACTTAGGAGCCAGTGTGAACTTACTGCCATACCATGTGTACCTCAAGCTAGGACTTGGTGAGATGAAACCTACCCAGATAACACTTCAGTTAGCTGATAGGTCCGTTAAAGTTCCTCGTGGTGTGATCGAGGATGTTCTCATAGAGGTTGACAAGTTTATTTATCCAGTGGATTTTATTATCCTAGATACCCAACCTGTCCCTGATCCAGAGAACCAAATACCAGTGATTTTAGGTCGCCCGTTTTTATCCACGTCTAATGCGATCATAAACTGTCGAAATGGTATTATGAATCTATCTTTTGGTAATATGACTATTGAGTTGAATATTTTTAATGTCAATAAGCTACATTCTGAGCTGGATGACACGTGCATTGAGGTCAACATGATAGGAACCTTAGTTCCGAAGTCTATACCAAACACCGAATCCGAAGATCCATTAGAGAGTTGTCTAGACCGTTTTAGCATGGATTTTGACGATGATAGCAACATTGAACAAGTAAATGCTCTGTTGGATTCTATTCCTATGTTAGATACCGATAGATGGAAATCTAGGTTTGAACCATTACTAGCTACCGAATCTACCTTAAGCCCTTATTTCGAAGAGCCTAAAGATCCTCCTAAGTAGGACCCCAATTATGCATTCGTAGGCCCATCTGAGATTTTGCCTATAACTTCCGATTTGGATAGTGATCATGAGATTAGGCCAGTAACCGTGCTTCAACACAATAAGGAAACTCTAGGGATGACCATAGAGGATATGAAACATATAAGTCCTATAGCTAGTATACCTCAAAAGAATTTATAGGATGAACCACCTGATTATAACTCAGAGAAATCAATTAACCTTTTTCAGGAACCGGATGGTCTAGAAATTAGGAATATTGTGACTAGTTTATCTAGAGACACCCAAAACTCTAAGTTTGGGGGTAGTGAACTAGAAGAAGCTCTAGAGTATTTTAAATACTCTCCGGATCCGGAAATTCAAGCCATAGTTAAAGGTCTTACGGAGAATAGTGATTACCCTAAATTTGGGAGTAGAGATTGTCAATTATCCCCAATAGAAGTCCCTAACTTGGGACTCAAGCCTAGTGCATCTGAGGTATCGCTTGAGTGTATTCAGACTCCACAACCTGATCCACCTGATAATGTCCAGGAGAAAATCCATATGTTAGAGGCCCGTTTTTCGGATGAATCTGTTTGCCGAGACACTCATATGAAGCCCAATTGGGCACTCCAGATAAATCCAGTTGTCTTGCGAGAAACTTTAGATCAGGTTGTGCTCTTTCTGCTCATTTTTCTGATCTTGACCATTTGTCTCCTATTAGTGGCAGTTCTATTTGGTCTTATGGACCCACAATTGTTTCGACTATTGGTATACGACTTTGGAAGGTGAAAATTCTTTTTGAGGTATTTGATGTCTAGCTAATGACTATAAATTTAGCATTTACTGGGAGGCTCCCGCGTTCATGTGATACGGTAATATCCTTCCTTATTTCTTTTCCCTCCAGTGGTAATAGTTTCTCCTTTTTCATGCTTTTAATTTCATCTTTAGAACATTGAGGACAATGTAAGATTTAAGTTTGGGGGTGGGGAAGAAACACTTTTTGTCACCTTTTTGCAATAAATAAACTCCAGAGCCTAGAAATTTATGCGTATTTAGGATAGCACTAACTAATCTAAGTGGATGGAAGCATTTTGTTTGTAGGAGTTGAGGAACCAATCTGATTAGATGGAAACATCTAGAAGAGTCTATTCATAAAAGCACAGAGCTCAGGTGTTAGAAATAACATGATAGTTTCACCATATCTCGTTGAGTCCTTTTCACTTCTATTTTTATTTTATTTTGTTTTTAAACTATGTTACTCTAAGTGATAGGTGGGGCCCACGATTCAAGTTGTTACCAATGCTAGGGTGAATTAGAGTGATTGAGATACCATGAAAAAAAATATTGAAAAAGAAAAAGAGATGAAAAAAAAAGATGAAAAAAAAAATGGTAGTTACCAAAAAGTAAAAAAAAAAAAAAAAAAAAATTGAGACCAGACCATTTGACCAAAAGGAATAAATTCAATAAAGTCGACCACTGGTACCCTTGTATATGCCAGTTGTGTTGACCTAGAGTTAGGTTATCGACCACTGGTACCCTTGTATATGCCAGTGTGTTTATATTAGTCATACTAGTATCTCAATCCATTAGGATAGGTTCATTTTGGCGGAGGCCTTCAGACAGATATGGGAAACGCCGTTCACTTAGTAAACATCAAAACCATCTATGTTTTTCTATATCCATCTCTTAATCTTTCCATGTGATTAGTTTGACTCCGAATATGATGTTCATAGTGCAATTATCTGACTAGAGCTCTGTCACTTTATATGAATTTTAGTATGCTTGAGTGCAAACTCGTGTACAACAATTGGAATTTCGCATCAGGGTACTTCTTCCTGTAGTCAATAAGTATGCCAACCAAGGAGATTCTTTAGTGCCTTCCAAGGTTCTGCGTAGATAGCTAAGGTCTGGAGTATTAAGGTTTTGTGGGTACACCTCTGGTAAACCCTCCGGAGACAACACTCCGCCACTAGGGCCACCTAGGGGTTCAAATGTTTTTCCTTTCAAGAATAAATTTGCTCGAGGACTAGCAAATAATAAGTTTGGGGGTATTTAATAGACACATTTTTGTGTCTAATTTGATCTCAATACTATATATTTTTGTCTCTCGATTTTGTACTAATTTTGGTGTTTTATGTGTTTGTAGGCATTTTTGGGAATAAAACATTTTTGGAAAAAATGGGCGCGAAAAGTTGATTTTGGCACCCAGAGGACACATGTTATTCGGACTCTCTGATTTGGATAAGGGGCACCTCAGTTGGACACCTGCTAGTTACACTGCACAGACGGTTAAGGGGCATTTCTTTTCAAAGTTTCAAAACTGGATTTTGGCGGGAAAAGAACTCTGCAGAAGAACAGTTTTAGGGGTTCGAATTTGAGCGAGTTTTAAGGAGATTCAACATCGTATTTTCACTGGGCTGGACTCTGCATGACTAAACAGGCCTGGTACAATCAATTGGACCCAACCAATTGGGATGGAATTGCCGGGAGAAGTAATCAAAGTTCAAACAGGATACGTGTGTTGCTGTTCACTTTCAAAGATTTTTTTTGAAGGATTTTGGGAGAGTTTTACGCTGGATAAAGATGTACCTAGTCGAGTTCAAGTCAGAGAAGATTTTGGGATCAATAGAATAGCTAACAGACGCATACAAAGATCGACAGATGGAATTATTGTTCAAACTGCACGTGAAGAATAAGAGATTTATTCTCGAATTTGATCGAGTTTCTAGGGAATCTGAAGGCTATATATAGTTGGTTTTTTGTCATAGAAGGGTTAGAAACCCTTAGGAAAGAATTGGGAGTAGAGGAGAGCCGAGGAGAAGCGATTACAGAGAGTTAGAGTGCTGCTGCTGCTGCTGTTGGAGGAAGAAGAAGAAGAGGAAGAACAGACCTGCTAAGGCAGTCGTTCTTCAACAGTATTAAAACCAGAAACGAGTGTCGTATTTCAACAGCGCTAGATATGTATCGTTTATAAACGGCATTACTCATATTTGTAACAGTGACGCTGTAACGTTTATACAGCGTTGCAAACTTCTCTTTATCACCATATTCATCAATAAAAACACCTATTAAGCAATTTTGAGCAAGTTTTTGATATGAGGAGCTAAACCCAATCCCAGGGGTGACAGAGGAAGCCATTCTCACAATAATTATGTGGTGATCTATATATTATTAATTTATGCAATATTTTTATATGATTAATTGCATTGATAAAAATGATTTAAATGGTTTTTATTAATCAACTGTGTTTTCCCTTGATAATGCATGATTAGTCTTAGACTCTTGATGCATTATACTTGAGATTAACATTTGATATTTTGGAAAATCTGCTTTTGGCATTATTTAGAATCAACCCAATAATTTAAATTGCATAGTAAAAAAAATATTAGATCACATAAGTATTGTTGAATGGTGGAATCTTAACCCCTATTTCTCCATAAATTTTTACGTCAGTTTGCTATTTTCCTAAATTTTATTTAAATCTAGAAATTTTGTTACCTTCACAAGTCTGAAAAGAACTTTTTTACCACTATTACTACAATCACTATTTCAAAACCAACATTGATCGAGTATTTGAATCTTGTTATTTCCACCACGATTGTGGAAATTTCTTTCTCCTTCATACTCTTCTTGATCTCGGCTTCCCATAGCCACCAGTTTCTGTTGATTGTTACCCGTCACCTTCTCTTGTTGTACTTGCGAAGTATTCGCTACTGTGTTTATTAGCTTGGGTAATAAGCTTGCATTCGTTGTTTGTGAACTGGTGTTCGCAACTGGGTATGATTCCATTTCATTTTGCCTTTACTCTAAAGCAATATATTCTTCTTGAAGTTCTCACAATTTAGTCATTGTGATCGTATTCTTGACTCTGAAAATTTGGACATATAATAGGTTGGTTGCAAACATAACATTGATAAATGATAATATAAGATATCTCTCATCTACACGTCCATCCATTTCGCTACACATAGTCCTCCATCTTTTAGTTAGGTGCTTCAAACTTTCGCCAATCCTTTGTTTTAATCCAAACACGTCTTCAATACCAGGTCGCGAAGAATTATTACTTATATATGCCCCCAGGAATGTAGTCTGCAAATGATTGAAGGATGTTATTGTATTCTTTGGTAGACCTTCGAACCATTTTAACGCCTCCCCTGTTAAGTTGGATGCGAAATACTTGCATAATACATCATCATGATTTTCCCATTGTAACATGCGCCTCACGTAGGCTTTAATGTGTTGAATTGCACAAGTTGTTCCATCAAAAATGCTGGTTAATGCGGGCAAATTGCATTTCGATAGTATTCCTCCTAATTGTACTTCCCTTGTAAATGGAGTTTTCGCAGCTTCTTCTATAGCTTGATCCGATTGTCTTCTTCCTACTTCTCCTCTATTATTTAGCATTCCTCTCATTTCTTCTAACTCTTTCAAGATTTGTTTATTTGCACCTGAATTTTAATCCATTGGTATTTTTAATTTCGCCTCCCTTCTTCTGCGTTCATGTCTTTCTTCTCTCGCGAAATTTTGCATTTCTTCTTCATTATCCTCATCTCGTTTTCTTCTGCGAGTCTCTTCTTCATCTCTATCTTGAATTCGCATATGATTATGTCTCTCATTTTCCCCTTCATGATTTTGTTCATTTCTTATTAATTCCATTCGCTGTCTTTCAGCCATCCTCTGTATTCTATCATACTCTTCATTGATATTACCGTTATTCCGGTTTTGTGTACGCCTTCTTTCTCGATTGTCGTGATTGTTCTGGCGAATTGTCTCCTGAAGCTCTTGTTCTTCCATTTCCGCTCTCAATCTTTCACGTTCGCAAATTAAACGTGTTCGTTCAGCACAATGTCTTTCAATTTATTCTTCAATCGTCTGTTGATTTCTTTGAGTTTCTCTTTCATGTAAAATTCTCCTCCCTTCCTATCGATTTCCTTCGCCATCTTGGTCATTTCGTCTCTGACGTTGTCCGTTCTCTTGATTTCTACCATTTTTCCTATCATCAAAAGTTTCATTTTGTGGAGCGTAACGATCATCAGTTCTTTCTCTATTTTCGCGATATTCTTCATTAGGATTTGATATTTCTTCTTGAATGTTGTTTCCATCATTAATTGTGGGTGAGTTTCGTCTCATTTGGTAATACTTCTCGATCTTCTACTCTGTAGTCTCATATTTTCCATCCTCAATTAGTGATTTTGTCTTGTTAAATTCGCACGTTCTTCTGCCTCAGCTCTTCTTTCTTCGTGTATTCTTCGTATCAACATTTCTAACGCTCCAATTTCCTCATCTCCATGAATTATTCCTTCAACTGCTTCTTGATTTCTCTCTACCTGTCTATGGTTTCTGGTTTGTTGCTCTTCTTCTACTTCTTCTGCTGAATTTGATTGCCAAGTGTGTATACTCACCCTATCATAATATGTATTCCTCCCTTGTACTAGTGGTTGAATTTGATTTTATCTATTACTTCTCATTCTAGTAGATTCTCCCATTTCACTTCTTTCCCTTCCAACAATTCTCTTGCTTCTTCTAACAGTAGTTGGTTGTTCTGATGTATTTTTTCTTCTAGCCATTTCTTCAATGTTAACGAATTGCAAGAATTATGTAAAATTATTAATCAATCACTCCAAATCTTCACAAATCTCAATATTAATCTTCAACTTTTTCTAGAATAATCTTCAATGGTCCCTGTTTCTAGCGCCATTATGTAGTTGCAGGAAATCCTACACTACACCCTTCATATGATTTCATTAACACTCAACTCAATTTTAGATTAACAATCTTAATTTTATTGATGAATCTTTGAACAATCTTACAAGAAAAGATAAAGGAATAAAGAATAACCACTGCTCTATATTTTATCTCTCTTTTTTACTTGTTTCTTACTCAAAAAAGATCTTTCTTTCCTTTACAATTGAACGACTATTTATAGGAAAGTACCCAGTGGATGACAGCTATTCTGTCCTTTAATTTTGGATATGTCTTGCGACATTCTCGCAACTTTACAAATGTTAATCTCGCAAACTCTCTTATTTTCGCAGAATCAGTACATTTTTCTCATGATTTTAGCTGACGTGGTTTATTATGTCACTTCTGAAATTGTTCTGCGACGCTGTTGTGTTGTGTTGTATTGTTGATAATTTCGCTGAGGCATTATTACTGCGAGATTCTGATCCTACATAAGCTTCCATAACATGTGCCATGATGACATGAGAAGAAGGGTTTTGGGAAAAGCCTATATAAGGAAGGACATAATACAATGGAAAGCAAGCACTCTCTCTCATACTATTCTAGGAAAATGTATGTGTCATTGTTGTGACTAGGATGTGTAGGACCAAATTCATCACCTTTCAACATTTGGAAACCACACCCGGAGGCTCGTCTCTTGTCCACCATGACACACCAACAAATACGGGCACAAGCGCGTCGGGAAACCAGTTGATTGAGCGACCAGTTAACCCTGATGAAGTAACTATAGAAGACGAGCATGGCAACAGAGATGAAGAAGCACCAATAGAGGGCGCAGTCATAAAACCAACCACGCAAGGATGCCAACCAGAAGAGATAGAAGCGGCACAAGGAAAATGCAAACAACAGGCGGCTGACGGCATACACTCAGCCTTGTTGACTCTACAAGACATGAAGAAAGAGTTGGAAAGCCACATCCAAAGAAAACAAGAACTGAGAAAACTGATGGAACAAACAACAACGGATTAAGACACTAGCAGATAAGTGGAAAAGGACGACACGGGCGGCAAAAACGCGCTCACATCAATTACACAAGAGGAAATAGAAAAGTACTTGGAGACGAACTACCGAATGAAAAAAACAAGACAATTACGACTTCTTGAACTACCCATATACCTTCAAGATCACTGAATATCCGAAAGACTATATATCCCCAAAATTCAAAGTATACAATGGACAAGGAAATGCACATGAACACCTCATCCGAACACTTCATAGGGTTTCTAGCAACTATGAATGACCACGTCTTTGACGGTAGTTTATGCTTGAGAGAATTTCCCAAATCTCTTACAGATACAACATTCACATGGTATGATAATCTGATACCGGGAACGTACACTCATGGGCGACTATGTTCGTTCTTTTCCTCAGAAAATTTTATCCGGCAAAGAGAAAGATTATATCGATAGACTTAAGCAGATGTGCCCAGCAGGTAGGAGAAAAAATAGGAGGATACATCACTCGGTTCCAACATTTCGCACTAGATTGCCAAGAGGATATTAAGGAAGAAGCTCTGGTAGAGATGTGCATAAGTGAAATGACGACCGCCTTCAAGAGAAACCTGATCAACTTTAGATTTCAGACTTTCGTTGAATTGGAAGAAGCTGCAAGAAGGATTTCCGTCTGCGTTGAAGATTCGAGCACGGACCACATATGGCGTTATTCAGTTAACACCGCGTCGGTGGATCCCTGCAATACGCATGCGAACAGTAACTCAGATGGATAGAAGACGCCTCTATATCAATCCGCTACCGGAAACCAAGGAGAAAATATGCAACCTAAACGAGACTTCATTCAGCCGCCACCCTTGCCATGCAGTCAGGAGAAAATCATTGGACTGCTGGAATAGTGGGTAACAAACAAATAAATTCAACTACCACCAACAGTAGTAGACGTCAAAAAATTGGACAAGAAAGCCACTAGGTACTCCCACTACCATCAATGGCTCGGCCACCCAACAGTAAAATGTTTTGTTATTAGAAACATATGCAACCGGAAACGTATGTCCGGAGAGATTGAAGTAAACAACCAAGCAATTGAGCACGATCCTCTCACTCGACATTAAATTACAAAGTATGATAGTAAATGAATCAGGCTAGGAGTTTTCACTAAACAATAATGCGACAGATTTTCGTGTAAATAGTTTGTAAAAAGGAAGGGGGGCGCCCATACGTAATAAAAAAGAAAAGAAAGGGGGAGAGTGTTTCATTTCCTCATTTAAAGAAGTATCTACGGGTTCCTACGTACGCCCGGTCGGCCGACATACAAATTTACAAAAGGCTACGGATTGCTACGCCCACCCAGTCAGCTGACATTACAATTACTATAGGCTATGGGTTGTTATGTGCGCCCGGTCCACCGACATTATAATTACTATATGCTATGGATTTTTATGTATGCCCGGTCGGCTGACACACAAATTTACAAAAGGTTACGGGTTGTCACGCGCACCCTGTCAACTGACATTACAATTACTATAGACTACGGGTTTCTATGTGCGCCCGGTCGGCCGACATTACAATTACTATAGGCTTCGGGTTTCTTTGTGCGCCCATTCCACCGACATTACAATTACTACTACGGGTTGCTATGTGTGCCCATTCCACCGACATTACAATTACTATAGGATATAGGTTGCTACGTGCGTCCGGTCAACTGATACTATAAGTTATGGGTTGTTATGTGTGCCCGATCGGCCGACATACAAATCTACTGAAAACTACGGATTGTTCCACGCATCCGGTCGGTAGACTTACAAATCCGCAAAAGTTTGTAGGACGTTCCATAAATCTTAGTCAACCTGTCGTCACAAATAAGGAAGGGGTGAGGGCGCGTTTTGAACTCTCCGCGGGCTAAATCCTCTAAAAGGGTGTGTGTGGGAGGGGCACGTTTAGAACTCTCCGACCAATTCGTCTACACAGAAATGGGAGGGTGCGGTTTGAACCTCCTAACAGCCTCGATCTTTCAAAAGGAAAGGGACAGAGACACGTGTGGGACAGAAAATGGGAAGTTACCTTCAGGAAAATTCGACTGAAGTGCCACTTGAGAAGAAGACCCACCCATAACTGAATGAGTCGATCCAGTAGGACTCATTGAACACGAATATTTTCTGCTCGCAAAGGGTTCGCCGACGATACGTGCAAATGCGGAGATACCTACCCAGAACCTTTCGACGATTTGACGCCAAGACCATGAACGAAGGCGTTGGATGTGAAAACTTTCCATCAACACCTCGCTAGTCTTGTACAAGAAACACAGGCAAGGAATCAACAGAGGAATAAGCGCGGGCACCAGATAGCGTATCCGCGTCCCGTCTAGCTTTTTTAGCAAGACTCTTTGGTGACCAATCGCACTCGGGCATGTTAAATTACTCCTCCATCAAATATGAAGGTGGTTTCCATTCCACGTGATTGTACAAAGAGGCTCACTGACAAAAAAAATGGAAAATACATAACGACGCTAATCAAAAAACACACATGAGTCGGAGAACTGGCGGAGGGCCTCAGAATACGAAGCGCGACATGCCTTCTGACAGAGTGTTTTTTCCCCTTTCTTTTTCCTGATTGGCTCATTCCCCTCACGCGGATCCCAGAAAGTTACTAACGGTTGCACATGACGACCTTTAGTGCCCGAATTAAGACTGTGCTCCTGAGCCATAAAGGCTCACGATGTTCATCTTCTGCAACGATATTATGCAAGATCAAGCAGGTTCTCATGATCGATTTCATATCTTGCTTATCCCAGTAGTTACATTTATGGTAAAGGATCCTAAATTCATTTTGTAGTGTCCAAAATACTCGTTCCATATCTTTCCTCTTGGCCATTTGATATTTGTTAACAACTTGAGGATTGGGATAACACTGGCTGCGCCGTATGCTTGGAACAACACAGAGTAGATCTTATATATTCCATCCACTATATAGTACCCCTGGGTGTACTAGTTCCCATGGATAGTAAATATATAATGAGGTGCAATACTATTCAGATTTTCATCAAACAAATTTGAGAACTTCAAAACATTAAGATCATTGTTTGATCCACACACTCCAAAATAACCATGCCAAAACCACCTATCCTATGAAGAAACCGCCTCAAGAACACATGTGGGATAACTTTTATGACGTGTGTGTTCCCGCCTCGTCCACTGGACAAATCCTCCAACACCAATGCATACAGTCAAGGCAACCAAGAATTTCCGGAATCCTCGTGTTTCATTCTCCTTCATCAACCATTTGGTATCATCCACGGTGGGACGTCTCATGTATTTCGCATTAAACCCAAACATAATTACATCACAAAACTTCTTAATATAATAGTAAATAATAGAAGAATCCATACGAGTATAATCATCCACGCCATCAGGTGGGATACCTTTACAAAGACACTTCATAATGACATACATTTTCATGTATGGGCTATGGTCAGGAATTCTTGCAGCATCTCTTCGTTGTCTAAAATCTGAGTCAACCTCATAAATCTTATGCAAAATCCTTTAGAAAAAAGTGGTCGATACATACCTAAAAGGACATGGAACGTTTTTGGTCCCCAAGTACAACCATCATTGAAATAATCCTGCATCATCCTTGCATCGGCTTCTACACGACCTCTATGGATTGATTCTCTCTGAGTCACTTGGGATGGAACCGGTTGATGCAAATTGTGAGTACTTTGTAAGATAAACTGATATTGAATGAAAAGATTATGATTTGTATCTTCATCATCAGAATCATCGCCAAATTAAATCTCGTATTTGATTGACATATATCTCCTTAAAGACATCCTCAAACAGTGACTAAGTGGACTACCAACAATTTTGGCACTACAAAAAAACCATAACAAATTTTACAACCAACAATATTTGCAATTGAATTACAACAAAAGTGACGCATATTAAGAACATGATAATATTAGAAATGCAATCCAAGTTGGATTTTTTCTAACATATCAATTGATAGGACTTGCAATTAGACGTACAATGTTGTAACTCACAATAGTTAAATTCAATTTTTGATATTCATCACCAAATCTAACGAAAATCGTATCAATTGAAAGGAAAAATTAAAATTAGGGTTTAAGTATTTTCGTTGGATTACCTTTAATTATTGAGACTAGTAAGGCCACATGTGCGATACACATGCTTGAATTGGATTTTTTTAACAACACCAAATATGATAATAATGAAAAAATAATTCTTAGAATAAAAATTTAATATCCTTGTTTGTACTCGTTATGTAGATAATTCAAAGAGCTTTCTAAATATACAATTTTTTTTAAAATCCAATGTGTATTTTTAAAGATATCTATGTTTTTAATTTTTCAATCTATTTTCAAAACAATGGCATTCTTGTGAATATACAAACATTGATCCAATGTACATTTTCACCCTTGAATACAAATGCATAATAGTGGTTAATATTTAAGGTCATATTAGTAATATCAGGGTGACACCAAACTATTTTGGCTTTTTGTGACCAACCAAAAAGAAGACTTCACCAAAAATCCCTTGTTTCTTTATATTAGTAGTAAGATGATAATACTCCTCGAAACCAATTGCATCTAGAAATTAAGAAGTTCTTCAACAAACCCAATAAAAAATTGTGGATGGAAGGGTGAGAAGGTGATGATTCGAGGATGAACTGTGGAGGCGGAAAAACTACGAAAGTGGGTAAGAAGAACTGAACCCTGGTCGAGTTCTGTGGATATTTTTAAGAGGAAATTAAAAACGGTTAATGGTTAGCCGGTTCAACTGTGTTTGACTGGTCAAGATAAGGTAAACAGTTAATGAGTACCCATTCAAAAGAAAACGGTTGATTGTTGTCCGTCCTTTGAATTTTTAGGGAATTATCGCTAGGACTAGGCCTTTCCCAGACAGATGTGTAAAGACATTTGGGAAGAGACTGGAAACCTCCACAAGACCCAGTCTTAGGCAACCTCGCATTGGCTCACTAATCCTGGTGTTACCTACTATGCAACTTAATCGTTTATTAATAAACGCATGCTTCAGGAAGAAAAAAAATTGTGTCTTACGCTTAGCTCAACCCCGAAACTTCTAGATAAAGAAAGAAGTGCGGATATATTAAGGATAGCTTATGAGGACCGTAATTCCTTTTTAGTAGTAGAGGAGATGGCCGACCGTCATAATCCTCTAATAAAGAGTTCAATAAACAGTCTCCCACAAGAAATCACATTGAATATTTTTTCTAGGTTACCGGTTGACTCGGTATTAGATTGCAAACAAGTATGTAGATCTTGGAGAAATTTCAACATCTACAGCGACAACATGGTTGTGGATTAACTCACCGGCAAGAGCAGAATCATGATCGTTCTGATGCTGCAATACAGACTTTCGTTGCCTTTGACAGAAAAGTTCAAGCACTCTATCATGTAGAGTATCATGAGGACCGCGAGGTTCGTGGAAATCAGCCTATATACCGCAGGAGAAGGATCAACATCAAATTTCCGGAATGCATGCGTATCGTTGGCTCTTGTAATGGATTAATCTGTTTAATATCCCGGACAAATTACAATGGAGTCTCTATTGACGCCCACATACCAAGGTTCAGTCCTGACGAACCTTCATACATATGTAACCCCGTTACCAGAGAATTTGTGCACCTTCCACGAATATGCATCGACGAGAAGAAAAACGATCTAGGTGTTCACATTATATGTGCCTTTGGCTACCACCCTCTAACTAATGAGTATAAGGTTGTCAGAATTTTATATTTCGGATTTCCTCCAAGCAGGGTAGTGGTTGAGATATATAAGTTTGGGAGTGACAGCTGTTAAGAGATGGTCAAGATATCATATATCTTGACATTATTGTGTTGTTATTTGGTTGTAACTGCATATATATGCTTGTTGTATATATTCTAGATATTGTTAGGTGTATTTTTTATTTGCCTTATCTAGTTGTGCAAAGTTATATAAATCAGGCCTTTGCCTATCAATGAATACACAGAGAATTATTCTCACAATTACATTAGAATCTTTATGTTCATGTTTATCATGGCATCAGAGCTAGGAAAGATCTGAGAACCAGTTTTTCGCTGCAATACAACCCAGAGAAAATATAGTAATCATGTAAAGAGAAGATTATCAACCTATCACTGTTCGCTTTGATGGAACCAACTTCAATCACTGGTCATTCCTCATGAGGAGTTTTCTTAAAGGAAAGAATATGTGGAAGTATGTCGATGGTACAAAAAAAGACCCTACAACAAGCAGTTCAATTGACAAAGGAAAAGAAGTACAAACAAAGGATCCAAAAGAAGAATGGGAGATCAACAATAACATGATTCTCACTTGGATTGGAAATATGGTTATTCCTTCTATAAGCATGCAACTCACCAGTTTTGAGGTAGCCAAAGATGCATGGGATTTTCTTTCAAAAAGGTACACTCAAGTCAACTTTGCTCAGAGATATAAACTTGAACAAGATATTAGATGTATGAAGCAACCACATGATCAGACTGTTTTTGTTTTTCATTCTGAGATGTTTATAGTCTGGAATCAATTAACACTTATGGAACCAAAATGGACTGTAGATATGGAACTGTCGCAGAAATATAGAGAGGAAACACGTTTAGTTCAACTTCTAATGGCTTCACGTGATGAGTTTGAGTCTGTTAGAGCATCTATACTTCATCGATCACCTCTTCGACCTGTGGAAGCTGCTTTGTCTGAACTTATTGCAGAAGAAACGAGAAAAGAATCACACCAGATATATCAGGAGTGTTTATTATGCCTACACGTTGAAGTTCAAGTAACTTTTCAAGAAACTCAAGTGCTTCAGTGCAACGTGACATGTCTCAAGTGCAGTGTCACAATTGCAAGACTTTTGGGCACTTTGCATGGAATTGCAATATTCCATCAGCAAATTCCTCACCTTCTCCAATAATACCTGACACACCAACAACACAGTGTGGGTACTGTAAGGAACTTGGTCATTCATCCAGATTCTGCACCTCACCAACTTCAAGAAACATGAGAAGAATCAATACTAATGGAGGAAACAAATCCAGTGCACCAACCAGATTTATGGCAGCCCCAGTCTCACCTGCAACAATATCAAACTCATCTGCATTAGATGTACCTGGTGGTAGTCCTGCACCAAATCTTGCTAATATTCAAGAGATGATTAAACAAGCACTCTCAATTGGTAACAACCCTACAGCTGCATCTGCCTTCTCTATCTCCTAAGGTATTTATTCAACTGAATGGTTTCTCGACTCAGGAGCATCAAACCATATGAATTTTAATCAATTTTTTTTTGAAAGTCTTCATCCTGTCATCACCCCTGAAATCCATATTGTTGATGGATCAACAGTAACTGCAAGTCATATAGGCTTGGTCAACAATTGAAATAACTTTTATGTACCAGATGTGCTTCTTGTACCAAATATTACAATGAATCTTATTTCAGTTGGTCAACTGTGTGATCAAGGATATAACACATATTTTTTTCCTTTTGGTTGAGCTATACAGGATCTCAAAATAGGGAAGCTAGTTGGGATAGGCCGTAGAGTTGGTCGGTTGTATCTCCTTAAATCTCTTGTTCTCTCAGCAGAATCTAAAAGTCATGTCGTAGCTGCTACCCCCACTGCACCTGTGTCGATATCTCCCTTCATGTCTTGGCATTCTAGGTTAGGTCATGTTTCCTTTTCTCTTCTTTCATATATGATCAATAAGGGTTTACTAGTAAATACTCAGTTAGATAAAGAACCAAATTGCATCTCTTGTAAACTGGCAAAACACCAGCTCTTTCTTTTAATCTTAGCACTTCTATCTCAACTGAACCCTTTGCTCTTATACATTCTGATGTCTGGGGTAAATCTCCAATTATGTCAAAGGGAGGTGCTTTGTATTATGTCAGTTTTATTGATGATGATTCACGTTATACATGGGTATATCTATTCAGTTCTAGAGAAGATTTTCTTAAGTTATATGTTGATTTCTCAAACTTGATAAAAACTCATTTTGGTAAAGCGATCAAAGTTTTTCGTGCTGATCAGGGTGGGGAATATATTTCCAATCCGCTCAAATAATTTCTTGAAACCCAAGGAACCATTCTTCAATTGTCTTTTACTGAAACTCCAGAACAAAATAGAGTTGCAGAACGTAAACATCGTCATATTATAAAGACAGCTAGAACCCAATTAATTTCTGGTTCAGTTCCTTCCAATTTCTGGGGAGAATCAGTCCTTACTGCAGTTTACATCATCAATAGAGTCCCAACAACTGTCATAGGAGGAATATCACCTTATGAGCGTCTCTATGGTAAGAAACCAAACTATTATGAGCTTCGAGTCTTTGGTTCAACTTGTTTTGTACTCCTTCCAGAACGAGAACGTCATAAACTTGGTCAAAAAAATGTCTTGTGTGTCTTTCTTGGTTATGGTATTGAACAAAAAGGGTATCGTTGTTATGATCCAGTTAAAGAAAGCTTCGTGTCTCTCGTCATGTCACATTCTGGGAGAAAGTTCCATTCTGGTCACTTCCAAACAACAAATCATCATCTTTTGAGTCTTTCACTTATTCTGATCCATTTCCTAGTGAATCCAATCCTATCACTTTTCCTATATCTACTCCTGAAAGTACATCTCCTCAATTTGTTTATCCACCAAACACTGATGATCAAGACCACTCTACGACTCAACCTGACATTGCAACTCAAGAACGAGATCCTGATTCTGAAGAAAATTCTTTGCCACCTCGCAATCGAAGACCACCGGCTAAGTATGCAAACTATCATTGTTCCTTGTCTTCTATTTTGTCATTTTATGAACCAAAAACATATAGAGAAGCTGCAGCCGTTCCAGAATGGCAAGATTCAATGGATGATGAATTAGAAGCACATGCAAAGGCAGGGACGTGGGAAATGGTGGATCTTCCTCCTGGAAAATCAGTTGTTGGAAGCAGATGGGTCTATAAAGTTAAGACCAAGTCAGATGATGAGTTTGAACGATGTAAATCACGAGTTGTTGCAAAAGGTTATACACAAGAGTATGGTGTTGACTATGAAGAAACATTTGCACCAGTGGCCAGAATGGTTACAGTTCGTACATTGCTTGTTGTTGCTGCAACACGACAATGGGGGCTTCATCAAATGGACGTGAAAAACTCTTTTCTTCATGGTGAGTTACAAGAAGAGGTTTACATGCAACCTCCTCCTGGTTTGCCTCATGAACCTAATCAAGTATACAGGCTTCGACGGGCATTATATGGACTCAAACAAGCACCTCGTGCTTGGTTTGAAAAGTTTAGAAATGCAATTCTCCAGTATGGCTTTACAGAAGTTTCTGTGATTCATCTATGTTCGTCAGATCATCAGAAAAAGGAATTGTCATTCTTCTCTTGTATGTTGACGACATGGTTATTACTGGCAGTGAGCTACAAGGTATTACTGAACTCAAATCATACCTCCGTGATTGTTTTAAGATGAAATATCTTATATATTTAAGTTACTTTCTTGGCATTGAAGTTGGCATGTCACCCACTGGTTATTTCATATCACAAGTCAAATATGCATCTGAGATTCTACAACGTGCAGGGATGTCTGACAATAAGGTAACTGACACACCTCTTGAATTGAATGTAAAATACAGTCCTACAGATGGGACTCTATTGTCTAATCCAACACTGTATTGTCAACTAGTAGGGAGTCTAAATTACTTGACCATTACGAAACCAGACATAAGTCATGCAGTTCACATAGTCAGTCAGTTTATGTCTTCTCCAAGGTCTACTCATTATGCAGCTGTTCTCAGAATTCTAAGATATATCAATGGGTCTCTTCATCAATGTCTGTGTTTTTCATCCAAGTCTGATCTCACTCTTCAAGCTTATTCAGATTCTGATTGGGCTGGGGATATTACGGACAGAAAACCTATTACAGGCTACTGTGTCTTCTTGGGAGACTGTTGATTTCATGGAGAAGTAAGAAACAAAGTGTGGTTTCTCGTTCAAGTGCTGAAGCAGAGTATAGAGCACTTGCTCACACCACATCTGAACTCATTTGGTTCCGGTGGCTACTTCGTGATATGGGATTTCTAATTTCATACTGATCTTTTCACCAAGACTCACTCTGCAGCTCGTCTTTAATTCTTAATTTCCAGACTCAAGATGTGTACTCCACCACCTTGAGTCTGGGGGGGGGGGGTGTTAAGATATGGTCAAGATATCATATATCTTGACATTATTGTGTTGTTATTTGGTTGTAACTGCATATATATTCTTGATGTATATATCCTAGATATTGTTAGGTGTATCTTTTATTTGCCTTATCTAGTTGTGTAAAGTTGTATAAATCAGGCCTTTGCCTATCAATGAATACACAGAGAAGTATTCTCACAATTACATTAGAATCTCTATGCTCATGTTTATCAACAACGGGTGGACAACTGCAGGATAAACCAACTTATATTTTGAATCTATTTATGATTCCCCTAGTGTTTGTTGGAATGGATCTCTTTATTGGATTCACAAACAATTAGGGGGGATTGTAGCATTTGATCTGGCGGACGAGAAATTCCACTTGGTCCCTAGCCCGCCTGGCCTATTACACATGAACTGTAGACTCTGTGTTTTGAGAAGTTGTTTGTGTCTTATTACTGTCCCAGCTGATCATGAGATCGTTTATAGGAATTATTACAACGTGTGGTTCTCAAAGGAGAATAAAAAGGGCCAGAGTATTAGTAGTTACCGCAGTATAGAACAATCTTATAAGTCTCGAAGCTGTAGAAAGATGTTCAGTATGAAATCCTTACTGGATATCTGGAGCACATCGTATATGTTATTTGCTCTTACAAAAGGGAATGAATTATTATTTCAAGTTAAAGGGATCATCCGACATAACTTAAAGACAATAAAACATGAAAAAATATGGGTCCTTGAAGAAAGCGACAAATTTCACGATGTACTGTTACCGCACATCTGCAGCTTCGTTTCACTGAAAGCATTAGGGGAAAGAAACGTCAAGATATTTATAGGATCGCCAGGCGACAATTAACTTAACCTCCACGCTTTGATGAATGGCCATTGACATTTTCAACACTAAGGAAGGAAACACTATTTTCGAAATAAATTCATATGGAGTAGCAAGCACTTCATTCTCTCATGAGATATAATTCGTTTAAAAGTCTATTGTTTCTTTCCTTACTTCACTTTGAACATAAGAAGGATTAAGACATTGATCAACATTCAAATTATCATGCATTAAGTTATCACACCCCATATTTTGTTTGTTATTCTTTATTTCTAGCAACTGAAACTCTTGTAAAATTTGTCAGTATTCTTGCTTGCATCGCTTTTGACAAAAAAGTAACTCCGATTATAGGGATCAACATGAAAATATGCAATGCATTCTATTCAGGGTGTCACCTATTTCAGCAATCTTAACACTGTCACCTGAAAGCACCTTTTGACTGTGTTTGAACAGTATATTAACCAGCAATGGTTCTTTCGGGTCACATTGAGGAGGAAGCCCTTCAGAGACATAAATCATGAAGTAATTATCATAAGAAGTTCTGGTTTGATTAAGTTTCCTTCTTAGAACGCTGGTAAGAAATCCTTTATCAAAACACATCCAAATGCAGGTCCATTAGCAATCAGAATTCGGTCATATTGCAATCGCCTTCTCCTTCCTGAGAAGTAGTGAGTACTAACCCACAGAGTTGTAGTAATTAAAGATTGGTCCATAAAATATGTAAGCATCAGCTGATTCCTTCCTCACACAGGGTTTTACTCCTCTCTCTCTATCTGATTTTTATCTCAATGTGGACAACAGTTCAGGGGAACGGGGATTGACCTCTCTGCACATAATCACTATGGAAATGCTGCGACTTTTAATCAGGTCTTTTTTCGAAACCCTAATTTTGTTTTTGATTTTGTTTTTGATATTGCTAGCAACCTCTGCTGTAGTTTACATAAAATACAATCTGATTCCCTAATTAGAAATTTGGTTAGTGATAATTGTTTTCCCCCTCTCAATTCATTCCAGCACTGTTGTCACCCTGCCCTGTATCTTGATTTTTGTTTGAGTGTTTTCTACTTGTCTATCTTTGTTTCTGCATCCAACATTGTGATTTGCTTTAACTCTAAATACTTTACTAGTTACTTAGTCATATCTAAAAACCTTAGGCTCCATATCTTCCCTGTTTTGAGCTCTTTTATCTCTAGAATGGGAATTTTATCTTGGAATTGCCAGGATTTTGGCAACCCTGATACTAGAAACAGTCTTTGGAATCAAATCAAAAGCCAAAACCCAGATGTTATTTTTCTGAGTGAAACCAAGAATGACTCTACTAAAATGAGAAAATTCTTAAAGAGATTCAACTGTCCTAACAATTGGATATGTCCTTCTGTGTGTCTCTCTGGTGGAATTTTCCTCTTGTGGAAGACTGGTTTGAATCTTGAAATTGTTCAGTCTACGGATAAAATAATCAACACCATTATTTCTTTGGATCCCAGTAAGCCTGCATTCCTAGCTATTTTTATATATGGCTCTACATACCATGATGAGAGAGTGGAACAATGGGAATACATTAATAGCATAGGAGCTCAAGTAAATTTTCCATGGGTTCTTCAAATACCAGACCAACCACTTCTGAGTTCCCATTTATCCAGCAAGTCATTGATAGGGCTGATCTCAGTGACTTGGGCTATATAAGGTCTCAGTTTACTTAGTCTAATAGGAAATCTGGATTAGATAATGTTAAACCTAGACTTGATAGGGCCCTTGTAAATGGTCAGTGGCTACATCACTATAACCATTCTAGGTTATTTCACATTGATGCTATAGGCTCTGATCATTTACCTATTCTCTTGGTTACCAACACAACTTCTCATCAAGGGAAAAGACCCTACAGATATTTCAAATGTTGTTTTAAGGACCCCACTTGTCAGCAAGTCATTAGAGATGCTTATAATTTAAATATAAGAGGGTCTCATGCTTATAAAATGACAAGTGGCCTTAGAAATGTCTAATTTGAGCTTAAAAAACGGAACTTAACTCATAATGATAATGTTGATCATAAATTGTCCATGTTAAACTAAAATCCCTGAATATAAATCCTTATTTTATTCAGAATAATGAAGCCACAAGAGATGTTGAACATAATCTTGAGCTAGCTCAAAAAGCTCAAGAATCCTTTTATGCTCAAAAGTCCATGGTTGAGTTCATTAAGAGCTATGATAAAAATACCTCATATTATCATACAAATGTTAATAATAGAAGACATTTCAACCACATAAGCTCTTTAAAACTCCCAAATGGACAATGGTCTGAGGATAGATACACTCTTGAAGACCTTTTAGTCACTCATTTTAAGAGCATATCCACTTCCACTAATCCTGTTTTAGATGAGAGATTTTTGAATTGTATTGGTGCTAGCATCACTAATGAGGACGTACAATGATAAACTCTTGAGTCCCATTACTCTTGGAGAGATTAGGAAAACTATCAAGAAAATGGGACCATGGACTTCCCCTGGTCTAGATGGCTTTCCCCCAGACTTTTACAAACAAAATCTGGCTTTGCTTGAAAATGATGTTTGGAACACTATACTGTTAAGCAGTTTTTTAATACCAAACATCTTCTAAAGAAATGAATCATACTTTCATTTCATTAATTCCTAAGGTGAACAAACCTACAAGTCCCTCTGACTTTAGGCCTATTTCTCTATGCAATTCAAATTACAAAATTATCTCCAAAATCTCAGTTAATAGAATGAAACCTCTCTTAGGCAAGATTATTTCACCATATCAAGCTGCCTATGTTCCTGGTAGAAATATACAGAACAATGTGGTAATTGCCCATGAATTAGTTCATTATATGAAAAAGAAAAAGGATAAATGTGGAATCATGGGCCTTAAACTTGACATGTCTAAGGCCTTTGATAGGGTAGATTGGCCTTTCTTGATTGATGTTCTAAAAAAATTTGATTTTCTGAACATTGGTGTAGTCTTATTTTCAAGTGCATAAGTACCACCAATATCTCTATCCTTTTAAATGGTTCTCTTTGTACCTATTTCAAACCCACAAGGGGATTAAGACAAGGATATCCATTTTCTCCTTACTTATTCATACTGTGTATGGAGTCTTTATCTAGGTACCTTCACAATGCTGAGCAGTCCCATCTCATCCATGGTATGAAAGTAACTAATGAAGCTCCCAGTATATCCCATTTACTTTCTGCTGATTATTGCCTTCTCTTCACTAAGGATACTCACTATTTCAGTGGTATATCAGGTCAAATGATTAACTTTGAAAAATATGGATGCTTTTTCAATAAAAATGTTCATCCATATAAATGTGTTTCCCTCATAAGATCTATGAATGTTAGAAAAATTGAGCTACATGAAAAATATTTGGGCATTCCTCTTTTTCTCAATAAAAATAGAACCCAGTCAATGTCACATTTAAACACTCAACATGATTCTAGAGTGTCTAATTGGAAAGGAAAACATCTAGCTCAATCTGGTAGGTCGATTCTTGTCCAACATACCCTGAAATCCTCCTCCAATTATCATATGAATTCCTTCCTTCTCCCTGATGCTATCATCAACAAGATGGAGAATTCTCAAAGAGATTTTTGGTGGGGAAAAATGGTCATAAGGGCTGCTACTTTAGAAAATGGGAGAGGGTTTGCACCCATAAAATGAATGGTGGTTTAGGGTTTAGGAAATTAAAGAAGATGAATTTAGCTCTTCTACCTAAAACAACTTGGTTGCTTATTCATTGTCCTAATGAACTATGGGTTCAAATTCTGAAGTGCAAATATTTTAAGAATTTCCATCCTCTTCATTATGTTAAACCATGGAATATGTCTCGGCTGTGGTCTAGTACACTAGTAGAAAGTGGAAGTTAAACCACTGCTAGGACAGGAGGTAATATCACAAAAAACGACTGTGTTCCTCATCTCTTAGAAGTGGTTTTTTCCAAAACAACTGTTTCTCACATTCCTTGATTTCTTTAAAAAAAAACACTGTGTTCAACAGTTAAGTGATAACAATGATGATCACAGTAGTTTATTTTGATTATATTCTATAAAAAAAATAGGATTTGATTCAGTTGAAGTAAGATCAAAACCAAATTTAAAAATAAAACCCAAATAAAGATTTATATTGAAAGATAAATTCAATGTACAAATTCAGTCACTTTAAATCAGCCAGAGTTTATAATATGAAAATTCCAGCACTAACAGCAACGTTGAACCTTAAAAATACTTCAAATATCTTCATACAGTTTAGCACTCAACCCTCAAGATTGTGTCATATAACATAAGATAAATAATACTGAAGAAAGGTACTCAAGGTAAATGTGAAATTGGATGAAGTTCCCCTTTGCATCTAACCATGATGACTCTATGTAGCTTGTCTTGCAGCAAGCTTTCACTATTGTAGTTGTTGTTACAGTTCACCAATAGCTACAACTCCTATTATCCCATTATGATTCATTCTACATAACATGCTTTGCATCATAGTTCTTTAAATGGTCATTGAAAATGACAATCAACCAGACTACTAGATGCATTAGCCAACCAAGCTACAGATCAGGATGCAGTTATGTTGTCTATGTTAGACTTTTTTATGGTTTAGCAACTAATCATGTTTAGTTTGATAAAACCGGATTAGTCTAATCTTAATCAAGTGTGTGTTTAATGTTTAGATCATGTACTAAAGGCAAGACTTTTATTGTTTTATGAGGATTGTACATAAGGCTAAAGTACATCAAGTCAATCCACTAAGTGGCATGCAAGTTTTTTATTTGAAGTTAAGGGATGTGGCTCCACCTCGTGATGGCTGAGTAGGTGACATGTCTATGTAGTTGGAGGTTGACTCCCTTATAGCCTTATTTAAAGTAATTTCTTCCATTAGAAGTTTAAGGACATGGAAGTGGATGAAAACCTTCCTCTTAAGGATTTTATCTAAGGTACCAACTGTTTTTGATTGTCTATTCTTATCATAGAAAAGTCAGGTATATCTTTTATCATGTAATCCTTAAAGAATATCTCATGCTAAGCATACAACAAGTCTTAGCATCAAGTAGTTATATCTGAACACATAAAGTTAAGCATAAAGCATGTTCTTTCTGTTTAATGATCATGTAGTTGTTTCTAGATGTAGCACATGTAATCCTAAGCATAAAGTTATCTATATATCAACATATGTTGTGACTAGTATGAAGGTCAAAGCATGCTTAGTAAGTAATAAAGCGTATATAAGCATGTTTAGAGGCTGATATTCTAACATTGGTATTAGAGCCATAGGTTTAAGTTGTGTTCTACATCTTATTTTCATATACTTGTTGTGCTTGACATGAAGTTTTCAGTATCTCACATGTTCAATCATGGTGTGTTGATGTTGAATCTATTAGTACCATGAATGGGTTATTTGTTACTCATGTGTTGGCCTGAAATGAAGTTGTAAAGTGTTATGCGTAGCAGTTGTCTTTATGCATCTTTATTACTTGATAAGTGTTGCAAAAGTGATTACTTTGATAGGACACAAAGTGCATGTTTCTGTATGAAGAAGGACTACATATAGTTGCATTTTGGATCTCATTTTGTATGCCTAAACCCAAAGGTTAATCATGCAGATGTTATCTTTAATGGATAAGATGATTTGTTCATATCTAGTATAAGTGATATTTCTAATGAACCCAAAGGTTTAACAAATACTTTACTTACTTTATATGAGTAGATTAGTCTTGAAATTCATTTCAGGGGACTTTGATATGTAATAACTTTACCCAAAGGTTAAGTGACGACAATATCGAGTCTTTATAAAGTTTATGTTTGCCTTAGCGCTTAAAGATAAGTAAAGATTTTTGTTTTATGTTTAGTTATGAACCCTTCGCAAGTTCGGATTACTATGGATGGTATCGAGCCTTTAAGTGGCTCAAATTACTTAAAGCGGAAGTCGCAAGTCGATATAGTTCTAGGGTATTGGAATTTCGATATAGCTCTACGGGAAGTAGAACCGGCAGAAATTACAGATGAGTCTACAAATGCTCAGAAGAAGGAATATCTCAAGTGGGAAAAAGCAAACAGAATGGCTATTCTAATCATCGAGGGGCTATACCTGATGCTATCCGAGGAAGAATCCCTGTTAAAGACACAACTATAGAACTGATTGAGGTGATTGAGTCACATTTTATGGGATCTACAAAGTCTTTGGTGAATACTCACTTAATTCGGTTATCTTCAATGAAGTATAATGGGAAAAACAGTATTAGAGAGCATATACTTCAAATGGCAGAACTGTTCTATAAACTTCGTAACCTAGACACACTACAAAAAACTTGAGCATTGGCAACCAAGCTAGTTTGGTTGCCGAATATGAGTTTTTAGTTGCCAAACACATTGGCAACTAATGGTAGTTGCGGAGCCTAAGTTGACGTATGGGGTGTTTCCAAATGTAAAGGCAATTACTAAAAATACATAGTTGCCATGGTTTCATTTGGCAACTTATGTTACAGGAGCCAAATACGTTACTTAGTTAAATGCAATTAATTAAAACCACAAAATTTAGCAGTTGTTCTAGAGTTGCCAAACATATTAACAACATAATCATCGTAGTTGTCAGTAACTTTCCACATAATATGGCAACTAAATTAAAATCTTGTTGTGGATTTATTTAGCAATTAATTTGGTGGTAGCTAAATACTATGATTTCATAATTTCAATAGGTATAGACAATTAAGTTGAAGTTGATTGATAGTTATCGAATCGTTAAAACAATTAAATTTACTAGTTGGCATATGGTTCCCAAATCATTCCGCAACTGTGATATTGTAATTATCATTCCGCAACTGTGATATTCATTCCGCAACTGTGATATTTTAATTATCATTCCGCAACTGTGATATTGTAATTATTTTGGTTGTATGCATGGATGATATTGTAATTAATATTGTAATTAATATCACAATTAATTATTATATTTATATGGTAATTAATATCTTCATTTATCCTGTAATTAATATCGTAATTAAACTCAAATAATTATCATAATTAATATGGTAATGAAAATATCGTAATTAACCTCATAATTAGTTAATTACTATTTTTGATCATATCCTAATTAATAATTATTTTGTATAATGTATGCATTGACAAAACAAATTAATAAAATATGCATTTCATTTCCAGAACCAACATTAAAAAGTCATAACACCTTGGATGCTTCAAAAAGCCATACTACACGTTATCATCCTCCCTACCCTAATATCCTAATACCAGAAAAAAACAAGAAAGAAAAAAAAACACAAAACAAAATAAAATAGAAATTCATTCATCACTGGCTGGCCCACTCCGAATTGGAATCCTCCACGTCAGTCTTTCAAATAAAGAAAATCATTCATCATCCATGGCACCTTCCACATTTCGATCCTCCATATCAGGATAGTCACGGATGTAGTTTTCATCCTCTAGGTCATCATAGTTATCCTCATCATTTTGACCTTCCACATCAAGATCCTCATCTCGCCCACTGACCTCTGCATCATCCTCCATTTCATCATCTTATACATCTGGTACAACCATGGAAGGATAATGTTTAGAAAAAAACTATTAATTAGATCAGTAAGCCGACGTGTTTCTCTTCTCTGTAGCATGTTTTCTGTCTGTAGAGACTCAATTCTTCCATTCAACAATTGTATTTCTTTTTCCCTTAAATCAGCCAAACTCTTGTGAGTGTGAGAAGATTCGCGACCACGTTTGTTAAGACTCCCACGTTGTTCATTATAGACAGTTTCATATATGTCAGATGGAGTTTTACTAGATTCTCCTCGCAGTGTTGCTTCTTTCATGTCCTCCATTATTTTCTACATAAATTACAGATAGCTATACATGATCATATACTGTTGCAGAGATATATTTAGACACAAAATTCTAAGTATATTTGTAGTATGTCTTACTTTCATCTCCTGACATTTCGGTGGCAATTTTTTAGAACCATGGGTTTCTGAAAACAAAATCACTGCATCACAAGGCTTGTTCTCCGCAATCTTTGAAGCAGCAAGCAGTTGCAAACAAACCAAGTAAGTTAACACTACACGGTATATAAAACACGGATTCGAACCAACATCAGTAGACAAAGAATGAGATACAATTAATGCATACCAAATCATATTCTACGCTGGCAAAACTTCTGTTGCCCGCACTATGATTAATTTCCTTTGCTTTAGCAGCCGCAATCCCTCTGTCTGATTTTTTCTGTCATTTAAACTCCACCATCTGTTAGGTTAAGCAACTCTGCAGTGTATTCATAACATATATAGCTTGATATTTTAAACATTCTACACATACTACAGGAGGCTCTTTCATGGAAAGTCAAAACTTATTTTATTTGCGACAGTCTAAAACTAAGTATGCTACGCATATTTGACAATAGAAGAACAGATAGGAAGTTCAAATGCATACCCTTGCGGAAAAGAACACACTCCTAACTAGAAACAATAAATTTTCAAAGAAGCAATGAAATTGTATAAGGGGTGTATCACTAGGTGACATAAAATTGGTATGCTATCTAATTTTATGGTTATAATGTATCCACAAGTAAATTCAGAATCTAACACATAAGCAATGATAGTTTGATGAAAAGATCACATGTAACTGAATGTATATACCTTGAAATCTGGCGTGTCGAAAGTCTTGCACATATATATCCAATCCTCTCTGTTAATCTCCAGTTCAGAGGGTGGTTCGGAGGCCAAAGCTACCTCGTGACTACTAAGGTTTTGAATCTTTAGGTATGCTTTATGAATTTTGTGCATATGCCTGTTATATGCATTCCTCATTATTTTCTTGATTGCTTCCTCTGGGTCTTCTCCAGTGCTAGACTTGATTGTAAAGTAGTCCTGGTTGAGAAAAAACTGATTAGCTGGGAGTTATAATTGACATTAAAACATCCGAATTATTGCTTTCACAAAAAATATTATTAAAATTGGAATAACACAGTGACTTCTAATACATACATAGAGATTTTTGATCACCCGCTGAATTTTTTCAGGAGGAATATCATCAAATGCATCGTAATTCAAGGGAGAGTTCTGACTTTTCCTAGTCCACATGCACACTGAATTGATTGCGACTTCGTTTTTATAACCACATAGTCTACCTTCATAGAGATCCAATTCAAGTATTTGTCCCCTGAATTTGGAAAGTTCCTTCATACAGCTGCGCCCTCTTTTTTTCCTTAATGGTACAACTGTTTAATATTCAAAATGAACATATAAGTGAACTCGCGCAAAAAAATAAAATGAAGTGTTCTGTATCTTTTATTTTCACATATGCATACATTTATACTTACTCGTTATTTCTGCAGTATCACATTCTTCATTTGATTGGGGAGAATTAGATGTTGAACGTGAAGGATGCTGCCGCTGGAGGTGTTGATCTTCAGGAGTATCATTTTGTTGTGGCTCATAGCGTGAAGTATTCTGATGCAAGATGTTTTGGTTTCCAAGAGGAGCGCCATTTGATGGTGTTTGAGATTGTCGTTGGGAAGATGAACTTCGACTACCCTGATGTTGTAATCCCAATGGTTGTTGCCGAGAAGAACTTGATGATACTTGAGTGTTATAAAGTTGATCTAACTAATGTTGGACTTGACGATGTCTTTGCATATATCCTGCATTTGAAGCATTGTACTCTGCCTCAAGCGATCTTTGTACCCTATTATTGTCGAGTCCCCCTGGAGATCTCCTTAAAGAATTAATAAAATCATTAGACCTGTTGGTTAGTACTCGATTACTACCAAGTCCTCTAGGAGATCTTCTCGGAGAATCAAGAAAATCATCATCAATTAGAGGTAACCTGCTTGGTGTTATAGGAAGACTTTGTCCACCCCTGTCTCGCGGTGGTGGTGAACTTGTTGGCAAGGGAGTGTTACGAGTTCTTCCTGATCTTTCTTCTGGTGGTTGAAGGTATTCTTCCTCCACTTGTTCATGGTCTTCGATTTGAGATGATGGTTGCTGATTCATTGGTTGTTGTTTCTTTCTAAGAACTTGTTGGAATATTGATCCTCTTCTTGATTTTCCTGAACGCGATGGTGGTTCAACCAAATCCTCCAATGAATGGCGCACTGATTGTTGACGACCGAGTTGACTAGCCCTTCCTCCTCTATTCTTTACGCTACTTGTAGGAAAAAAATGAATGAACAAATTAACACATGCTACACACTTCATTATATACCGTCATCTGATAATATAATTCTTACCGTAATTTGACCTCAACTGTTCAGGGGCTATGCTTGCTATGTCTGAGCTCCCAATTTTTTTCTTGGAAAGTTGTTTTTTGGTTTGAGGCATCTGGAAAGGAATAAGAAAAGATAAGTCACGAAACCAAATCTGAATAGCAAGAATCATATTAAAAAACTATAACAATCCTGTAAAGGAATTTGTCTTGGTGCGGGTGTCATTGCGATACTCATAGTTTTTATTGTTGGTGGGTTGTGGGTCGTATGTCATAGGGAAACACATATTGCTGTCACAACTATAGATGCATTATTTTCTGTTTTGAACAATAGGTGCGGGTGTCATTGCGATACTCTGTAGATGCATTATTTTCTGTTTTGAACTATTCTCCACAACCTGATGGAAAGGAACACCCAACTTAAGAAGGATAGCATACACCCAACTATTCTGCACAACTTGATTGATCCTATGTAACCCCAAATTTTTTTTTTTTTTTTGAGGAAACTGTACTAGAGAAGCTCTAAAAAGCTACAAACAAGGCCAAATTTAGACCAAAACACTAGCCATCAAAATATGTAACCCCAATTTCAGATTCAGTTGAACAGGCGTAATATCAATTTATGAACACATGAATCAAATTAAAAATATGTAACCCAATTTCAGATTCAATCAAATAGCCTAATATCATTTTATGAACTCATGAATCAAATTAAAAATATGTAACCCCAATTTCAGATTCAATCAAATAGCCTAATACCAATTTATGAACTCATGAATCAAATTAAAAATATGTAACCCCAATTTCAGATTCAATCAAATATCCCAATATCAATTTATGAACTAATTAATCAAATTAAAAATCGTAAGTTATGTACCTTGATGTTTTTGATCTCTGATAATTCCCCAAAAAATAAATAAATTTCTTTAACATCTCTGGAATGATTTTAGGGTTGAGATTTATAGCTTTTCCAAAACACCAAGCGGGAATAATCCCTGCCCAAAAGGATTTTCTTTTGATTTTCATCCCGCCCAAAAATTGTTAGGGTTCAAATCGAAAGTTTTTGGACCGACATTATTACCACTTGATATCTTCTTCCAATCCTTATCAATATAATCAACACAATCATCCTACGGCGATGCAGATATATTTCCAAAACTGTAGAACAATACCCTAATTTTCTGCCAAAATTTCCTCTCGAGGAGAAATTTTCTACCTAAGATAGAGATGGGGAGAAATACGCTGGATCTGGAAGAAACTATGAGAAAACTATGTTTCAATGTGAAACTGTGATTATACATCTCTGTTGCCTACTTGATAGGTTGAGGAAGATCTAATGGTTATTTTACAACCACGTGTAAATACGTCAATACAGTTCACTGACACGTGCCGTGGGCATGGACACATGGTAAATTCACAGCACATGCCTCCTCACCCTCTAGTGGACATGGTAACATTATATGGAGTTTTTATAAAAAATAATTAAGGATTTTTTCTTTCTTAAAAGTTCAACTTTCAATTAGGGGTGTAAATAATACCCGAAAATACTCGGTCTGCCTGTACCCGCCCGAGCCCTCCTATACCCGAAGTAGCCCAAAGCCTGTTATGCCCCGTCATGGGCCACCCGGCCTGGTCTGGATTAATTTATTGGGCGGTCTCGGGCTTTGCAATTAATTATGATGCCCGGACTGATACCCGGCCTGGTGCCCGTCCTGAAAACCTTCTATGTGCCATTAATCATTTAATATCCTCTTAAAAAGACTTAAAAGTTACCATTTTACAATTGTCAATTTTGTGTCAAGAAAAATTAAATATATACTTGTTTTTACTTATAATTAAATTTTTCAAAACATTAATGGTAATATATTTTCTTATTAGAAATTTTATTGTACTCTAATTAATTATTTATTATAGGCTATAATTAAAAGTTTGTCATTGTAATTTAAATATAAAATAATACTATCACTTACGGTATGCAATGTTAGAAAGGAAAGGATATTATATTAAAATTAAATAAATTTAATTGCAAGCCTGGAAAAATAAATTTAATACCATTCATTTGAAAATTTGAACTTAAAAATAAGAAAAAAATTTCAAAATAGTGACCTATCGGCCCGATCTGGCCTTCCCGTATAAAAACGGGCTTCGGGCGGTCTTTGGGTAGAAAATTATCATATTTTGCCCGGCCTGCCCGGCCTGAATTTGTTTACGGGCTCATAAATATTAAGCCTGGCCTGCCCGACCTGTCTTAGTTTTTGGGCCGGGTGGCCTGGCCTGCCCGAATTTACACCCCTACTTTCAATCTGACAGTGGCTCATTGGTAAAGTTATTGGGGAACGGTACTATAACATATCATTCATGTTAGACCAAAAATCTCGACTGTAACCTATGATTCGATAATTGAGAAGGAATCTTGGAAAAAATAATGAACTCGAGAATTGTTAGCAACATTTGACTCATCAAAATTTTGAATAATTATAGTATGGAATTAAAACGACCTCAATGTTGGTCGACCTCACTCATTTTCACCTGGACTTTAATAACAACATTAGTCAACATTGGTCGAACTCACTCAGGGGGATACATGTGTGCACTTTGGTGATCTAAGTCAAATAGTGAATCCATGTTTCTTGTCTTTCTTATCGGTCTATGTTTCGTTATTAGTTTGATGACTTTAGACAGGGGAAAAAATAATGTCGAGTTGGCGTCCTTTATTTCTCATTTTTAGTTTTTTTAAGTGAGGTTAAGGGAAAAACATATACTAGGATGAGAGGATAAAAAAACAGAAAGAAATATAGTTAGGTATTCTCTTTATTTTTCAAATTATATGATAGATATTTCAATAATATAGTTTCATAGTTCTTTTTTTAAATTTACTTATGTAAATTTTTATGTACATATAGTGAGATTAAACAAATTATATAGAGTCGTATAATCTTTCCTTGGAATCGATTTATGTAAATATCTAAGCATATCCATTGAGATCTAAAGAATTCTTGAGTTGGGTGAATATTTCAACACATCATAAAGACGCCTAACTAAATTACACTCGAATTTTATTGGTTTCTTTGGATATCCACCCATTTCAGAGTTAGGATTATTAGAAATCTATGTAAATCTTCTTCTTCCTTTTTTTTGTTTTCTACATCTTTATGGATTTTTGAATTAGGGCTTTTTTAATCTCCAGTGAGTTTTTTTTCCTCAGCAAAATAAGATATTGGTTTTATTAATCAATAAATCATTTTCTTCGTCTAACCCCGTTGTTCAATTCTATCATTTCAATCTGCAGATGCCTAAGAAACAATCTTCCATCACCTACAAAATCAGTTTGCCTTTTGCGTTAGCAGGTACAAAGTTATTTGTCTTAACCGTCGAGCTAGTGGCAACCCAATTTAGTGTATACAATTAAAATATATCTTCGAATTTGGTTATAATAAGTATGCGCTCTTAAGCCATGGCATCCTGTTTAAGCTTAGTCCTCTTGAGTTGGGTTGGGGTGCTAACTCCACCAATACTTTACAAAAAAAATAAATTTGAAGTTTGAATCATGCATGGTATTTACCATTAACCTTTAACGAAAAATAGTGAATTAAAGATAAAAGAGGACTTAAGAATTGAATAGAGTTTTGAAATATTTATCATTCAATTTTGCATAATAGTGGAATCTAGTGTCTTGGTTACCTCTCGCACGCATTGTTAATAATTCTGTATATAATTTTATTAAATCTTTAAATTTAATCTTCACAAGTCCGAGAGTTTGAACCTCATTACTACAACCCACAATCAAAATTCTTAATCAATTGGCGCCGCCGACGCGGATTTCTGCTTAGGTAGAATTTTTAGGTTTATCTTTTTTTTTTTAACTATTATTTGTTCCTTTTTACGTTTCTTTTTCATAACCTATTAGTCTCCAAAGTATTTTACAAAATTTTATTGGAATTCCGTCCATTTTCTCGACTATCTGTTTATTTCACCTGATGTCCATCGATTTTAGTCAATTTTATCCTACGTGACTTGTATTTCTTCAATTTCTTTGGTATTCATCAATATAGCCCAATATCGCTCGATTTTGCTGAATTTCACTCGGATTCTTTTGAATTTTCCCTTAAGTGCATCAAATTTCACCTAATATATCCACCATCTTCATTTATTTTTGAATGTTTGGATATGATACCATAATATATCAAAATTCATCAAGTGATCCAAAATTCGCATTAGAAACCATAATATTTGCAATTATTAAACGAAAATCTTACTTTTTACCAGACTTTTATTGTAACTCGAAATCTCACCCGTGAATCAAATAGGTATACAGTCTAAAACTAGGTATGTTACGCATATTTGACAATAGAAGAACAGATAGGAAGTTCAAATGCATATCCTTAGAGCGTCCGCAGTGGGCGACTAAACCCAAAGTATATTTGGTCTAGGACCAAGACTAAACCCAAATATAGTCGGTATAGTCCACGCTCAACCACCAGGCGAACGTATAGTCCCGACCCACACCAGGCGGTGGCATAGTCCACGCCCCACACCAGGCGAACGTATAGTGCACGCGCCCATTTTTTTGTGTGTGGGGAGCGTGGTTTTCACCATAAGATCTCGGGTCTCAAGATTTGGTCATCAGATCTCTTTGATGGTGATAGGTGGCTTCCATCTATGGCAGTGAGGTACTCCTATCTTATAGTCCAGCTACACCAAATAATACGCTGGGCGAAACATAGATTACTCAGTCCCGATCTTTCTTTCTCATCTTCATCATATACCCCAGTCACCTCGTTGATATTTCTCTCAACAACTACTTCCTTCGGTTCCCCATCTTCTTTCTTCAATTTCACAGGGATTTCTCTTTTCTTCTTCATTGACTTCGATATTTCTCTTTTTTTCTTCATTGACTTCGATTGGATGAAGAAGTTGTTGAAACTTGAAAATCAAAGGATTCCATCAAAAGTTAGGGCAAAAGGTAATTGTCTTCTGTAATTTTTTCTTATAACTATGATTTCGATTTCGGTAATGGTTTTATTTTTAATCAATTGTTGAATAGAACCCTCTGGTGGTTGATTTCTGGGTGTGGGTTGTGATTTTGGTTCAGATTTATGTTATTGTTGAAGATTTTAAAAGCTAACTCCCTCAAGACTCTCTATAACTATAAAATGGATTCAGAGTTTAGAGATAACTCTCATAGTCTCATATCAATCTCCCCCTCTTTTCAATTTAGTTAAAAGAGTCACTTTCCTTCTTGATTTTACTGATCTGTGCTCTTTTTGTTTGTCTACTACCAGGTTTCCAACGGAGCTGGAAAGGGCTTTGATGTGACGAATTTCTGGTAATTGCGCTGCAATCCTTAACTTATGCCTATTTTTCTCACTAATTTGACTTGCATAGGTTACTAAAATTTTTAATTTGTATACTATAGATTCATATTATTTGTTTGTTGGTTTGACTTTAATCTAAAATCTCTTCTTGTTTCGCAGAAATTTTGTTTCTCTAATCCATAGTTGTTATGCACCTCCTTTTACGGACTCTCATTTAAGAACGCCAAACAGACTGGTCTGACAGAAATAACACCGGTTACTTTTGAACACAACTGGAAAAAAAAGAGCATATTTCATGAGTTGCCGTACTTAAGCTCAATTATATGTTTTCATAATGTCGATGTGATGCACGTTGAGAAGAATATTTGTGAAACTGTATTGGGCACAGTGATGAATGTAGAAGGGAAAACGAAAGACAATCTTAAGGCCCGGTTGGATCTGATGGACTGGGGATTACGGCCGGAGTTACATTTGAGACAAGAGGGAGATAAAATAGTGGTGCCAACAGCTTCTTTTGTCATGTCTCCCAAAGAGAAGGAATCTTTTTGTAGAACTTTGAAGGATATTAAGGTTCCCGATGGATACTCATCAAATATTTCTCGGTGTGTGAAAGTTAAGGATCGAAAGATTATGGGTCTTAAAAGTCATGACTATCATGTATTAATGGAATATTTATTGCCTATTGCCTTACGTGGACACTTGGATGGGGATATATTGGAAGCACTGAGTGAGTTATGTATGTTTTTTAAAGTGTTGTGTACACGGGTTCTCAAGATAGAGGATCTGGATAAACTACAAGATAGTATCGCAATTACTTTGTGCAAGTTGGAAAGAATATTCCCCCCATCTTTTTTTGTTGTGATGATGCATTTTCCCATTCATCTAACACAACAAGCAAAGGATACAGGTCCAGTTCAGTATCGGTGGATGTATCCGATCGAGAGGTAAGGGTATTCATTTATTTTATGTGCAACATTTGTCTAATTACATTGACGACTTGGGTGAATATTTCTTTTTGTAATTTTTTTTATACAATCACTATTTTTGCATCCTTTGAAGTCTTACTGTAATTACTTTAGGTATCTGCGTAAGTTGAAGTCTTATGTGCGGAATAAAGCTTGCCCCGAAGGATCGATGGCTGAAGCATACCTTATAGATGAATGTATTACTTTTTGTACGCGTTACTTGAATAGTGTTGTTACAAAATTTAATAAACTTGAAAGGAATGAGGATGATGAGGCGCCACAACCTGATGATCGATTAATAGTTTTCAAACAATCCGGTAGGCCCGTTGGAGCTGAAACTTGGGGACAGCTTACGGAGTCAGAGATGAAACAAATCCAACTTTATGCTTTGCTGAATACCAAAGAAGTGCAGCCATATGAGGAGTGCGCGTGCTATTTATTTGTGTTTTTATAGCCATTAACTTGTTCAAGATCTAGTAATATTTTAGCACTGTTGTGGTTAACTATGTTAAGCGCTGCACCTGCAGGGAACACAAAAGTGAGCTGCAAAGCCGTGGCTTAAGAGACGCCGAGGTTAATAGAAGACACATCAAAGAGTTTCCTGATTGGTTTGCAACTAAAGTAAGTACCGATATATCATTGTAACACAATTTCTTTTGCGATTTTAATGACTTTCACTTCGTTTTTTTCGTCATTGATAAACATCTCTATGCATGTATGAATAGATATACCAATTGCATAAAAAAGGTCAGGTGAGTGATGAACTATATTCGTTGAGTCAAGGTCCTGCTAAAGAATGTTTGAGTTACAATGGCTACATTATCAATGGGTTTAGATTTCATACAAGAGAGTGGGAGAGTCGATGAAAGTCACAGAATAGTGGACTGTGTGTCCCTCGGGAAGACGAAGGTGTAGCTGAAGATGAAAATGATTTTTATGGAGTTGTGAATAATATTATCGAGGCACGGTATGTGGGTCAACTCCGAGTTCTTCTTTTCAAATGCGATTGGAGACCGATTGCAGGAACAGATGAGTTTGGATTTACTAGTGTCCATATGAATAGAAGATATTATGTGAATGAACCGTTTATTTTAGCATCTCAAGCACAACAGGTTTTCTATATCAATGATGTATATAATAAACAAAATGAAGTGGTTATAAAAACTCAACCTCGTCGGTCTTTCAATATTCCAGAAATAGATTCGGATGGGGAGACTGAAACAGAAATCTCGACTTCTAGTGAGGCATATCAAGAATGGCATTCAAGCTATTCGATAAAAGATCTTAGAGGAGAGCCACATCAGGATCGCAGTGACAGTTTTGTTTGGGATAGGAACGACGTTCCCCCAGAAACTATCAGTCGTGCTGCAGCAGCAGTAGCTTGTCGAAGCCAAGAAGATGAAGAGGAAAATGACACGGATGCCGTTTACACCTCTGATGATGAGGATGAGTATGAATTTGATGATAATAACAACCGCGATGATATGGAATTTTAATAGTGGTGAGCATTATTTATCGAGATAATTTTCCTTTATGCTAATCATATAATTAGGCAGGACAAGCGTGTAAGCTATTTAATCATGTTCAATCTAGTTAAACATATGTTAAAAAAAGAAAACTAGGTTCTTTGAGTGTATTAGTGCGTGACCATTGTTCATTATTTCCAATAAACTATTTAAGAATCACGTCAAATTTACATAAATTTGTTACTTATGGTCACGTCAAAAATTACAAGTCTTCGGTAACTTTGTAAAATTGGCCAAGAATTGGAATTTCAGATCACTCAAGATGATCATTTGAGAATTCACACACAAGATATTAACCAGAATCCTTATTCGGCCAATAGAAATCATAGCCTATGTCTCACACGGATTGCCATCTCTGTACGTTCATTCTCACACGGATTGCCATCTCGAGATTGCCATCTCGGCCGTTCAATATAATCTTGGCACTACAATTTCCTTTGGCGCCCAAAAGTTCGGGTGATTGGAATATGGCGGCAACTTTCGCGGGCGAATTCTATTTTCGCGCCTTAAATTTGTGTCCCGCCCAAACAATTTGGGGAACAAACAAATATCGATACCAATACCCAAAATTGAAATCTGAAGTCTCTAAACACCCTTTATTTTTTTGGTATAGTCTAGATCGCTCTCTCTGTACGAAACTTTTACTTCACTTATGCGAACGACTTCAAATCTCTCTTCCTGCAGGATAAACTTAAGAAAATTACAGTCGATGATATGTTGAGAAAAAGATGTAGGATTTCCACTTGATGGGGGAAGAAACGAAACACGAGAAAGTTTGATGGGGAAGTTATCAGAGAATTTTCCGTCTCTACTGACAGTTGCGTTTGACCTCAAGTTAAGTTTCTTACATTTCAAATGCTACTTAGATATGCTTATGTGTTGTTTGAAAAAATTACTCTAAGAATTTTCTCTCAGATTTGGTTAAGCTGATTTTCGATGAACTCGATCTGTGCTGCAGATGGAGGTTAGATTTTTAATGAGATTGTTTGAAATAGGGATAACTTCAGAAAACAAAAGGTTAGAAACGAGATTGATTGCTTTTTCTCATAATTTATAAATAACCATCTCAAATACTGAAATTATAACTGAGATCTAGCTGATTTGGGGGTTTTCAATTGATTGGGTGTTTTCAACTGATTTGAGATTTTCAATTGATTGGGTGTAGTTTGTCTAATTTATTTAGCATGGTTTTCTTTCCTGTTGAAACTTAACTGGGGATGAGAGGCAACAACTGGTGTTCTTTCTTTAAATCTATTTTCTGAGCATATTGAGTAATTATTTACACAATACCTCTGCTTAATATGGTTTATGTTCGATTAATAATTAGAAGTCGTTGATCGGAGATTTTGCTTTCCTGTTCAAAATGCTTACATCCTATTGCACCGAGTACATTGACTCTGCACAACAGATTTTGGAGAAGAGAAAGCTGAATCAAACGTTACTAGCAAACCACAGTACATTGCTTGACTTGCTTAAAACCCCTCATCTTGTAGACACATAAGTGTTTTTTTTTCTTTTAATTTTGATTGAAATTCACGTCATTCAGTAACTAGTGGAGACTGTATTGGACCAATTTTCAAGGACTCAAAGCTTCTTCTTGCTGTAGATGTGTCAGGAATTGAAATTACGACGAGGTCCGGATTTGGAAAATGAAGATGGTGTCTGAAGATATACTACTGCAGACCTTGTCAAACAAAGTCATAGGTAACCTAAAAGAAAGAAAATTTCCTGGGAAGAGTAATGTGAAAATTTTGGACCTACCAGCTTCAAATGCCGCTGGTGCTTTTGTTCATGGGTTCGAGGACCAAATCTCTGAGGTAATTCTATTAGTATTTGCAGTTTGATTAATTTGAGCGTAAACCCATGATAACACAATACGCTTTGTTCTCTGGATTGAACTCAGCTTTCTCACACACCGCGCTGTTCTTATTGCTATGGTTGAAGGTGAGGAGGTCAGCCGTTAATTCCTTGGGGAAGCTTATATCTTTCGCTGTCCAATTTGCTAATGTTGCCTTCAGTTTGTTAATGGACATGTTGAATGACCATTCTATGGTTGTTCGGTTGCAAGCATTGGAGACAATGTATCATATGGCGACCTGTGATCGTCTGAAGGTGCAAGAGGCACACATGCATATGGTATTCCTCCTGTCCTTATATCTGTATAATACATTAAACCAAGGAAACATAATACATGTATTTGCATTTCTGGATCACATCGTTGGAGCCACACATGTAACAAGAGAAGTTTTTGATTTTCAATAAGTTAGACCTATCAATTATCTCATATCTTAGACTTCGCCTATTTCACAGTTTCTTGGTACCCTGGTGGATACAAGTACCTTGATTAGGCGTGCATCCAGAAAAGTCCTCCGCTTACTGAAACTGCCATTCATGAAGATTGTTAAATCCTCCATGAATGGCCTTCTTATTAACTTGGAGACTTATCCTGAGGTGTGTACAAAATTTTCTTGTAGTTTTATTCTGGTTGACACTTCATGGGTTCAAACAAATTTTAGTTGAAATTTCTTAAATGACAATAACACACATCGGTGCATGCCTTGGAAATTTTCCTGACATTAGCTAATGTTTCGTGCAGGTCTTGATGATCTTCGAGATTGAACGAATAATGTCCAGCCCAGCATACTGGAAATTTACTCTTATTGTGTTAATTTTTAAGAGCATAAATCCTATCACAGCTCCCTTTAGATCATAGACATTTGGTTCCCTGTAATTGATTACCTCTCCCATAGCTCTTTCCTTGGTTGTCGATTAGATATACCACCTGTTAGGACTTTGTCTCGCCGTGAAAGTTGAGCTAAGAAACTATTCTGAAATTGGATACACACTTGGCACTCGGGAAGATACGATGATTCATTTTTTTAATCTTTGTACCTTTAAGAGTCTTTCAGGGCGCTCATTTCCTTTACCATTTCCATGAACGATAATTTTAACCCGAGCACTAGAACAATCTGAATTATATATTTCATTGTTAAAACTTTTATTTTACGTCAATACCTTGATAGTGATTGCCATCTTAATTTCCTTCTCTACTGTCTGGTTAAGGAATCTCGAAAGGGATGATGAGTAGTAGCCAGAATTCCTCTACTTAAAATCAACATTTTCTTGTTTTTAGAAAGACTGATCGATGCTGATTGCAAATCAAAGTGTTAAATATCTTTATTTAAATTCTTATTCAATTGATAGAAACTCAATGAAATTTTCAGAGGATACTCTTACATAGGTGGTGTTATTTAATGCTCAAACCTTTGACAATCGCAGTTGCGGGCTTTAGTTTCCGAAAATTTAAGCAACTAGTCAACTGGTTAATTGTCGAAGCTTAATTGCTGAAAGAGCGGTTTAGACAACTTATATATCCTTAGTTGGTGTTTTAAGTTGCTTAGATGTATGAGGCCACTAGTGTATTTTATGTAGTTGTCATTTGTTTGTTGCTGAAGTGTTTGGAAACTAGTCCAAACCATAGTTGCGATTAACCTGTTGCCGACGTATACAAAAACTAGCAGTTGCCTTTGCTTAGTTTCGGAAACATTAGGCTACTAAAGCATTTCATATTGTTGGCATATGTTAGTTTCCAAAATGTTCAGAAACTAACAAAACTAATAGTTGCCATTAAGTTATTGCCAAAGCATATAGGAACTACTAGTTGTCATTGACTAGTTCCAAAAACATTTGGCAACTAGCAGTTGCGAGATTTTAGTGGCCTTTGCTAGGATTTTTTGTAGTGACATGTTTCTACCTGATGACTACATGGTGCAGCAAGCAATAAATTCTCTTTCAAAACAGTATGAAGCGTTTAAGATCAACTACAACACTTGTGACATGAAGTGGGATCTGAACGAACTAATTACTCACTGTGTACAAGAGGAAGATAGACTTCGATGTGGAACACCAGAGTATGCACATTCAGCGCATCATTCAGCTGCATTAGGTCTCACAAAGAAAAACTTCAAAGTATCAACATCAACAAGCAAAGCATCAATGGGAGCAGATAAAGAGGATGGTTTAGGAGAAGAAAAGCAAGCACTACAAAAAAACTGACCAAAAGCTACTAAAAAATTTCAACAGCAAAAAAAGATTAGTTGCATAACATTTTAGGCCACTAGGAAAGGCAACTAGGGGTGCATATTAATTTAAGCTACTAAACTGTAAGAAACAATAGTTTCTATACCCCATTAGCAATAATTGTGGTCCAGCTTAACAAACGGACTAGTGGCTTGAAACATTCAACCACTCGGAGAAAACCAACGGTAAGACATTAGTCTCCTAATCCCCTCTTCAGCCACTAAAGTTACGCCACTACCAGTAAGCCTAGTTGCTCAAACTTCTGGGAACTAACTATACCAACTATAGTAGGCATATTCATTTAGCTACTCTCAGGAACCAACTTAACCATCTTAGTAGCTTAACTGAAGAGTCGAGATAGCTAGTTTAAGTAATAGGCTTGCGTAAATGAATTCTGACTGAAAACTCTGTTAGGAGATAGAGCTAAGCAGTTACTATGAAAGAAATGTAAATCAAATTTCATTATCGGAACTCAAACAAGCAGGTAAGTGACAAATAACTGTAACGAGTTCTCTTATTCTGCATCACCATCATACTGTCCAATAATAGGGTCCTTGAGCCTTACCAAGGTTGACTTCCATAATGAAATTCCTAATATGTTTAACCATGTTGGGAGTTATGCTTCTCGGGAGGCATTTAGAATATAATTAGATGTGCTACATAATAATAATCAAACTTAAAGAAAAATATAAGGAAGACAAACAAAAGTTGTTTTATGGAATCAATCTGGTCTTTCCTCGTCTAAAGGGTCATTATTAGAGATAATGAAGGCTAAGGCCTGAACTTCAATCACCAAAAGTTAACAAATACGATGCTCCTGTGTATAGCTTAACGATGCTCCTGTGTATAGCTTAATAAACAAAATACGCTGTAGTTTCTACTGAAGTTGTAACAATTTGCTTAAAAAGAAAAGAAAAGTTTCATACGTCACAGAGTCTTGGGCATCAGTTTCAGTTTCCATAATTCAAAATTTCCGTACAACAAACAAGACAGAAAAGAGTTAAATTATTCATAAACAAAAATAAAAACTTCACTACTGCGCCTTCCCTAACTGCAGGCTATCAGAATCCCATATCATCGTCAAATTCAATCTCATCGTGTTCATCATATCATCTTGTCTTTTGATGGCTGCTATTACTTCTCCATGGATGATGGTTTTGGATTTGAATGTCAGTCATCTAAATTTTCATTGTGATCTTGTTGCAATAATCATCTAAGATAGTTTATCAAATAACTTGAATACCATCGCTTCGCTCCTCTGATCTGCAAAAAGATCGGCAATTAAGGCTTACTTTATAACAATGATGAAAAACTGCTAGCACACAGTTCTCTTTTTAACACAAAGTACTCTCTATGTTCAATACCCAAACCAAATCTTCACATATATCCCCATATTACTTATCAACAATACACTAGTTAAAATTGAATAACCACAAAGATATTTAATAGTAGAATAAACTCAAGAATCCAAACATGGCCTTGCGACTTGACATAAAAACAACATAAACACAATGAGTAATAAATTTCATACTAAACAAAAATAGGATCACATCCAAAGAAGTTATTAAGAATGGAACCGAAATACAAGAGTAACGCCGGCAGATGTGAATGTAAATTTTGAGAACTCACATTTTGTTGACAACTCAGGAACATCTTCTTGCTCAGTAGTTTTCCCTTTTTATCTACTTCTCCATTACGTACATCTAAAAGATTCCCATAAAAAAAGTAGTGGAAGGAAATATTACAAATAAGCAACATATTTTGTCAAGAAAATGGGAATGGTTATGAAACACAAGAGTAACACCGGCAGAAGTGAATGTAAATTCGAGAACTTACATTTACATCAAAACCCTCCGCTATAGCCTATATGAGATTCTGAAGCCTTAAGAATAGCTTCATTCAGAGATTCGCAATCTGGTAAAAGTGTTAGGTAACAATGATGGTTTGGTATAACTACATCCCTAATTAAAGCAAGTCGACATTCCTTGTCTTCACCACCATTCATCACAACAACGTAGGCTGTATCTGTGTCCCCTTCTTGCCAACCAAAGTAGTGTTTCCATTACTGGGATTAAGGAAGAAGTCTGGACTGCACAACTGATGCATTCTTATATCAGGAAAAATAAATTGGTTGAGTGAGCGAAGCCCATAAGGCACGATACCTTCTACATGAATGCATTTCAAGAGAACCTTTATTTTCAAATTTCAGAAAAGGCATATAGAAACTGTATCTTACACATCTTAGGTAAAATACAACTAGGCAATCATTCAAATCTAACCACAGTCATGAGAGGACGTCGTAAAGTCACGAAGAGTTAGAAATGACAGATAAAAAGAGAACCAATGGTCTCAACAATTAATAGAAAGTGAACCAATGGTCTGCAAAATTATTAGAAAACACTTTTGCCTTGAAGAAAATAAGACTACAACAATGTACTTTCGTGTATAAAATCATTCAAAACAAGACACGTCTTATTGTCATAGACACCTGACCTAGAGAGTTTGAATGTCTCCAATAAAACACAATTTACTTTAGACATAATTACCAAAAGAGAAATAACTAACGGTCTATTACTGAATCAAAACATATACCTAAGCTGCCATTACGACTGGATATGTCTCGGACCATTCTGCACGGAATATCATGCACAATTAGGCACTTCAATGTCATATGCCTAGATATATTGAAATTTGTGAGAAAGTAGAGTATGCATTATGACAGGACGGAGGCACAAAGTAGCGGAGGAGCATCACTGCTGCAATATTGATGGATCACTATACAAAATTATAACCTGCATTTTTAGATTACCTTCAATGTAAGGTGTGTTCCTTATCCATATTAGCTTGTTAATTGTTCATTTCAAGCACCTACAAAACATAGTAAGTGGTTAACAAAAATGTACATCTGTTAAATATGGATCTTAAAACAGCTCAGTTGCAGACTTCCCATAGAGAAAGCAGAATTCCTAAACTAAGCTTCAAAGGAAACAAACAAATCAAACACAACTTTTTACTTCAACCAAATTACAAGTTATATATAACTAGAACCTCAATCTTTGGATAACCTAACTCAATTTTTCAGAATACACACAAAAATTGTGCTAAAAAAAGTTGTGAAGCTTTACACAAAATTTTCAAAACCATAATTACTACATAACATATTCTCAACTAGAAAAATCAGAAACAACGGAAGCAAACACTTAATCCTCATTACATCAGATCAATCTTAACAATAAAATAAAATTGAGCACACTTAGGTGATAGATCCATGAGACAACATTTGAAGAAGAATTATTACCTAGAAATTACAAACTTGACAACAAGAGCCGTGGTTATGAACAGTCTACCCTTTGTTTTGTAACTTGATAATAGCCAGTCGAGGTGTTGAACCTACCAATACTTCCTAGAGTGAGTCTACCCTTTGTTTTGTAAGTTCATCTCATCTTCAAACCCTCATTCAAACAGTTTCATAAAAAATCCAACCTGCATCTGAAAATACAGTCAAAAATTGAGTTTGTCAAAATCATATCGACCAAATCTATTAGAAAACTCTCAGAGTAATTTTTTTCAAACAGTTAACATCATATATTTATGAGAATTAAAGTGAAAAAACAGAAACAAAAATTAACATGTGCATCTTCAAAAAAACAACAAAACATGAGTGAGATTCTTACCTTTAGCTCCACCAGAGACATGAGGAACGAGTTTTTTTCTAAGAAAAAAAAAACGATTTCTAGCAGATTGAACATATTTTGGTGAGGATGATGGATAATTTAATTCCTTTTCATTATAAGAATCAAAGACGACCGAGAAAAATAACGAGAATAACCTTCTCTGATAACTACTCCATAAAACTGATCTCTTGATGTTTGGTTTCTTCGCCTCTATTAACAAAACCCACTAAGAGTTTTTCGCCTCTGGAGAAAATAGTAATTTTGAGAATTAGGTTTCAGAAAGTTGTACTGCTTTAGCCTTTAGGGATTCGATAGGCGATTTCTAGCCCAAAATATTTAGGCAACACATATAAATCGGAAAATCACCATAAAATTATAATTTTGCACAAATTTTTGTAGCGCGCCACAACAAATCTTGCGCGCGCAATTTTCCCTCAATTTGACAAGGTGACAAGGTGGCAATCCGTATGACTTCTATGGGTTGCATCTATTCGTGGATAAGAAATTTTGGCTTTCTATTAGCCAGATTTATACCACACGGATCGAAACATGATGTCAAAAGACTTTGGCTTTCCATCGAAATATTGGCATATGGTTATACATTTTGTGTAAGTGAAAATGGTAATTCATTCTTTTTGCCCTAGTTCCTTAAGATTTTGTAATTTATCGGACTCTGGTAAGTATGATTGAAAATTTATATAAGTAAATTCCAAAATCAACTCGTCCAATTATGAAATTTGAAGCATCTAATTGGATGCTTAAAATTTTAAATAAACTGATTCCAAAAAAAAATATTCTCAAATTTTAGTTTGGTTGATCACGTTAGATGTACTTAGAAGCTTGATTAAGTCAACTCAAAGACAAGTTCATTCGTCTATGTAATTTGTTCAATCTCATGTAATATATGTACAAGTTCATTCATCTTCATAATTTTTTCAACCACATGTAATATATTTAAATATCAAGACAAAGTAATTTATTTTCGTAATTTAACGACGTCTAATGTTAATGTGAAGTCCAATATACATTGAAAGGTTATTAGGATTGATTAATCTCTCCAATCAATGAAGAATGAGATTATAAGACTAGTGTTTATAGAGTTTTGATAGTATAAATGTTAGTGTGCTTTCTATGTAATTAAGTTTTGCGATTTCTATTTTGTTAAATTTTATTGTCGTTTCCTCTATTAGTGAGATCTAGTTCAATAAACTTTAACATGGTATCAGACTAAAAAACCAATAAATATCTCAGGTTCTTCGATCTCTCCAGATTAGGTTGAAACTTGTTGTTGCTAAATTGGAACTAGAAACTATTAAACAAAACTGAAATATATATTAATTGATAATCCACAGGGTCTGTATAATGATATTCAAGAAATGAATACTTGTAAACTAAGTCGTACTGTATATACCAAACACTAAATATTTTTGTAATACTGAAACTTTTCATATAATGTACTGATACCATGACCAATCATATAATCTAACAGTTCGAGATTCATAATCGAATGAATTATGTAGCTACACAGTGAAATCAAACGAACTCCAAAAATTCATGTAAATCTTTTATTATCCGATGAGATGAAAAGGGATCAAGTGAAGTCCAAAATCCAGAGTGTTTTAAGTTTCTATAAATCTGTAAGAATTAAATGAAAGGTAGTCAAATCTAATGAAGTTCGAAATTGAATCAATTGAATCTATGTTAATTTTTGAGCATTTGATATGCAATTACATCTAACAAAATTCAGAATCATATAAATTTACGTGGATCTTTGAGATTTTAATGAGATCGGATGATATCAACCGAAGTCCAATTTTATCTGCAGAATATGCATCTCCTGGAGAAAAAAAGTTGTTAATAACCCATAACCAGTTCCCTTGCAAACTAAAAATTGTTACTATGAGCACCAAAACCGTGCTGATGACTTGAAATCTCATAAGGGATTTCTTGAATATGATCAGTGACTTAAATCGGCCTTTTAACCATATAAGTCGAGCTACGTAAACAAAATCATATTTTTATCTGCTTATGTTGTATCTCTTGGTAGGAGTGAGCATTTGGCTCGTAATCCGCGGATTTAACCGGGACCAACCGTTCTTTTGCGGATAAATGCCCAGACCGTTCATCAATGGGTTGGATGTGGATGGAACTTTTGAGATCCAACGGATTACGGATCGGGCTCGGATGCAACCTTGAAAATCCGTTTGACATCCATATCCTTTAAATTAAGGGCATTTATATAGTTCTAGGAAACACCATGGATCATTTGGGAATTCTTAAGTTGTTTGTTTGGGATATTGTACATGGCATTTATGTATTTGTATACGTATATAGGATATGCAGGTTTTATAAGAAGTCATTTGTGTTTGTTTTATTTTCTTTGTTATAAATTTTTAACTAAAACAAATCCATTAGACTATCTGTATCCAATCCGACCATTCATGCGTCCATTGGATTGCAAATCCGTTAGACGTTGGATTGGATACATATGCTTAATTTGAAATCCGTAATGTATTGGATTGGATGCGGATGAGGTGAAAACCTCCCATGCTCACCTTTATCTCTTGAACCAAATAAATATTTTAGAAAAATCCTTATTTGCATCATTAAGTAGTGCAAAACCGTAATCGACACCGAAAATCTAACAAGGTTTTCAAGAATGCCTCGTGACTTAAGATCAACCACTTTAACTTAAAATGAGTTGATCGGAAGAACCATATTATTATCACCATGTATAATATGCATCTTTGCACCAAAACTTCCTGTTAACCCAAAGGCAAATGCTTCGTAAAGCAAAATTTGTTATTGTGATCGATCAAAAACCATTTTCATGACTTAAAACTTCACAAAGGAATTTTGAATTTATTTGGTGACTCAAAATCGACTACTTTAACCAAAAGTTTATATACTTGGTCAAAAACAGGTACTACCAATACGATATATATGCATCTTACCAAAAAGAATTCGAATAACCCAAACCTAATTGTATTGTAAAGAAAAAGGAAAATTATCACTTTGATTGATCATTAAGCCCTACCCAAACCCAGTTGTATCGTAGAGAAAAATCATCTTGATTGGTAAAAAAACCATACCCGTGATCTAAAATCTCATAAAGGATTTTTGAATTTGCTTGGTAACTCAAAATCTGATGCGTTGGTAAGAGCTTCTCCAATGGAATGTATGTGAAGATAAATGTTTAAGTCCATATAGGATAGACATTCATTTTCCCTAAAAATCTTCTCCAACCCAACTTTCAATATGAAGATGACATGACTTAATTTTTGTTAGACATTGTCAAGGTGAATGTTAAGTTTTAGACATTCACCTTGACAATGTCAAGCTATCCTAGTAAGCTTTTGCTTCCTAAAATTAATTCCAATATATTGAATAGCCCTCTTTAGGTGTAATAAAATCTAAAATTTACTAAAAATAAACAATGCATTTAATTCATAAAGAATCACCAACAACATCCAACAACATCACTGGGGATGAAATGTTTCTCCCCCTAAATTTAAGGAAAAATTGGAATGAGGATGTCTTGTTTGGGTTGTCACCTAGGAAACACACACAACCACCATCGGAGAAGCTATAAGATTACTCGTGATTGACTGTTAACATGGTCCCCAAATGAACCGGTAAGATTAGTTGGTAAAAGATCTACTAATTATCTTGATATCCACGTGTTAAAACTATACTTATCAAACATCAAAACTTTATGCGTTGCGTTTACCGAAATATTGAACAAAACCCTAACGCTGCACTTAACGGCATGTCTCGCTCTCCATCTCTTCATTACCACCAAACCAAAAAAATCTATTGTGGTTCACGCCGCCATCACTGATTCACCATTTCCCTCACCACCACCATGACAAGCACCATCTCAAACAATAAAAACGAAGTAACCTCACACCTCAGTAATTCCAGCAGCAGCGAAATTATGCTTTTTAGAGTTTTTCACTTTTCAGTTCTTCAATTTTGCTCTGTATAAAGATTTTTAGGGATTGTTAGAAGTTTAAATGGCGGTGAGTTTTGGTTATTTACATTGGTTGTTCGAAACAATTATTTATGATTCCTTCATGATTCTAAACGATTTGAGAATGTTTTTTCCACAGATTTTTCCACGAAAGAGCTAAAATCAAAGACCGGCTACAGGTCAGTTTTTCTTTTCATCTCCCATGTTTTTCATTATGCCGGGACTATGCTTAGATTTATTCTCTGATCCGTTCTATGATGTTTAAAGGTTAGCAACGGAAAGGAAAACGCTAGTCGTTGACCTTACCATGGTCTTATTCTTTGTAGGGCTCCTGCTACTCATTTTTTTTCCTGCTCACTGATTCACTGTTATGAATCAAATCCATTTGAAGAGGTTATTAAAAATCATATGTTATATCGTTTTCGTTGATGCTGATGCTATCGATTTCAATGTATGGTGAAGATACAATATCCTAATTTATTTTTTTTCCTAATCTCTATTACTCTATTTCATTTATATGCTGTTTCATTGTGTAAAGAGATGGGTTTGTTGTAGTACTAATTTTATGTGATGATTTGAATTTATCGACTTATATTCATTTGATTTTAAGATTCAATTTTGTGTTTTATGCACAAAAAATGTTTGGCAATTTATTGGAAAGAAAGAATTTAGTTGGTTTTAATCGAGTAATTTTCTACGGCGTTTGTAATAATGTGTCTTCTGTATGTAGGGTAGACTAGTAGGAGTCATTCTTTAACCCTGTGAGGGTGTACTTATTTGAAGCATGGTTGTTATTTTTCTTGACATTGCTGAACTTAGAATTTCGTAGCCTTGAAAGTTTGTTTGCATAAACTGACCTAGGTGTATACGGTCCTTCCAGGAATAGTCAACAACGTAAAAACATGCCATAACCGAAAACAGCCGGTGTTAAGACATTCAATATCGCAATCATCATCTACGTGGAATTTTGAACTGCAGTTCATGGGAATTGATAGGCACTTATATAAGGACCCAGATTATGGAATCTTGGCCATTCTTTGCAACACCAAAGTATATAGTTGTAAATATCAATATCTGTTATTGCTTCCTGCAGGTGCCATTTTAATCTTTTTTTCTTCCTCTAATCCACTAATTTTGATTGCAATGAAGTTTCAGGATCTCTATTATGGTTGCTTTGTGCACAATTTTGGATCAAAAACTAATTGGATAAATCAGACATATATTGCCAGGAACTATAAATTAATTTCTTCATTTTTATGCATTTGTATCTACTTACTGTCTTCCCAATCACTTATTGGGTGTTGCAGCATGGAGTGAAGAGATTCAACTCTCCTTTTTCAGCTGGTCACTGGACATGTTTGGAAGGGAATTACCTTTGGTTGATTCAAGAGTCCAGTTGAAACTCCACTGAAGTACCATGGCTTGTTGAAAACTACATGAAGAAGGTACTAAAATCCACTAAATCATACAGCTGTTTGGCTATTTGAAATCATACACTTTAATCAAATCTCTTACCATTTCAGTAAATGCCAGATAAATATGACAAGTTCAAGATGTAAGCTAAATTATACTTTCAGGATATCATACACTCAAAGTTCAATTTTGAACCACCATTTCAGGATGTACACTATAATTCCAGATGCCTACTTTAAAAGTTGAACACTGTCAACTCTAGTTGATAAATCATAAATGAGTAGTTCTTAGAAACTCGCAGATGTTGCTGAAAAGCTTAGGGCCTGTTTGGTACAGTTTTGAAAAACAGTTTTCAAAAATAGTTTTCCACTGTTTTAAAAACATACCCTTTTTTCCTTGTTTTCATTTTCTAAAAATTGTTTGGTAAACTGTTTTTGAAAACAAGGAAAACCAACTAAATCGGATCAAATGTAAAGATTCGTCTAAGAGATAGTGATATTAGCCATGACTCACTTGCAGTCATTCCCCATCTCTTACTTTGTTCTGAAAAGAAGAAAAGAATAAAGAAAAGAAAAAAAGAGAAAACACAGAAAACAATAATTTGTTGTTTTCATTTTTTTGTTTTTAAAAACAGAAAACAGATAGAAAACATTTTCTGAAAATGTCCTTACCAAACGCGTTTTCTCCTGTTTTCTGTTTTCTCTGTTTTTAAAAACAGAAAACTGTTTTTGAAAACTATACCAAACAGGACCTTAGTTTTTATTTTGTCTAGCTTTTGTTTGTTCGTTGGTCCCGATTGCTGCAACAGTCGTCTAGTATTAAGTGATGAAGTGAAAATGAAGTTCTGTTATAGATAGATGTTATTTCCTTTTTGAATTTCATACGGTTCTTGATTTTGTTTGGCTATTTTGTTATTGAGTATGTTTTGTGTGTGCTAATATAGCAATTGCTCATAAATCTTTTGGTGCAGGATATTACACTTTGTAGAAACCAAATCTGTTAAGGGATCGGATGATTACTTTATGTATCAGATCTTCAAGATACAACAGTCTTAGTCGCTCATTTTATCTATTGATGAGGTAATGTTGTTCATGATGCTGAACAGTAAAACTAGGATGGGTCATGGCGTTTGTATTGGACAGTCATTCCTCCTGCTTTTCAAAGAAAGCCATGTCCAGGCCTCCAACTGAAAAGGTTTCTGTCAGGTGTGCGTCGGACTGCCACTTAATGTGTTGGCCATTTTTTTGTTTTTAAGCGTTCACTTAATATGATGTCATTGTTGTATTTTTAGAATTTGTTTTGATGTCATTCGTCGCAACCACTATATTATCTTAGAAAAAAAAACATATATCTTTTGTATTTGAAATTTATTAAATATCTAGTGTTTTATTCATAAAAACCTCCTTGTTCATGGAATAATTTTCCCCTCTAATATTATATGTAATTTTGTTAAGATTCATCCCAGACCCATTAAATTGGAATTTCTTAACCCAAAAAAAAATATGGCGAAAAGTAAGGCAATTAGCTATGTAATCGTAATAATAATGGCACAGATCTTTCAATTTGGAAATAAAATATTTGTTAACCGCAAAAATTACTGCAAAAGATATGGCAATTAACTAAATGATAAGAACGATAATTAAGGCAATTAACTAAATAATAGTGGCAGTAATGGCACCGATCTTTCAATTTGGAAATAAAATTTTATTAACCGCAGAAATTACGGCAACATATATGGTAATTGAATAAATGATAATATCGGTAATTGAGCAGCTAAGAAATTGTAGCTTTAACTAATAGGCTATTACAGATACTGGTAGCTCTAAAATTTAGGCCACTAAAACTTAGTTGCGTAGATTTTTGCAAGCAAGGTTAACTACTACCAATACATGTAGTATTCTATATCCGTAACCTATTGAACCACTAGACAAAAAAAAATTAGTGGATTAAATGATTACGCATGTAAACCACCTGGCACAGAATCCAGTGGTTTTATATTGTTGGCTACTAGATGAACCTCTAAATGCAATATCTATTAAACCACTACAAGATTATAAATGCTTTAATGTTTTCGCTAATAACAGTGCAGCTACTCAAATTAGTGGCTTTACCTATTATGTAGCACATGTAATCCTAAGCATAAAGTTATCTATATATCAGCATATGTTGTGACTAGTATGAAGGGAAAAGCATGCTTAGTAAGTAATAAAGCGTATATAAACATGTTTAGAGGCTGATATTCTAACAGTCTATATAGGCTGCATTTAACAATTTTAATGCGAAAGAAATTGATCTTGAAATTAAAACGTAAAATATCTGTAAGAGCCTGGTTTGTTACCATTAGAATATCTATTGTTCTTTATGTTGTAGCTCCACCACCAAAGAATGTCATTCGTTGTTGAACTTCAAAACCCTACAAAAGCAACATACAAACATTATCACACCACAATGCTCAAATTTGGTTATAAATGCAAACAACTTATGCCATCCATCTCAAGTCAAGATTAGAAATATTTCTAGTTGGCGCGATGATATATAACGATACAGTTGCAGCGAACATGGATGGTTGTTACTATGAACTAGGAGTTTTAGTATTAAACCTGTAATGCAATTTTAATTAGCATACAAAATGCAGTGAAACACAAATATTTGTTAGCGACAAAAATGCAGATTAATACTACCCACTCATTGCGATGATTATCAGACAGCGTTTGTGGAAGTCAATCATGGTAACCTTCCTATCATCATCAATCTATAAAGGATAAAAGCGTGAACTAAGAGTGTTCAAAATATGCAACTTCAAAATGCCCGACCACGAAATAATCTACTGGATCTAAACTACTTACATGCGAAATTCATTAAAGTCACAATTTATAAGATCAACTTCATCCAAACGAATAACAAGATCATAATCGTTTCAAACACAATGTCTGGTTCTAAATTTCTTTCACCTGCACACTGGGTAGGAAAAAACAAAAAAATAAGTTATCATAACCTATGACTTTCGTACAAGACATTTCAATTATGTATAGCATAATTTCTTTCACCTGCACACTGAATTTCTTATATAACGAAGTTACATAATCCTACACTATTACATATATGAACTCAAATGACAAGGCAGGCGAGAGTTATTCTACAATGGACTCTCAATCACCGCCACAAACAGTAAAAAGAAAAGATATCTTTGAGCAACTGAGTCCATTGCATGTGCATAGCCTGAATAAAGTAGTGAATACTAAGGCAGAAATGTCCCTGTTGAAACAGCAAAATCCTTGAGGAAAAACTAAAAGATTCCAACGAAAATTAGAGAGCAACTGTGAAGAAAATATTTCATCAAGGCATTGATGTGAATCTAATGCAAGATATTTCTTTGGCTGAGTACTTTAAAATCAATCAAAGCACCCACCAAGCATGCACCATGAGTAAAATGGTCATGAGAAACAAAATTCCCTACAACACCGGGTTTGGGTTTAAACCTCAACAACATAAAAGTTAAGGTGATGACTGACACGTCAGGGACTCGGGAGGCTTAGGATTTATGAGTGGTTCTAACGGAAATGAAGTTCATAGACAAAAGAGATGCAGCAAATCAACCACCAAGAGGTATGATCCAGATTCTACCACAGGAAAAAGCAATTCAGTATGAGGAGACGGTTACCAATCAAAGAGGGTGCACGGGGTGACAAGTTACAAACTTAGTATGTTACAGGTATACTACCTTTTGTTTGGAGAGACTTTAGGCTTCAAATAAAATTTGGCGGATGCACCAAGTATCCTGCATACAAAAGAAGCAAAAAGATAACGCTCAATTCTAGCTTATACTATCTATCAACAACTAAATAGAAAATTATAACATGCTATTCATATAGAACTGGTACAGTGCATAACGCAAAATTTTAGAGTCTCACTTATTGAACATATTCGCAACAACTTCAAATTCGGGATCATCTAAAAACCAAATACCGGCCGGTTGAATTGCTTACAAGATCATCTTTGAATTTATCAATCTCCTCTGCACTTGATATGTAAAATTTCTCCATGTAGTGTCTTTTTTTGTATCCCAGCTGCCTGCGTTACATGAAAACTGCCATGGGTGTCCGACACGGACACGTATACGTGTGTCCAGTATGGAAATTCTAAAAATTCATGATACGAGGACACGACAATAGTACACATAAATAAAAATATTACTAATAAAAGATATGCATTTTTTTTATAAGAAAAAGAGTTTAGGCAACTATAAAGTTTTCCCACTCACGGTTACATCTAGGATGATGCCTGTGCTAACTCGAGCGCCAGGTTCATCCCTCAAAAGGACATTAATGTTATTACATTGATCCAAATCATAGGAGTTTTTAGGAATCTGTAAAGCATGCAAGATAGTAATTAAATTTGTTCCTCTCCAGGTAGAATTAGAGAAAAGGAGGGACTGTCTGGCCAATCTGGCCAGATTAGTGGCTTCTTTGTTCTGTTGAACTGTCACTTTGGATAGCTTTCCGAGCACAAAATTAACTTGATGATTGTTGTGATAGTTGTCTTGTTGTTTTGGACATCCTCTTGTGAAACGTTGTTGTACTTCCTCCTGGTAATACTCTTGTATGCCTTGAATTGTTACTTCAGATTCAGCAGCGAAGTTGATATTGGCTTGCTGCATGGTTTTTCCCCAGGTCAGTGCTAGTTGAGCTCCTCTGCTGGCTCGCTTTGTTCTGCTGATTCCATTGGAATAGTCTTTGAAGTTTCTGATGCCCACACATTTACCTGTGAAAGACATGGCAATAAGAGAGTAGTTAGTATAAGATTGTGCATCACTAGTAGCTTGGTAAAGATTTGCAGGATCAATGTGTAGGCTAATAGTGATTCCAAATTTATCAGAAGTGTGATTGTGAGGACTGTAGTTTCCAGAAGGAGAATTTGAGTTGTTTTTCCGATAGTATAGATCATTCAGGATGTGCCCTGGCTTATGGTGGATCCTGGTATGGCTACAGAGGTGTTGAGTAATATCCATAGCAGTAGCACACGCTATTGGAGTGAGTTTTCTGAAAACCTAGTCGCATCTGGCTTTCCATATGAACCAACATGTAGTGGCAAATGTTTCATTCCAGCTAGCCATGTTGCTGTCAGCTTGGAACCAGTTGTTTAGCCAATCATGGAAATTATTGTACTGACTGAAGGGATTATGGTTTTGGCCAAACAGTTTTCTCCAAACATCAGAAGCAGCAGGGAAGGAGAGAAGAACATGAGTTATATCTTCAGCACCATTTTTGCAATAGTTGCATAAAGGATCAATGTAACTCAAAATGCTAGCCGTCTTAGCATTAGTTGGTAGGATGCCATGGGCACATTTCCAGATGAAGAGCTGAATGGAAGGGTTTGTATCAAGACCCCAGATTTGAGTCCAAGGGGCAGTTGGAGTATCTGAGGTATATTTAACTTGGATCTGCTTATCATAAAGTGATTTGACTGGAAACTTGTTGTTGTTGGTGAGGGACCATATGATTTCATCCTGTTCATCCACGAAGTGAGGTGTTTGAATAATCAGGTGAGAACCATTGGTTAATAATGTTGATATCCCAATCCCCATGGGTATTGAAGAGCTGATTAACGGATATGACATTCTCTGGGCAGAGGCTTGGTTTTTGAAGTCTCCCTGGGAGGTTTGTGACCCATATGTCTTCCCAAATATGTATGTTCACTCCATTTCCCACCTTTCAAATGTAATATTGTTGGAGAAGAGATATGCCTTCCAGAATTCCTTTCCAGATCCAAGAGTCTGTGGCCTTTGGTTTGGTATCTAATCTTATGATTTCAGTGTTGGGATGGTGGGATGCCTTCATAATACTGCTCCATAGGGAGTCTGGCTCTGAGACAAGTCTCCAAGCAATTTTAGTAAGCATAGCCATATTGAATATTTCCATGTTTTTGAATCCCAGACCTCCTAATTCTTTGGGTTTGTTTACTGCATCCCAAGAAAAGTAATAGACTCCTTTGGATTTGTCTTGTTCTTTATTCCAGAAAAAGTCTCTTTGAATGGCATTGATCTCATTTCAGATGGTTTTTGGAACTTTGAAGCAGTTCATCTGATATATACTAGTTGTGGAAGTGACAAACTGAATCATTGTCATTTTTTCAGCAGTAGAGAGAGTGGTTTTCCATCCAGTAAATCCGAATTTAAGCTTGTCTACACAAGGCTTGAAAGCTTGGATCTTTCTTTTGTGGTGAACAGGGGGGAACCCAGATACTTGTTTGTTGGATTAATCCTTTGAACCTTCAAAGTATTACTGATGTTATCAGCAATGTCCGGGGCAGTGTTCTTGCTGAAGAAGATACCAGATTTTGAGAAGTTTATCAATTGTCCAGAGGATTGACCAAATTCCTTAAAAATCTGAATGAGATTATTGCATTCCTGAAGATTAGCTTCGTAGAATATCATGCAGTCATCAACAAAAAGCAGGTGATTGATAGCCGGTGCATCCTTGCAAATCTTGATACCATGAATTCGTTGATGAGTTTCAGCATGGGTTAGATACCTGGATAGGGATTCCATACAGAATAAGAATATATAGGGGGATAAGGGGTCCCCTTGTATTATCCCCCTAGAGGGTTTGAAGAATTTTCCTAGAGATCCATTGACCAGTACAGCCATACTTGTAGTGGAAACGCATTGAGATATCTTGTTCCACCAATGAGAGCTGAATCCCATGTGAGATAAAACCTGAAGAAGAAAGTCCAAATTGACTCTATCAAATTCCTTTGCCATATCAATTTTAATGCCCATTGTTCCATTGTTTCCTTTTTTTCCTCTTCTAGTATTCATGTGGTGAATAATTTCATGAGCTATGGCTATGTTGTCAAATATATTCCTTCCATAGATGAAAGCAGATTGAAAAGGAGATATTAATTTTGGTAAAAGAGGTTTTAGTCTTTGGGAAATGAGTTTTGTGATGATTTTGTAATTAGTGTTACACAGGGATATTGGTCTGAATTGAGCTGGTGTGATAGGTTTTTCAGTTTTGGGAATGAGGGATATGAAGGTGGAGTTCATTTCTTTGAGGATATGCCCAGTTGTGAAGAAGCTTTGAACCATGCGGATGATGTCTTCTCCCACAATGTCCCAGTTGGCTTGAAAAAAGTTTGGGGGGAAGCCATTAGGACCTGGAGCTTTGTCACCAGTCATGCTGAAGAGAATGTTTTTGATTTCCATGGGTTCAGGTGTTCTGATAAGGTTCTGATTCTCTTGGGTAGTAATTTTGGTGGGTATGATCTTTATAATGAAGGGGTTGATATTGATGGGTTCTTCAGTGGCCATCTTGGCAAAATGATTGGTGAAAGTTTGGGTAATTTCAGCAGTATCATGGATCCAAGTACCATCTTCATGTTGGATATAATCAATCCTATTCCTCCTATATCTTTTCTTAGCAGCAATGTGGAAGTATCCTGTTTTTTTATCTCCAAGCTTGATATGTAGGTCTCTGCTCTTGGTCTTCCAGAAAGATTCTTGCACATGTTGTCAATGTGCCACCTGAATTCTTGCTTCTTTTAGCTCTGTTCCTCTAGATGAAGTAAACTGATTTTTTTTTTTATCCAATCCAGATGTTTGATGCAATCTTATAAATTAGTTTTGATGTTGCCATAGACTTCCTTATTCCACTTCTTTAGCTTGAATTTGATGTCTCTTAATTTCCTTGCTATTTTTATGGCTAAAGATCCTTTATGAGTTATCTTCCAGCAGTTGCTATAATGCTTTTGCAGTCTTCATGATCAAGCCGAGGACCAAAGAATCTGAAGGGGATTTGACCATGTCTCCAGCTAGGATTGGTATTGAGAATGATTGGGTTATGATCAGAGCCTAAGGCAGTGAGGTTTGAGATGGTGGTATTTGGGTGATTGTCTAGCCAAGCTTCATTAGCTAGGCTTCTATCTAGTCTTTGCTCTGTGAGCTGAGTACCAGATCTCTTGTTAGGCCAAGTGAAAGGGAATTCAGTGTATCTTAGATCAGAGATATTTGCTTCTTCTATCTTGTTTAGGAAAATATCAGCTTCAGCTTGATTGATGGGATGCTGGCTAAATTTTTCATGATCATGAAGGACAAAGTTATAATCTCCCATAATCAACCAAGGTTGTAGGATCAGAATCTCGCAATGACAATACAACAACGTCGCATAACAGTTTCAGGGAGAATATAATAAATGACGTCATCTAAGATCACGAGAAAGATGTGATAGTCCTGCGAAAATTGGAGAGCATGCGAAATTAATATTTTTAAAGTTGCGAGAATGTCGCGAATCATACCCTAAAATAAAGCACAGATTAGCTGTCATCCACTATGTATTTCCCTATAAATAGTCGTTCAAGTTGTAAAGAAAAGGGAGAGATCTTTTTTGAGTAAGAAACAAGTAAATAGGAGAGAGAAAGTCTAGAGCAGAGATCATTCTTGATTTCTTTATCTTTTCTTGTAAGAATATTCAAAGGTTGATCAATAAAATTAAGAGTGTAAACCTAAAAATGAGTTGATTAATAATGAAATCATATGAGGGGTGTAGTGTAGGATTTCATGCAACTACATAATGGCGCTAGAAACAGGGACATTGAAGATCGAAAGAGAAGATTGTTGTTGAGAATATTCAAATCAAGAAAGTGATTAAATAAATTAGTGAACCAGTTAAAAGAAAGATGAATAGAATTAATGAAGATGACAAAAGATTGGAGTGTAATATGATAACAAAAACTATGGTTAATGAATTCTATGAAAACATCAAAGGAAGAATACATAAACGAAATTTTGAAGGAAGGAAAGTTATGGCGGTAGAAAAGACATCACCCTTGAAAGATTGGGAAAAGGAAAAAATTACATTCATGGCGGCAGAAATACCAAAAGAAAATTTGAACCACACATCTCCATTGGTTATCACAGTGCCTATTACACGAAAAGAGAAGGAGACAACGACAATATCCACAGGAGAATGGATATTGAACAGAACTTTAATCGATACAGGAATTTCAGTGGATATAATATTTTATCACGCATTCCGGGGAATGGGATTTAAAGATGAAGAAATGTCCAGTTCAACATATTTTGTTCACGGCTTTGGAAAATCCACAACAAAACCTAAAGGAGAGATAGTGGTACGAATTCCACTTGGAGAAATCGAAACACATGTAACGTTGTGCGTGGTGGATATGGAATCTCCATATAATATGTTATTAGGAAGAACATGGATACATGCGATAAAAGATGTGGTATCAACGTTGCATCAATGTATTAAATTCCCCACACCAAATGGAATAGGTGAAATCAGTAGAGATGTTGACAATGCGAAATTATGTCATCAAATTGAAGTAAAGCATTATGAAGGACAAGCAAAAAAGAAATGATTTCGCAGAAAGTTGGCAAAGGAAACAAAGAAAGAAGAAAAATTTAGAGTATACATGATAAGGCAAAAGAAGGCAAAGGAATACCCAGCGAAATTTCGGAAGAAGGAGAAGGACCTATGAAAACAATAAAAAAACCAACACCAATGGGAGAACCTAAACCCAATTACACTGCCGCAGAACCAACAAAAGAAATAAACGTTGGGACTATAGAGGAACCTCTAATATTGAGAATTGGAACCAAAATGGATATGGAAGAAGAAGAAAGAACTGTTAACTTGTTGCAAGAATATAAAGATGTTTTCGCAGGAAGCATGGATGAGATACCGGGAATAGATCCATCAATTGCATGCCACAAGTTGGAGATTAACAAAAATGTGAGACCATTTAAACATAGAATAAGAAAAATTGCAACAACTTACCATTCCCAAATAGAAGAAGAACTGCAGAAAATGCTTGATGCAGGAATCATAAGAGAAGCTAAATACCCAGAATGGATAGCAAATATGGTCATTGTCCCAAAGAAAAACAAAGGAATCAGGATTTGCATAGATTTCACCGATTTCAACAAAGCTTGCCCCAAAGATAGTTTTCCGTTACCAGATATTCCTCAAATGGTGGAATCCGCAGCGGGAAATGATAGGGTATCATCTTTAGATGGGTACAAAGGGTATAACCAAATCCCTCTAGCTGAAAAAGATCAAGAACATACTGCTTTCTTTGCCCTAGAGGTTTATATTGTTACACGAAAATGCCATTTGGTTTACGAAATGCGGGAGCGACATACCAAAGAATGGTAGAGAAGGTGCTCGCAAAATGGATACACAAAACATTAGAAGTATACGTGGATTACATGTTAGTAAAGAGTAAAGAAGCTAAAGACCATGTACAAGACCTGAGGGAGATTTTTGAACAAATGCGGCAGTATAACATTAAATTGAATCCCGAGAAGTGTACTATTGGAGTTGCATCGGGAAAAATTTTAGGCTACATTATATCAAAGGAAGGAATACAGGTTGATCCAGAAAAAGTGCAAACAGTTCGTGACATGCCAACACCAGCAACAATAAAAGATGTACAGAAGTTGAATGGGCTTCTAGCTTCGCTGGGGAGATTCATTTCGCGATCATCAGACAAATTCAATTTTTTTTAGATATACTCAAGAAGGGTTCGAAATTTAAATGGACTGATGAATGTGAAAAAGTTTTTCAAGGGATCAAAGAACATCTTATGAATACAACTATTTTACAAAAAGCAGAATCAGGAGAAGAATTATTGATCTATCTTGCGACGACATTGCATGCATTAAGTGTTGTGTTATTGCGAGTAGACGCAGGAGTGGAGAAACCCATTTATTACATTAGCAAAACTTTTAATACTGCCGAGAAGAATTACTCAAAGATGGAAAAGTTAATCTTAACATTAGTTTATGCATCATTTAAGCTCCGCATATACTTTCAAGCACACAAGATAAAGGTATTAACAAAAGTACCAATTGACTCAGTGATGAAGAATTCTAAAAGATCCGGACGAATGGAGAGATGGAATGCACAAGTAGGCCGCTTTGATATTAAATATGAAATTTTGTCTTCACCAAAATCACAAGTTGTTGCAGATTTCTTGGCAGAATTTCCTTTAGAAGAAGATGAAGCAGTAGAAGAAATGATGGATGTAGAAGAAGAGCATGGAGATCCAAAATATTTATTAACATAACCAAATAGATGGGAGATATTGGTAGATGGATCATCAAATGGGGAAGGAAACGGAGTTGGAATTGTTTTAATTTCGCCAGAAGGAATAAAGATGGCTTTTTCATTCAGATTGGAATTTGCATCCACTAATAATGAAACAGAATATGAAGCTGTGATACATGCCTTAAAATTCGCAATAGAAATGAAACTAGAAAATGCCAGGATCACTAGTGATTCGCAGCTATTTATTCTCCAAATAAAGGGAGAGTATACTACAAATTAACCATCCTTGAAGAAATACAAGAAGCTGGTTGAAGAATTGTCAGCGAAAATCCCAAAAATAAAATGGAGGCACATTTCAAGAAAGGATAACAGACTCGCAGACGCTTTTGCTTTCATCTCAAGCATGATGACAGATCCAACTGCGAGATGCATAAAAATACAAACACTTGTGTCACCATCAATCAATAAATAAGAAGAAAACGTGGATGTGATGATAATAGACAATGAAGAAGAACAACAAATTAACAATATCGCAGTTTGGAGAATGGAACTTCATGCATATTTGGCAAAAGGAGAAACACCAAGAAATAGATTGGAAAAACACAAGTTAAAAATCCGTGCAACGAATTATGAATTAAGAGATGGGTTGCTAAACCGAAAATCCTTTAATGGACCATCACTCAGATGTTTGACACGAGAGGAGGGAGAAAAGGTGCTAAAAATGTTACATAGTGGGGATGCTGGCAATCATAGTAGAGGAAGATCTTTGGCACATAGAGAAAAAAATGCAAGGTTATTACTGGCCATACATGCATGAAGATGCAAAACAAATATCAAGACGTTGCGAAGATTGTCAGCGGCATGGAAAGAAAATACATGCACCTGGAGCACCATTGTCATCTTCAACAAGTGTGTGGCCTTTTGGAAAGTGGGGCTTAGATATTGTGGGGCCATTTTTACCAGGGTCTGGACAAAGAATGTACTTAATAGTCGCAACAGATTATTTCACAAAATGGACAGAAGTGAAGGCAGTAACATATTCGCGACAAAGATATCTTTACATTCATATTCGAAAATATCATTTGCAGATTCGGAATTCCTGCACAGTTGGTATCTGATAATGGGAAACAATTTGAAGGACAGAATATAGAAATGCTACTTAATGCATTCAAGATAAAATGTGGAAAGTCTACTCCTTTGTATCCACAAGCTAATGGGCAAGTAGAAGCAAAAAAAAAACAATTGCAGATATATTAAAGAAGAAATTGGAAGGACATCACAGAGCATGGTGCGAACAAGTACATAATGCAGTATGGGCTTATAATACAACTAGAAGAGAAGCTACTGGAATGTCACCTTTTTGTTTAACATACGGAGTTGAAGCGGTGTTACCAACAGAAGTTGTTATTCCGACAACAAAAAGAGAAGCTTGGGAGAAAAATCTTAGTGCGGGCTTGATTTTAAATAAACTTGATGAATTAGAAGAAAGAAGAGAAAAAGCTTTACAACATATGGAGAATTATCAGCGAAGATTAGCCCGAGAATATAATAAACGTGTCAAAATACGCGAATTTCAACCAAGAGATTTAGTTCTGCGAGAAACACCAATATATCAGCGAGAAAATGGTGGAAAATTAGCGAAAAAATGGGATGGACCTTACATCATTAAGGAGATAGTTGGAACAGGAGCTTATAGATTAATGGATCCAGAAGGAAGAGATGTTGGTCATAGATTAGACAGACCATGGAACAGGTTGTACTTAAAAAGATATTATCCGTAAGAAGCTTTGAGAAGTTATGGATTCTGAAAGAATAATTGCAAGATTACTCATATCAAAACAAGATCATGATGTGCGAAATTTTCGCAGAGATAATCACAGAACAATGACATAAAAGAAAGGGGCGAACCTTTATGGCGTACACCCTAGTTCGCGAATAAAATTTCGCAAGAGGCAAATGTAAGACCTAAAGTACGTCATATTAGGGGGTACCTGTTGCATGGCTCAGGGAAAGGCTACACCGCCACCGGAACCTGAGTCATGGAGATTTGGGGTCAATAAAGCCCATCCGGGAGAGGCACCTTGGATTCTCAGCTTAAGCATATGACTTAGGTTGGGCGACTAAGGTAATAAGGACTCTCCAAGGAGTGCAGATCTGATCAAGGCGCCGAGGTACACGGTTGAGTCAAGAGTGCCAGGGCGTTTGAAGCGTTTGCCATTCTTGACAAGTCTTGGCTTATACTGCACTCGGCCTGAAGAAAACCCCACTTAGGGTGCAGTCTCGTAACCATAAGCCCTATAGGTAAAAGGGATAAGAGGCTGCGAAAACAACTTTGTTGTTAAGACTGGATGGGAGGAGCTAACCTTGTATGGTAGTCTCCTTGAAGGGGCAACCAGGGGGAGATAAGGGCGGCACCCTCCATTAGGGAGCTGATAAGTGTCTTAAGACGCAAATGTCATGAGGCTTTTATTCGCAAGGATTAAGGCTTGTCATATTTGTGCAACAATCCTGAAGAGGCAATAATACAAAAGAAAAGATAAGACGAGATCAATGGGTTTTCGCATGAAAGTGCGAAGACGTCCTGCGATTTCGTCGCAAGACGGCAATGTCATGGGGCTTTATTTTCGCAAGAATATTTAGGCCTGTCATATTGTCGCAACATTCCTGAAGAGGCCATAATACAAAAGAAAAAGTTAAGGCAAGATCAATGGGTTTTTGCATGAAAGTGCAAGGACGTCCTGCGATTTTGTCGCAATGACAAGAGTGGCATAATAAGACCTTTAATTAGGAAGGCAAAATAAGACCACATGATAAAACAAAATATTATAAGTATTCGTAACAGATTATTTTTTGCAAGAAAGATAATGAGAGGCAAGTATGGGAATCAATACACAAGAAGCATTATCTTTCTCAACAAAATATTAAAAGGAAAAGTTGATTCCAAAGTTGGTTGAAAATGTAACTCGCAAAAGTGATAAAAATAAGACAGTTCAAGAAGACAAAGCTAGATAAGAAGCTCAAGCTTCAGTATTAATTCAGTAGCAGGAGATAACAAAATTCTTCGCCAATATTCTCGCAAGCTCCTTCATTTCGGTTTGATCTTCGCCTTGACTAGCATCTTGATTATCGCCAGCAAACTTACTTCTTCAGGAGAAATTTCTTTCTCATTTGATTAACACCAGCAGATGCTTCTTTAGAAGGAACTCTTCTTCATCTTCCAAGAAATTATCCTCTGCACCGCTTTCGTAATCATAATCACTATCAGCAGGACGAGGAACTTCATCATCATCTACTTCTAAAGGATCAATTGATGTAGGAGGAAGAGATTTGGACAATAAAATGTCATTTACAAGGACTTCAGCCCGGAGATGAACTTGACGAAGAAGTGCTCTTGATGATTCCTATCTTGAATATCCTTAAAATAAGCAAGATAATCAAGTCTTCTTTCTGCTGTCGCGAGAACCAGTAAGAGAGACGAGCAATGCATTTTCTTTGCGAATTTTGGCATATTTAGCCTCCAAACAGAAAAAAGAATGAAGATTCTTCTCAGACTCTGCGAAAGATAGAATACAAAATTTCATTAAGATGAAGAATTCAAAGATATGACAAAGAAAAGATAATTAAGGCAGTCAAACTATTATGACTACCTTCCTTTTGCGAAATAAGGTGTTGAATCAAGGACAGACAACTATTCTCCCAACGGTCCATTGCGTCATCAAATTTATCTCCAACTAAACCTTTAAGTCGAGACTGAAGATTTTTCTCTTTAGAAATAAGAAAGGCATTTTTCTTCGCAAGAGAAGAATAAGATTCTTCTAATTTGGAATATTGTTCTTTAAGCTGATTCGCCTTTACACTTAAAGCTATTCTACCTTGAATGAGTGTATCTCTTTCAGCGATAGATGACTCTGTTACTTCTTTAAGTTCATTTCTCAAAGAGCGAAGAGATTGCTCTTGGTCATCACATACTTTTGAAGAATACTAAGTTGTTGCGAAGATATCGCCATCTTGTTTAAATAAGTTCGCTTCTTTGAATAAGGTTTTATTCTCATCTGATAAAGTTTCCATCCCTAAATTAACTTTAGTTAAAGAATAAGAAAGACGAGATACTTCATTACTTAATAAATCTTGTCTTTGAACTAATTGGATATTTTCATTGGTAAGATTATTTATATGATCAAGAGAATATGAATAGAGGTTATCTAATTGGTTATATTTATCCATCAAGATTTCTTTATCAACACGGGGTTCTTCAACAACAGATTCAAATTGATATCTCTCCATTATTCGTTTCTGGTTTAAAGCTTAACATGCGAAAGAGGGATTTCAAGGATAATTAAATATGGGAAGGATAAAACCATTAAAAAGGAAAATTAAAGACAAAGATAAGAAAATAATACCTCTCAATTCATCATTCTTCTTGATAATTAAAAAGGAAAATGGATATCTCTCAATTATTCGTTTCTGGTTTAAAGCTTAACATGCGAAAGAGGGATTTCAAGGATAATTAAATATGGAAAAGATAAAACCATTAAAAAGGCAAGTTAAAGACACAGATAAGAAAATCATACCTCTCAATTCATTATTCTTCTTGCGAAGATATTCACGATCCAGCAAAACGTTCTGAAGCTTCTGATTTTCGAGAAGAAGAGCATTACATTCTTTTTCCAAAACTGTCTGCGAAGCAGCTCTGTCAGAACCCAAATGCTTGCTCAGAATTTCACAAACATTAGACTTGATAGGATCAATAGAAGACTTCTTGACATCATCCATAACTTCAGAAAAAACTTTGAAGGCAATATTTATCCCTTCCACGGTTTCTTTCGAAAGAGGAAGAGACTTAGGTAGAGAACTGCTAGAGATAGAAGGTTGAGAAACATTCTCAATGGGAAGAGAATAGGTTTCATTCACATAAGGATCAATAAGGGGGGTTTCAATCATTGAAAGGTCAGCTGAAGAAATGAAGTCTGAGGCAGCTTTTTCGCGAATTGGAGATAAAGATTTATCTTGCGAAGATGTCGCAGGAGATTTAGAAGAGATGAGTAAGTGTAAGTGAACATAAGTCTGAACAGTTTTAAGGTGGCGAGATTTCTTGAGAGGTTTATTAACATCTTTATCACCCTGCGAATTACAATCCAGATAAGAAACAGAGGCAACAATATTGTTATTAGAAAAGGATAGTATTTCTTACTACCTTCTCATTCGCAGACTTTCTTTTATGCGCAACAACCTTATGCTGCGATTTGGGAATGTTAGGGTTCTGAACTGTAAATCTAGTGTTGGAGGCGCTTTTGCTGAAATAACAAGAGTATGGGAATCACATAAACAACATCAAATATGGCAATAAACAAGATCAATTTCAGCAAAACTCATAAAGAAGAAAAAAGAAAACTAACCTTGATGAATCCATGGAAAACAATAGCAGGGATATTGTTTTGAAGAAAATTACGAACTATGAAGATCTTCAGAAGAAATAGTATGAAGATGAAGAAGAACTTAAAAAGATTGAAGAAGAAAGACGAAAAGTTGCAATAATGAAATTTGCAGAAGAACGATGAAGTTGCAGAGAAAATAAAAAGAAAAAAAGAGAGAGTGAGAAGGAATATATATAAAGAAATTTTCTCCTCGAGAAAGTAAACACGATTAATACGGAAAGATATAAGCGGTTAAAAAGCAACGGTTACAAAAGACGTGTCGAGAAATAGATGGAAGAAAGAATACGTGTAATAAATGCAGAATATGAAGAGGAGAACAGCTGCGGCATTTCCCACATCATTCTCTACTTCTCATAAAAGATATGAGAAGAGGCAAAATGTAGGATCAGAATCTCGCAACGACAATATTTCAGCGAAATTATCAACAACACAATACAACAGCGTCGCAGAACAGTTTCAGGAAAAATATAATAAATGACGTCAACTAAGATTACGAGAAAGATGTGATAGTCCTGCGAAAATTAGAGAGCTTGTGAAATTAATAATTGTAAAGTTGCGAGAATGTCGCAAATCATACCCGAAAATAAAGGACAGATTAGCTGTCATCCACTATGTATTTCCCTATAAATAGTCGTTCAAGTTGTAAATAAAAGGGAGAGATCTTTTTTGGGTAAGAAACAAGTAAATAGGAGAGAGAAAGTCTAGAGCAGAGATCATTTTTGATTTCTTTATCTTTTCTTGTAAGAATATTCAAAGGTTGATCAATAAAATTAAGAGTGTAAACCTAAAAATGAGTTGATTAATAATGAAATCATATGAGGGGTGTAGTGTAGGATTTCCTGCAACTACAAAGGTAAGGAGTTAGCAGCAAAGGTTTTTTTAATCCTACTCCAGGAGTGTAATTTATCATTAGTAGTAAAGGGACTCCCATAGTAACCAGTAAATATCCAAGGTTCACCATGTAAAGGTTTAATGATGGCATTGATATGATGGTCAGAGAAATCCTCAATGGTGACATCAAGGTTGGTTTTCCAAGCAAGAACTAGTCCTCCAGCTGTTTTAGCTTTGCCCTTTGGTTCTACAAACCAGAAATTAGTGACTCCTATATTTCCTAGGAGTTTTTTTAGATTTCTAGCTTGTTGTTTGGTCTCAGATAAGAAGATTACTTATGGATTATGTTTATTTAACATGCTGTCTAGGTATCTAATAGTGTCAACTTGTCCTAATCCTTGGAAATTCCAAGCTATGACAGAGTAAAATTGCCAAAAATAATATATAGTATGATATGAGAAAATGATGATTTTGTAACCTATGAATGAGTAAGATATCCTAGCAGAGTAACTGACAGTTAACCAAAGGTCAATCCTCATAGTTAAGATGCTGCGAGTGTAATTATATAACTGGATTATGATGTGAGTTACCTGGTTGTTTGTAGGAAAATTATATCCTTCCAGATTGCTAGTAGTATTGCTTGATAATTGTTCCTCATCCATTATTTGCTGGTTGTTGTACCTCTTAGCTGAGTGGTATGCATTCCACTGCATTGTTTGGTCCTCTGGCTCATACAGTTTACGTTTAGGATCCACAAGGTGGGGGTGTTGATCAGCATCGAAAACTTTTAATTTTATCTCATTTCTTCTCCTCTCCCATAGTAATCTTTTTTCTCTGGAAGTATCCTCCATCATCTGTTGTTGGATGGAAGCTAAGGTGGGGATGTTTTGGGATCCAGTGTTGTTAATTGGTTGGTAAGGTGCAGTGGTTGAGAAGATGGTTGTAGGATCCAGGGTTTCCTTAGGCTCAGTGGGATTGGCAACATTATGAAATCTCTTTCTTGCTGCAGTCTTAATGTTGGATTTCTTCTTCCCCTGAGAGTTTTTGTTTTTGTAGCTCTCCATCAGTTTCTTATGTCTTTTTTGACATGCTAAGGCATCAGGGTTTGAGGTTGGAATTTCTCCAGTGATTGGTTTATCCATCCCAGCTTGAAAAATCAAATGTTGTGGTGGACCATCAAGTTCTTCAAAGTGGTTTTTGAGAAGAGTAGTCTGTTGTGCTTTCCTCATTTTGATAGAAAATTCTTCAGGTCCAGTTCTATTAGTGTAATAATGAAGTAATGGTGGTCTGTTTGGGATAGTTGGGGGAGTGATGGTTTTTTTGGATGATAGGGGGAATTGGGTGTGGACGGGAACTTGTTTAGAGGGCTGGAAGTGTATTGTTTGACTGGAGTTCTTTGGGAGTTGTCTTCTTCTTCAATGCATAATGGTCCAGGGTGATCAAGAGTTCTGCAGATTTTGTAGAAAGCAATATCAGTGAGAGCATAAGCTAGCTCTATACAGTGAGATGTAGATTCATCTTCATAAGCATCAATGCCATATTTTAGAGGTTGGGTAACATCCACAGTGATCTGAACTTCTAGATTCTTCTCATCCTCATCTCTTCCATAAGGTTTCTTAGATCCTTGGTGAATACCAGCTGGAGCAATCATGTTTTTTATGTCTGGGATAATGTGAGTTGGGATTCTCTTAACCAAAGCCCAAATGCAGACTTTATAGAAATTGGCTTCATCAATGAATTCTGGTTCTGAGGATGGGACTTCAGTTAAAACAATGAGCTTGTTAAAAATTCCTCTTGTTCCTCCTTTTCTGAAAATTTTGTAGTCTTCAATGCTAGTCAGCCTGATTTGGTAGTAATTTCTTCTTTTCTTCCAGAGAGAGACTTCAGCATTCCTTTGTAATTCCCAGTTGGTATTAATAAATATTGTTATTTCTCTTGTTTCATAGGATATGTTGCTGCAGAATCTTCCAATGAAAACCCATTTCCAATCAATCTTCTTCTTTGGTAGAATGTTATCTTTGTTGATAAAGACTTTGGGGAAGAGGTATGCTGGCATTTTCAGTGAGGAGTTCATTTGTTTCACTAGGTTTTTTATATTTTCTGTATTCTTAGTTCCTGAAGAGGAGGCCATGGGAGTATGGGTGTTGGATTTTTTATGAGGGAAGTTGTGAAAGGAATAGAGGTGAAGGAGGATTTCAAGGCTTAGATTTGGATTGTCTTTTCGTTTCACTTTAATTTGAAATTTGAAATGTATGTTGTCAGTCTGCTTGAAGTACATACTATTTGTTTGATATAGTTGTTCAGGGGTTGTATGAGAGTGCCAAGATAAGTTAGAGCTGTGATGCTCAGACCAGGCATAAGACCAAGGATAAGACCATGGTTTCCAGCTAAGAGATTCCTTCACATGGCTGAGTTTGAAGTTGCCTTGGACTACTAGCAATCTGAAGGAGCAGAACCTGTAAGCATGAGCAAAGCCAAGACAATATCCATAATACTTGATGATCGAAATTTGCATATACCAGTACTTAGAAGAGTTGATCCATGTGATAACTGTGTATTCTATGTTCTGATAGTGATATAGGCTTTGTACTTTATCTTGAGAGATCATGATTATTTTGATCATGATTACTTTATCTAGATACAACAGTCAGCATGATGACAGATGCAAAATGTGTAACTTGGGTGCCCCTGAATCTCCTGAACACATGATTTTACATTGTCCACTTGCTAAAAATGTTTGGCAACATATTCCAGTGGTGAAATCTATTTTTTTTGTAGGATTCTAACACTCAAACTAGTATTAAGGATTGGATTGCTAAATGGCTTACCGCAAGTCATCTCCAAAATCATCTTATCACTGTCATGAATACTGCCTGGTGCATATGGAAGGCCAGATATTCCAAGGTTTTTGAGGATAAATCTTCAGACCCTCAATGATAGCTAGAACTGCTATGAGTATAGTTGCAGAGACTGTTAATACACTAGTCATTGTTCCCTCCACCATCATTGTTAATACTGCTGTTGTAATTGCTTCTAATAATTTCATGCTTCCTCATAACTGCATTACTATTTTCTGTGATGGCTCGTATGATAAAGATACTAACATGGCTGGTATCGGCATTGTGGCTATCCATCCTGCAGGTGGGTTTAGGGGATGCAAATTAATCGCAAGGAGAAGTACCAGTCCTGAAGAAACTGAATGCTATGCCTTACTGGAGGCTGCGAATTGGATCAGAGATAAAGGTTTCTAGAATATTTGCTTAGTTAGTGATGCCAAAAATGTTATGGCTTATTTAAATAATTGCAGAGACCAAATTAGTTGGTCCTCTTGCTTTGTCTTAGATGATTGTTTGTTTCTTTTACAAGACATTAGTAGCATTTGTTTTAAATATGTCAAAAGAGACTTGAATAGTCTTGTAGACATAGCTGCAATACATAGTAGAGTTAGTAACGTCCCAGGAGAGTGGCAAGAGAACAATTGCCCATTCTTCCTGAAAAATGTTATAAACTCTATCTGATGTAATACTCTTTTCCTTGCAAAAAAAAAAAGAGAGTGTAGTAGACTTGAAAAAGTGTGCAATAAATTAAAATTGAAAAACTTTTTATCTTCCAATCAATAAAGATTTCTCTCTCCTCTCTAAATCCAAGAAAAAAAACTCATCCACTTTTTCTTTGTTTGCTCAGATCTAGTCCTTTAGGGGCTAGATCTGAGCAAAGATTCGTTTGTTTCGAGTGATTTAAGGTTTATTTGTTGTTTTCAATAATTTTTTCGCTATTAGAGCGATTTTATCTTCGCTATTAGGGGCGATTTTATCTACACTTTCAGAGTGTTTCTTTCTAACGGTTTGTTCGTGTTTGGTTATCTTGTTACAAGTACATCAGCGATTCGGCAGGGTAAGATCAATTTCTTCTTCATCATAAAAATAGATCTAACGTCTTCCGGGTTATTCGCTGCATATGAAGAATTTTTGGGAAAATCACTCCTTAATCATGGGAGCATCTCTTTTTCTAAAAGAAAATCTATCAAAATGGTCGAATTATAATTTCAGGTACCATTTCTTCTCCAATCTCAAAATACAAGACTTGGGTGCTATCGTTGTAGATCGCTCTTTCTCTTCGCGATTTATTTGCACTTTGCATCTTTATTTGTATTTATTTCATATTATGATGTACTTGTTCTTCTTGAAAACCATCATGTAAACGTTTTTATTTTGAATGAAATACTTATGGTTTGATGATGATAAAAAAAAAATGAGATGGTTATTTATTGTACTGCTCTCATAAATTGAAAATGTTATACGGGTGTCCCCTCGTTTCCTCCGTGAATTAACGTTATTGGCATTATTTCTTACCCAGACCTAAAATAAGAAGGCTATTATTGGAGCGTCACATTCCATTAGAGGGGCGTCACCTAATAGGAAAAAAACGGATCACCCAGAAGTAATATCAAAAACCCCTTATCTCAAATAATTTTGTAATGACCGAATAACCCTTTAGTTAATTTGAATTTAATTTAATTTAATTAGATATAACTAATTTCTACGGTTGGAATCAATCCAAACCTGGACGTAAAACCAATTTCTACGGTTGGAATCAATCAAAACCTGGACGTAAAATCAATTTCTACGGTTGGAATTAAAAGGAACCTGAACGTAAAATTGAAATTTACGGCTAGGTTGGCTAAAGGAAAATTTAGTAAACTAAACCTAGACGTAAAATTGAAAATTATGGTTGGAATTCAACTAAACCTAGACGTAAAATTGAAAATTACGGTTGGAATTCAACTAAACCTGGACGTAAAATCGCTTCTATGGTTGGAATTAAAAGAAAACTGGACGTAAAATCGGATTTTGCGGTTGGAATTAAAAGAAACCTGGACGTAAAATGAGCTTCCACGGTTGGAAACTAATCCAAAACTGGACGTAAAACTACATGCAAATAAAATTTTACGGTTGGAATTAATCCTAACCTGGACGTAAAATCACTTCTACTGTTTTTAAGTTTTTTTTTATTTTAGTTAAAGAGTAATCTAGACATTTTATATATGTGTTAGGATATCCCATAACTATTTTTTTGGACATAAAGAATCCAAGTGAAGCCCCTTTATTGGAGTGTGACGCCTCGATAATAGCATTCTAGAATAATGTGGAAAAGGTCCAACTAGCTAGCTCATTCAAGGGTATGTCCACCATTGATTTTCCGGATGCTATTAAACTTTGAAAAAAATAGTTCATCCAGTGTATACGTTAGGAGGACTGGATTGATACGTAAGTAGTTGATGGAGCCATGGACGTGGTTCCACGCCGTGTTCACCGGGGCAGACAACCAATTCCACTGTCCCGATCAAAATCTTCATTGGTTGATAAGATTCAAGTGTGTGTGGTTGTGTTTTTGGTTCTTTTTAAGTCTTGCTTGACTCTTGTCTGGTTGCATGCATGGGTGATGAGATATTCTTCCTATGTAAAAAATTTTGATGTCATTTGTTTGTTCCTATATCGTTTTTGTATTCTTTTCATTTTTCTAAGTCTTGCTTGACTCTGATTATACATATGAACACTTGATGCAACTGAGAGAAATATCTCATCCAATTATTTCTAAATATCATAAACCAAGTGCATGCAATGGAGTTCAACCATAAGACGAGCTTCATGTTGTTCACCCTTCTTTCATTCTGGAATATCCTACCTACATCCCAATCTATCATCGCCGAAACTGATCGACTAGCTTTACTTGCATTCAAAGACAAGATAACCGATGACCCATTGGGAGTACTAAATTCATGGAATGCATCGTCTCATTGCAGCAATTGGACAGGAATTACATGCAGTCGTCGGCATCCAAGCAGGGTCACTAGGTTGGTTCTGAGCTCTATGAGTTTGGTAGGTTCTATATCTCCGTACATTGGCAATCTTTCATTCTTAAGAGTTTTATTCCTGTATGACAACCATTTCAGAGGCGAAATTCCACAAGAAGTTGGTCATTTATCTCGCCTTCAAACTTTTGTTGTGGCAAATAATACACTTGCAGGGAAAATTCCTAGGAATCTATCCTCTTGTAAAAATCTCGAAAAGTTAGTGATAGCAAATAATGATTTAGGAGGAGGAATTCCGACCGAGCTTGGTTCACTATCTAAGCTTCAAATGTTATTTCTCTCGATGAACCCCCTGAAAGGAACCATCCCGGTTTCACTATCAAACCTTTCAGTTCTCGCTATATTTGATTTAGGATTGAACAATTTACACGGCAACATTCCATCCGAGCTTGGCCAGTTATCAAGATTAAATTCCTTTGGAGTCTCATTAAATAACTTATCAGGAACCATTCCACCCCAATTTTTTAATATCTCTTCGATCACTGTTTTTTCTGTAACCGGCAATAAATTCCACGGAACCATTCCACCCTACATCGGGACTACTCTCCCAAATCTCGAAGCCCTCCTATTAGGTGGAAATAGATTTTCTGGTGCGCTACCTAATTCAATTTCCAATCTTTCTAGACTGTCTAGATTAGATATCCCACAAAATCAGTTCACTGGGTCTGTACCTCCTAAACTGGGTAACTTGAAAGATCTCACTCATTTAAATATTCAGAGAAATTATCTTGGAAGAGGGGATATAGAAGACCTTAGCTTTCTTAATTCATTACCAAATTGCAGTAAATTAGAGACACTTTCTATTTTTTTCAACAATTTTTCAGGGCAACTACCAGATTCCATAGCTAACCTCTCGACAAAGCTTACTAGACTATACGTGGGGGGAAACAATATATTTGGTCAAATTCCTCCTGGAATTGGGAACCTTGTCAACCTAAATGTATTAGACATGAAGGGTAACCAGCTAACTGGAAATATTCCTGATTTTATAGGAAAACTTCCCAGGTTAATTGTGATTGACCTGTTGGGTAACCAACTCTCAGGGAAAATTCCGTCCAACATTTGCAATAGCACTCAGTTGGAACGAATTATTTTTAGTACCAATAGATTGCAAGGTGGAATTCTGCCAAGTTTTGGCAACTGTCAGAAAATGATGGTATTGGATCTTTCACAAAATCAACTTACCGGTGCTATACCTAAAGAACTCGTTGGTCTTTCTTCAATAACCGCTATGCTGAACTTATCCGGAAATCAGTTAACTGGTGATTTGCCATCCGAGGTTGGTAACTTGGAGAGGATTGTTCAACTCTACTTATCAAATAACCGATTATCCGGGAAAATTCCAGATTCTTTAGGGAAATGTATTGGTTTGGTAGATCTTTCCTTGAACGGTAACTTGTTCGAATGGGTCATTCCTCCATCCTTGAAAAATTTAAAGGGACTCCAAAAGTTAGATATGTCAGGTAATAATTTTTCTGGACAAATTCCGGGGTATTTGGAGTCCTTTGCTTCCCTCAGATATCTGAATCTGTCTTCCAATGACTTTGAAGGTGAAGTACCGAAACAAGGGATTTTCAAGAATATAAGTGCATTTTCAGTCCTCGGAAATGACAAGCTCTGTGGAGGAATTCCGCTACTTCATCTGCCGAGTTGCCCGAGACCTACCTTTGAAAAAGCAAGTAAGCGATCCCCTCTCAAGAGATTGCTGCTAATAATATTCGGAGTTGTTGTCTGTGTTATTCTTCTGGGTTCCTTTCTCATATGGTTCTGGAGGAGAAAAGCAACAAAGAAAACTTCGTCGCCTTTGGACAATCCTTTGGGTAATATGTTTCAACAGGTCTCATACAATGAACTTCTCAAAGCGACAAACGGATTTTCAGCAGAAAATTTAGTTGGAGTTGGAAGCTACGGATCTGTTTACAAAGGATTGTTATCGCTGAGCCATGAGGTAACAACAGTTGTTGCAGTGAAAGTACTAGACCTTCAAAGGCGGGGAGCTTCAAAAAGTTTCATGGCGGAATGTGAAGCAATGAGATGTATTCGGCATCGAAATCTCGTGAAGATGTTGACATCATGTTCTTCTATTGATTTTAAAGGAGATGAATTCAAAGCTCTTGTTTCCGAGTTCATGCCAAATGGGAGCCTTGAGGATTGGTTGCACCCAACACCAAATGACGTACAATCATCCAGGAGACCATTAACTTTTATGGAGAGACTAAATGTAGCCATTGATGTTGCTTCTGCTTTAGACTATCTTCATCATCGTTGTCAGACACCTATAGTTCACTGTGATCTGAAGCCAGGCAATGTTTTACTTGATAATGACATGAACAGTCGTGTTGGTGACTTTGGATTAGCGAAGTTTCTTGGTGGAGTCATCATCAATGTTGAATCTGGACATCATACCGCCAGTACTTCAGTCGGGATAAGGGGCTCAGTTGGCTATGCTGCTCCAGGTAGAATTTTCTTCTCACTCTGATAAACCTGTACCAATTATAGTATTGAAACCCATAAAACGTATAATCCGTTGTCTTTTTACTGGCATGCAGAGTATGGAATGGGTAGAGACGTATGGACTCATGGAGATGTCTACAGTTATGGGATCATGGTGGTAGAGATTTTCACTGGAAAGAGACCTACAGATGACATATTCACAGATGGTTTGAACCTTCATACCTTTGCTAAGACGGCTCAACTTCAATATCATGTAATGGAAATTGTTGATCCTACACTGCCTGGTCATGTTCGTCTCGAAGATGATAACAACACCAGAGATCTTATCAATATCGAAAATGAGACCAAGTTATGCGAGGCTTTGGTGAGGATTTTCAATCTTGGCGTTATGTGTTCAGTTGAATCACCCAAAGAACGGATGGAAATGGCAGAGGTCGTGAAAGAGTTGCAATCAATCAAGAAAGCATATCTCTCCAGACTGGAATAAGATGGCAGATTGTATCATTAGATCCGTCACAGATAAAATATATTTTTATGTTTCTTTTTAAACAAAGACACTGATACTTTTAGCAAACATTAAGGTTCACTTTTTAAAAGTACGGGGTTAGAAGTAAAAAATATCTGTGTATCTGGTCATGACTGACTGTGTCTACTACACATTTCAATAAGATGCATTCCTCATATTTGATTCTTATTTTGAAACGGTTTATATTTAAAACTGAAATCTAAATATAAAATTTCCACAAGCTGATCAAAGTGGGATCTAGCCCTTAAACTAGTGAAATTTCATGTCCCATTCTCAGAAAACTAAGCATATATTGCCATCAAGGACAAGACAGAACTGTTTATCAGAAAGAAAAGAAAAAATGAAAAAAATGTAGTAGCTTAGTCGTATATGAAACTAAATATACGCGGTTTTGTGCTCATAATTTGTTATCTCTGATTATTCTTGGTGGTTAATGCACATTTTCATACCATGATGTTGATTGGTATATGTTAACATGACGTGTGGCTAATGGCAAAGTTTTCCTGTCTAACTTCACTCCTACCGTACGTAGCAAACATGATACTAACCGGCGCATGTGTGTGTATATTAGAGATCATCTTAACAAGCATGCCTTGACTACCTGCTCAACAATTGACTATCAGGCATTTTTTAATGACTGCTGCAAGGAGTTACCGCATTCCATGGAGGATTGCATGTTCATCTCCCTAAACTGGTCTAGACTCTAGATATCATTTCTAACTTTCTAAGTATGTGATTCAATCCCGAAAGTGATGTGTATCAGGTCATAAAATGATCAGTCTTGAAGGGAATATATTACTGGTTTTATTAAAAGGGAATAGGAGAGGACTGTCAATGGTACCTCATTTGGTAAAGAAATGCATTTTTTTCAGAGGATACATCTATCGTTGATAATATTAAACAAATGTGGGATAAAGTCATATGATGTGAAGAGTTACATCAAACAACTGCACCACTACTTGAACAGTTACTCCAGAACAATTATTTTCCGGCTAACAAATACCACTTTATAAAGTTTCCTAAAAAGAATACACACACATATAAGCAATCCCCTGTAGTTGCAAGTAATGGTAACAAGATGTTTTACAAGAAAATTTTGTTTCAAATATAACTTAATTAACCAAATGTTAAGTGTGTATGAGTATGCACCTCTGATATAGGATTGGTCACATATGCCTCAAAGAATAATATGATCACCAGTACCAGTATCATAATTATCCCCAAAGATCAAATGCTTGACGCCTTGAACCCAGCTTTCAGTGCCTGCTTCAATCTATTCAGAAGAGTATATACAAAGACATATTCAGTAACCCAGAAAGACAAATTTATATGCCCTAATATAAGTATGACTCGGAACACAATGTTTTGGAAAATGCACCTTTTGAGTTCATACTGATGATTTAAGAAAATAAGAACCTGACTAACACCATGTTTCTTCATCACAGTCTTCCAATCAACAATTCCACATTTTCAGCCCAGTTGCCATCAACATAAGCAGTACCCTTCTTAAGATACTCATTTCTCAGGGTGTCCAGGTGTAAGTGACAGTATCGGCGAGTCTGGCATTGCTTGACGAAGAACCCATGTTGAATGCCCTTTAAAAGCACCACTCTCCATCATCAGATAAGGTTTTATCCACTTAATCATAAACCAAAGTCCAAAACTAAGATCAAAACCCGTCCCATACTGATTATTATTGATTGGCTGTGTCTCATATATCAGCACAAACTCTTCCAATCGCTTAATAAATCCTTCCTTGTCCATTCCACCACTCGTCCCGATTTCGATCTGCTATTTGACAAGGAGAAGAAATTGAAGGTGGTGTTTAATGTTAACACTCTAATTTAAACGGATGTGCTTTACATATTAAAAATGAGCTAATCCGTAAGCACCAAACAAATAAAACTCCCTAAACTGTCGAAAAGACCCTTAATCAAATCAGCTGAAAACAAGTCCTGAAACATCGAGAAACACAGGTGCCACTCCAATAACAGACCCACACTTATCACCCAATCACTCTACTTCTAGACGACCAATTTCCAAGCAAATGTCCCAATCACTCTACTTCTAGACGACCAATTTCCAAGCAAATGTCCCAATCACTCTACTTCAAGAAAATCCAAGTTCTGCAAGATCCTAAATGAGCTAATCAGTAAGCATTGAAACAAATGAAATTCCCAAAATTGTCAAAAAAAAAACCCAAGTTTTGCAAGATCTTGATGAGCAAATCACAACACAAATCAACTAAAACCAAGTCCTAAATCAATTGAGAAATGCACCTTCTACACCAACATTCTCTAATGATAGCTAAACAAATGCAGATGCCACTAGTAACTGACCCACATTCTACTTCAGGATGATCAATTTCCAAACAAATGTCCAAATCAAGGAACCTAATTAGCAAATCAACATAAAATTGAACTAAAAAAGAAGTCCTAAAACAGTGACAAATACCAGCATTCTCTGATAATCATAAAAAAAAAACCTAAAATTAGTGACAAAACCCACATCCAAAATCCCACAAAAAACCCGCAAAGATAAAAACTACATCAAATCTACCAAGAAACCCCTGGAATTGAAAGATCCAAGAACTGAACAGAAAGGAGCAACTGAAAATGAAAGAGATGAAGGGTAAAAGAATGAACTTACACCAAGGAACACTAGGAGTACCAAAATCTGAATCTAACCCATCCTTTCTTACACCAGGAGTACCAAAATCTGAATCTAACCCATCCTTTCTTCTTTATTTCCTACTCCACCTCCTCCTCCTCCTCCGATTTCTTCTTCTTAAGTTGTTAGTGTTGTTCTTCCTCTCATTGATAATGCTCTTTCTAACTTTTTTTCTCTGCGTGTCCCCTTTTCTTTTTAGTATTATAGAGGGAGGAGAGTAATAAAGAAATGAGTATTCAGTCATGTTAACTAGAAGATCACTAGCGGTGAGCCGGTGATACACGAATACTAGAGTTGCTTGCTGAGTCCGATTTAGTGCCCTCTATTTTAGAAGACTATTATTAGGGCGTCACATTCTAATAGAGGGGTGTCACCTAATAAAATAAAAACGGGTCATCCATAAATAATAATAAAAACCCCTTAACTAAAATAATTTTATAATGACTAAACAACCCTAATTGAATTAGTGTTAATCATTTAGTTAGATTAGTTAATTTAGTATTAGATAGAGATAGAGAATTAGAGTTAGTGTTTTGGTTTTTGTAGGGAAGAAAAGTAAATGAGAAAACAAAACTAGTCATAAAAACCCAAGGTGACCAAACTTGTGGTGCAAAAACCCCACTCAAATGTTGGGATCCATTAAAACTTCATCGTAAACAAAATTGATACAAAAACCCCAAATTTTTAAAAATTGATACAAAAACCCCAAATTTCAATATTGGTTTCATCAAATTTTATTTTGGTTATTGTTAAAATTTGGGGGTTTTGTTTTACTTTTGTTTTTTTGGGGTTTTTGTTTCATGAGTTTTTTGTGGATGGATAGTGACATCTTTGGGGTTATAACTCGCGGACCGAAGAGAAAAAGAGAAGAATTTTTTTTTTCTTCGAAAACCTTAGATTTTGATTCACCCTACAAAATTGAATGAATCTAATGAGAAATTTGAGGTGGCTAAATCCTTATATAATAGAGAGCCAAATATTGCATATATGATGATGAAGATCGTGATGCATCCAACCAAAGATTGAATTTTTTTAGTTTTTTATACAAGTTTAGGGTTAAGTTTTTCCGTCGTAGCCAAGCGTAAGACCAGTTTACGGTTAGGTGGTGATGAAATCTTAACCGTAACTGGGTAAATCGAGAAAACCCAAATCATAAACCAGTTATGGTTGGATTTTTGGTATCTCGGAGCCAACCCTAATTCATTATGTGGATAACGCGTGCGTTATAACACCATGAGGGTCCTTATCGAGCTAAAATAGACCCAACAAAACAAAACCAGCACATTACCCCATTTTACCTAAACTGACTAAATAACCCTTCCGTTTATTTCCCTACACCTTCTATTTTCTTCCCTATTCCCTTAAATGACACTTCTTTTCACTCAGAAACTATCAAAAACTTCCCTTTCTCTTCCCTTAGAAACCAGATCTGAAACCATTTTTGATTCCTTCATCTTCTTACTACAGAAAACAGTTAATCGAACTCGTAACAAAGAAGTCTAACCTTCCTCGAAAGGAAATTAGGTTGAAGTTTCATTTTATTTTGACCTAGTTTTATGTTCTTAAGAAATTAGGCGAAGAAGTAAGAGAAAAAGAAAGATGAAAAGAGGAAACCTATTAGGAAAGTGGTTGTAAAAAGATCTCCAAAAGGTAAACCTAGTTTTATTGTTCTTCAGATGTTCTCTTTTACTGATTTCATTTTGATGTTGTTTCACCTAATTCGAGATTATGAATCTTAGGTTCTGTAAAAATTCGATTATGAATCATCTGTAGTTTCGTAGTAGATTTTTTACTTCAATGGTTTCTTTGATGAAACCAAATCTGGTTCCATCATCTTCATCAATATATGATGGGTATGGTTTGGTGCTACTGGTATTATACATATGAACGAATTGATAACTGATAATGCTTGCTAAGGTGTAATCTGTTTTTTTGATGGGTACCAAATTTGGTTTCATGATTTTCTAATTGTTAAATTGGTTCCACTATAACTGATAATTCTTGCTAAGGTATATTCTGGCTTTTCTGATGAAACCTTTTTTTGGTTTCATCACTTTTCATTTTAAAACAAACATCATTCAAAATGAAAAAGTGATGAAACTATATTTGGTTACACCATTTGTACTTTAGTTTCATCAATAACCATATGTTTGTTTTAAGTAATAGAAATTTTCCTGATAAACCTACATATGCAGCATGCCTGTTTATTTTGAAAATCAAAATTTTCTAACATAACTAAGGTTCTAGGATGATGTATATGAGAATGATGTATATGGAGTTATGAACCGCTGAAGCTCTTATTGTTGTGTAAGAAGACGAACAAAAGCATTATCAGTTTTGTTAGATCTTTGTCCTCTTTTTATTTCTTTCTGGAGTCTGTGAACACATAACTTATCTAAAAAATAATTTGCAACTAAAGCTCTTATTGTTGTGTTCTCTGTTTAGTGTCTTTATTTCAAGTTTTTCTGATGAAACCAAATCTGGTTGCAACATTTTTAGTTATTGGTTTCATTATTTTTACATAAGATTCACCTAACTTTTGGTCTCATTTACAGGTAAAAAGAGAGAAACAGAGTTGTACAGATGCTCGTTGCATCATTTGTGCAAAGTAGTAGCTGAAATAAAGGCTCTGATAGATAACAAAGAACCACATTTGTTAGCTCTTAAATCATGTCCATTCTGGTGTTTCTTTGAGCCATTCTATGATGGTGTAATGGATGAAGAAGAGCTCATCAAAAACACAAAAGCAATAATTATGGTTTTACAAATACTGGAGATCAGAGAAGATGGTAAGCTACCATTTTGTTTCAGATTAGGGAGATCGAAGAAAATGACTCTGCAGACAATTCCAGAACATTTCTCTGTTATCTTTAGTGTATAGATGATTGAGGGTGCAGAAGTAGATGAAAAAGTGGGGATAGATGAAGAGCTGGAGAAATGGTTAACATCTGCGTCGCTCAGTATTTTGATGGAAGTAAGAAGACGTTCAAAGCCGATATTCACCGTTGCATGATGGAATCCGCAGCGGATGAAACCAAAGCAGGTGAGTTTGTAAAGTTTTTTGTTATGTTCCTGTTGGTTTCTGTATTCGTCCCCAACAAAGGTGGGTGATCTCTAGCTGCCAAGTACTTGTACATGGTTTTTCATATGAACAAAGTTTTTTGGCCGGAAGTCTTCCATGATTATCTACTTGGGTCACTCATAGAATCTAATGGCGATGTTGAAAATGTATCAGGTTGCGTCATTTACCCGCTGGTACATAAGTTAATTTTTGTTCTTTTGTTTCATAAGTTATGTTATTTTATATCCTTTCTGATATTGATTGTTAATTTCAATCTTGTTTTTTTTTCTTTGTTTCTTTTTTCAGTATTGGGTGGCGAAGATGACTATGATTGCAAAAAGAAAGGATAGGCTTGAGAGGTATCCAAGGTTTGCTAGATGGAACCTTAGCAATGTCTGCAACAAAATGATGGACAACTTCGAGGGTCTCTCCAACAAGAAAGATCTATACTCTGAGGTAAATTTAAACAAATTTTTGATGAATCATTTTTTCTATTAATCCATTTCAAATTTAATACCATCTTACCTCTACGGTTAAGAAGATAAATATTTAGTTTTTTGATGAAACCTTTTCTGGTTTCATCAAAAAATCAGTTTGAAACCAGTTTTGGTTTCATCAAAAAAAAATTCTGAAACCATGTCTTCCATTCTATGATGGTGCCAGTAACACTACCCATGATTAACCAGAAAATGTAACATTTATATTCTATGTAGTAAATTCTCTTGTTCTGTTCCTTCTTTAGGGTTATTCTTTCATGATTAACCAATTTTACTTGTGTACTGCAGAAGAATATGTGTCGCCGCAAGGGGTCATTCTTTCTTGAATATGACGATCAACAAAAACGTTTGGTTGAGCCCATAGATGAAGATGATATTGTTGTTGAAGATTTTGTTGAACCTGAAGAGCCGGTTGAAGACAATGTTGCAGACCACATTGCTGAAAATGAAGTGCATGCACAAGTTTAAGACAACTCTTACGAGGCCAAATACAAGTGGGAAAGAATGATGATTGAAAAGCTTACAACAGTTGGCAACAATGGACTCTCCGAAGAAGATAAAGCAGTATTGGCAAAATATGACGCTGAGGTTGGGTTTCAACCATCATTGAAGACTTACTCCAGAAGGAAGCGTAAGAGAGGCCAAGTAGACTTGCTCCAGAAAGAAGATGTTCATTCAAAACCAGAAAAGGTTTCAAATATTGAGGTGATATGTTAGAATTTACTTATTGATAATAGAATTGAAAAATGTTACATTTTTATTGATATGTTAGGTTTCAAATGTTGAGATGAACAAGGTTTAAAGAATTTAACGCACAAAGATGTTACATTTTTAATTGACCTGCACAAGGCTTAAAGGTTTATATGTTAGATTTCATCTGCAAATTTTACTTATTGATTATTAAATAGAAATTTTACATTTTTTTATTTCTTGGTTATTATTATTTATTTATTTTTATAAATTTTACATTTTTATTTGACAAACTGGTTCAAAGTAATGTTTTTTTTTTAATCTTAAACATTGTATTGATTGTATGTTAGTATGTGACATTTTTTATCTTAAATCTTGTATTGCAGGTGGTGAAAGGTGCAGCGACGGAGGATGAAATGATGCATATTGTCGGTAAGCATTTACTGCATGAAGTAACAAAACAAGAGCATTTACTGCATGAAGGAACATGACAAGAGGATGTTGAAGAAAGGGTTCAACCTAGTGAAGCAATGATACAAGGTTATGTAGCTTTTCTGATGGAAACAGAAAAGGTTTCAGTACTTGGAAATGTTGTTGAAGATGTTTTGATGGACCCAGAAAGGGTTTCACTGTCTGGAGATGCAGAAAAATCTGGCAATATTGTCTCTTCATTAGATGCAGAACCACAACAAGGAATATAAGAGTCTGATAAAGAACAAGGAAAATGAGAAGTAGAAATAGAAGAGGTTTCGGAGTTGACTCTAAATTGGAGGACGAGACTGAACAATTAACTCTGAATACTCTTGAGGAAATCAAGGTGGCCGAGCAGGTCGAATCCGAGGCCAAGAGATGTTCTTCATCAAAGCCAGGGAATGAACAAGAAGAGGGTCTGTAGTTGACTCCAAACACTATTGAGGATATCAAGGTGGCCGAACAGGTCGAATCTGAGGCAAAGAAATGTTCTTCGTTGAAGCAAAATATTGAACAAGAAGACAATGAAACTCAGTTTATATATGATGAGATGTTGTTAGGAAAAAGGAATCAATTTATGCAAACCAAGGTTGTTCATCAACGCCAAAGGTGCAAGCTATATACTACTACTCAACTGAATGGTGGAGGATATAGCTGATATAGAAGACGGTGAACCTGGATTCAGTTTAGGACTGACGCAGAGTGACAGCGAAAGAGAAGACGTTCAACAAGGATCTCAAAACATCAGTCCCAAGAAAAAGTTGAGTAATATAATTACAAGACTAAGGGATGACAGAAGAAAAATGAAAGAACCTGTCAAATATCGGAATTATACAGCTAAGAAGAAAAAGAAAAGAACAAAGACTAAATGCGAATGGAGAAAAAATCAGAAGGCGAATGAAAAGAATGAGGAGGTGTATGAGGTGAAGGATGTGAAGTTGAAAGCAGTTAAAAACTAGAAAATTATGAAGGTACTGGATCAAAGTCAGAGACCCGTTGTGAGAAGATTTTTCAGAAACAATAATGAAAGGTAAGTGCTGAAACCAAACATGGTTTCATCAAAAAATGTGTTCCAAAAAAAATTCTTTTATTTTTTCATTCTTAGATCCAACATTCACTAGATTGAGTTTTATAGAACCACGGCGTGGGAGAACAAGGAGCACCAACAGATAATATCTGGGAGGATGCTGGATTTGTTGATGAGAAAGGGAAACGTCGGAGGAGACATCATTGAGTTTTACATCTTGAAATTTCAAAAGAACATTCTCAAAGAAGAGTTGAAACCAGATGGTAATCCGAAGTACAAGAAAGCTGTGTTTCTAAGCACATTTGCCTATGTAAGTTCCCTATGCAATTCTCTAAGCATAATTGTTTTTGACAGACAACATAATTGTATAAATCCAACTAATAGTTATTTCAAAATGTTGTTGGTTATATAGTTGATTTTGATGCAACCAATTTTGGTTTCACTCTTTAGGAAGAAAACAATGTCAGAAAAAAAGAACTTGCATGTCTGTCACTCATTTAGGAATCTGTTTTCTTGTATTTTTTTCAGACATGTCACTCACTAGGAATGAGAAGTGGTAGTGCAATTGAAGCGTTCATCGACAAAATGGACTACAATGTACAATACTTATTCGTTCCGTTGCTGACAACAGTTGGAGATGGGGTAGACCATTGGACACTGCTGGCTTTTGATACTGAAACCGCAGAGTTTTCTCACTACAACTCCTTGGCTTCCACTGAAGAAAAATGCAGGAAAAGTGTTGAAAGCATGAGACAAAGAATAATATCAGCATTTTCACAGGACGATGCAAAGCTCTTCCGTGACGAGTAGACAACTCAGCCCCCACCATACACTATGCACATGCCTTCATGTTGTCAACAAATGGGGTAAGCTATAACATTCATCACCTATGTTTGGAAGTTTGGTAAAACTATTTATTTATTTATTTATGGAAGTTTTAAATACTAAATATTGAGACAATTTTTTGGTTGTTTCAGGTATGATTGTGGTCTTCATGTTTGCTATTACATGAAGAGCCTCTTGAAGGGAAACATAGCGTCTCCTGAAGAAGATATTTCATCAAAGGTGCATGACATGAGACAAAAGCTGGTGTGTAAGATCCTCCTTGATGCATGAAGAGTCTCATGTGGAGAATATTTCAGAAAGGGTAGAAAGCATGAGAGCAAAGTTATGTATACTGTCAACTATTTATAAATTTGAATGCTTGTAATAGTTTATAAAAGGTTTAAATTGTGTAAGAATGGTTTCAATTGGAGTAATGTCAACTACCTGGAAACAATGTTTATAATGTTTTTAATTATGATTAACCGAAACCATATTGGCGCATAGTGTTATGTATATCTGTTTTTTGATGAAACCAAAAAGGGTTCCAGCATAAAATGATGAAACCAAAAAGGGTTCCACCATATTGCAGGTGAAAACGGTCGTATCACGGCTTGGTTTCAAGGCATGGAGCATTTTCATATTCCAAAGGGAGATGTCTAATTACATCGAAGTATTAAACTATAACAGAAAGCACACCAAGGATAGTTTGGCGATCGACATTCGACACAATGGTAACAAGTCATGGAAATAATTCATGATAAAGCATTCACAGAAGTAGTGATCTAACCAAAAAAAGCCAAGACAATTACAAAAGCATTCACAGAAGCAGTGATCTAACCAAAAAAAGGATCCAACCTATTTTGGTTACAAGATAACAGTAGAAATGATGAAACCAAAAGGTTTCCACTATATTGCAGGTGAAATGCCAGCAGGAAATAAACATGTTTTACTGTAGAAAAGAAGACAGGAATATAAATGAGCAATAACAGTTAAATAGAATATAAATGAGCAATAACAGTCAATAACATGAATATAAAATCAACAGAAAAAAATGAATTCTCAAAATGTAGACTAAAGCATATTGTAATCTAAACTAAAACAGATAAAGTTTACGAACTGTATGAGAAATACTAATAGAATAGAACTAAGAGTAAATCAGACTCAAAAAGACTTCAAATCGGCTTCTTAGGGCATGTCCTTCGATTATGAGTAGTCAATTCATTACAGCCACCGCAAGTTCTCATCTTCTTCTTGGGAATTGAACTTGTATTAGGAATCTTTTTCTTCTTACTTGGGCGACCTGACTGTGGCAAAACTTTAGGCCATGAACAACAGACTTGGGTGAAATTGTCGCAGGCCTTTCAACTGTGGGAACTGGATGGAGTGGTCTTGAATACGACTCTCGATAGAACTTAGTGGTGAAGTGTTGTTCAAAATAATCATATGGATCTTCACCATTCCCCATTATACATCTAACAACATGGGCGCAAGGGAAGCCATTGATTTTCCATCGGTTGCAAGATCATGTCTTTTCTTTCAAATCAACCCTTTGTGTTAATGAGGCACGAACTCCATACACAAATTCTGACGACTTGGTAACACTATAATCACGGCCATGCATCTTATTGTTATAGAGTTCAGTTTTCATTTTTGGACACAAAACTCCTCGCCAATCGAACGATATCACACATTCTTCACGACGGATGAACATCATTTCCATAAGTTTGAGCCGTATTTTATAAACCATGACAATAATAGGCATATCCATCTCTTCCTTAACCCAACCATTCAAACATTCAACAACATTTGAGCACAACTCCCCATATCGACAGCCCGGGAAAAAAAAACTAACCCATTTATCAAGTGGAGGTCTACTAAGATATTCTTTTAGCTTCTGATTTTTAACCAGCATCAAGTCATCCCAACTCTCCTTAAACTCTAAATGTGTATTCGCATATGCACATTTTTCAAAGAACTTCAATACATAATTGTTATATGTCTTGGCTGACTTAGGCAAGCATGCATTAACATTTTTTGACATGTGCCAGTAACACCACCCATGATACGCACCTGGAAAAACGACGGGGATTTGGTTGAATAAACCACTACCTCGATCACTCACAAATGTAAGTTGTCTTTGAGGAGAAACGACCTCCCTGAGTTGCTCCATAAATCATTTCCAGTTCGCATCAGTCTCAGATGAAACCACATCATAAGATAAAGGGTAAATTCCTACAAAATCAAACAAAATAGAAAAAAAATGACAAAACAACACAACAAAAAAATGATGAAACCAACAATACAGAAAAAAAAGGTTTCATAAAAAAAATGATAAAAGAAACCAACAGAAAAAAGTTTAAGAAACAGTACCATTATCCCCGTTTAGTCATGTTGCTGCCATCATGTGACCGAGATATTTACTCTTCAAATGTGTTGCATCCATGAATAGCAAGGGCCGACCGTAATTAAATCCACTGATACATTCTTCGAAGGCAATGAACAATCTCACAAACTTTTGACTCGCGTAAGTTTCCAAAACAACACGAGATCCATGATTGGTTTCAGAAAATTGCTTTGTATACCAATGCAAGTAAGCGAATGACTTCTCATCCTCTCCCCATGCCATATTCAGTGCATTTCTCTTCCCTGTGTATGCATCATAACGACTTATGTCAAAGCCATATTCTCTTTTAATTTGTTCCATAATATCCTTTGTCTTCTTCTTTGGGTTCTGTTTAATCGCATCCTTGATCAAGGAACTTATTAGACTCTTTGATACATTTGGAACGTTAATAAATCCACCGTCACAATTATGATGATTATTTAACTCCTTGATAATAAAGGGACTTCCTTCGACATCGTCACAAGAAACAGCATACATGTGCCAATTATACTTGTCCTTCTTCTTGTTAGCACAACAAGCAGCAATCCGCAACTTCTCGTTTCTTGTTACCTTATATGCATAGCCATTTGCAGCGTGGTACTTCATCAAATTGTGACGCACTTGGTCCACACCTCCTAGATACACTTGTTCAACACTGTGAAAGAAACCTAGCCAACGAGCGGATTTCAACGGTTATTTGACTACTTTAGGGTCATCATAATCAGTGACAGTGGTAACTAGTGGCTGATTAACAGGTACAACTTCTGACCCATGGGATGATGAACTTGAATTAGCACCTATGTGGCATACTGAACTTGAATGATTTCAATAGTGAATGTATATAGTTGAACCCAATTTAAACAAATATTATCCTTCAAATCCATAAAAGTTGATTTTAAACCAATACGAAACGACAATGAAGCTTCATTGTGACATACAACTGCAGTGACAGAGTCCATATCTACAAAGAAAAGTATGGAACCAAAAAGGTTTCATTCAGTTTAAATGTGGAAATAAGAAAATTACATCCATATCGATTTCAATATAAACAACAGCAACAACAAAAAATCAACAGAAGCAAATGATTTCAATATGAACAGCAAAGAAAATGTAGTTGCAGGAAATCCTACACTACACCCCTCATAGGATTTCATGAACATTCAACTCATTTTAGATTAACAATCTTAATTTTATTGATGAATCTTTGAAAAATCTTACAAGAAAAGATAAAGGAATCTAGAATAACCACTGATCTAGATTTTCTCTCTCCTATTTACTTGCTTCTCCCTTAGAAAAGATCTATCTCCTTTCCTTTACAACTGAACGACTATTTATAGGGAATTACATAGTGGATGACAGCTAATCTGTCCTTTATTTTCGGATATGGCTTGCGACATTCTCGCAACCTTACAAATGTTAATCTCGCAGACTCTCTAATTTTCGCAGGACAATCACATTTTTCTCATGATTTAGCTGATGTCGTTTATTATTTCGTTTCTGAATTTTTTTTGCGACGCTGCTGTATTGTGTTGTCAATAATTTCGCTGAGGCATTACTGTTGCGAGATTCTGATCCTACATCTTGCCTCTTCTCATATTTTCTCTGCGAAGTATAGAATGATGTGAGAAATGCCGCAGTTGTCCATCTCTTCATATTCTGCATTTATCACACGTATCCTTTCTTCCATTTATTTCTTGACACATCTTCTGTAACCGCTGTTTTCAACCGCTCACGTCTTTTCGCATTAATGGTGTTTATTTCTTCGAGTAAAAAAAATCTTCTTTATATATTCTTCTTACTCTTCTTTCCATTTTCTTTTTACTTTCTCTTCTCTTTTTACTCTCTCATCTCTGCAACTCTATTGTTCTTCCGTAAATTCTGCTACTGTAATTCTTCCTTCTTCAATCTTCTTACTTCTCATTCATTCCCATACTCTGTATTCAGATATGCCTCCAAACGATCAAAAGCATGAGAAAACTTTTAAGGAAACCCAAAAAGATCTTGCCGAGAAAGGTTTCACACTTTCTACCATTCCTGGTGAAAGTGCCAAATCAATTCTTTCTATCAAACTTTTCTATGATTAACATTGTGATGATCAATCAATCATAGTTTCGCTAGGTCAAATTCTCGCAGGTCTCTCCATTCCTCTTTATGACCCAGATATTCCTCTGTTCTATGAAATTCTCGCTCACTCGGGATTTTCGCGAGCTATCTTCCAATTGAGTGGGGATTGCATCCGTCTGATGCTGGAGTTTGCTAACCGTGGTGCTGGTAAAGGATCTCTTTATTCCAAAGAACTTAGGGATCCTAAATTCGCAGACTTGGAGATAATCGCTGAAAAATATACAGGAGCGAGTTTCTTTGAGAATTATGAATTGATCTCTATGGAGAAAGAGAATACTCGCTGGGGTATTCGTTTGAAAAGGAAAGATAATATTTATGAAGATAAAATACTCATGCAAGATATTGATTGACACTCTGGTAAGAACACAACTCCTCGCCAATCCAAAGATGATAAATGGTGTGTTTTTCCCTGGATGCTGAAAGGACCTTACATTGCTGGGTCAAATGTTCTTCCTAAGAATCTTGCTTCTTATCAACCTTGGGTATTCTCTTGGCCCGAGAAGGATAAAGAGGTATGTCTCTTCCAGTTTCACCCACTTTATATTTCTTTATTTGTCTTTATTCTTTTGTTCGCTGATTCTTGCGATATTCTACAGATCCAGAAACTAAAAGATAATTATCACAGGACTGGGAAGGCTAGTACCTTGTTAGCTCTTCGCTCATACACAAATGAGGTAAGAAATATTCTCTTATGATTTTAAACAGTATACTGTTGCCTCTATTTCTTATTTCTATCTGTGTGTGAATATTTTTGCTGAAATAGAAGAGCCTGCCAATGTTGCGAAGACTGGTGATAAAGGCAAAGGTGCTCTTCGCAGGGAAAAACCAACTTCTACTCCTTCAAAGAAGAGAAAAATCCGTTCTTCCTCTCCTTCAAATATTCCTTCTTACGAAAATTCCGATAGTGATGAGGATGATGAGGATAATGATGACCTTGCTGCAAGTGAAGATTCTCCATCTGAATCTTCTATGGCTAAGCTTTCTGGCCTCTTTTCTGATTCTTGGCAAGGAATGGGAGATAGTCAATTCTCTAATACCTGCAAAGCTCTCGCTACGATTTGCGATGTTCCTTTATTGGATGGTGATAATTCACTTCGCGTAGTTTCTAGATCGGTAACTCCCAACTTCCTGCATTCTCTTAATAGTCTGGTATGCTTTCGTCTTTTTACTTCTTCATTATTGTAATTCAAAATCTCTTTATATGTTAATACTTTTTACATTTTCTCACAGGCTGGAAAAGCTTATTTCGTTGTTGCCTCAGATTTGGAGAGAAGATGCGAAATTCTTGAAAAGAAGAATCTTCAATTTCTTACAAAGAATGAGGAACTGGAAGCTGAAGTCAAATGTCTTCGCGAGAAGAACAAACAATTATAAATTGATTCTTCTTCGCACAAGAATAAAATCTCTAGTCTTCAGCAAGCTAATAATCAACTCTATGGTATGTTACTTTTCTCCTTTCCCTTCATTCATTCATCATGTTATTTTATCTTATTTGATTGATCCTTTTTGTAGACATTTATGGTCTTTCTGATGAAGCTACCATTCTTTGTTCATTTCCTAATGCCTTGGATAATGATACCCTTCTTGAGCGTCTTAATAAATCTTTAAATAGTTTCTCAAATGATAAAATTTCATCTCTTTCTCTGAATGATCTGAGATCCAAATTTCGCCTCTTAGAGATTGACCATAGATCTAGTTTAGGCTTAGCCAACCGATTTAAGCGTTTCTTTCTTAATTCTAAAGAGAAAGTCAATGAGCTAAGAACCAAGCGATCTCATAGATGATAAGGATCGCATCTCTGATCAAGGTGCTAAGGCTTTGGCGAAATTCCAAGAGACCCTTCTTGAAGTTCAACTTGAACGAGATGAAGCTAACCGCAAGAATACCAAGCTCTGTGAAAGAGAAAACCACATTCGTTCTCGTCTCCTTATAAATAATGAGGATGAATTCGCTTGGGCTGCGAAAATCTTAGACGATGCCAGAAAAGATTTAGGTGTAAATGTTAGTCTCCAAGTTGAGCATACGACCTTGATTAAAGATATGATTTCTGACAGAGAAGGTTATTAACTGTTCTTCTTCACTGATCTTTTGTTTCTTATGCATTTTCATCAAGTTATTAATTGATTATCTTTTGCTCGCACATTCTGAAAGTAGATATCGTGAAAGAATTGAGGAACTTGAAGCTGAAAAAGAAGAACTTGCAAATAATCTTTCTTCTCGCAACGATAAGTATTCTAGATTAAAGAATCAAATCAAGATCACTGTTTCGAACTTTAAGAACGATGCTCTGCACTTTTGCAATCAAACTATTCAAATGGTTTGTGATGACCATAGTATTCCTCACTATGATTATCCTTGTCTCTTGGAGGAGATCCCAAAGAACATTCCTAGTCTGACCATCTCTGATAGAGAAGCTGATGATGAAGAATCTGATGGTGATGAAGGTTCTGATGGAGATAAAAGTTCTGATGCAGACGAAGAAGGGAACAAGTCTGATGAAGATGATGAAGGATCAACTAAGAAGTAGTCTTTGTTTCTTTCTTTTGATCTTCTGTAATACTCGTACATTTATTCATTCTTTTTGTATATTTGCGAATTCTTTTGGTTCCTCATATTCTTTAATATATGAGTTTCTTTCATTTTGACCTGCATTCATTAAAACAATTCTTCCTTGCAATACGGTTAATCAACATAATCATTAATTTTTGAATTTTTGCGTAAATCTATCGTACGGATACAAATAACATTTTCTAATTTCATTCATTCTCATACTTGCCTCTGTTATTTGTATCCAAATGAGAGATTTTGCAGATTTTTCTTATTTTGTGCCTCAACTTCGCAATTGTTTGTGTATAATTTCGCAATCATATGCGAAGTGAATTTTGATTCTTTTCAAAATCTCATTCCTGTGTGGTATTATTTTTCCTTACTAGTTAAAGGTCTTATTATGCCACCTCTTGTTATTGCGACAAAATCGCAGGACGTCTTTGCATTTTCATGCAAAAACCCATTGATCTTGCCTTAACTTTTGCTTTTGTATTATGGCATCTTCAGGAATGTTGCGACAATATGACAGGCCTAAATATTCTTGCGAAAATAAATCCCCATGACATTGCCTTCTTGCGACGAAATCGCAGGACGTCTTCGCACTTTCATGCGAAAACCCATTGATCTCGTCTTATCTTTTTATTTTTTATTATTACCTCTCCATAATTGTCGTACAAATATGACAAGACTTAATACCCTTGCGAGTAAAAAGCCTCATGACATTTGCGTCTTAAGACACTTATCAGCTCCCTAATGGAGGGTGCCGCCCTTATCTTCCCCCTGGTTGCCCCTTCAAGGAGGCGTACCTCTACCATACAAGGTTGGATCCTCCTATCCGGTCTAAACAACAACCAGCTGTTTTCGCAGCCTCTTATCCCTTTTACCTATAGGTCTTATGGTTACGAGACTGCACCCTAAGTGGGGTTTTCTTCGGGCCGAGTGCAGTATAAGCCAAAACTTGTCAAGAATGGCAAGGTACGCTCCAGACGCCCCTTGAACTCTTGACTCAACCGTGTACCTCGACGCCTTGGTCAGATTCTGCACTCCTTGGGAGAGTCCTTATTACCTTAGTCGCCCAACCTAAGTCATATGCTTAAGCTGAGAATCCAAGGTGCATCTCCCGGATGGGATTTATTGACCCCAAATCTCCATGACTCAGGTTTCGGTGGCGGTGTAGCCTTTCTCTGAGCCATGCAACAGATACCCCCTTATATGACGTACTTTAGGTCTTACATTTGCCTCTTGCGAAATTGTATTCGCGAACTAGGGTGTACGCCATAAAGGTTCTCCCCTTTCTCTTTTGTTATTGTTCTCTGATTGTCTTTTGTAGAATTCATTATTTTTGTGAGATTCTCGCACATCATCATATCGTATTTGCATTTCGCAATCTCAATTTTGTCATTCAATAAAATGTATTTTTGAGAATTTCATTTATTGCGAGAGTGTCGCAACAAATCAATCATTCATACATTTCTTATTTTTATTATCTTTTCCATTCTCTGCTTCTTTGTTATTTTCTGTTACTGCTTCCTTGGTAGTGGTATCTTCATCATTTTTTATTCTGATCTAGCATTAGTTTCGCAACATCTCTTCTTCCTTTCGTTCGATTGCATCCACCATCAATATCTCACTTCTTTGTGTCTCTTTTATTTTGTGTCGCCAACTTTCCTTCTTGTTTGCTCTTCCTTCGCAGGATTCTACCTCAGTTTCGTAACACCTCTTTCCTTCAACCCAATCTCCCTTTATGATTCCTACACCGCTGGGGTGAGGGAATTTGATGCACTGATGGAAAGCTGATGCTACACCTAGAATCCCATGTAGCCAAGGTCGACCAATTAATGCATTGTATGGTGATTTTATGTCAACGACACATAACATGATTTCAGAAGATATTCCCTTCAGTGGAATTCGCATAATAACCCCCCCTTTTGGGCTTGTTGGCAGTACGATTAAAACCATATATCTTATATGTAAATGGTATAAGATCATTATCTCTTCCTCCCATAGTTTTATAAGTATGATAAAATAAGATGTTCACAGAGCTTCCAGTATCGATTAGAATCCTATTAATTTCCCATGAATCTTCAGCTTCATCATCCTCATCTTCTTTCGGTTTTGAATTAATTTCTAATTTTACTATCAATGGATTATCATGTACCTCTTCACCTTCGGGGATTTCTTCTGCGGTAAAAGAAATAATCTGTTTTTGCCATTCCTCTGGTGGCGAGATTTTTGCAGTATTCATAATTTCTCTTCCATCATTATCTCTTGCGAATACTCTACTCAAAACATTGTCATGAAAATCTTCAATTGTCTTGTATGAATGTACGATAGAGTGAAATAATAGATTCTTTGCTTTTGCACCAACTTCTATGAAGAATGTTTCCTTCTTTTTCATCGTGTTTACTTTGTCATGCTCTGGTGGTGGTGGCAATGGTTGAGATTGTGGGTGCCCTACCAAAAATTGGTTTAGTTTTCCTTGATCTATCATTCTCAGAATAATTATTTTTACATTTCTGCAATCATTTGTAGTATGTCCATGAAAGTGATGATAAGAACAAAACTCATGACTTCTGTGGTTTGGAGGTGGTTCCGTTCCCATGTTCCATGGTGTTGTATATTCTCCGTCAAAATTATAGCTTCCCATATTTTCTCAACACTTGCATTTAAAGGCGGCATCTTGATTTCTTCCCATACTACCTTGTGACCTCCTTGTCCTCTATTATAGTTTTGTCTTTGACCTCCATAAGTTTCTTGCGGCTGATCGAGTCTTTGAATCTTGTTATTTCCACCACGATTGTAGAAATTTCTTTCTCTTTCATACTCATCTTGATCTCGGCTTCCCATAGCCACCAGTTTCTATTGATTGTCGCCTGTCACCTTTTCTTATTGTACTTGCGAAGTTCTCCCCACTATGTTTATTAGTTTGGGTAATAAGCTTGCATTCGTTGTTTGTGAACTGGTGTTCGCAACTGGGTATGATTCCATTTCATTTTTCCTTTCCTCTTGAGAAATATATTCTTCTTGAAGTTCTCGCAATTCAGTCATTGTGATCGTATTCTTGACTTTGAAAATTTGGATATACAATAGGTTGGTTGCAAACATAGCATTGATAAATGATAAGATAAGATCTCTCATCCACACGGCCAGCCATTTCTCTACACATAGTCCTCCACCTTTTAGTTAGGTGCTTCAAACTTTCGCCAATCCTTTGTTTTAATCCAAACACGTCTTCAATACCAGGTCGCGAAGAATTGTTACTTATGTATGCCCCCAGGAATGTAGTCTACAAATGATTGAAGGATGTTACTGTATTCTTTGGTATCCCTTCGAACCATTTTAACGCCTCCCCTGTTATTGTATACTTGCATAATACGGCATCATGATTTTCCCATTGCAACATGCACCTCACGTAGGCTTTAATGTGCTGAATTGCACAAGTTTTTCCATCAAAAATGCTGGTTAATGCGGGCAAATTGCATTTCGTAGGTATTCCTCCTAGTTGTACTTCCCTTGTAAATGGAGTTTTCGCAGCTTCTTCTATAGCTTCATCTAATTGTCTTCTGCCTACTTCTCTTCTATTATTTAGCATTCCTCTCATTTCTTCTAATTCTTTTAAGATTTGTTTATTTACACCTGAATTTTGATCCATTGGTCTTTTTAATTTCGCCTCCCTTCTTCTGCGTTCATATCTTTCTTCTCTCGCGAAATTTTGCATTTCTTCTGCATCATCTTCATCTCGTCTTCTTCTGCGATTCTCTTCCTTATCTCTATCTTGAATTCGCATATGATTATGTCTCTCATTTTCCCCTCCATGATTTTGTTCATTTCTTATCAATTCCATTCGCTGTCTTTCATCCATCCTTTGTACTCTATCATACTCTTCATTTATATTAAAGTTATTCCGGTTTTGCGTACGCCTTCTTTCTCGATTGTCGTGATTGTTCTGGCGAATTGTCTCCTGAAGCTCTTGTTCTTCCACTTCCGCTCTCAATCTTTCACGTTCGCAAATTAAACGTGCTTGTTCAGCATAATGTCTTTCGATTTCTTCTTCAATCGTTTGTTGATTTCTTTGAGCTTCTCTCTCATGTAAAATTCTCCTTCCTTCCTCTCGATTCCCTTCGCCATCTTGATTATTGCGTCCCTGACGTTGTCCATTCTCTTGATTTCTATCATTCTGCCTATCATCAAAAGTTTCATTTTGTGGAACGTAACGATCATCAGTCCTTTCTCTATTTTCGCGATGTTCTTCATTAGGATTTGATATTTTTTCTTGAATATTATTTCCAGCATTAATTGTGGGTGAATTTCGCCTCATCTCTCTTCTAGTCGATCTTGAATATGATTTTGTAGCACTTCTCGATCTTCTACTCTGCAGTCTCATATTTTCCATCCTCAATTCGTGATTTTTCCTTGTTAGATTTGCACGTTCTTCCTATGCTATTATTTCTTCATGTATTCTTCGTCTCAACATTTCCAACGCTCCAATTTCCTCATCTCCATGAATTATTCCTTCATCTGCTTCTTGATTTCTCTCTACCTGTCTATGGTTTCTGGTTTGCTGCTCTTCTTCTACTTCTTCTGCTGAATTTGATTGCCAAGTATGTATAATCACCCTATCATAATCTGTATTCCTTCCTTGTACTAGTGTTTGTTGAAATGGTGGTTGAATTTTATTTTCTCCATTATTTCTCATTCTAGTAGATTCTCCTATTTCACTTCTTTCCCTTCCAACAATTCTCTTGCTTCTTCTAACAGTAGTTGGTTGTTCTGATGTATTTCTTCTTCTACCCATTTCTTCAATGTTAACAAATTGCAAGAGATTATGTAAAATTCTTGACCAATTACTCCAAATCTTCACAAATCTCAATATTAATCTTCAATTTTTTCTAAAATAATTTTCAATCTCTCCCTGTTTCTAGCGCCATTATGTAGTTGCAGGAAATCCTACACTCCACCCCTCATAAGATTTCATGAACATTCAACTCATTTTAAATTAACAATCTTAATTTTATTGATGAATCTTTGAAAAATCTTACAAGAAAAGATAAAGGAATCAAGAATAATCACTGCTCTAGATTTTCTCTCTCCTATTTACTTGCTTCTCCCTCAGAAAAGATCTCTCTTTTCCTTTACAACTGAACGGCTATTTATAGGGAATTACATAGTGGATGACAGCTAATCTGTCCTTTATTTTCGGACATGGCTTGCGACATTCTCGCAACCTTACAAATGTTAATCTCGCAAACTCTTTAATTTTCGCAGGACCATCACATTTTTCTCATGATTTAGCTGACGTCGTTTATTATTTCGTTTCTGAAGTTGTTTTGCGACGCTGCTGTGTTGTGTTGTTAATAATTTCGCTGAGGCATTACTGTTGCGAGATTCTGATCCTACAGAAAAAAGTGTAACATTACTGTGGCTTCTCTAATGAAATCAACTAAAAAATTCAAAAACAAATCAGTAGAAATACCTGAAAATAGAATTTGCGTTCCTGATGAATTTGGTTGGACTACTCAATATGAAGATGATAGAGTTAACATGACAATTCGAAGCAGTAAATTGTTACTTCTTTTCTTTTCTTCAAATTAAGCTGGAAAGAAGATGAGAACGGAAAACAAATTTCTTCAATTTCTTCAATCAATCTCGACATAAGATTGAAATCTACGATCTCCTCTCTAATTCAACTAAACTGGAGCTAAAAATATATCTCAAAATTAGTTTCTGAGATGATCAAATACGATCTCCTCTCTAATTAAACCATAGAAAGAGATAAGAATAGTTTTGAATTGAAAATATCGATGAAATTGGTATTAATCTGGTATATATGAACCCTAAAATCTAAATACATGAATATTCAGATAGAAAATATATCGAATCTTCTCTGTAATCCGATCTGTATAAACTCTGTTATGTTTCCCCCGAAATTTCCATTCTCAAAATCGTGTATATATGGGACTCAGGGCAGAATTGGTATTGTAAAATCATTTAAAAACTAAATTTAATTATTTTGAATTGAAATGGGTTTTTGTTCCATTTTCATTGGATACGGTTTTTATTTAGCCCAACCAATATGGGTTGTGTTTTTGTAACTCTAAGAGTATCACCCTGGTTTTTTAGAGCTTAATATGTTATGTGAATGTAAAGTAGGTTCCGGAATATTTATGGTTAGGTTTGTGAAAACCCAGCCCAACCGTAACAATTTAACAATATTTCTGGATGCCCTTTTTTGTGTATTTAGCAACTCAGCATTTCCGCTTCTTTGAACCGTTTTTGACTTTTATCAATCAAAGAAGCTAGATAGTAAAAAGAGCCTTGTAAAATACTGAAGGATACTCTGAGGTTGTCCCTGGAAGAAAATAAAACTATGAAGAAAGCATTTGTCTTGCAGTCTTCATCATTCCCCTGCACTCGTGCTGTAACTAATAACAAATCTTACTTCTCCAACAACTTTAGGTAAAAGCTGCAACCACTTCTTTTCAAATTTCCCAACAAGGTTTTAGTCTTTGTATGAACATCTCTTTTCTCCTCGTTATAGGCCATTGTAATTCCGAAACCAACTTCGCGTAAGCATATATCTTATGAACATTTTTATATCCAGTGCCATATTTTGTTTCCATTTGATTCTTTATTGTACTAAAATCAATGGATTTGTCAATCACCTAATAATCATGATCACTAACAGTTAATTCACATAGCCAAAAACAAGAGCGCTGCTCAACTAATTAGTACACCATGTGCATACTAAAAACAAAACATTCTACAAAGCAACGTGAATATATAACGTTGGTGGTGTAGTTATAGGAAATCCCACAACACACCCCTACAATATCATGATAATAATTTCTAGATCTAAACTTATTTGATATGAAAATAAAGATAAAGATAATGAAAATAGAAAATAAGTCACAAGATTTACGTGGTTCGATCAATGTGATCTACATCCACGGGGTTAGGGATCTTCACTACAATTGTTTGTAATTACATATGGATTATAATTGAGACTCCATTAATGAGTATTTGGAGCTCTTGGTTGAAGAAGGAAGAACAAGATAATAATAATCCAGTTCTCCCTTTCTCTCTCCTACCTTTCTCTTTATATAGGATTCTACCTAGTGGGTGACAGCTCATATTTCCTTTTATTTCATATTTCCTTTTATTTCCTATTTCCTTTTATTTCTTATCCTCATGCGACGTTATCGCACATCCTTTTATGAATCTCGCACACTTACAAATACTTGTGCGATATTTGGATCCTACATCTTGCCTCTTTTTTCTTGAATATTGCTTGAAGAGCGATCTTCAGGAAAAAATCCGTTGTTGTAGTTGTAGGAGCGAGATACGTGTTGTTGGAGTATTCTTTGATCTTTGTTGATGAAGGAACGAGCGAAAGAATACTGGACTTGAAAAGTACGTACTTGCCTCTATTCTTTTGTGAAGTTCCGGAGCGTTGCAAAGTAAATAATAAGTATTAACCCTTGAAGTATAAAAAGTATGAAGTATCCTTGAAGAAATATAAGAAGTACTCAATCCTCAAAATATATAAGAAGTATCCATCCTTGAATGAGAATAATAAGTATTGCCTCTATTCTTGCGAAAATTATTACTCCATTTTTGGTGAGGATTCTTGTTGTTCATTAGTGAACGTCCATTTTGGAAATGATTCTTGCCGAGGAGATAAAAAACATAAAATGTTTTCTTGGTAATCCCTAGTTGTCTCTGTTCTTTATCTATGAGGGTAGAATCCTTGAGAAAATGTTGAATGTGCGAATTGTTTTTTCATTCTTATCTTTCCTCTGTCTCATGTTTTGTGCTCATGGGATAATATAATCTCTTCAAGTTGCTTATAATTGTGCGAAATAATTGAGCGAGATAATCACATCATTCGGAAGAATCACATTCTGCGAAATTTTGACACATTCTACGAAATTTTGAATCATTCTGAGAAATTATGAATCATTCTGTGAAGTTCTGAATAATCTTGCGAAATTCTGAATAATCCTGGATAATTATACTAAATTCTGCAATATTATTCTGTGCAGTTTTGTAAAGTACTTGTGCGAATATAATGCTTATGTGATGAAATGTGTATGCGATGTTTATGCCATGAAATGCTTATGCAATGTTTTTATGATGCGAGTATGATGCTTGTATGATGAGAATGCTTATCTATTGCAATGTATAGTTAATGTTTGTGTTACTTAACTCATTTTGCCGTCTAAAATTGATGTAGCTTTAAATTGCTTCCATTCTTCTTTTCTCTGCCTTTTTCTTTAGTGTATGCATTCTTCTTCGTGTAGTTATTGTTCCTCACAAGTTCTTACTTGTGTTTCATCTTTCCTCTTTCCTGCACTATTAGTATCTCATAACAGTATGATCATAATATCAAGTCTGCGACATTTTCACTGCCTCAGTTTCATTTCCATGTACATATTCGCAAGCTTATTTGCTTAAATATAATCATTTTCGCAAGTTTATTTGCGTACCCTCTTCTGTGGTCTTATTTTGCCTTCCTAGTTAAAGGTCTTATGATGCCACCTCTTGTCATTGCGACAAAATCGCAGGACGTCTTTGCACTTTCATGCAAAAACCCATTGATTTTGCCTTAACTTTTTCTTTTGTATTATTGCCTCTTCAGGATTGTTGCGACAATATGACAGGCCTAAATATTATTGCGAAAATAAAGCCCCATGACATTGTCGTCTTGCGACGAAATCGCAGGACGTCCTTACAATTTCATGTACTGACCCATTGATCTCGTCTTATCTTTCTCTTTTGTATTATTGCCTCTTCAGGATTGTCGCACAAATATGACAAGCCTTGATACTCCCGTGAGTAAGAAGCCTCATGACATTTTCGTCTTAAGACACTTATGATCTCCCTAATGGAGGGTGCCTCCCTTATCTTCCCCCTGGTTGCCCCTTCAAGGAGGCGTACTTCTACCATACAAGGTTAGCTCCTCCCATCCAGTTGTTTTCGCAGCCTCTTATCCCTTTTTCCTATATGGCATATGGTTACGAGACTACACCCTAAGTGGGGTTTTCTTCGGGCCGAGTGCATCATTTGCCAAGACTTGTAAAGAGTGGTAAAGAGGCTCCAAACAACCCCCCCCCCCCCCACCCCCCACCCCACCCCACCCCGAGTCCTGACTGAACCGTGTACCTCGGCGCCTTGATCGATTTCTGCACTCCTTAGGAGACCCCTAGTCGTCCACCTAAAGCAAAGCTTAGGTGAAATCCAAGGTAAATCTCCTGGGTGGGCTTTATTGACCCCACATCTCCCATGACTCAGGTTCCAGGGGCGTGGGGTGTAACCTTTTCGCTGAGTCATGCAACATGTAACCCCCTTTTATGACGTACTTTAGGTCTTACATTTTCCCTTGAGGAAATTTTATTCGCGAACTAGGGTACGCCATAAGGTTCGCCCCATTCTAATTTTAGATTTTTATGGATCTTAGATTGTCTCTGAGAATTTTCGCGTTTCTTACTCTTTTCATTCTTTCATTCTTTCATTTCATTTCTTTATTCATTATTTCATTCTCATAATATCATATCATTCGAAGCAAAGCAAATATTCAATTAAAAATTCTAATACATTGTAATTCTGAAATCTTTGTAATTATGAAATTTTTGTAATTTTGCGATTGTATCGCATTTGTAATAAAAAAAGTCTTTCATTTGCTGTAAAAGAAATATCTGGAAAATATATAAATTGAATTTTCTCGGTTTTTTGTTAATTTTGAAATATTTGTAGTCCTGCGATTGTATCGCTTTTTGTCAATCAAATCAAAAAATCTTTTATTTTCTATAAGTAAAATAAAATGTTCAAGGAAGTGGGTACTTAGCTTTCATGTGATTTGTTGTTGTTGTCGTCTCGCGCGAAGTACATGGTTTGATTGCAAAATTAGCATCCTTGAAATGTATAAAGTCGCACAATAAATGTGCGAAAGCAAGAATTGATCATGCAACCTGCTTCTTGCATTCATGCCTCTTGACCAACTTTGCTAGTTTTTTGTATGCGAAATTCCTGTGCGAAGCTGACCTTCTCTCTTGTTTGCGAAGGAATGAAATCTTTGTAAAAATGGAAGTTCAAAAATACGCAGAAGAATGGGATTCGAACTTGCGTCTTCAAGCTCATGACTACACCATGAACCATCTGTACTGACCTTCATTTGTGTTAGTTGGTAAACTTTGCGTATCTTATTCTTTTGTAAACGTTCTTGTATATATTTTGTCTTGTGTTTCTTTCTTCTCATGTGTAGGTGATATTTCTCCATTAGTTACTTACTCTTTTGCTATCTCTCCCTTAGTTCTCGTGCTTCCTGATGAACTTTCTTTGCTGAGACTTTTCCTCCCTTATCTGTTAATGGTAGAGTTTAGAATTGTGAATGATGAAACAAGAGCATCTATTGCATCTTGTTTTATAGAAATCTATTGCATTTGTTTTGCGAAATTCGCATAGCTCATTTGGCTGACTCTTTTATAAGTTGTCCCTCTTTGCGAGATGAGCTGTTCCGGCTGTTTATTTGAAGTTATTTCTTCGAAAAATAATCCCTTCTTGCCGATTAATCTTTACTGAGCTGACGGTGAACTTCGTCTTACTGCTTGACCAAGTCATGTTTCTCTTGATGTTTTGCTGGTGATATGGTTGTTTTGGTGCGAGTAATCTCTATATGTCTACTATCTTCGTTGCGTTTGGCTTGCAACTAGCTCCATTTGGACTTGCATGTCCTCTTTAATTTTTCCGTTATTGAGCATATGATTGTTCAGCCCATTTCATCTCCTATGATATATACATGGCCCCTGTGAGTACCATTAGCTGTTAATAATGTCATGTGAAGCCTAACACAAATCATAAAACCCTAATGAATTTGCGACATTATCTGATATACTTACGTAATTTTTAAAGTCAAAGGTGGTAAAAGAAATAATACGTCCCTCTCAATCGTTCTACTCGTTTCCTTCGGATTTGTGGTTGATCTTTTCTAGTGAACCAACTACGTATGCAAGTAAATCTAACGATTTGAATGGATTTTCTTCTCTGAATTGATAGATGTTCCGAACTGGATAGGTGATGAAGAAAAGCACTCTAGCGAAGTACACTGATTCGTTGAGTCTTTCTTGTGAAGTAAATTTTGAATATTTTATCTCTTTTCTTCGCTGGTTAGTTCCGATTTTATTTTCGCCAAAGTTGTTTGTTGACGAAGAAAGTTTTGCTTCCGAACTTCTGTCTTTGTTCACTGTCCTTCTAGTTTGGATAACATTGCTTGTATCTTTTCGAGTTATCTTGTCACTTCGTAGGATCTTATCTCTTCGCAGGATCTTATTTCACTATTCTGTGTTGATTGTTTTTCCTTTAGCAACGGTATACATAGACTAGCAGTTTCTTTTAATCGTAATCTCTTGGAACTGGTTGAGGTTCGTTTTTTGCTGTGTTTTGTGCATTTTTCCCCTGTTAAATAATATCACACAAAGTCACGAAGTTACAATCTCGCCAAGAAAATATTGATACAATCCTGAATGCTTTATGTTGAATTCTGCTCGAATTGATTTTCCTCGCAATCTAACTTAAGATTTCATCTTCGCGGATTCATTTCAAACTCGTTGCCTTTTTACGAAGATGTCATTTTCTCCTCTTCTGAAGCTATTCTTGCGAAAGAAATTTTTATTATTTCGCCAGTGACCATGGTTGGCAATGAAATCTCTGAAGAGGTTGATCGAGGTGATCTGTTCGTGCTCTAGAGGTTTGATGATCTCTCCTAGGTTTGTAGACTATTCTTCTTGCTGCTCTTTCTTCGTCCCTGCTATTCGATGTAACTCTTGTTCTTTGAAAGCTTGTTTTCAAGCTGATGGGATTAATCTCTGCTGCTCTTCTTTAATATCTCTTGTGCGAATGTATAACACAATACAGTCCTTCTCATGTAGATATAATTGCCATGTTCGTTCTTTATATGCGATTAGTTAGGTTAGTAATGGGCTGTCGAAGTTGTTTTCTTCGCATACTCTTCTTCTTTTCGCTTGTTAAATTTATCCGCGTTGCTGACTCGAATGCCCTTTTATATCTCCCTTTACACTATCTCTTGTTCAAGGCTAATTGGTGGCCCATCTCAGCTTGCTATTTCTTCGCAGCTTCTTCTTCAAATTTCATCTCATGTTTACACCTGATATATAAACAAACTACTCCATCTCTTTGTTATGCTCTTATTGTTCTTCCATCTCTGTGATTTCATAATCCTTCTTTTCTTTTGGCCTTTGTCTTCGCACAGCTGATAGGACAACTCCTTTGTATGCAGTTATGAAGTATGTTGTCTTCTCCTTGGTCGTTCTTCAATATCTCTTGTGCGAATTTGCAGCACAGTCCGATCCTCTTCCTTGTTGTGGTTGTTCCTTTTTCATTTTCGTCCAGTGTTGGGATTTTGAACCTATCTTTGAAGTCACCTTTTCTTTATTTTACTCTTTCAGAATCCAGCCCCTTGTCTTTGCAAGTAGCAAGTCTATAAGAAGTTAAGTAATATTCTAGCTCTTTTTAATTCGTATGACTTCTTCCCTTTATGTTCGCATGGAGAAAGTCCTTTTGTTCGCTGCAAAATAATTCTTCTCTGAAAAATAATTCCTCCCATTCTTTTGTAATTTCCCATCATCATTCCAACTAGCCTTTGCTGGTCTCCTGTTTCATCATCAGTCCAAGCTTGCCAGATCCGAAAGTTGAACACAAAATCACAAATATGAGGAATCAATTCGGTTTTTTGAACGAGTTGTTGAGGCAGTTTGTTTAGATATTTATCCAATTGATGACGCTGGTTCTTTATCTGAAATCATGAGATTTCGTTGTATTTTCCATAGTCGCCCTTAAATCTCATATATCCAGCGCAATCTCTCACCAACAATTGTTAATTTCTTTGATTCTTCTTCAATCAAACAAGCAGGTCCCTGTTTCTAGCGCCATTATGTAGTTGCAGGAAATCCCACAACACACACTATATAATATCATGATAATAATTTCTAGATCTAAACTTATTTGATATGAAAATAAATATAAAGATAATAAAAATAGAAAATAAGAAACAAGATTTACGTGGTTCGATCAATGTGATCTACATCCACGGGGTTAGGGATCTTCACTATAGTTATTTGTAATTACATATGGATTACAATTGAGACTCCATTAATGAGTATTTGGAGCTCTTGGTTGAAGAAGGAAGAACAAGATAATAATAATCCAGTTCTCCCTTTTTCTATCCTACCTTTCTCTTTATATAGGATTCTACCTAGTGGGTGACAGCTCATATTTCCTTTTATTTCATATTTCCTTTTATTTCCTATGTCCTTTTATTTCTTATCCTCCTGCGACGTTATTGCACAGCCTTTTATGAATCTCGCACACTTACAAATACTTGTGCGATATTTGGATCCTACAGGTGGTGTGCTGAGAATTGATACATGTAGTTCTTCCATCTCTTGCTCCAACAAGAAAAAAGAGGGAATGGGGGCTTTGGATTCGTACTCAGATGGGTACTTCTACTCCCCTGAATCTGATCCAAGTAAAATATTATGTTGTAATCGCTATCTAGGAAAGCACGGTAAAGAAGACCAAGGGTTAAAAATGCTTGAATCAACAACGATGAGTTAGAGAGCTGATATCCACAAAAATAAAATGGATTGACAGGAAAACTTACGGTTGGGTTTGGTCTTAGTCGAACCCAACTGTAAACATATTACGGTTGGTTTGTTTAGGATCAAACCCAACCGTACATATACTTTAAAAACTTGGAAATATTTTACGTTTAGGTAAATGGGAAATTGATTTACGGTTTGTAGTTGTTAGTTACCTAACCGTAACAGTTTTAGAAAACAGGTTTACGGTTAGGAAACTAAGAATACCTAACTATAAGAAAACTGTAATTATAATTTGTTTCCCTTATTTCAACCAATTTAAACCATCTCAAACACAAAAAAGAGAGAAAAAATTTAGGTTTTTCGAATCTAAAGTAATTCGAGGAGGAAGAGAATATGTGCTTAAAAACTGTAGGTTTATAGAAATTGATGAGTGATTTCAGTTGAAAAGAAAAAGACGGATTCATGGTTGATGATTGAGAGAAAGTTTAGAAGAAGAAGATGACTAGATTTTTTTAATTATAATATGATTGATTTTAGTTTTTAGGTTTTTATTTTAGATGGAGGGTAACTTAGACATTTTGCTATTGCAGTAAGACACCCCCTAACAAATTTTTCAGTCACTAGAAATCCAAGTGAAGCCCCTCTATTGAAATGTGACGTCCCAATAATAAGCTTCATTTTTAAGGTGCTCGGCACCCGATTTGGTTTATTAGGCCAAGCACCAGGCGTTTTACTTCGCTTAGGAAGTATGGAATTTGGTCCCTAATTGTATGTCTTTGAATATAGATAGCTCAAGTAAAATTCTTAATCTGTGTAAGGACTGGTTTATCAAGAACGCGCTATTGGGGGATATCAAAACTAATTGGAGGATAGAGGAAAAAGACAAAAACTGGATCTAAATATCCAATCAGGGTCACCCATTATCTAAATATTTTTTAAAATCCTAATCTACGCCTCACTAATCAGGTTTAGTGGTTAATTAAAATTAGTAAAAATCTTAAGTATTTGTAATGATTAGTGTGTATTTTTATTTGAATTTGGGTGAGTGAGGTGAGAGTAGAAGGAGGGAAAAAATATTTGAGAGGGAACTTTTTTTGGTGAAAATGAAGGATGATTGTGAAGAGAGAATTGTTGCTAAGAGGTTGAAAATTTGATTTTTTTTCTTTGAATCCACCATTTTTGCAGCTGAAAAAGCTTGGTGCCAGCACTTGTTGGAAATTTTCATAAAAGTTTGCCACTACGTAGAGTTTTCGGTGATCGAGCATGCCGGTACTGATACCGGCATGGTATGTTGCTTGAATTTCTTTGTCGGCACGTGATGTAAAGTATCCAGAAACTTGAATTTTTTTCCACTTGACTGCAGGCATTGATAAATTTATAAAAGCATGTCGGCACTTAGTAACGGCATTGAATGTTAGTTACCAAGCATGCCGACACTAGTTTCCGGCATGGTCTTCATCAATTCCGGCATGGTATTCATCACTTCCGGCGATGTAAAAAAAATTTATTTCAGACATGGTATTCATCACTACCGGCATGGTCTTCATCACTTCCGGCATGGTCTTCACCAGTACCGGCATGGTTTTCATCTATACCGGCATGGTCTTCATCACTTCCTACATGGTCTTCATCACTTCCGGCATGGTCTTCATCACTTCCGACATGGTCTTCATCACTTCCGAATGTTAAAAAAAAATCGTTTACAAAATGAGGAGCCGGCAGAGAAGGAGAAGAGAATTGGAAAGGGAGTGGGAAAAATCTAGAATTTGAAAGGGAGTGGGGAATATTTAGGTTTTAAAGCCCTAACCCTAAAAGAGATAAATAAGAGGTGAAGATGGAAATGGGGGATATGTTTTTGTTTTTTGATTTTATGTTTTTTAATTTTTATTTTGAGGGAAGGGTATTTTAATATTTTTGTCCCCAAAAAACCCCTTAGCAGACACCTTTGGTTGGGGGAAGTAATTCATATCCCCCAATTACTTTTGATATCCCCAATCACGCGTTCTTTATCAGGCCTAGAAAGGAAATCCCCTTAAAACTAATCCTCACAAAAATATGCTTCATCTGGAAAGAAATATGCAGTAGAGCGTTTGAGAATATATCCAAAACAACTTCCAATTTGGCACTAGAAATTCAGGGACATTTCTCCTTTTGATCTGAGAGAACTCGTAAACCTGACAAACCTTAGAAAAAGAACAGGAAAACTACGCATCAGGTCTGGCAAGCACCACAAAAGAGTAGGAAAATATTTTTCCAGCACCATAGCCATTCATTTTGGCACTAAATCCATGTAAGCAAACTATTGGTTTAACCACGGATATATGCCCAAATATGTCCTAACATGATTAGCATCATCCTTGTGAATATGTAAGATTGCAAATTCAGTTTTGAGGTTACGTGCCTAACTGAATCCTTATATGGCGAAGAAGACAGAATGTTAATGGTTTGTTAATCAGGTATAGAACCAATCATGGAAAATTGGATCAATTCTTATCTTCAATTTTTTTTATTGGATTAGTTCCTTTACTGTTAAGTATGTTACTTTGGTAATCTCTCGATACTAATAGGAATCTCTCATTATTATCATTCTACTTGTTTAAAATGATCATCTGTATATGAGATTATACTCTCCACAATACCTTTCCTTGATCATATTTCAAATACTCCATTATGTGACTGCAATTTGTGTACAAACAAGAATACTTTTATCTAACTTTCAAAACAACTCTCTCATTTTTGGTATAATCATTTTTTTTTATCAGAAATTTTGGTATAATCATTTGTAACGGCAGATGAACGATGTTCCCAATAAATTTGAGAAGGTAGCTATGGTTAAATCCCAAGTTAGTTGAGTAGAAAAAAAATGCCAAATGGTTGGCCAAGGTGCTGCTAGATCAAAGATGATCTAGCTTGATCTAGCAGCGCTGGAGCAATTTTTTTTTTTCCAAAAGGGTACTCTAAAAATTAACAATACGTGACTTGGATTTCAGAAAACTTGCCATCAATGCTCCCGACATTGATTCGTCTGTCAGGGCTTGCTCTTCCGATTTCCTCGTGTCGCATGTTTCCCTGAGCACCTTGATCTGACTCTTCTACTACTACGTGTGCAAATGCGACGTCGCTTGATTCACTCGGAATCGCAAATTCCCTTCATGTTTTACACGTGTTCGCTTTCTGATCGGAAGTGTTAGATATCTCTTTTATCGCGCCTGAACCCATAGTTCATATCTCATGCTTTGCCTCTTTCCTTGTTTGTGTACCTCATATCTTAGGATGTCGCCAGGTACTTCTGCCAAATATTTACTACTACAATGTCATTGAATCCTTCCCAGAGCATATAACAAAGAAATGGTTTCTTCTCCATTCTGCTCAGTTTGCTCACCTTTTACGATCAAGCTAGCTCAAAATATGGTATTAGGCAACCCCGCATTGACTCTCTGCTCCGGGTCGTACCTACTATGCAGCTTAATCGATTCGTTAATAAATGCATGCATGCTTCGAAAAAAGATTAAAAAAAAAGAAAAACTTAACATTTAGCCCCATTTTTAATGGGTTTTAGACGCTCTAGTCCACCCCTCTTAAGCCTGGTACTTTATGGTCCAAATTTACCAAATCTCAAACGAGTCGGTTCTTATTTGAACGATTTAGTCCTAAACTTATTTTTGGATTAGACAAAATTGACCTTCATGTAGAAACCATGTGGGTTTCTAATTCATTTTTGGTTTCTTTATTATCCTGTGACGACGAAGCTCTGCACCGAAATGTTTTAGGTTTTTCATATTCATCACATTTCAGCTCGATTATCAGGAGTTGGCTAACAATTTTAATTTTTATTTGAGATCTAATTAGTTAGATCATTGAATTTCTCCACAACATTTACCATATCTCAGGTAATTCCAAATTTATTTTTTTTCCATTTCTGAAAATTTTAGGATTTCGTTTTATTCTTCGAATTTTTCTTTGATGATTATGAGAACTAGAGATGACGAAGACTCATGATGATCTGACCTATTAAAAGCTGAGACTAACAATTCCTCTTAATTTCATCTCTTTATCTCTTTGACACTGATTGATTTGTGGGGCATCTTTATAAAATGTTACGATTAGGGTCACACTAGCTTATCAATAATCTTTGAGATTCATTTATTATTGCACTGAACTATACAGCCATGATAAGTTTCCTTCGAGAAACTAATTCTTAAATACTATGTGCCAATTTTTAATTTTTGAGGTTTTTCTCGAGAAACACTCCCTAATATTACTTCACAGATTTTTTTTCTTCTTCTTTTTCTAAATGTGTAGTCCTTTGCTCTTGCTTTACGTTGATGTAGTTGGTAGAGATGAATTTGCTGATGAATGATGGTAACAACTTGTGTTACCTTGAGGTATTATGAGGACATAAATTTATTAATATCTTTACAAATTTACTGATGACCGATAGTCCATAGAGAATGCCTTATATCTTTTAGGTTCACAAAAGAAACCAACATCTAAAGGTTTTGAGGATTTTCTTATTTTAGGAGTAGAACTGGTTAAAAAGTTATTAGTTTCTGGAGTTTACGATGTTTTAGTAGTTCACCTCTCTTTGTTATGATTTAAATTCGGCATTTTGTAGCTTCTTTTGTTATTTGTTCGATATCGAACAGTCTATCTGACTGTTTAGATGACCATTTTTAGGGTGGTAACAGAAGTGACCAAACTCGCCTGGGAGTTGGATTTTCTACATGTAGAATCATGGTACGTATCCCTTGAGAAATGAAAATTTAGCACAATGCTTTCTTAAATGGAGAAATCTTTAATGTGAACCTGTAGCTACTTCTGTTTAGGTTCCTTACATGCATATCTATCATGGGCACTAATTAGTTCTGTTTAGGTTCCATATTTGAGCATAATATATTCCTATCTAATATGTGCAACCATTTATATCTTTCTCTCACCTCTTCTTTATTGGATTTAATTCATGAAAAATTGGTGCCCAGTTGTAAATTCATTATTTCGTCAAGCGAATGAAGTCATAGTAATTTTTGTCTTAAATTTAGGTATCAGTGCCAATGGTGTAAAAACCGAGCTATGACAAATGACTTCTACAAGATGAGTGTATTTTCTTGTACACCAGTTATTACGTAGTGCACATTAAGATGCACCAGTTTTTTTATGCTTGTTATACGAGGAAGATGAATAGGGATTATTAGTGTACTTTCCACATTTCAAATAAATTGTATTTTAGTTGTAGGAAAATGAATTTGGGCATCATAGGCCTAAGTGGAAGTTGCTAACATTTTTGGGCCAGCAATTCATAAAGAAGCCAGCGATTACGAAAAGTTGTTTTATTACATTTTAATTAAGTTGACTCGCATTTTTTATTGGACTTTTGGCTGATACAAATGTATATAGCATTTTAGTATATTGAATTTTAAGTTAATACATATTAGGACATATGACTTGATTTTCAATGCTTTTTATTAACTGTACCAACAAGGAAAGTTGATCCTATCTAATTACAGTGTTTTCGCGTCTCTGCGGATCCAGAACATAAACTTAGAGTGGTTTATATGAAATAGTTTTGTTCAGAACGTAGTATTTTTACAGTTTCAAAGAAATAAATCCACTGTCCATTACCATTTCAATTAAATATTCTTAATTGCACTCGACATATCTAAATATCCACGGTCCTCCTTGCATAAGGAGCAAGATACGTACATTATGTTGGACCCCATGGAATTATTTTATTTGGTCTTCTAAGCTTGCATATACGATCATTTGGATATAGATGTTATGGATACACATGTGTACATGGTTGTACACATGTTCTTTGTTAATGTATATATAATTGTACACCTATTGATTTTTAGATATGAAATAAATCCTTTTGCTGAATTTATGGTTCCTCAGTCTCCACGTCCACGGTTTCCTCTGCTAGTTGTAAGTACTACTAATTTGTCATGTGATGTTCGTAGATATGATCATATGAAACGAAGAGAAATATGGAATTCTGCACTAGTTAAATTGAATGTTTTTTTATATCGAAAATAAATTGTGTTCGATCAGTTTCATTTTCAATTCATTTTAGTGAGTAATAACTGGAAGTTCAATTTCTGTTCTTAACCTTATGACTCATATTTCTACAGTATAGAGAAATCCATCCAGTTGTTAGTACAGTCACTCCTTCTGTTATCCTAATACTTTCCACCATCGCCTTTTGGTTTATCTGCTTTCGATAAAAGAAAACTAAGACACAAAAGTTGGACATTAAATAGATACTACATCTACCGTGACACCTAAGGTCATATGATTTCTCTGTACTAACTTTAATTTCTTGATTTATCATTTAAAGGATAGTCGTTGAATTTGTGTCTTTGGATTTTTCTTATAAATTTATTTGTATATGGTTGTATATAATTGTTTACCTTTTTTCTGTTTTTTCATTTTCTCAAATTATATATAAGTTGAATTGCAACAATCACCTTTTGTTATCGAGTTGTTAATGTGTACATAGTTGTACACCTGTTCATTCTTGATGTATACCTAATTGTACACCTATCATTAATGTGTACATAGTTGTAAATTTGTTTATCGTCATTAATGTGTACATAATTGTACACCTATCATTAATGTGTACATAGATCAAATGAAGTATATAAATCCTTGAACTCCCAGCGTGCACAATTGTAGTAGTGCACGCCTTCATACATAGTCTTTCTTTACTAACTCCGCACGTACAATTGCAGGCCATATACTAGCAGTTTAGATTGTAACCATACGCCGTGCATACTACTTTCCAGTACACAAGTACTGAAGTAAAGCGTTATCGACTGCAGGAAGGCATGGTTTTCTACAACAAGCATGAATACCGCGTCGTACCTACGGATTTGGGCTCTTAGGTATGATTTACCTCACATTACCTTTCATATCGACTCGTTAAAAACTAAAATATCATATTATGATAACAAACAACTTATGTTGCTGGAACAGTTTTAGCTCACTTAGAGTTGTTAACTATCTTCTACCAGAAATTACTTCTTCTTGTTTGGGGGTAAGTTTTAACTCACTTTCAGCTCTTTGGATATTGAATTGGTAATGTGTACATGATTGTACACATGTTTACTTTAATGTGCACATAGTTGTACACCTGTTTTAGTTGACGTGCATATATTTGTACACCTGTTAGTTGACGTGCACATATTTGTACCCCTGTTTATCGTTAATGTGCATATGGTTCTACACATTGTCTGTTGATCGCTAACATGCATATAACTGTAAGTCTGTGATTGGTCGAATGTTCCAAACAAATGTGTTTGTGCCCATTCTTTTGTTACACTGGCTAATCTTCAACCTTCAAGGTTGAGTTTATCCAAATCAGGCTAACTTTTTAGTTTACAATAGTGTAACCTTAAGGAACACTTATTCTATTGTTGTTTGCAGTGTAAAAATTAAAGGAAACAGTAATTTATTATTTTCTGGAGTGTCGTGTCTTCTTAGAACTTGATGTCTTGGACTTGAACAGACACACTATTTGTTAGTATCTTGAATTCTCAACCTTTTTTTGTGTCTCAATTGTTGGTGTAGTGAAGGTCAAAGATGATAGAAATGAGGCCCAAACTTATGTTTCTATGCTTGCAGCCCAAGATGCTGCAATACAGTGCAAGTTATTCGGTCTAGCTGTATACTTGTTTCCCTTTATGATGACTACCTTGATGTTGGTCTCAGCTGATAACAAGATTTTATGCATTAGGCTTGCTTAAATGAGTTTGTCATGTGTCGAAGGTACTATGAGTTTTTCTCATGTGAGTTTGGTATTCTGCGAAATACATTGTTCCTCAACCTTTAAAGCATAATTTCTCATTTGTATTTCTTGTTGTGACCATATAAGTCACCATTTAAAATTTGTTGCTCATGTGTAATAAATATATGGGAAATTTAAATAACTTAGGTTTGCGACGAGTTTTTTTTTCCTTTTAGTAAAACTATGCCTGCAACGTTTATCATTCGACACTATAGATTTTCCTTTGTTAGTTTACTTATATTATTTTCTTTTTGTATCTCATCCCTCATTTTCTTTCCAATTTGTCGTTTGTCAGATCGGGCTGTGCAGAAGATGGATAGCGTTAGCCACGTTTTGGCACATTTGTTTGTATTGCCTCATGGATATATTGCATGTTATGTGGTATGGATGTTGGATTTTCTTGAATTTTACAACGCTGTACATGGTTGTACACAACAATATAAATTAGAATTTATAAAAAATGAAAATTATATAGTCATATGGGTGTTTTTTTTGTAGATTTCGGAAAGAGCTTTCCGAATATATAAAGTTTGTGAATTTTGAACGAGCAGTTTAAAAGATAAATTGTTTTTTTAATTATTTATACATTATTTCAAATTGTTGACGTCATTGTGGACTAAACTGCAAATATTTGGACTAAACTGTAAATAGTAAGGTTATTAGTGTTCTTTCCCGTATTTTGGACTAATTTGTACCTAGTTGACCCTGGCTGGACTAAACCGTACTTTTGGATTGGTTTTTGTACTAAACCATATTTTTCCCAAAAAAAAAGGAAAAATACGGTTTAGTCCAAAATCCCGTCCAAATATACTAGTTAGTCCTAACCCATTTAACTAGGTAAAAATTAGTCCTTTTTTATGGAAAGTACATAAATAACCTTCCTGATTTATAATTTAGTCCAAATATTTACAGTTTAGTCCAAAGTAACTTATGATGATGTCAGCAATTTTAAATAATATAAAAATAAAATAAAATCAATTTATCTTTCGAACCGTTTGTCTAAAATTCGCAAACTTTATATATTCAGAATGCTCTTTCCGAGAGCTACAAAAAGAGTACCCATATGACTATATAATTCTCATTTAAAAGAAAAACTTAGTTTACATTAGTTTAAAAATATGTACACATCTACAAAAAATACAACCCGTTTACAACCCAAACTCCTTACCAACACCAGCTTCAATGCTCAAGCACTCTTAACCCTGCTGCTGCAAACAAGTACAACACTTCAACCATTCAACTCAAATTTTTTATCTATTTCTGTATCTTTCCAATCTTAGCTGCACTTCTTTGCAGCAACACTACCCATCCAACAACAACATAAATTCCTGCTCCTCAGTACCACCAACATCACACATTTCATATTTCATCTTTGCAATTCCATCGGAATTTCATATTTATTCACCAAATTACCACTTCAGAGTTATACCATTAGTTACTCAGCTGCACAATTCCTTGTACTGCAACATAGAAGCAAACCCATTCTTCCAAATTTCCCATAGCATCACCTGCAATTGCTTCATAGCCAGCTGCAACTCATTTCGTTATTAGCTTACTCACTGCAACTCATTTCGTTATTGCTTCATATCCAGCTGCAACTCATCACCTGCAATTGCTTCATAACAATACACAACGCTTCTTCATTTCGTTATTAGCTTACTCACTGCAGAATCTAAATTTTTGTGTAAAATTTCTTGGTAAGTAGTGATAATAGAGAAGATTGATGGAAGAATGCAAACCATAAAATGTCTCTCATGACAGCATAAAATTTAGGCAAGGAAACTTTCGGGGAGAGAGAGAAAACAAAAGCAGGAAATGAAATTTGAAGCTAACCTTAGAGAAGGTAAGAGCAGAACTCTCTTGCTCTTCAAGGATAACCTTAGAGAAGGTAAGAGCAGAACTCTCTTGCTCTTCAAGGATGTCTAGGCAAATACTTCCACTGTTGTTCATATTCGGGTGAAATAATTTCGTCCTAAATGCAACCTGAAATACAAAATAAGAAAACATGACCTTAAGATGTAAGACCAGAGAACATACAAGCTACTACAACTATGCAATGTAATGATAACCACACAACCATATTAAGAGAATTATAAACCACACAAATGAGGTTAAGTTACCAAGAGTGCGAATAAAAATAAAAGAGTACCGCTTAGGGCTAATGATAAACGCATTTATGTGTCTAATGTTTTCTCAATGTTTCGTATTGTTAGTACTTGTTTTCGTCCTTATTATGGTGTTCTGTGTGTTTGTAGGTATTTTTTGGAAATAAATATTGATGGAAAATTCGGCTCAAAAAGTTGTTAAAGGCACCCCGGAGGACATATGTTATTCGGACTCCAGCAACGGATAAGGGGCGACCACTAGATAAGGGGTGACCTTCTTTAACAAATTCAAAATCTTATTTTAGCGGGAAAATAATTCTTTGAAAACCCAATATACTCTGATTTGATTTTGGAGGGATTCTGGCGAGATTCAATCACGTATTTGGACATGTATGAACCTGTTTTGCTGAGACAGGATTGGTAAGTCCCTTTGTTTCGAGAAAATAGGGATGTTTCGTGGATTAAGATAAATCAGGGCAATATATTCCTGTGAGTTATCCTAGGAATTTTCTTTATCTTTGGAAAAGGTTTTCTTCAGCCACATCCTGTCCAACTTCATCTGATACAAGTTTCCAGAGGGTTAGAGTGTGTAGAGCTGCAGTTAACGTGTGAAGAAGCTATAAAAAGGAATTATCTCCCGTGACTGGCAGAAAAGAATAATGAATTTATTGGAGGATTGTTCGCAGTTATGGTGGAGTATTCTAGGTACTGTGCTACTATATAAGGTGCTCGAGTTGACTAGAAGAGCAGGGGGAGAAAGAGAACACAACAGAGACGAAAAATCAGAGTTTCAGAAACCTCAATTGTTGTTGCTGCACCAATAACGCGAAGAACATAAGACCCACACCGAGCAGTCTTATTTTGCTACATTTTTTGCGACAGAGCGGCAGCAGTCTTATTTTGCTACAGTTATTGCGACACAATGGCAACAGTCTTAGAGCAACAGTATCAGTGACACATACTGTGGGTCGTTCTGGTTTGTAACAAATATAATTGTTACAAACCCGGATTTAATTGTTGTTCCCCCCTTTTCATCCTTGTAAGCAACTTTTTGAGCAATGAAAAATTCCTTTGAGTGTGTTTTCACCTTGAGAAGCTAAACCCCACCACCGGGAAAACGGAGGAAGCAACTTTTCATGATTGTGGTAAATGAATTAATTCTTTTATTGACTTTTTGCATAGATTTAATTGCTTTATGATTTATATTAATTACTTGTTATTTTGTTAGATGCCGCATGCTTAGATTTAATTACTTCAGATGCGTTATGCTTTTAACTTACAAATAATATTTTACGAAATCTATTTTTGGCAAAGAACTAGAGGCACAACTTGTTTTGTTTGAGTTATATTGTCTAGAAGTAATGACTGAACCACAACAATATGAAAAGTAGTGAAATCCCGAGTCCCGGTCTCTCTTCATCCCGTGACAAGTTTTGTATATATATTTTTGCTTATTTTATTTATTAAGTCTTAAAACAAATTCTCAACAAATCTGAGTGAACGAATCATTTTACTACAACTCAATTGAAAATCCCACCAATTTTTGGCGCCGCCGACGCGGATTTGTTTATAAATTTGTTTTTTAGTTTTTTTTTGTATTTGTTCCTTTTTACGCCTTTTGGTATTTCTTGTTTGCTTTCAGATTTGGAACTGAGCTAAAGAAAAGGGGAGAAAGTGCTGAAAACAAAAGCGAAGCCAAAGAAAAAAAGAAGGAGGAATCCAAAAGGAGTGAAGAAGAAATTTGTTTATATATAGATATTCTGTTTTATTTTTTTTAGAAACTGTAATTAAGTTGTTGTTTTTTTTTTGTAAAGTTTTTTTTTTGGACATTTTTTTTTGGACGTTGGACATTTTTATTTTTTTTTTAAAACCCTACGGCAGTGTACTTTTAAATAAACTGTTTGCAGAGAAGGACGACGATTACGATATCACCTCGGCCCCTCGGGTTCGTACATGACATAGGAGTCGTGGCCCGAGTCGACTTCAACGGTTCATCCCCCGTTTGGAACGGGAGGTAAAAATTCTAAACACCCGCGAATCCCCTGTCAGCGAGTTTACCGGATGATTTTGTATGCTTATATGTTGAGGACCTGAAATCGGATTTAATTTTCTAGTAAAGGGCAAGGCCTGGCCAAATCAAGATAAGGACTCGGATTTCATCACTGTTTCCTTCTTGCCCTCCTTAGGAACACGTAACCTACGCGAACCTAAACCTTAAAATTTGGACTAGAACGAGACCGATAGGGTAACGAGCTTAATAGGAAAGTCATTCGAAAAATATTGGTTACTCTTTTAAGCATACTTCAAAGTTCATGATGGTTTCTGTGAGTTGAATGCGTGACTGCGCCGCCTTGTAATGCGGTGAGGCCTTGGGTATCAAAGCTCTACGCAGCTTCCCTCGCCTCTATTCAACTTACTTTGAATCAGATTGATTCCAGAGGGGTTTGCTCAAATTGTAACGAATTCCCTTTCGAAGGATTAGAAGCTGGTCTAGAAACAATCTAAGTGGAGCCATCATGCTTTTTGTTTGCTAGATAAAATAGGCTTGTTGTGGTCGAGTCAGCCTTCTTTGTGTTTGTTTAGAATTCCCTTGCAGTTAGGATGTCGAACTGGTATTATAATAGCCAATACAATGAGTATCCGACTGATCAGCTTAGACATTATCCTTTTTATGACCATAGTGTGAATAGTGATTGGGAACGCGAAACCTTTGAAGGTTATGGTCCATACCATTTTGAGCCCAATTACTATCCACATACCCACAGGTCATACGAGCAAAACAATCCTTCTATTTCTCTAGAAGAGTTTCTCAAGAGTTTCAGTGAGTCAATACGGAAGTTATTTATGAAAGATACTTATAATATCCTTCTCCCAAAAGAGTCCGTAGAGCGGTCAACTAAGTTATCTCTAGAAGAGACCCTCAAGCAATTTACTGAGAATACTAATAGGGTTGTGGAAAAACTTTCTTAGGATAGTCTTAATTTCCAGTGTAGTTTCCCAATACCACCCTCGAAAATAAGGATAGTTTTTATTCACATAATCAAGATGACGAGGTTAGAATTGGTAACACTACTTGTTTTGATAAGGTTCGATCATTTTCATGTTATTATAGTGATGATTATGATGAGGATAGTATTGATGAAGAACATGAAATATGTAGGCATAGTGATCAGGAATTTGTTACTCCGATTGAGCTTTATAATGATAGTGTTGTTTCTAGTACAAATCCAAATAATTTTAATAATTATTCACCTATTCAAAAGGATGAGGATTTGACTAGAGATACCACCGTTTTAGACGATGTAGTTCATGATCCTTTAGCCTGCAGTATGTTGGATAATCCATTATTTGATGTGCCTATCAGTGAATCGAAGGAGGTAACTATGATTAAAACCTTAGTTGATGAGCCTTTATATGAAACTTTCTCTGATAATCCTTTATATGATTGTGATGATGATTTAGAGGAAAGAGTCTACCCTGAGAATACTGTTTTAGAATCTAGCGATTTAGAAACACTAGTCTTAGAAGATGATAAACTCGTAGAATGAGTGAGGATGAACCTAACTTAGAAGAATCTATTGACCATTTCCAGGAATCTGATGACCAAGAAATTAGGGAAGTTGTGACTAGTCTTTCTAGAGACACAGAAAAATCTAAGTTTGGGGGTGATTATTATTCTCTGTGTGCTTTAACTCTTAGAAAGTACCCTCCTGTAGGAATTGACATTTGTGCCTCAACCATCTTACAAGATTATCTTCATACACGTTTTCCTGAACCTAATGATGTCCAGAAAGAAGCTCAGTTGTTAGAAACCCATCCTCTGGTTGATGTGGTTAACCCAGGTTATGATACCAAGATTGACTTTGTTTTCCCACCAAAAACTTTTCTTCCAATTGTGGGAACTTTTGATTTTAAGATGTGTCGGTTATTAAGTTATGAGACTAAACCTAATCACTTTAGGATATTAGGGTCGACACATTTTCTTAAGGAAGACCACCTCTTTCATTGTGGTCAGATGTGTGAGTCAAATCTAATTGACTTAGAGGATCCCCAATTATTCAGGTTGTTGTTATGTGCTTCTAAGTTCTTAGTTGAGTTTTTCCAGACTCTAATACCTGAACCGGATCTTAGCTTTGAGGAAATCCAACCGATGAAAACCTGTTATCTAGACCCAGTTATAGAACCTGAACCTGAGCCACAACTAGATGTAGTTTTCTTAAACAAGGGTATGTTCGGTATCTTTTTGGTCTGTTGCAGTTTCCTCTTCTTGTGGGTAATACTTTTTGATACATATGACCCACAGTTATTCCGGCTACTTCTATATGATTCTATGAGGTGACTAATTCTTCTAATGTCTGGCTGAAGACTTTAAACTTAGCATTTCTTGGGAGGTAACCCAATATTCTTGGGACACGGTAATATGTTTCCTTATCTCTTTTGCTTCAAGTGGTAACAGTTTCTCCTTGTTCATGCTTTTAATTTCATCTTTAGAACATTGAGGATAATGTTAGATTTAAGTTTGGGGGTATTTTAGTCGCATTTTTGAAACTTCTAGCGTCACATGGTATCCGGTTAGCTAAGTTTACATACTTTTTCTCACCGAAAAGATAGAAATTGGAATGCTAGAGATAACAATCTATTGAGACATTAGAGAAAAAGACATTGAGATCCTTGAAATTCAGGAGAGAACTTGTTCCTTTTAGAGGATAACCGTGATGGACCTAACCATCCATGATGGAAAGGCAAGTAGGTCAGGAAATGCCAGAAAGACAAAGCAACCTCACAATGTAGTCTTAGTTACTGGATTACGACTCTCTCTCAGTAGAAACTTATCATCATTAACAAGCAGAGCGACATCAAAATTTATGAAGAAAGTTGAAGACGTTTAAGGTTTAGAAGCAACAATAGAAAACAATAATTCAAAAAAAAAAGTTACAAGAGCAAATGATATAAGTTGTTGAAGTTCATGATACCAAGACATCACAAGTTGCGAAAATCCAAGTTATAAAGTCCTTCTATCATGGACATTTAAATTTTTGTCTTGTTATTTTTGTGTTGAAAAAAAAAATGAAAAAAAAATAATCATCGTTACGTTTTGTTCAATAAGGCCAAAGGGAAGTAGAAATTTATAAGTCAAGCAGGAAATCGAAGAGAAGAGTTAATTGTCAAGGTTATATGAGGTTCGATAGTTTATCATCAACACTTGAAGACCGAAGAAGACGTTGTTTCTACTGAGCACTATGAGAGAGTCGAAGAAAGATACATTTGGTTGCTTTGTTAGTCCGCTTTCAATCTGGCACAAGATCTTTCTAGAACTGGTTTAACTCATCGCACGTAAGTAGTCCAGCTGTGTAGCAGATGTCCCTCTCATCTTTATCTCTCTCCTAATCTTATCCAGCTGTAAATCAGCGGACGCATCTTACAATGTTTATCTAGCTGTGTAGCGGATATCTCTTTATTTAGCAGTGTTGTGGATGTGTCTCCCCTTTTCTTTAGTCAGCTTTAGAGCTGGCACATTTAATTTCTCTAGCATTCTAGTTACTTGGATATAGGTTGAGAATATGTATGTCCTCATAGCTTTTTGGATACTTGTGACCAAGTAGGAGTAAAGGTTTTGTAGGTACACCTCTGGTAAACCCTCCCGAGATTAACTCGGTTTTATTTTTATTTTTTATTTTTGCTCGAGGACTAGCAAATAATAAGTTTGGGGATATTTGATAGACGCATTTATGTGTCTAATTTGTCCTCAATGTTTCGTATTGTTAGTACTTGTTTTCGTCCTTATTATGGTATTTTGTGTGTTTGTAGGTATTTTTTGGAAATACATATTGATGGAAAATTCGGCTCAAAAAGTTGTTAAAGGCACCCCGGATGACATATGTTATTCGGACTCCAGCAACGGATAAGGGGCGACCACTGGATAAGGGGTGACCTTCTTTAACCAATTCAAAATCTTATTTTGGCGGGAAAATAATTCTTTGAGAACCCGATATACTCTGATTTGATTTTGGAGGGATTATGGCGAGATTCAATCACGTATTTGGACATGTATGAACCTGTTTTGCTGAGACAGGATTGGTAAGTCCCTTTGTTTCGAGAAAATAGGGATGTTTCGTGGATTAAGATAAATCAGGGAAATATATTCCCGTGAGTTATCCTAGGGATTTTTTTTTATCTTTGGAAGGTTTTCTTGAGCCACAACATGTCTAACTTCATCTGATACAAGTTTCTAGAGGGTTAGAGTGTGTAGAGCTGCAGTTAACGTGTGAAGAAGCTATAAAAAGGAATTATCTCCCGTGACTGGCAGAAAAGAATAATGCATTTATTGGAGGATTGTTCGCAATTATGGTGGATTATTCTTGGTACTGTGCTACTATGTAAGGTGCTCGAGTTGACTAGAAGAGCGGGGGGAGAAAGATAACACAACAGAGACGAAAAATCAGAGTTTCAGAAACCTCAATTGTTGCTGCTGCACCAATAACACGAAGAACATAAGAACCACACCGAGCAGTCTTATTTTGCTATAGTTTTTGTGACAGAGCGGAAGCAGTCTTATTTTGCTACAGTTATTGCGACACAGAGGCAGCAGTCTTAGAGCAACAGTATCAGTGACACATACTGTGGGTCGTTCTGGTTTGTAACAAATATAATTGTTACAAACACGGATTTAATTGTTGTTCCCCCCTTTTCATCCTTGTAAGCACCTTTTTGAGCAATGAAAAATTCCTTTGAGTGTGTTTTCACCTTGAGAAGCTAAACCCCACCACCGGTACAACGGAGGAAGCAACTTTTCATGATTGTGGTAAATGAATTAATTATTTTATTGAATTTTTGCATAGATTTAATTGCTTTATGATTTCTATTAATTACTTGTTATTTTGTTAGATGTCGCATGCTTAGTTTTAATTACTTCAGATGCGTCATGCTTTTAACTTACAAATAATATTTTACGAAATCTATTTCTAGCAAAGAACTAGAGTCACAACTTCTTTTGTTTGAGCTATATTGTCTAGAAGTAATGACTGAACCACAACAATATGAAAAGTAGTGAAATCCCGAGTCCCGGTCTCTCTTCATCCTGTGACAAATTTTGTATATATATTTTTCCTTATTTTCTTTATTAAGTCTTAAAACAAATTCTCAACAAATCTGAGTGAACGAATCATTTTACTACAACTCAATTGAAAATCCCACCAGCTAAATCTCATTTTTTATTTGGGAAGAATTATGTGATCAACATAGATTATGCGATATATGTCCATATTTTGTGATTTTTGACACATGTACACAACAATGTACACTGGTATTACATGTGTGCTATTATGTACACATGTAACTTCGGGAAATGTGTAAAACAATGTCCACTTATATTATAGGTGTACCAATATGTACACATGTAATTTATGTTGTAACCAAAAGTCACTGGCTCATATCATCACTGATTCGACATCCAAGAAATGAAAAAATATTGTTCACTAAAATTTGATTAAGAGTCCTAGAGTGGGTACACATATAATTTTTGTCACATGTGTACCACAATTTACACTCATATTATAGGTGTACCAATATTTACACATGTAATTTCTGTCATAACCAACATTTAGTGACTCTAGCATCACTGGTTCGACATCCAATAAATGAAAAAAGATTATTCTCCAAAATTTGATTAGGAATCCTATAGTGGGCCTGAGCCGATTTTTGAAACTCATGTAACTAGCTATTGCCAAATTTAGGCTTCAAGTCTTGTCATATTTCAGAAGAATGCCAATCGTTAAATATCGCCTCATTTAGGCTCTGAATATTTTCCAATATAGACTTATCTACAGCATTAGCACAGTCTTGTTATCTGGGAAAGCTAGCTTACTATTTTACTCAAACTCCATCTAATTATCTGAACTGTGTCTAATGATTATTTTTTTCTTATATGGTCTCAAATCATTACCAGCAGACAACTACTTTTGGCAGTACTTTAAATTACTTACCTTAGTTTTCACTATGACATCACTCAATTAAAAACGCTAAATATAATAAATGATAAATTAATATACACAGGAAACTTAATCTTTAACTATATATTGTTAGGCAGATGTGAAACCCTTATAAAAATTGAACCCAAATTTGCACCCTAACTTTAACATCGTATAGCAGAACTCAAATTCCACTAAATTAAATATAATGTGAACCAACAAAGTAATATTATCTTATTGAACTAAGATGCAAAAATATAAACTTGGATTACGTACAGGTGCACAAATATGTACACTTGCACTACGTACAGGTATACCAATATCTACACTTGCATTACGTACAGGTGCAGAAATATGTACATTTGCATTACGCACAGGTGCACTAATACGTACAATCACTACCATCTCTAGTTCATTGTTTCCAAACAAAGCAACTAGAATCATGTATAGAATGATAAACAATCAAATTTGTAAACATTTATCATGTACTCAAATATATATGTACTCAAAACAAAACCACTATTCAAAATATTTTTAGACTCTCATACCTATCACTTGTCCAAGTTTTTATTTAATAAGTTAAGAATTAGCACCAGGTACTATCCATAAACTCATAAAATTAAAAAAAAAAATTTGAAAAAGTGTTGTGCTCATTATTTTTCCTACCTAAGAAAGATTTAGAACTTAGCAAGTTTTTGTCTTATTAACACTACCAGAAGAATACAAGGAAAGGTGTAGTCACTGGAGAACATGGTTTTCAAACAGCAAAATGAAAATTGATATCCCAACTAGTGACCAACAAGGATACTTAAGTATAGTTTATGTATATTCTTATTAGACAGTAGGAAACATTTAGTATACCTGTAAATGGTGTGTCTTCACTTCATTTTGGAACATAATCTGAAAAAGAAAAAACTATCAAAAGTAGAAGCAATAAGCATAAAACAACAAGAACAGGGGGAGAAAATGAAGAAGAAAAACAAATCTAGGCGGTCGACAACCAGGAGTACATACACGTGAAAAATGAACAATCAATTTCATATGAATGTGACACCAAAATATGCTGACAAGTGAAAGCAACACTCAAGCACTCAATCCGATATCATAGGAAACATAATAGTAACAAAATGAAAAGTTAAAATGAAATTTCTTCCATAATTTTGCTCTTTTTTTGTAATTCATTTCAGTCTTCTATCGACTACAATTTCTCTTTGATGTAACAAAAACGAATGTACAAATTGAGAAAGCCATTCATAGACAACAGTAGAGGTAATAAAAAACCTCGGAGAACCAAATCCATATTATGTTAAGACAATAAATGTCACTTAGTAAAGGCCGGGCAACAATGTGATAATGAATCAATCATCAGTTTTCCCACATCCACAACAACAATTGTTAAAAAGATTAAGATTTAGCAAGCACAAGCATGTGATAACGAATCAATCATCAGTTTTCCCACATCCACAACAACAATTGTTACAAAATTAAGATTTCATTCATATTTTCTAGCACAAGGAAAAAGAAATGTATGCATTTACATTGACGACAAGCTACCAATATATAACAGATGACAAATAAGTAAACTACAGTAAAATCAAATGAATCCCAGCGGAGCAAAATAAATTGAAAGATTGTATTTGGAGATTTTTATCTCAAAACAAAGAGATGCTCATAGATTTAAACTCTCATCATAAATCGAATAACAAATTCGAACTGAAATCAAAATAATTTGGTTTTTATACTTGTAGCTTTTTTTTTTCCAAAAATTGATTTCAAATCAAATCAATAACGTAACAGTTCGATCAAAATAAGTGATAAGAATATATTAAACTTATCTTTGAAAATCTCTATCAATGATGAAAACTTCAAACAAGTTTGCTGAAAATTGAATTCATAACTTCTCCCCTAAATCTTCTCGAAAAGCTAATGATGACGACGATCTAGGTTTCCCAAATTGAATCAAGTGTCTGTTTGATTGTTAGATTTGTTTGGAGATCGAAATATTACTAAAACGAGATTAGGATTTCGTATTTATACGGGATAGAAAGCTGTATCGAGTTTCGGCATGGGGAAAAATGAATGGACATAAACCTTATGATGAAAAGGAACGTCACATTTTCGCTGATGGTGTTTTGGGCATTAAAGAAAAACATTTTGGACCGAATCGTTCTCAAAAGGATTGACTCGTTTAAAATATTGCAAATTTGGATCTCATAATACTAGGCTTTGGGAGGTCGGACTAGAGAAGCCTGGCTAAATTGGGGCCTATAAGTGATAAAAAAGGTCATTAGAAATAACCTTCACATCACCCCTTATCAAAATAATTACCTAAGTACCTATCTCACCCCTGATTAATTAGCATTAATTAATCATATTAGGGGTTAATTATGCTTTGGATCTGAGATTAACTAATGTTAGAGAGTTCTTCAAAACATCAAACATTTTTAGATATTTTTTCGTAAACAGTTCTCAGAATCAGTTTACGTTCATGCAAATGTAAACGGATTCTGGATTGGTGTTTCCAAATTAACAGAGGACATATGTAATCGGTTCACGTTGCCATATGTATAATCCTATTGTCAAAATCGGGTTTTACATATTACATATATAAACCGATTGTTTCCTTTCATACAATTTTTTTCATTCATTCCATTATTATTGTAGGATGCATTAAGCACATGCATCAATCCTTTAAACCCCTAGGCGACCCTAGTGGACGAGTTATAGTCATGAGGGTTTACATAGAGATCTACCCACAAAAACTACACTAAAACTTCTAAAGCCATCAATCTTTATCAGAGGAATCCGACGACGATACACCCTCCATCATCTCCGTGGCATACTCCGGGATTTTGGATTCCATAAATTGATAGCTTGCATCTAATGCTTCCCCCTTTTCTTCCAAGTAGCGCGCTTTGACGACTTCATGCTACAAAAACAACACACAAACTTACTTTGTTAGTGCGGTTTAAGTTGGAAGATCAAACAACATGGATCACGTAAAATAAACCACAAAAATACTTACAAATTGTTCAATGGACAAGTTGAAGTTGGTAGCGTTGAAAATCGGTTTTTGGATAGCTAAATAAGCAAGTATCATATTTTCGATTACTAGGTGCCTCTCATGGACTTGTTGAACACTTCGTCCATTAGGATTTCCAAATTCTTGGCTAAATTTATTGTGTACCCTAGCCTAAAAGGTTACGGAATCCACCCTTATGCATCTAAACAAAAATGATGCATAACCAGAAAAGTGAAAACAATAATGCATAAGACATTATGCAACTAAAACAAAATAATGCATAATGTCTTATGCATCTAAACAAAATGATGCATAAGACACTATGCACGTGCATAAAAAAATAATCCATAAATCATAAAAGCGAAAACAATAATGCATAAGACGTTATGCAGCTAAAACAAAATAATGGCATAATGTCTTATACACTAAACAAAATGATGCAGAAGACATTATGCACGTGCATAAAAATCCATAAATCAGAAAAGTGAAAAAAGTAATGCATAAGACAATATGCAGCTAAAACAAAATAATGCATAATGTCTTATGCATCTAAAAAAACTGATGCATAACCAGAAAAAGTGAGAAAAGTAATGCATATGACATTATGCAGCTAAAACAAAATAATGCATAATGTCTTATGCATCTAAAAAAAACTGATGCATAACCAGAAAAGTGAAAAAAAAGTAATGCATAAGACATTTTGCAGCTAAAACGAAATAATGCATAATGTCTTATGCATCTAAACAAAACTGATGCATAACCAGAAAAATGAAAAAAGTAATGCATAAGACATTATGCAGCTAAAACAAAAATAATGCATAATGTTTTATGCAGAAATAATAATGGAATAATGTCTTATGCACTAAACAAAATGATACAGAAGACATTATGCACGTGCATAAAAATCCATAAATCAGAAAAGTGAAAAAAGTAATGCATAAGACAATATGCAGCTAAAACAAAATAATGCATAATGTCTTATGCATCTAAAAAAAACTGATGCATAACCAGAAAAGTGAGAAAAGTAATGCATAAGACATTATGCAGCTAAAACAAAATAATGCATAATGTCTTATGCATCTAAAAAAAACTGATGCATAATGTCTTATGCATCTAAAAAAAACTAATGCATAACCAGAAAAGTGAAAAAAAGTAATGCATAAGACATTATGCAGCTAAAACAAAAATAATGCATAATGTATTATGCATCTAAAAAAAACTGATGCATAACCAGAAAAGTGAAAAAAAGTAATGCATAAGACATTATGCAGCTAAAACAAAATAATGCATAATGTCTTATGCATCTAAACAAAACTGATGCATAACCAGAAAAGTGAAAAAGTAATGCATAAGACATTATGCAGCTAAAACAAAATAATGCATAATGTTTTATGCATCTAAACAAAACTGATGTTATGCATAAGACATTATGCATAACATCTTTAATTCAAATCTAATCATAAATTTCCGATTGAGATCAAAAACGTGGAGACAAATAAGGTATGAAAATTTCCAATTTAGTTGATATCGAAATACTGCAACACACTTCTTACCCTTTTCAACTTCAATTTTAATTTCTTTTTACTTCTCGAATAATCAAAGACAACAGAAACCCAAAATCCCAGATTTAAACCGCATATTTTGAAACAGAAACCCTAGTTTTATTGAAAAGATTATTCAGAAAAGGATTTGGGAAAAGATTTGATAAAGGGAAAAATCCAAATGTTAAAAATGAAGAATCGGAGTTCACCATTGTTTTCTTCTCGCTTCTCTCTGTTCGTCTCTCGAAGAAAAGGGTTGTTTGGCCTTTTAAAAACTGAGAAGCAGAATTTCATAAATTATGGGTCTGCTACGAATTTTTGACGGGAAAATGGGTGCACGCCTGAGGTTTTCTGTCCGTGGGTTTGACAGTGGTGGAAGTTGAGAAAATGGGTTTGTCTGTAGTTTTCACTTATAATATTTGTACCTATTATACTTCGGCGACCACAATGGAAATCCACTCACAAGATTAGGATATCGGTTCATCCACTGAAAGCCCAATTACAGTGGCATCATAAAAAAACCAAGCAGCGTCTAATTCACTTTCTTTTCCACATCCACAACCACTTATACACAACGACACCACCTTCATCTGGAGACCACCATCATCGAAGCTCCATTACCCAGATACAGTGAAGAACATAACCTAAAAAAATCCACTCTTGTCTTTCTGATTTTTAGAGACTTATAAAATAATTATCCGAAACCTAAATCTTCAATCCCTTGTTCGATTCAATATGCAAATTCATCTTCTACATCAACAACTACATGTTCTTTAAGAATTGATGAAAAGAAATAAGGAAAACAAACAACAACGGTTAATTTTTAAGATTTTGTTAGAGCATTGCTCGGTTGAATCAACCAACCGTTGATATTGTTGGAATTATAATGGCTAATTACTTAATTGGGTTGAATGTGAAATTGTGCTTGGAACCATATGACGAATTGTCATTTTGAATTTTATCCTGTGGAATTCCTAAAACTTATTTCTTGAGAAGTTATATGAAAGACAGTTGGACAAAACGGTTGATAAAAATTAAAGTTAAAATTCATAACTGAATCGTAACTGGTTCCTAACAAAACTGTATAAATACATTGGTGTCTTTTCAATAGAGTTCCTTCTCAAGGGTTGAGTCTGTTCATAAGTACATACATGGTACCTTCATTGAACAATCATCTTCTCTATACATATTCAAGCACCATTAAACTATAAATTATACATTGATATCCTTGTTTAAGAGCATTGATTTTTACTCTCGTTCGTATTAAGGCTCTATATGTCGAAAACTGAGATTACACATTTAGTTTATTGCTTCTTGTATGTTTAAGTGCTACATCATTCAAGACGGTGAGATAGTCGTAGTCCTGGTAGATGAACGCCATCACCCATACGACCTCTGCTACCTATAGGTAATTTTAAACAAGTTTTCTTTGCAGTGGGCGTAATCGTTTTAAGGACATATAGGATTCTTCTCTAGCCTTCTATCTAATTTCTGTTTCTTCTCACATCAATAACTCGAACTCTGCTACCTATAGGTAATTTTAGACAAGTTTCCTTTGCAGTGGGCGTAATCGGTTTAAGGACATAGAGAATTCTTCTCTAACCTTCTATCCGATTTTTGTTTCTTCTTTTATTTACATTTCATCAACTTTATGTATCTATAAAATGTTGTGTTTGAAAGTTTATTAAATATACTTTCAACTTTAATCGTTGTGACCATTACAATAATATATGTGAATTACTAGTGTGTATATGGAGAAATTTTGTTTTCATTCATACTGCAAATAATGGGGTTGAGAGCATGTCTCAATCTTTATGTCTCTGTACAATTTGGAGGGTTGTAACTTGGGTATTTCCTATCTGGAATATCTATTAGGTCTAACAATCTTAAAATTATTACGGATAATGTTGGTATTTGTAAGGAGTACTAACTACCTATGGTGATTATTCAGGACTAACTTTTAAAGTTGGTGACATCTCAGGTTGCTGCTCCTACCGATACGAGCCATTCGGAAAAGCCATAAAAGCTCAGTGGAAGCAACTTCAAGAGATGGAAATCGAAAACGCTTTTCTAACTCACCGCCTTTAGTTTGACCTCATATTTATATAATGATTGATGTGTTATTTTTCGCAATCGTACGAAGTCTACAATGTAGATAAGGCGAGTACGGTTTGTTCCACTAAGATTGATAATAATATTATTAATTTCTAAACAAATTCTATGTTACAAACTTAAGAAAATAATTTTTGAGATAATTTTTATAAAACTAATTAAGGAATTACTAAAGATTAATTACTAAATTGATTAATGTGAGAAAACCCTAGGGTTTCAGATTTCTCTACTTCTAATGTTTGTAAACTCAGTATTTAATTTCTCTAATTTACTCTCAAAACTACACAAGACAATTTCAAACCCAATGTCATGCCATGAAAAATTTATCGTTAATAAATAAAAACTCGAATTAAGTCGATTCATAAAAATATAATTTCCTTCGCTTATGAAATATTGATAGCTTAAAAACTACTCACACAATTATTATGAAGCTATTTTTGAAGAGAAATTAATAATCATTAAAAGCTTAATTAGAGAGTAAGAAAAAAATTAAATACCAAAAATTACATGTTAAAAGTAGTTTCCTCCTCAACCTAGAAATTAAATTAGCTGCTCATAAGAAAAGAACTGGAAGAAATTTGATTAATCATTGTATTAAAAATAATTAAATTTGCTTAGAAAGATTTTCGGTTGCTAATTAAAGATCTCCAGCAAAGCAGTTCAGTTACCAAGATTCTATCGCAACTGGAGCTGTAAATGATATGGCCTTTCTGTAGTTGAATAAACGACTGCTTTCTCCAACAGTTCTGGACGACTTAATGTTCTTCGTTCTTCATCTTCAATGGAAGCAGAGAAATTATGTTATTTTCGATTATATGCTCCATAACCTCCCATCTCTCTCCGCATCTATTCAATGGCATCCCAACACCCTATATATACTCAACAGAACCATTGAATCTCGGTAATGATCCCACCATATTTTCTTTCCTTTTCTGCAAAGTTACATAAATATTTTCCCTTTTTTTTTTTGATTCACACGCATATGTTTGCAGGATGCACGCTCCAAAACGCGACATACTCGTTTCAGACAACACTAAGCAAGTAACAGCCACATGATAACTTCCCAAAATAACATATAGAATAACCGAGAATGACTCCGAATATCGAACCTTAAGTGACAGAGCTTTACTCAGACAGTCGCACTATAGACATCAATATCCGGAATCAAAAAAATCACATGAATAGATTAGGAAGATGGATATAGAGATAGATGGTTGCGATGTTAACTAAGGTGAACGGTGTTTCCCATATCTGTCTGAAGGTCACTGCCAGGATGAACTTGTGAATCCTAAAAAATTGAGATACTGGTCTGAACTCTAATATCTACACAATCGGTATATATAGGGGTCCCAGTGGTTGATAATCCTAATTCTAGATCAACTCAACTGGTATATACAAGGGCCCCATCGGTCGATTTATCAATTGAACAATAACAAAAAATAAAATAGTAAGTCAATCACTCTATTTCATCCTGGAGGTGATAACAATTCGATGTTGGTGCTCCACCAAATCATTTAGAGAAATAAAGAGTTTGAAAAAAAAACAGAAAGTATTAAGACAACTCCGAGATACTGTGAAACTGTCATACTATTTCTAATACCTGAACTCTGTCATTTTATCAATAGACTCTGTTTTTGGGTTCCTCAACTATTACAACCAAGATGTTTCCATCCACTTAGATTGATTAGTGTCACTCTGAATTGATACAAGTTTCTAGGCTCTGAAGTTTTTTTTAAAAAAATTTTTTAATTAAAAACTAACTAAAAGTTTTTCCCTTACCCCAAAATTAAATCTGACATTGTCCTCAATTTTTCAAATTGAAGTGCAATAACAAAATAATAAGTAACAAGAGGAATCAGTAAAAAGAGAGGTCACAAAGATAGTACCTGGGTGAAGCGTAGCAATCCTTAATGGGGAACAAGAAATATAAAAACAAAATTCTACTAATGTAAACAAGAGTATGGGTTGCCTCTCATAGAGATCTAAACTTAGTGTCTTCGACCAGACGTCGATACCTGATAACATTAATCCTAGTTGACAAGATCCTTCAGTTCAGATTCTTTTATTGCATAATTGGGTAACTCCAAAAATGGTTTCAACCGTTGACCATTAACTAAAAGAATCTTCATTTTTCGGATTTTCAACTTCAACTACCCCATGAGAAAAAACAATTTTGACAAAGTATGGTCCAGACCACCAAGATCTTAATTTACCAGGGAAAAGACGTAAGCGATAATTGTAAAGGAGTACTTTTTGACATGGTTCAAATATCCTTCGAATAATATTTAGTTTTCTCCTTGTATATTTTTGCACTCTGGTAAGCATCATTACAAAATTCTTCTAACTTATTTAGTTGAAGTCTACAGTTATCACCAACAGTAGATAAGTCAAAGTTTAGCTGTTTAATGGCCCAATAAGCTATGTGCTCCAATTCTACAGGAAAGTGGTAGGCTTTACAGAATACAAGTCTGCACGCGGAGACATTCCTCATGGATTATTAAGAGCGGTTCGGTAATGCCACGAAGCTTCTACTAAGAGCAAAGACCAATCCTTTCGGGTAGGGTTTACTGCCTTTTTTAGATCTGTTTGATTTGCCTATTAGACACTTCTACTTGGACACAAGTTTGTGGGTGATAAGGTGTATAAACCTTATGGTTAATGGAGTATTTCTTCATGAGCGCCTCAAAAGACAGGTTACAAAAATGGGAACCTCTATTACTAATAATTGCTTCATTACCAAATCGTTTTTGATCTAAATTTCTCTAGAGCAAAAACGATGACTAACATTTCTTTCTCAGTGGTAGTGTAGTTTAACTGGGCATCGTTTAGGGTCCTACAAGCATAATAAATCACACTAGGTGCTTTATCATGTCGTTGGTCAAGGAAAGCACCAACCGCGTAATCGGACGTTCAAATGGGAGGTTCCATTTAGGTGGTTGGATGATATGAGCAGAAGTTAACAATGATTTTAGATTCTCAAAAGCTTTAACACATGCTTCATCAAATACAACAACAATATTTTTATCAAGTAGGTTTGACAAAGGTAAAACAATCTTGATAAAGTCTATGATGAAATGACAATAAAATCCAACATGACCGAGGAAAGATCTAATATCTATTACATTCTTAGGTGGTCTCAATTTCGAAATTAGGTCAACCTTGGCTTTATCAACTTTTATTCCCTTAGAGGACACCATGCCTGTGTTCTAATAATATTCTGTATTTAACCATAAAATAAGGTGGTGCAGGCATTCATCGAAAGAGGATCCAAAGACCGAAAAATCGTCCATAAAGACCTCGAGAAAACGCTCAACCATTTCTGAAAAGACACTTAGCATGCAATGTTGGAATACTGTAGGTGCATTACAAAACCCAAAAGGCAGACGCCTTTAAGAAAAAGTACCAAATGGACATGTTAAGGTAGTTTTCACTTGGTTTTCCATGGCTATCGGGATTTGGTTATATCCAGAGTACCCATCTAGAAAACAATATAGTTGTGGCTAGATAATCTCTCTAGCATCCCGTAGATGAATGGTAGAGGAAAGTGATATTTCATAGCGGTTGAGTTCAACTTACGGTAGTCTAGTACATACCGTCCACCCAGTATAGTAACACGAGTAAGGATTAATTCATTATTATCCTTAACAAATACTGTAATCCCAGACTTCTTTGGGACACGTGGACATGACTGAACCATTTACTATCAGAGATGGGGTATATGATACCCGCACCTAATAACTTGAGTACCTCGGTGCGAACAACTTCCTTCATATTAGGATTCAAATGTATCTACAAATCTCTTTATGTTTTGGTACCTTATTCTAGGTAGATTCGGTGCATATAATCAGCATGACTAATACCTTTCACATATGCTATAATCCATCCTATTGCAGTCTTTTGCTCTCGGAGAACACTAACTAGTCTACTTTCCTGATCGGGCTCTAAGTCAGAGGCATAATTATGGCAGGAAGAGTATTCTCACTACCAAGAAACACGTATTTCAATGTATCTGGTAGCGGCTTTAACTCAAGGGTAGGGGCCTTAACTGATGATTGGAGGGGTTTATCTATGGTTAGTGGAAGAGGTTTTGGATTGCGTTACCATTTTCCATAATCTATTACTGGCGCAGAATCTAATAATGCATTAACCTCTTATAAATGTCTATCCTCATCGCATTAAGCTCCAAAGTGGGCCAAGTACGCCTCTAAAGGATCGCTAATATTACCAACTAGAGAATTAATCATGCATATAGACTCATAGTGTTCAGGGTCCGGTGGGATTATTGGAACACCTTGATAACGTTCACCGAGAATTTCTGATTTTCAAAAGAAAATTCTACTAAGCCGTTTTGACAGTGTATGACTGCATTCGCAGTTTCTATAAAGGGATGACCTAGGATAATTGGGATATTGATATCTTGATTAGATATAGTCTCAGTGTCTAAAATCACAAAGTCAACTGGATAAAAATGAAGTTCTCTACCTTCACTCCAATTTTCATTCTTTCATTCCAATTCCAATACTTTCATTATAAAAATTCTATATGACAATTTGGCCTCATAGATTTTTCTTAGCTGAAGATGAATGTATTTGCAAGAATTATGTGTTTTTTACAGTGGATAATATCAATAGTGCACAACAACAACAACAAATTACTTTTTGGGAAAATATATTTCAGAGATTTCAAGAAGAAACATTGAACCTCAATAATCGAGATACAAATCAGTTTTGTGGTCGCTTATGACTAATCAATAAGGACATAAACTTGTTTGTTGCCTTGCTTATGCTAAGAAATCAAAACCGAATAAATGGTGAAATCGAAATTGATGTGGAGCAAAGGTGTCGGACGGAATGACGCAACATAAATGAATAAAAAATTCTACTCGAAAGTTGTTATCAAGTCGTATGCATTTAATTAAGTCAACCAAATTAAGTATAATTTTAAGAAATCATTGTGTTGAATGATAAATTAAAAATAACATCTAATTTCCAATGTTACTTCTTGTTCATAAATCTAATTCTCGGATTAATTTACATTGCGCCTTTCATAAATCTAGATAATAAGATATAAACTAGCATTTATAACTTAAAATAAAGATTTTAAAAATAAAAGTTAGGATATTTTTTTTATCTTGTTTATCTTCTTCATTTCACATAACTTCCGATCAATGGCTCATGAGTTTCCTTTGCTTATCTTCTTCTTTGCCTTCAAATTTTTCTTGCTTTGAACTCTTCTTTTCTTTTTCTTAGCTGCAGTTTTGATTTGGTTAATATCCAAAACTCGTAGAATTCTATACGTTTCACCTATTTCCTTATAATATCACATATCTCGTTCGAGCACCACTCCATAAAAATCAAAATTAGGTTGCTAAAGCAAGTTGACTTTCGAAGTGTGTGATTTGAACTCTTTTGGGAGATGATATAGAAAAAAAGATTATGTCAAAATTTTGGAGTAAATTTTGTGTCTGAATTTCACATATGTATATTCGACAGAGAAATAGCCGTTGGAGACGGAATATCATCGACCGGTGAACGGTAGCGGGCGAGTCTCGATCGCTGGCGGTCGAAAGTTGATCGCCAACGGTTTAGCCTCTACCATTCAATAAGACTCCATCGTTTAACTTTATTATCATAACGGCGTTGCCAATTTGTCGGGACACCTGGCCTGGAAGATACGTGGGTTTGCAACCTTATAGGAACTAGCCTAAAACAAAATCAGGCTCCTTAAAGATAGGGGGCACTAAATCGGACTCAGCGATCAAGTACATGTATCACCATTATCGTATGTTGCTATTGATCTCCTTTTAGTACCGTGTTCCAGATCTACTATTGAATTTTGTGTAAACAGCAGTGAAGTGACTGCATATTCAATTCTTTATTTACTTTCTCTCCCTCTCTATAGTAAAAGGAAAACACACAGAGAAAAATGTTAGAAAGAGCATTATCAATGATAGGAAGAACAACACAAACGACGGAAGAAGAAGGAATCGGAGGTGGTGGAGTAGGAGGAAATGAAGAAGAAAGAGATTATGATGAATCAAAAACAAGAAAGATATCATTAGAAATGAGAATAAAAAATCTAATTACATACAAATTTGGTGTATTTTGTCCATGTTCTTTCATTATCTCCTTCATTCTTCTTCTTTCTTCTATTATTATTCGTATGGGGAATTCTGTTTGTGTTTCTTCTCTGGATTCGAGAAGTTTGATCGGGATTGATGGGTTAGATTCAGATTTCGGTACTCTTGGTGTTCCTTGGTGTTAGTTCATTCTTTTACCCTTGATCTCTTTCAATTTCAGTTGCCCCTTTTGTTCAGTTCTTGGATCTTTCAATTCTAGAGGTTTCTTGGTGGATTTTTATGGGATTTTGGATGTGGGTTTTGTCACTAATATTAGATTTTTTTACTGAAATTTGTTTGATTATCAGAGAATGTTGGTATTTGTCACTGTTTTAGGACTTTTCTAAAGTTCAATTTTGTGGTGATTTGCTAATTAGGGTCTTACAGAACTTGGGATTTCTTGATTTGAACATTTGTTTGGAAATTGGTTATCTTGAAGTAGAATATGGCATCTGCATTTGTTTAGTTATCACTGGTTAGCTCATTAGTTATCACCGATTAGATGCAGTCTTTTTTGTTATCTTTGTGGTTTTTTTTATGGGATTTTGGATGTGGGTTTTTTCACTAATCTTAGGGTTTTTTACTCAGAGAATATTGCAGATATTCTCTACTTTTACTCTAATTTGTTTGATAATCAGAGAATATTGGTATTTGTCACTGTTTTAGGACTTTTTTTTTAGTTCAATTTTATGTTGATTTGCTAATTAAGATCTTGCAGAACTGGGGGTTTCTTGATTTGGACATTTGTTTGGAAATTGGTTATCTTAAAGTAGAATGTAGGTATATTACTAGAGTGGCATCTGCATTTGTTTAGTTATCATTAGAGATTATTGGTGTATAAGTGGCATTTGTCAATTGATTTAGGACTTTGTTTTAGTTGATTTGTGTAGTGATATGCTCATCAGGATCTTGCATTTAGGTTAGAGTGAGTTGGTATATTAAGTGTTAACATTAAGGGATATTTAATGTTTGGTACCAAGCAAATGACCAACACATTGCTTTGGTGCCCAACATTTCAAATATTAAGGGTTGGTACCTGGATCCGTCAGAGACTGTCAAGTCAAACCGTTGACCCGACCATACTAAAACGCCCGTAACAGAAGTCGTGTAATTACACTATAGTCCTCACCAATACTAACATTGACCTGGGTTGTCCTAACGGTTGGTTAGAGTCATGATACGTGTTTCAATCTGGACGACGCGTCACACGTGTGCCATTTTTAACATCCACGATGAGATCTCAACAGGTTAGATAAAAGAAACACCTTCTACCCTAATCCTTTCATTTATGGAGCAGAAATAGAACTAGGGTTTGCAGTGAAGCCGAAATGGCGATTTTTATAGATTTCAAGTGATTTCGATTGCTTTCGAGTGATTTCCATTGTTTAATCCTAGGGTTTCGTTAGATCTACCACTGAAACCAATTTAATAAGATTGATAACTTTAATTTTGTTCATTTGAAAACAAAAACGACAAAATCGAAGACAAAATCAAGAGATTATCGAGACACAGTAAGGTAATTTCGAAACACGGTTGTGAAATTAGGGTTTTATTAGATGCGAAATAGGGATTGTAAATTAGGCTTTTCATTGTTTATTGATTCTACTGTTAAAGAATAACTTTTTCTTTTGTTTTCTTCATAAAGGACAAGATGATGTTCTTGTTTAAAGGGACATAATCAATCATTTTTAGTTGTTTAGTAGTTGTTGTTGTTATGTCAATTTTGTATTTTTATCTGATGGTCCCTTTACTGTTTTTTTGTCAGAAATGGTGGGTTCTGTAGGAGGAAAAGAATATTTCCCCACTAAAGATGGATATACAGATGATTCTCAAAGGGCTAAGAAAGATACTCGTTTGAATAAGAAGAGAGATGATTGTGTGTTGGAGGAAGAGCTTGATTGGTTATCTCAGCTAAATAAGTTTGATGACATGCAGAGTTATTGATGCTGAAGTAGCAGATACTGTAGTTAATGAAGGTAGTATAAATGCTGATTCAGTTGCAGGTGTTAGTACAGGGGTTAGAGATGATGAAGTAGGAGAGACAACAGTTAATGAAGGTAGTAAAGGTGTTAATTTAGTTGCAGGTGTTAGTACAGGGGTTAAGAAAGTTGTTAGGAAGAAGGTTGCTATTAAAAGTGGTAAATGTGTTAGTACTTAAAGGTTCAGTACATAGTGATGTAAATGCTGGTGAAGTACATAAAGTTGTAAATGTTGGTTCAGTACATGGTGATGTAAATGCTGGTGAAGTACATGAAGCTGTAAATGTTGGTTCAGTAGTTATAAGTGTTGGTTCAGTTAATGAAGATGTAAATGCACAAGTGGCAGGGTTAGTAGATGATGTAAATGTAGTAGAAGGTGGTCCTAGTCAAGTTGAGGGGGTCACTCAGGTGGAGCCTTCACAGCCTCAAGATTCAGTGGTGCCACCACCTAGACCAAGACCAAACATTAATAGTTGTGATCCTGAAGAAGGCTACCATTCTGGATTTGATGAGGAACCTGAAAAGGAGGCATTCCCATATGAGGAAGAATATGAAGATGATCTTGCAACTCAGATCATAAATGTGTTAAGGTCAACTGCAGAGTACAAGGCATATGTTAAGCAAAGTGTAAGAGTTTATGAGGAAGAAGAGATAAATAAGTGGAATACTGATACACTATACTGGATGAGTGTTGGGTAGGACAGGAATGGGCCACTTATCAGCACTGTAAGGACTATATCAAAGATCAACGGATCTTCCAAAACTTTTATATAAAGCAACTGAAAAACACTAGGGTCAAACAGTCATATGAATGTGTGCACAAGAAATCCCAAGGCTGAATTATGTTTTTATGTAACCTGATGCTGAAGGAAAGGTGTTCCAGGTTCTTGCGCCACCATTTGCAAGACCTCCTGGAAGGCCCAGATCACAAAGAATAAAGAATGCTGATGAGGGTGGCAGTAACAAAAACACCAAACAATATGGGAAATGTGGTGTAATTGGTCACTGCAGATCAACTTGTACAAGGTTAACAGCTCAACAAATTGCAAAGAGAGGAGGAGGTGTGCTATTGTTTCTCTTTGCTATTGTTTTCATAATCTTGAATACCTTGGTTTGTTGCTAACTATTGTTTCTCTTTTCTATGTAGTTTCTACTGATTTTACAGGTCGACGTAAGAGGAGAACAACTGCTAGGAGCTTTGAAAATTCCAGGCCTCCACCTCCTAATGAGCCAAGAACCACTGCTGATGAAGACTTCTTAGTGACATACCCTTCAACAATTGATACAAGTAATGCTAGTAGAAGGGGAAGAAAGAAAAACATCAACAGAGGTGTTAGCTCAGCTGCTAACAGAGGTGCCAGATCAGCTTCCACATCAGCATCAATGCAAGCAATATCAGCACAAGTTCCAACTTCAATGCCAGCTAACACACCAGCTGAACACACTTTTGTTGGTATACCAAGAGGTGGCAGTAGAGGAGGTAGAAGAGGTGGCAGAAGAGGTGAAAATGCAGGTGGGAGAGTGACCAGATGTGATGAATGTTTGTTATTTGGTGAAGGAGGTGTTGATGTTGTGGAGACAACATCTGTTCAACCAGTTTGGATGCCACCAGGTACATCCACAACCACCACTACAATGGGAAGGAAGAGGGGAAGACCAACAAATGCTGAGAAAGGAAATATGGTGCATAAGAGACATGGAACATTTTTTTGGTATTGGAATTTTGAATGCTGGTGATTTTCTAAACCCAACAAGAAGAGGAAGTACACCTTTTTTTAGAGCACCAAGAGTTCAGGTATGACAAGATGATGATTTGCTATAAATTTCATCAGAATTTTGTGTTTTACTATTTGATGATTGAGTATTTCAACATATGCAGGTGGAAGCACATGCAACAATACCACAAGCTACACAACCATACCACCAACCCACTCCTCTGCAGAACACAAATGTAATCAATAGACCTGAAGATGTTGAAAGAGTAACAATGAGAACGGGTAGATGCAGGACAAGAGGCGGAGGAGTTTTTTCTAACATACCAAGGGGTGGACCATCACAACCACATAAGAGAAAGGAACCTCATTTTGACATTCACTCTTCACCAGTTAGGAAGAGAAACAAAATTTATGGTGGGCTAGGTAAGAAGCTTAATGGTCTTAACATTGACCTCACTAAGGATGACTGAATTTTACTTGCACACTAGTTAGGAGCAACATAACCACTAGTTTTAAGTTTATTATGTTTAAATGCAGACAACTTTATTATGTATGAATGCAGGCAACCTTGGATTAAGTATGTATGAATGCAGACTTCATTATGTATCAATCTATTGTATTCCCTTTATTATTTTTTGTTGTTGTTGTGCCCATATTATCTTTAAACCATAACTTTGATTCATTGAAAACAGGTACATTACCAACTGTCACTCTAGATCGCAATACCAGGCATTAGGAAGGTTACTATCTAGACAATACAAAGTAGAAAAACATTAAGAAGCTTGCATTCTAGTTTTGCAGTTTTTGCAGCATTACAAATTCTCCACACAACTCACACTTTAGGAATGCCTCATTCATTGTATCAGGCTGAAAACTTTTACCTAGCTTCATTATGTTGTTGCAACCAGATAGGCTTTTGATGCCTTTCCAAGGGAATGAATTAGCAAAATGATCATCAACATTGGAGTTGTAACAAGTATTTTTTAACTTTTACCTTTACCTTGGTTGTAAATTCATTGCATATTTCTTTCATACCATCAGATCTGTTCTTCTTACTAGTTGGAGATGACTTCATTATCTGATCACATACCATAGCAGCCTCATGTGATGCCATATAATCCACAAGCCAGTCAAACTTGTGGCATATATTGCACTTCAGAAATCTCTTTTCTGGATGATCCCTTGTCTTGGATACTCTGACAGGCCTGGTTCCGTGACATTCTTTAGCGGGGGAAGGTAAGTTGGACCATATGTAGTTGGTTCTCATGTGTCCCTTTGTCTGACAGAGCTCACAAGTTTCTTTTGCTGCATTCTTAGCATCATCAAGCCACAAAAAACCTACACAATGAGGAAACTGACACTTTAAGCACATTGCACCCTTGCTTAGAGATAAATCACTCTGCAACAGCATCCTAATACCAATGCATCCCGGTTCAGTGCATTTGGTATATGTCCATGGGCATATTTTGGCTATATGACCTACACTGTCACATTGATGACACACCTACAAAACAATAGTTAAGTCATGATCTTGGAAAAAATAGTTATGATCTTGAAAAAATAGTTAAGTTTATTCGCCAAGTAGGAAGCTAATAATAGTGTTCATCTGAAAAAATTGACACACTTACTCGATATTCAAGTCTGGAAGATGGTGTCATGACTTCAGTTGTTATCTTCCAAGAAAAATTACAGGTGCAGGGTGTTTCAAAAAAATGGAGAAGAAAAAAAATGGTGGTTTGATAGCTATGAATGAGACCTTTTATAAGCCATGTCTCTTGTAACGGCTCGTTTTTTTGAATTGGATGAATCTAATCTGTTAGATCAGTGTATTACCAGCCGTCAGATTAACTTGGTTTGTTCACACGTTTTGTTAGAAGTCACATGTGGCACGTGCTAACGGCCAATTAACGACGTTAAGTAATTATTAATTATTTATATAACAGAACGTCAGGTCAACGGTTTGACTTGACAGTCTCTGACGGATCTAGATACCAATCCTTAATATTTGAAATGTTGGGTACAAAGCAATGTGTTGGTAATTTGCTGGGTACCAAACATTAAATATCCCTAACATTAAACACCACCTTAATCTTTCTTCTTGTCAAATCGCAGATCGAAACATGATGAACGGTGGAATGGACAACGAAGGATTTATTATGGGATTGGAAGAGTTTGTGCCGATATACGAGACACGGACAATCAAGAATAATCAGTATGGGAGGGGTTTTGATCATAGTTTTGGAGTTTATGAATAGGTGGATATAACCTTATCTTATGATGGAGAGTGGTGCTTTTAAAGGGCATCCACATGGGTTCTTCGTGTAGCAATGCCAGACACGCCGATACCATCACTTACATCTAGACACCCTGAGAAGTGAGAAGTATCTTAAGAAGAGTCCTGCTTATATTGATGGAAATTGTACTCAAAAGGTGGAAATGTTGATTTCAATAGTGTGATAAAGAAACATGGTGCTACTGATTTAAGTCGGGTTCTTGTTTTCTTAAATCATCGGTATGAACTCGAAAGGTGCATTTTACAAATAATTGTGTTCCGAGTTATACTTATGTTACGGTTTACAAGTTTGTCTTTCTAGGTTTCAGAATTTTCCTTTGTATATACTCATGTGGATAGATTGAAGCAGGCACTGAAAACTGGCTTCACTTCAAGCATTTGCTCTTTAAGGATAATTATGATACTGGTACCGATGATCATTATCCTTTGCGGCATATGAAACCAATCCCGTATCAGAGGTGCATACTCATACACACTTCATATTAGGTTATACTTGAAACAAATTTTTGTTGTAAAACATCTTGTTACCATTACTTGAAACTATTATGGATTGTTTATATGTGTGTGTATTCTTTTTAGGGAACTTTATAAAGTGGTGTTTGTTAATCGGTAAACAATTGTTTTGAAGGAGTAACTGTTCAAGTAGTGGTAAAGTTTTTTAATGTATAATCGAGATAGTCAGATAGGAAATGCTTGAGTAGAAATGTAGCATAGAAGGAACAAGTTCCAAACAATCATCTAGTGATGTATCCCTTCACACCATGTGACTTTATCAGTGATGGTCCTGATGGATGTATTTTTATGAAGGATATACATCTCTTTACATCGTGTGATTTTATCGACGATAGAGTTACCACTGACAGTCCTCTTCTGTTCGCTTTTAATAAAACCAGTAATATATGTAATATATTTCCTTCAAGAATGATCATCTTACGACCTGATACACATCATTTTCGGGATTGAATCACATACTTAGAAATGATATCTAGACCAGTTGTAGGAAGATGAACATAATGCAATGCCCCATGTAAAAAATGCCTGACATTTAATTATTGCTCATGTAGTCAAAGCATTCAATACACATACATGTACCAGTTAGTATCTGTTAGAGCATAGCTCGGTCAACCTCGCATGCGTTTCTATTTCAAGCATGTTTGTCAATGTTAGTGATCAAAACTATGAGTCTTAATTTCTAGTCTATTATAGCTAAGTCTTGGACTAGGATATAAAAGTGTAGTTGATCTCAAGGACTTCATGGCGATTCATCATACAACGACGAATATCTACTCAAGGAACCGTGGAACTTCATCAACAAAAAGGTGTGTGGAGACTTGAACTTATCTATCACTCAAAAGTCTATCTATTATATTTCCTACTTCTTATGAGACAAAAAGTCATATGCTATATAGACTGGGTCATACACATTTGACATTTCAAGCTGAGTATTCACTACTTATCTTTTTATGGAAATTGTGTGTTGGTAAAGCGTTTCGCTTTGATCAATTTTATCTTCACCTAGTGACGAAAGTCATGAAAAGTTTCAATTATTTTGAGAATTGCTCTAACGTGAAACGGTCTGTGAATAGCGGATATATAACGTCCTCTGAGAATGTCTCAATGATTGGAATGAAAGTTTATATTACATAACCATGTATTCCTTAATCTGAAGTTTTCGAACTTTGTTAATTGAGAGAAACCGGAGGAATTGGCTTTGCCAAGTCCGCGAACCCAGTCCGCGAACTGGCGGAAGTCTCTTTGCCGAGATTTTCTGCTGAGTTTGGAAAACTCTGCCGATTGCCTTAAGTCCGCGAACTTGTTTGTGAGCTTAAGTGGTTATGATCTAAAGATGTGCTCTGAACGTGAAACTTAAATTACTAAGGAATGCTTTATGCAAACTGTGGCTATAAAGTTCATGAGCCGATTCATCGAATCGAATCATCTTTGTTTCAATTGTGTCTTGTGTAGTTACATAAGATCTCATAGCAATTTAAAAACTATCTAACTAGTTCATTTGATTCAATTGAACTAGTTATGGTGAAGAAGAACTACGTTAATATGAAATGCTCATATGGTTAACCTTTTGGGTTATTATGTGTCATGTACCACATGGTTCAGAATGCATACCTTATATTTCTGAATTAGCTACTAAGGGGTGCAATTAACCAATTATTGGGTGTACTCATCCTATAGTCATTTCCTCGAATTCTGTAATGAGTTAGATGAGTTATTAGCCGTTGATACTGTTAGAGAGGATTTGTCTATTAAAGACCAATCATTGGTCTCCTGAAACCATGTAATGAAAACCTAATTAAACTTCAATTGAAGTCCAGGCTCTGTTTATCAGAGAGAAGGTAGCTTGCTACCATTTTTATCCAAATTTCATCTTGTAGTTGTACTAGATACGCTACAATTGGTATCAGACTCCATCCTGGAACATGTAACCATGGCCGCCAAGGAAAAACTTCAAGAAATCTCTAACATCGTTACTCAACATACCGATTCAATCTCTGAGATGAAATCTGAGATTCAATCTTTGGGTGATAAGATAAATATTATTATTAATTTGTTTCAATCAACGGAACCTACTCACCCTGAAGCTTATGCATCGGAGAATCAACAACCAAATCCTAGTAACCCATTTACAGATCTTCATCGGGTGATTATTAATTTCTCAACTGCTGAATCTCGTAAGTTCACTCGTACCCCCAAGGTTGATTTCCCACGTTTTAATGGTACTAATCCTCGTGGTTGGGCTCTTAAGTGTGAAAGGTATTTTAATTTACATAGATTTCCTGATGATGAACGTGTTGATATGGCTGCAATACATTTTGATTCATCCGTTGATTCAGGGTTCTTAAACTACCAACAGGGTAAGAGTTTATTTCTTGGGAGTCTTTTAAACATGATATTTGTGCTAGATTTGAAGATATTGCTCAGGACAACTATGTAGGTAGTTTCAATAAGTTAAATCAAACTACCAATGTAGAGGATTACTATGATCTATGGGAACATTATAAAAGCTATATGGTAGCTAACAATCCTTATTTGCCTGAGAGTTTTTATACATTAAGCTTCATTAGTGGGTTAAAAGAAGAGATCACTACAGTTGTGCAACTGTTCAAGCCTGAGAATACTGCAACAAATTTTTATTTGGCTAGGCTATAGCAAGCTTCTATGCATCACCATCCCAAACCAACTAAATCATTCTCTAGACCATTTACACCTTCTCCACTTTCTGTTTCACACCCACCGTCTGCCATGCAATCTTTTTTCTCTCCCTCCTCTACCCTTGCTAAGACCAATACTTCTTCATCATCTCCCATTGTAACTCACCCTCCTACACCCACTAAAACTTCACCATACAATTCTCTTCCTCCTATTAAAAGGCTCACCCATGCACAAATGCAGGTTTGGAAGGATAAAGGGCCATGCTATAACTGTGATGAGTTTTACAGACAGGGTCATCGATGTAAAAACCAGCAGCTCTTCATGCTCATTGCTGATGAAGATGTAGAGGAAACTGGATCATTATCTACTGAAGAAATTCCTGAGACATCTTTGTCGTCTTCTGATTCTACAATCGAAATTTCCTTACATGCTTTGACAGGGAATATTACTCATGATACTATTCGAATTAGTGGTCATCTTAACAAGCATCCTGTGGTTGTACTTATTGATACAGGCAGTACTCATAGTTTCATTGATGCTGCTCTCACCTCCAAATTAGGCATTCATGTTTCTTCCACTGGTCAAATGCTTGTCACAGTTGCTAATGGAGATAGCACCATCAGTAAGGGTATTCACCAACACCTCAACTGGGAAATGCAAGGACATCAATTCTCTGCAAATTTACGAGTTCTCCCTCTAGGTGGTTGCGATATTGTTTTGGGAGCTGACTGGTTGCGCAAACTTGGTGATGTTACTTTTAACTTCAGTCTGTTGAGTGTTTCTTTTGTACATCAAGGCACACCAATCACCCTTCAAGGTACTTCTTCTAAACCTTCTTTGAGCCTCCTCAGTGCTTCTTCTCTTAAGAAGTTATTAAAGAGTAATACCCCTACACTCATATGCCATTTTTTCTCCATTTCTACTACACCAATACTTCCACCACCACCTGCAGTCTCCACCCTTCTAAAAATTTTCCAGATGTTTTTGCAGAACCCAAATGACTTCCTCCTTCTAGGTCACTTGACCATAAAATTCCACTCAAAACTGGTTCTGACCTAACTTCTCAAAGGCCATACAAGTGCCCTTATGTTCATAAGTCCGTCGTAGAATCCTTAGTCTCTGAAATGCTCTCCTCTGGTGTGATACAACCCAGTCATAGCCCATTTGCTGCTCCTATTCTCCTTGTTAATAAGAATGATGGAACTTGGCGTTTTTGTATCAATTATCATAAACTCAATGACATCACTGTCAAAGACAAGTTTCCTATTCCACTTATAGAGGAATTGCTAGACGAGTTGAATGGTTCTATGGTGTTCACCAAAATTGATCTCCGTTCTGGTTAACACCAAATACAGGTTTATGCACCAGACATTCACAAGACTGCCTTTCGCACCCATCATGGCCATTACGAGTTCAGAGTTATGACATTCGGGCTTAATAATGCCCCTGCAACTTTTCAGGCCATCATGAATGAGGTGTTTCAGCCTTATCTCCGTAAGTTCGTCCTGTTGTTCTTTGACGATATATTGGTTTACAACCCATCCATGGAAGCTTATCTGGAGCATTTACATCTTACATTGTCCTTACTAAGGAAGTACTCTCTATTTGCAAAGCTATCCAAGTGTGCATTTTCTCAGCCACAACTAGAGTACCTTGGCCACATTATTAATGCCAATGGTGTTGCTGCAGACCCTGACAAAGTTGCATCCATGGTTAATTGGACACAACCGCAAACACTGAAGCAACTCAGAGGCTTTTTGGGGATTAAAGGTTACTATCACAAGTTCATAAAAAACTATGGCAATATCTGTAAACCCCTCACAGACCTACTCAAAAGGATTCTTTTACATGGTCTGATGCTGCAACTCAAGCTTTCTCTGCCATCAGAACTGCTATGACTTCAGCACCAGTTTTGGCTTTACCATATTTTCTCATCCATTCACCTTGGAAATTGATGCATGTTCACAGGGGATTGGTGTTGTACTAATGCAGAATAGTAAACCAATTGCTTTTCTAAGTAAACCATTGGGTCCTAAGGCATTGGCACTGTCTACTTATGAGAAGGAGTTTTTGGCCATTATCATGGCTGTTCAAAAATGGAAGCACTATTTATGTAGTCAACAGTCCATCATCCATACTAATCATCAAAGTTTGAAGTATCTTATGGATCAGAAGTTGTCCACTACCCTGCAGCAAAATTGGCTAGTCAAATTAATGGGTTTTGACTATGTCATTAAGTACAAAAAGGGATTAGAAAATCAGGTTGCTGATGCATTGTCCAGATTTCCTTCTGCTTCTTGTTCTTCCTTATCCTTATCTCAGCCTCAGTGGGTGCAAGACATCATCTCCAGCTATGCATCTGACTCCACAACACAACAACTTCTGACTCAACTAGTTGTGGCTCCTACACAAGGAAATTACTCTTATGCACATGGCATTATCAGATTCAAAGGAAGACTATATATTGGCTCAGGTACTTCACTAATATCTTCTATATTACATTCCTTGCATGCCTCTACTGTTGGAGGCCATTCTGGCATCAATGCCGCCTACCACAGAGCTAGAACTTCATTTTTTTGGCCCAACATGAAGACTGATATACTTGAACTTTTCACCATTTGTGATGTGTGCCAATGCAACAAGGGAGACAACTCATTTCCAAGGGGTCTCCTCCAACCACTTTCCATACCTGATACTGCTGGGCAACACATATCATTATATTTTATAGAAGGCCTTCCAATGTCATTTAAAAAGAATGTCATTCTAGTGGTTGTAGACAGATTAACAAAGTATATTCACTTCATCCCTCTTGGCAATCCATTCACTTCCATGACAGTTGCTAAGGAGTTTCTTTCTCATGTGTTTAAACTTCATGGACTTCCTAGTTCAATTGTGAGTGATGATGAGTGCCAAATATTGTATATATTTATCCCTTTTTGTTGGCATTTAACTCATCTTTTATGCATTAATTCTACATTTTATCCCATATTCTGTATTTTCATTGTTTTCAAGAATAAATATTTTTCTTACTTAATTTTGCATTTTTAGGTAATAAATAAAGATTGGATGAGTTGCGGAGCAAAAAGAGCAGAAAAGTGGTGAAAAGCCGGGAGAAATTACGCAAGGAAGCCGCAAAGAATGGAGCGCACGTCCAAAAAGCTGGAAATGGGCTCAAGAAGAAGAAAGTTGCTCTTAAAGAAGAAGTGGGCTCAAGGTTTTCCAAGCCCAAACTCATTTCCCAAACCCATATTCTATACCCAAAAGCCTAAAACCTGAATCCATACCCGCTTGCGTCTTCAGCCGTCAGATCAGTTCTCAGGAGCATCCGACGGTCGCTCCCTTGCTGTGCATCGAAGTTTGATATCTCCGCCTTACACTACAGTACCTAACTCCATCAAGTACCGTTCGTTTCGTCGTATCTCTTCATCCGACGGTCGCTCATCGCCTACCTCCGCATCGCCGTCAGATCCACCTACCATCTTCCCATCCATCGGTCCAGCTTCGCGAAACATCAAAATCCTCTACACCTGCTCAACACCCTAGTACCCGAACCCTACACCCATTAGCCAAACACACCCTTCTCCCAAATCCATCGAAACCATCTT